>NC_138588.1:22701205-23301205 GCF_964289735.1 Phaethon aethereus | reverse complement strand
ACCACCTACGAGGCACCAGCCCAGCCGGAGCGACGGCACTGGGGTGTGCCGAGCAGCATCAACCTCGGGGAGCTTTGCAGGCCAGTGAATAATTGGATCAAGGAGCCGCATTGAGCCTTCCGCGCACGCGTGCACAGCCCGTGAAACCCCCTGGTACCGAGCCTCCCCGCACCAGGGAAGCGGCACAGGGCCCCAGGTGCTCCGTCTCTCAACCCACCCACACCAGTGCCACCTGGTGAGGCTGGGACTTGTCACCAGCAGCATCACACCCATGTCCCATCGCATCACCTAAGCCCTGCTCCACACGGGGAACCACTACAGCCGCCTCCTGCCGATCCATTCCGCCCCGTTACCCGGGTCCTTCCACGTGGGGGTTGAAGACCAGTGGGCACGATGGCCCCGAGACAGCTGGTGCATGGGGACCCTCCAGCCCTGGTGGGTGGCGGAACAAGCCAGGCGCCATGTTGCGGCGGCAGGAGCGCACGGCGCGCTGATAGAGAGCGAGGGGAGGGGGAAGAGCACCTCCCCAGTCCTGAGGGCTGGGCGCGGAGGACTGCAGCAAAATGCTACTGAGGCCAGGCGTTTTCCAACACCCTCTCCAAGATGGAGGGCAGCTGGCAACCCACTGCGCCAACGCCAGCTCGAGGGGTGCAACGAGAGAGACGCTGCGCTAACGGCAATGCTACCACGCAGCCAGCGGGCAAACGCATAGGGCTGCGAGCGCCGCTTTGGCATGTGGCTATGGCCAAGCAACCCTCGCAAGCCCTCCCAGAGGGGTCCAGTGGCATCCAGGCTGCAATGGCTGTCCAGGGGAAGGGGGAGTGCTGGCAGGGCAGCTCACAGCCCTCCAGCCCCAACCAGGCTGCCGGCACATGGGGAGCGGTGCCAGGTCTCCATCACCGCGGTCCAAGCGTGTCCCGAGCAGCCCACGCGGGCAGAGCGGTGCCGGGGGGCGGGAGCTCAGTGCCCTCCGGCCGCAGGGGCCTGGGGACGGGACACTGTGCCCACGGGCGCCGGCTAGGCTGGAGGGAGCGGGGACCCCGCGGGGCTACAGGAACACGGGGCTGAAGAGGAGTCTCCAGCCGGGAGCCGGGGCTCGCCCTGCCCGGCCCCCAGCCCCCACCCCCTCCCCGCGACGGCCCGGGGTGCTCCAGCCCCGGCGCCTCCGTACTGCGGCTCCCACGGCCCGGCCCCGGCTCCCCAGCCCAGGGCGGCCCCGGCATCCCGCCTCCGCTCCCCTGGCTACCCGGAGGGGCCAGCCCCGACGCCGCGTCCTCAGTTCCCCGACCACGGCGCTGCGCTTCGTCCCCGGCCCCCCCGTTCCCCATCCCCAGTCCCGACACACCGGTTCCCCATTCCCGACGCCGCAGCCCCGCTCCCCCAACTCCCCGGTGCTCCAGCCCCGCCGTGCCCCGTCCCGGCGCCCACCTCCTCCTCGACGTTGCCGCTGCCGTTGGTGTGCTCGGTGTCCTTGCTGAGGTTGCTCATGGTGGGGTGCCGGAGCAGAGGGGCGGGAAGAGGGGGGTGGCGGTGGTGGTGACGGCGGCGGCGGTGCCGGCTGCTCCGGAGCTCCGCGGGGCCGGGGGTGCCGGTGCGGGGAGCGGTGCGGAACGGCGGTGCCCTCCGGGCTCACATGCGGCGTCCCGGGACCGCGCCGCTGTTAAGGGCCGGGCCGGGCGGAGCGGGGCCGAGCGGAGCGCAACGAGCCGCAGCTGCGGGGCCGACGCGCCCCAGCCCCCGCCGCCGCTCCCGGTACCGCCGCCGCGCACCGAGCCGCGGGGCCGGGACCCGCCCGCCCCCGCCCCGCCCGCCGGGGCCGCCCCCGGGCCGCCCGCCGCCAATCCCGGCCCGGCTCGGCCCCCGGGGGAGCGGGGCTTTTTTTTTTTTTTTTTCTGTTGGGCTCGAGTTATTTTAATTATTTTTTTTCCCCCTCTCTTTTCCACGAAAAACTTTCTCAACTTTGATGAACTTTCGGGCTTCGACTTTCTTAAAGGGCCCGCCGGCCTCTCCGCCCGCAGCGGGGCCGGGCTGCTCCCTCCCGGGCATCCCCGGGGAGGGGGGGACGTGGCGAAACCCCGCGGGGGTCCGAGCACCCCAGGACTGCAGCCCCACAGCCCTGGGACGGCAACTCTGTATCCCTACGATGAAAGCCCCGGGGCCCAGGAACAGCAGCTCAGGAGCTCAGGACATGGGTCCTGTAACCCCGGGACAGTGGCCCCACATCCCCCGGGACGGTGGTCCTAAGACCCCAAGATAGCAGCCCCATCTCCCCCCGGACAGCAGCCCCCGGTTCCTCGGGACAGCCGGTGGGTGCCAGGAGCACAGCCCTGCTCCCAGGCCTGGGACACCTCTGTCTTCTTGCCCTTCTCCCTGCCTGCACCGCTGCCTAACCAGCCTCATCCTAACAAATTAGGCAGGGAGGTTGGCACGGGTCGGAGCCAGGCGCTGGCAGGGTCTCCAGCTCCCCGACGTGGTGCTGTGCCCACCTGCACAGAGCTCCCCACCATGCCCAGGGAGCAGCTCGAGCTGAGAAGGGTCTTGCCTTCTTCCAGGCCTTCATGCAAAAGGGCAGCCCGCAGCTGGGGACGCGAAACGGGAGCAGAAAATGGGGAACGTGGCTCGTTCCTGCATGCCGCATCCCCGCTGCCAGGCAGATGTGTAAAACCCCAATGGCCGGGGGTCGGCCTGCCACGTGGGAGGCGTTCGGGGATCCGAGCCACGTGAGCTTAACCAGTGTTGCTTGTACCCAGTCCTTGCTGCTTCCTCAGCGCCAAGGCTGGGTGGAAGTGAGGGGAAACATCAGCCCTACCCTGCCCCAGTGGTCCCATGGTGCCCCCGGCGCTGCAAAAGCAACGCATGCCCCCAGGACTTGGCTCGCCAGGGTTGTCCCCGGCTGGAGACGCCCCAAGGCACCCATGGCTTGCGCTGTCACAACCACACTGAATGTCACTGCAAAATCAAACTGAGTCCGGGACTGGCCCTGAGCGACCATTTGCTCCCAGCAGTGGCTCAGGGGTGAAGTTTTGCTCATGTGCGAGTTGTGAAAAGGTGTGAGCCTGGCTGGGGGCAATCACAGCTGATTTCTCCACTGACACCTGGGTCTACTGCCCTGTTCAAGCCCCAGCCTCTGACTTGCTTTGCCACCTGGTCATTCAGAAGTTCCCCAGGAAAATTTAACCCTAAAAACTCAGCTGTCCCCATGCACAAGCATCACCCAGCATGACCCAAGGAGCGCCCGGTCCAGCACCAGAGAGGAGGTGCAGGCAGCACCATCACCAAGGTGGTTCCCACAGTCAAGCACGCGCCTGCCAAGCCCCGCGTTGGAGGGGAGGAAACGTGCACATCCTCCTGGGAGCCTCGGCTTTGCATTTCCTTGCTTTCTAGGTTAGGGCTTTTAGCAGCAGCAGCTGTTTGCGTGCGGCACGGTGGATTTGTGTACTGAGTTCTCACACAGGCAGCAGCAAAGCCACTATTTCTTTTTGTCAGGCTGTGTAACGAGCCGCTAAGCCAGAGAGCCCGATCCCTGACAGGTCTAGCAGGACGGGGAGGGGGGAAAAACACTTTTTAATTAAAAAAAACCCAAAAAACTATTGACTTATTTACGATGTTGTTCTACAGGGTGATTTTTTTGGAGACCTTTTGCACAAAGAATACAGCCAGCCCTGCCAAACCACGGTGAGAGCCGCCGATCCACCCACAGCACTCGGCAGGGACGGATCCTCAGCAGAGCAAGGGCTTTCTCTGGTCTTCAGCGATGCTGCACTTCATAACTTCACCCCCAGCGTAAGGCTGCACGGGAATAGCTCCCAAAAATAACATTGCCTGCTGTGCCGAAAAGACTCAGAGCAAGCCTGCCCTGACGAAGACCAGGAATATTTGCTTCCTGTGCTAATTAAGCAAAAACCAGTGTAACCTCACAGAGCTTTCTCAGTGTTTAGGGGTTTGGATTTTTTTACTTTCTACAGACTTTGAGCCAGAAGACGCGGAGCCCGCAGCAAGCGGAGGACACAAAGGCGTGGAAGTCAGAAGCAGCGGCGGGTTTTCGTCAGACCCCCAAGGAAGCTGCGCTGCGCGCACACACCGAGGAAACACGCTGCCTCTTCCACCTGCCGCAAGCGGAAAAGCTGCTGCGTCCGTCGCACTGGGGCAATGATGGCAGGTCCACCATGTCGCTGCCAGACTGATAACCCACGGTTCATTCCATGGGCAAGTTCATCGTGTTGCTGTTGGGCAAGAGAGAAGCATCCTTCTTGCATGACCACGCCTCAGAGCTGTATGCGGTGGTAGCACCCTACATCCCAGCATCTTGTGGCTCGTAAGTCCCTTTGATGTCCCCATAAACATCACACCCAGGCCACCCCTCCCCTCCCAGAGCACTGCGGTGAAGCAGCATGTGCTTCAGCGCATGGAGCCACTGATGGTCAAAAAAACTGCACAGAGATGTTTCCTGTCCCCAGGAGCTTACACGGATGGGACAAATGAAGCAGTTACTGCTACCAGCTCAGGCAGGTGAGCCAGTCCCTCAGAAAACCATGATGTCTCTGCAGCGGTTTTGGCTGAAGACTTTTTCTCTGGGTGGTCCTCCACTTCCACATGGAGTTGCTCGGCTTTAACTGCATGATCTGAGACCGCATCAGCTGAACTGGTACAGGACAAGGGTGACTCTCTGGCTTGGACCACATTTATCCAAATTTTACAGCGGTATGTTTTCACACCAACACTTTTCAACCCAAGGCATCTACCACCCAACAGCATCTACCTTGGCAGTCTAACCAAGATCTTGCCAGACCATGGCCACAGAGGTGCACTGGTTAGAAGAGCAGAGGTGATGCTGTGACTATCCAGCCTGCGCCCACCAACCGCTCCCACATCGGTTCTTGTTCAGGGTGGATGAGCTTGCAGTGAAGCCAGCTCCTCGCTGATGAAAAGCACTTAAGTGAGACCAAAAAGTTACTCTTGGGCCCAAGACAGCATGGTCTCCTGTGATTATTTGAAAACAAACTTTAATTGTGGTGTTGTAACCTTCTCAGCTCGCACGCAACAAGCATGGGGTAATTCAGTGCCCACCTAAAAACCACACTGTGCTGCCACCAGCATGTGGCAGAGCTCAGAAAGCAGCTTGCTGGGGAGGCCTCCGAGCTGCAAGCCCCAGCCAGGTCACTGCCAGCTGGAAAACATCTTCTCCTCCAGAGTAATTTCCAGGTCTCCTCCATGCTTAATTCACACATGGGGAAGGGCAGCATGCACAGGGATATACCTGTCCCATGCAAGCAGCTCCACACGATGCTCTCCCACATGTAAATTATGGGAACTGCAGTGTCCCAAAAAGGAAAGGCAATAAAAACTGCAAGGTGCTCACAACCATCAAGCAGGTCCTAGGGAGGGGGCTACTTAAGTACTTGAGATAGAAACAGGTTTCAATCAGCTGAGGAATCACAGTGGGACGTGAAATGACAACACCTGTAGACAATCTTGTGGTTTTATACGCTGTTCCTCAGCTTCACATTTTCTAAGGGCTCGCTCTTGCTCTTGAACAAGCAAGTCACCGGCGCAGGAGACAGGATAGCCAGCAGTGCAGTCCAGCTGCCTGGACGCCGGTTATAGCTAATAAAGGAGGGATGTCTCTCTCCGGCTGGGCTCCTGCATCCTGTGTCTGCTGCCCATTCATTTGGTGATCCCAGGACTCGTTCATCCCTCTGTAGAGAGGCAATGAGTTTCATTTTGGGGACCATGGGGCTTGTCACAGGGGGTACCTCGGGTCCCTGCTAACCCCAAGCCCATCGCAGGCTGTGCCACGCTTTGGATGAGGTGTTGGGTTGTTCTGCTGTTTCTCTGCTTATCTGGCACAACAGCTGAGCCATAGCGGTTGTCCCAGGGCAGAGAGGATGCTCCCGTGCCACTTCCAACGTGTTTGAGGTACAGTGAAGGGAAGATTTCCTCTGGTCACCACTGGTGGAACTTCTCCTCCTCCTGTCCTTGCCTGGGAAGACCCACACCTCCCTGGACCACGTCAGCTAGCACTGCTGCTCTCCTCCATCCTGCCCCGGAGACGCACCTGTACACCCCCCGATCCATCCCAACCTCATGCTCTTAGTCCTTCTGGTTAATTATTCTGGACTGTGATTTGCAATGCCAGCTGGCAAGAGGCTACTAACCGTGGGACATGAAGAAACCCTGATTTCCAAGCGAGCAGTGCAGACCAGCCGAGCCCACTGTGCCACGGGGCTGGCTGGTGCTGCTGTGGTGAGTGATGGGCACACACAAGCTGGGTGCTGGTATCACCGAAGACTCTTTACAGGACCTCAAATGAGCTCTCAGAGACCTTTCTGGCCACAGGCAGGAGAGGGATTTAGGGCTGAGATGCTGCTTTTGGTATGGATCAGCATCCACGCATCTGGAGACTTGTTATAGCATCACACAGCAATGGTGGGAAGGGACTTCTGGAGTCTCCCATCCAACAGCCTGCAGGACTGTCACCAGCACTGGATCAGCTTGGTCCTGCCTTGAAAACCCCCAACGATGGAGCACCCCACCTCTCCAGGTATCTATCTCAAGGCTGCACCATCCTGCAGGGAAGAAGTCTTCCCTAACACCCAACCCGACCCTCCAAAGCCACCATCTGTGGCTGTTGCTCCACGTTATATCATCTGCCGCTATCAAGGAAAGTGTAGCTCCTCCATTTTTGTAACTACACCCCTCTAGGAGTTGTAAGCTGCTAGTAGACTCCCTTTTGACCTCATTTTGGCCAGACTAACCCAGCCCAGCTCCTTGGTGACCCCTCACTGGCCCTTTCTGTTGTTCCCCCACCTCCCAGTCCCCATCTCTGCCCAATGCAGAGCCTACCCAGCCATTCCTCCCAGTCCCACAACTCCCTTTGGCCCATCTGCCCCCAAACAGTGGGGATGACATTTGGCCAAGGCCAGGCTGAAGAGCAGCTCCCAACCATCTCCATGCATTGGACCAAATGCTGCATGGCTACACCAGTCCTAAGCACCGCAAAGGTGGCGGAGGGCTGCTCCTGCCCAGTCAAACCATTCAGATTCCTGCCGGTCCCAGTTCTTTTGCTGTATTTAACCATGATAGCTGCAGGACACAAGGCTCCTCCTGGTAGAAGGTGCTGGGCAGCCCTGGAGCATGTGCACACCAAGTTGTGTGTTGCAGTTAGAGGCAAGGTCATCATAAGAGGTGTGAGGACTCCAGAGCAACAGGAGGATGCTCAAAGGCAGGAGAGCAGTGGGTCACCCCATGTAACAGCCAGAGCAACCTCTCGGGGCATCTGCTCTGTGCCCCAAATCGATCAGTGAGGCGCTGCCGGCCCCTGCCCCTCCAAAACCCCTGACATCCCCGGGATTGATTTAGTAGCACCACTAAAGGTCAGAGGATGAAAGTCATGGTGGGAAAATTGGCAACGGGGACCATTGATATTTGGGCACCAGATGACAGGGTGCAAACAGCCCCATCCTGGGGGCTGCGCAGGATTTCGGGTGGCCCAGTGGGTGCTGGGCAGAGACAAGGAGTGGGGGAACAGCAGGGCTCATCCAACATCACATGCCTGGAGTAGCTGCTTTGAGGATGGCAGTGAGCGCTTTCAAACTTTAATTCCTTTCCGTACGTCACCACTCGTCTTCTCCAGCTCTGCCTTCCCCCAGGAGGACGAGCTGAAGCTAACCAAGAAAGACAGGGGCTCGGAGGTGTGCGCAAATGTTTGCTCAGACGCATCAGATCACTGCAAAGCTGCTTTTATGGGCATTTCAGAGCGGCTCCTGGCAGCGCCGCTGGAGCTCGGCTCTGAGGACGCTCACCGCGCCCCGTGACGTGAACCCACCGAGTGGGCTTCAGACCAAAAAGGGGTGAGGAGAGCTCGTGTTTACAAAATTTGAATTAAAAAATGCCGCCAAACAGAAAAGCCTGTTTGGAGCCAGGGGCAGGAACAATAAACCCAAACTCTTTCCTCTGATGGGTTGCAGATGCAGCATGCTGGCAATATCCCGGTGGAAAAAGCACTGCTGTGTGGAGGGCTTTTGCCGTTTATTCACCTAGGAAATGAAGACAGTACTTTGGTCTGCCCCAAAACTCTTTGGTTTTTTGCCTTGAAGATGAAATATGGAGAAAAAAGGGGCAGTGCTTCTCCTTGCTTAAACAGTGTACTGTTATCTCTTCAGTTGCATAATTAACGTGTCATTTGCACTGTCTGGGCGTATTAATTATGGGGGAACAAACCAGTGGGAATCTTTTATACAGGCATTTGTTAAAGGCCCCAGAGCCAGCGCAACCCCGTGCATGGGGTGGTTGCAAGCCTGGCTCCAGCACTCCTGCACTGAACTGCTGCCCAAGGCGCATCAATAGCCGGCCCTTAACGGAGGCAGAAACACGGCTTTGCTGAGTGCGGGGCAAGGGCCTGTCTCAGCACCAGGTCCATGCGGCGTGCCCAGACCTCGCAGGCACATTTGAGCATCAGAGCTCTCCCTCTGGATGGACACCATCCCCTCTAGTTCCTTCCACCACCATTCAGCCAGGAGAGCAGCTGAAGCCACCACAGTGCTCCCAGGGGTCAAAATTCTCCCCGTATTGCAGCTGGACTTCACCGATGATATCATCAGTATGATGCCCTGTCTGCAGAGGAGCTGGGAGCCGCCCCACTTGCTGCGGTCCCACGCAGGCCACAACGGAGGGATTTCTCCCTCCCTGAGCTGCCCCGCTGGCGGAGGGACAGGCTCTCAGCTCTGCAGAGGGAAAGGCTCCCCCAGCCCCACTATCGCTGCCTCTGGCAGCAAGCGCAGCTCTGCTTCGGCATCTGGCACTCGGCACCGACAATGTGGCACCGATGGTCTCCAGAGCTGTCCCAGCGGCAGGGAAAAGGCACGACACACGGCGGCAAGCCCTTGCCAGGCCAAATCCTGCCCCTTCCCACCCTCTGCGGTTGTTTGACTGAGGTTTTGATAGGGTGCTCAGTCAGAACATCGGCTTCAGTGCCCATGGGGGTGACTGGAGCAGCAGGGACAGGACATGACTTGACCCAGGGCATTGAGAGAGGATCAGTGTCATCAGTGTCCTGAGCCCTCGTGTGTTGTCCTTACTCCCAGGACCCAGAGCAGGCACCTGACCTGGGTGTCAGTGCTACCAAGTGGAAGAGCCATGTCTCATCCTGCTCAGCAGACTCACCTCTGACCATCAACATGGCCTCTCCAGACCAGGATCTCTTCATCCTCTGCTAAATTATCTTCATACCTAGTTAGCACACATTACGGATCACATGGTGGACAGAAATGCTCTCAAGCTTTGCCATCAGGCATCTAGACAGTCAAGAAGGGCCACCTTTGTAACGGAGGAGAGGGGCAGCTTCGAGCCCTGCCACGTGATACATTCCCTGGTCATCACAGAAAGCGTTACCCAAACTCTCCCAAGAGAAAAAGTGTCCCATTTTCACAAAGGTTATTAATGTCCTGCCCTTCTACACACTGGAGACCTTGTCAAATAAAACAAAAGGACTTGTGGAGGAATCCTTGGCAACACGACCAACGTACACATGACCTTCTGACTTGGAAAACAGACGGCCAAAAACCCAAGTGAGCAATCCCACCGCACGCGGCACGGCTCAGCTCCCCTGCTGCCACCACTGCTGCCAGCGACAGGCCGTGGTGCACAGTGGTTCCCAAAGACTGATGGAGCAAGCCCAGTGAGCAAGAGGGGACGTGTGGGATGAGCATCGCTGCAGCCTGGATGTGGCACCTTCTCTGTGGCAGCCACAAGCCTGGAAAAGCCCTTTATCAGTTCATTTATCATGTCCTTCCCCAGGACACTCCCTGCTCCCATGGGTTCCCCTTGGCCAGCCCTCTGCACCTCCACCCCAGGGGTATGTGTCCATAGGTGGCTTCAAGGGTAGGGAAGAAGTCTCCTTGTAGCCTCCTTCCTCCTCCCCACTGTTCTCCAGGTGAAAGTCAAGCCTCGCTGTGCTAAGCACGGCAGAGGACAGCCTGGGACACTTCCGTCATCAGCCCCTGCGTGCTACTGCCCAGCATGGACGAGATCCCAGTCTACCAAGCATGGCATGGAGGAGATCTCCTGCTGATTCCAGCCTGCCATCTCCTCTGGTCAAGGAGGACCCATGCCCTCCTCCTGGAGATGACAATTCCCAGCCAGGGGTACAACCTGCTCTGCAAAAGCTGCCGGCGGCACTTCGAAGGCTGCTCCTCAGTCATGTGGATAACGAGAGGGATTAGCAAGTCAGGGGAGGATGAGAGCTAAATGAAGCATCACCTTGGAAGAGGCTGCTCCATCCATCCTGCTCGTCTTTGGGCGGAGAAGGGAAGGCAGCGGGCAGTGCTGGCGGGCAGGCCAGTCACGGCAGTGCGGCTCCACGGCTGCTACTGCCCTGCTGGGGGGATGCTCACCACAGCTCAGCCGGTCAAAGCCAAGTAGCCTGCACGACTGGTGGGGTTTTCGAGGGCCCCTTGGCTTGGCCAGAGCCCGGGGTTCCCAATGGGCACGGTTAGTGGCCCATCCCATCCCCAGGGCACCCCAAGTCTCACCCCTCAGAGTTTCAAGCCTTGGCAGCAAACCAAAGTAATATATCTTCCTGAGTCTCAGCACCAGAAATGCCAGACTTGTTTAAGCCAGACTTGTTTAAGCCGGACTGCTTAGATGAAGTTGCGTATGTTGGTATGTTGGACACCCAGCATGAAAGGCTTCAGCTCACGAATAAAGTTTGGCAAAGCCCTAAAACCACAGAAAACAAAGAGTTTTATCATGGGAAGCACTGGTCCCTGGGACAAGCTATAATTACTTCTGTTCTGCTTCGACCACAGCGCGTAAACACCGAGGACCGACGGCAGCAAGGGCTGATTTTCCAGAGCCGGCCATTGCCGATTGCTTCGGCTGATGGGACAGGAGGGGACACGCTGTGGTCCCCGTGACAGACACCATGGGCTCATGCCTGCAGGCTAGGCATTTCCCCCCAAATCCCAAATTCCTGCGAAACACCCACTGCGTCACTGACCATTGGCCAGTGCAAACTTCCCAGGAAAAATTCCTTTTCAGGAAGGGAATACGGCCTGGAAATTTCTAGCCTTGGTGGGGAAGAAGAAGCAAGGGGCTGTGATGGAAACTGTTTTGCAACCTCGATTATTTTACCCCAAACGGCGGCAGCCCAGGCAGTGCCTCTCACCCTGTAATCTCATTAGTCTCCTTGGGAACGCCTGTCCCACCAGAGCCCCTCTTGCCCTCTTATCGCTCCCCGGGTGCGCCCGCTCCCCCCCTGCCCCGGGCACTGAAAAGAGCTCCTGGTGAAGCTCGGGGGTCTGGCGAGCCCCCCGCACGCACGCCCTGCCAGGCTGGTCCCAGGAATGCCTGATTTATAGTCTTATGCCTCATTCTGTTTACGCCAGGCGAGTTATTTAAAACGAGGAGAGCGAGAGGAGCCCGGGTTTTGTTTAAAAGTCCAGCGAGGAGATTTGCCTTAAATAGTCAAGAGCTGAGATTGGAGGGGAGACCGCCCAGCGGCCCAGACCTCCAGGGCGGGAGCGGAGCTGGCACCCGCGGGGGGTGCGGGCTGGCTGGAGGAGAGGTGGCAGGAGACTCCTGTTTAACCCTGGGGAGTTAAACCACCCTGCGGGATCGCTCGCAGCCCTGCCTTGCTGTGGCCCATGGCACCGGAGGCACGGTTCACCTCCATAACATGGAACACATGAAACGGCAGTCTCAGGAGAAACGGCACTGGCCCTCGCAAGCCAGCGTTCACTCTGAACCCTAATGATGGCAATCCAAAAAGCTGCTCCATGGGCAGACTTCTTTCAGCCACCCCAAAGGAAGACATCCGTGGCCTGGCACAGCCCCAGCTATGAGTTCTCCAAGCAGCCCCTCTCCAGTTCTTGAGGCCTCCTCCTTAGGAGCAAGGCTAAACATGAAGCCACGCTGATGTAAGAGCCTCCCACGGGGGGAAGACACGAGCTTGGTTTGCTTGGTGCTGAGCACAGATCTGATTGCTCTCTATAAATACATCCGGGGTCAATAGCAGGGACAGGGAAGAGCTATTTAAACTCAAGGGGGACGCTGGCAAAAACAAAAGGCTATATATAAACTTTCCATGAGCAACGCCAGGCTGGAGGGAAGGTTTTAACTCCTGGAGCAGAGAGATGGAGAAAGAGCCCCCCAAGGAGTGGGATGGGGCCAGACATGTTTCTCTGTGTCCCTAGGGTGGGCAACCCCGATTTCCCTCCGTCCCTCATCCCCAGGGCCAGTAAAATCAGCGGAGGGGCTGGCAACCAGCCTTGGCAGTGCAGCAATAGCTCCCAACCCCACTCCAGGCAGGACAGCAAGGGGCAAGCTCTTCAGATATTTTTCCTTTCTTGACTTATTTGGTCAAAATTGCTGATGAATTAATCAGAATAATGAGTAACTTGGGTGCCTCAAAGCACTCAGCAGCAACTGTTGAACTCTGAAAGGCAGAGCTGTTGTACAAAACCTGGCACCCTCTGCTAATCCCTGCATCGCTGCTAATGCCTGCGCCCCCGATAATCCCTGTTCCTCCTGCTCATCCCTGCACCCCTGCTAAATCCTGCACCCACTGCTAGCACATGCACCCATCTGCTAATCCCTAATCCTTGCAACCTTGCCCATCCCTGCAACCTCGCTGATCCCAAACCACCCTGGGCAGCACCCAGTGGAACTGGCAGAGCTGCCTGCACCCACTCCTGGTGTCCCTGTTGGGACTGTCTCCTGGATCCCTGAAAGCCAACAGTTGCTTGCGGGGACGGCGTGGGCAAGAAATGCTGTGTTTGGGAGGTGTGATGGAGACAGCAGGGAGAAGAGAAGGAGAAGGGGGCTGCGTGGTGGGGCAGGCTGGTGTCACAGCCCCAGTGAGCAGGCAGGCTTGTGGGACACCAACCTGCCTTTTTTTGCATCTTATTTCAGAGGGATCTGAGCCCAGGGACATCACCAGCTCCAGCAGAACGGTGGCACCATTCGCAGGGTGGGGGATGAAATATTCAGAGAGGTTTAGAGCAATTCGGCGTCTCCCACGGAGCACACTGATGAATATTTCAGAGGAACAGGCACCTGAAGGAGGGCCGGGAGCCGGCTGAGCGCTTCGCCAACCAGCCACCCTGTAAGCGCGGCGGCCACGGTGCGGTCTGGCAGGGGTGCTGCTGGGAGTCGACTGGGAGCATCAGGCCACGCCAGCGGAGGTACCCGGCAGAGCAGAGCTCTGGGACAGCCTGAAAACAGCCGGTTGGGGCAGTGACCGAGGAGGACACCTCTCCTGGAGGTATCTGGTGTCTTCCCACTCTGCTCCCAGTGATGTGACAGCAGCGAGAGCTTGTTCCTGTACACGTGTCCACCCGTCCATCAGCTGTCCTACGTCACTCCAGAGTTGCTTCCCAGCAAACACCGAGACGGACCCCATCTTCCCTGTTCCTACCAGCTGACCCGTCTCCCTCAGCCCCTCCAAGCAGCATGGTCACTGTGCTCCAACACTCTCACCCCATGTTTTGGGCTCACTGTAGGGGGACGGTGACAGCGTTTGGTACAGAGGACGTGCGTGCTGTCATGGGAAACCCCTCTCCTGGCACCAGCCCACAGCGATCTAGTCCTTTCTAGGCAGTAAGAGGAGGAAGCCGACCACAGAGACAGTGAAGTATGGGCTCTAGCATGAGGCCCATAAACATTTGCCACCATAAATTAAAACAGAGCTGCCCACGTCTGCCATGCTCCCAAATCCCCTAAGCCGCAGCCCCGATAGCAGCCCCACTGACCAGGGGAGTGTGTGGAGTCACGCCCTGGGTGAAAAGTTCATGTCCGAGCTGCAGGAGCCTCTGGGGCAGAGCAAAACCACCACCGGACACATGCCCTCTCCGCTCCCAGCGAAGCCAGCGCAGGGCAGGACCCTGGGTGTGCTGGGAAGGGGCTTTAATTCCTGTTACATCCCTGGGGTGTGGCAGTGGTGGGTCCAGGAGCTGCTGGAGCAGGGACGTGGCCAGCAGATGGGAAAGTTTGGGGTAGCAGGAGGGAAGGCGGCACAGCTGCCGGTGTTGCCGCCACGGGCTGAGCCGGCGGTGGGGCCGCATTCCCCAGGGACAGATAAAAGCTACCGTAAAAGGGGAGACCTGTCACTCGGGCTGGCCTGGCTTGTCTCAGCACGGCAGGGAGAGCAGTGAACACTGAGCGAGCGGGTGCCACCACAGCTCTGGTGGCTGAGGGCCACCTTATCGGCGGCATGCCACAGCCACTGGCGCTCGCTGAGCAATGCTGGGGAAGGCACCGACACAGCGGGGCACCTCTGAGCTGCCCCAGCCCCGTCCCCTCCCGGCGATGGCAACGCGCACGCCCGGCTGGAGCCGTCACAGCCCATCAGGCTCCGCTGGCCACCGAGGCCCCGCTCCACACACCGTCCCCTCACTGCTGCGGCCCTTCGGTGGGAAGCCGGGATGGCTCTGGGGGAGCCCAGAGTTTCCAGGGGTACAGCCCATGCCTGGCTCCCTCCATCACCTCACGCACCCAAGGGAGTGGGGACTTCGAGCGAAGGGAAGACAAGGAGAGAGCAGCCCCCTCCAAAAGAGCAAGGAAGAGGACTCTAGGCGCTGCCAGCAGGGAGCAGGGGCCAGGCAGGAGCTGCGGGGGGGCCGCCGACTGCAACAGCTTTTGCTTACGATGGGCAAAATGCTCGCGATCCATAAGCAGGAAGAGGCTCTTTTGGAGTGAACTGCAAAATATTGTCTTTGTACAGCTAAACTCCCCCGCCCGTGCCTTCTCCTTGAAATCTCAGCAGCTCTCGGGGAGAAGGTTTCCTTCCTCCTTACCCCTCCACGAACGGCAACGTTCCTCCCCACAGCCAATTAGTGAGCTGGGGTCGGGGGTCAAGGGGCTTCCCAAGTTCACGGCGCTAATCGCCGAACTGCTGCCGAGTGGAGCCTGCATCGAGCGGTGCACACGGGGCAGCCCCCCACGGTCGTCGCTGGGACGCCCTGGGGACAATCCAGTCATCGTCCCACGGAGGTCCCTGAATTTCCCCCACGGTCACCAATCGCCAGGTTCCCCGTTCCGTGGCCGGCTCCCCGCTTCATTCCTCCCTGGACCTGACAGCTTCCAGCTGCCGTCCCGGCCCCCACGCTCCTCTCCGCACAGCCATCGCAGCTTCACCCCACTGCTGGCAGGTTTGCAGGGCTGGAGGAGGAGTCCACGTCTCTCCAGCCTTGACTCGGCACAGCCACACTAGCCCGGGCAGCCCTGCCCCATACCAGCCCCATCACCAGCCCCCCACCAACCACCCCATTTTCCTCCACGCACTGCGCTGCAGCGGGCCGGTGGCCGCTATCAAATATTCATGGCCCTGTGTGGTAAATAAGCATTATGAATTTATGACTTGCTGAATTAAACAGGCTCCATCTCGGGCCGGCTGCTGTTCGGCGAAGCGGAAGGAACGGCAACATTGCCGGCGCGGGGCAGGGCTGGCACACGCAGCAGCAAATGGTGCCGGTGCGGCCCCAAAAGCCAACCACATTCAAACCCAAACCAGGCCCTGGTTTTGGGAATACCCACAGCCCTACAAGCCCCTGAGAGTTTGCAACAGGTCTCCTTCACCCCTGGCAAATCCTTTGCTGCCCTCCACATTTCAGCTCTCCCCGAGGCAGCCAACGGTGCAAACTTCCCCCTCTGTGGAGCTGCGGTACCTTGGAGCTGAAAGGAGCGAGTGAATCGCAGCTCGGGTTCACCGGTTTAAATAATATTTAGTCCAGCGCTACGGTTACATGACTAACCAGGTTAATGAACAACATGGCAAGTGTTTTCCCTGACGCAGGAAAGAAGCACAAAATGATTTTGGTCGGCTCGAAGACGCCAGCAGAAAGTCGCCTGCGAAAGCCGCAGGCCACAGCACCGATGCAGGGAAGGAGCAATGCCTGGCTTGCCCGCCACCATCAGAAGATGAGGATGGTTTTCCATGGCCGATCCAACACATGGGGCGCAAGGAGAGGGCGGCACAACTTGGCATCTGAGCCCGGCCTGCTCTCACGGAGATGTTCCGGTGCACACGTGAACATCTTTGCAAGAAGGGAGATGTAGGGACGGGGTAGGGGGAAAAGAGATGGGACAAGCACTGCAGCAGTGGCTGAGCCATCACCAGACCCGTCCCAGGGGTGTAAATGCCAAAGGAAAAGCCAGGGGATGGGATTTCCAGGATTGGCATGACAGGGAGCGCAGGGAAATACCTAAAGAGCAGTGTGAAAGGCTCCCTGCCAGCACCATCTCCCAAGGGAGCACTGTTCAGGGCTGCCCCTCTATAAGGATCAAATCCAGAGGGGGAAACATTTTTGCCCCAGGAAATACGGCATTTCACATGCCCCTGCCACACCGCAAGGCCGGGAGGAGCGGCCAGCCGGCGTCGCTGTGCACTGGCCACCCAGCGAGGCCCAGGACATCGCCAGCGCCGTGCCTCCTGTGACGTAGTGGCAGGGTGTCACTGGCCCCGGCCGGTCCCCATGTTCAGCAGACGGGACCCTCCCCACTGCGCTGTTAATAAAGCAAGTTATCTTCTCCTGGCTCCCTCGTGGTGCCAGGCCCTGGCCCGACACCACAAAGCCACCGCTCTGGAATTGCAAAGCACCGTGTGCTGGGACCATCTGCTTCCCAAATCAGCCCCAGCACATCTTCCCCAAGTTCCTCTTCCTCGAGTGATTACTGATCTGGGGAGGAGGATTGCCGATGGGGCTGGGGCTCCATGGGCCAGTGCTACCCCCTCCCCACCCTATCTTACATCGGGTGTTTCGGGCTTCCTGGCAGGGCTTTGTCACCCAACGACGGCGGGAGCCATGCACGCTCCTGGCACGCTCGGCTCCTCGTGCACCAGCCAGAGCCAGCTGGCCTCTTTCGCTGCCACCAAATTTATCCCTGAAGAACCCCTCCTCGGTTCCCATCTCCAGGCAATGCTTTGCTCCCACCCCCACATTTCCCCCACTGTCCCCCCCAACTCCTCCGCCAGGCAGGACGTTCCCGCGTGGTCGCGCGTGCCCTGGGCAGGCTGGGAGAGGCCGCATTCACATGGGACGGCGGCATGGCTGGACCCCCTGAGGGTGCTCCAGCCTGGCCGCCCCCGGCCCCTCGCCTCTAGGGGAGAGCCTGCGGGCTTCAGCCTGGCCCAGGGAGGGACCTTGCTGCGCCCACGGCAAGCCAGACCCGCGCACCGCAGCAGCATCAGCTCCTCTCCCCAGCTGAGCCGGGTGCTGCAGGGCACGTGCCGGCAGGACGAAGATGGGTTCAGTGGGTGTTTGCCCTCTCCATGCCAAGAAGGTGTTTTGGAGACTGCCAGGGTGGGGGAAGCAGCTGAGGAGGGTGCTGAGATGGGCAGGGGTGAGGGAAAGGATAGGGAGCAAGCTGGGGGAAGATCCTCCATCTCTGCCAGCCAGGGCAGAGCCACAACGTCTTTTTCACTGCTTTCAAATTATATTTTCCACTGGCCACCCTGGGAGAAATTGTAAGTCTGGCAGGGGGGAAAAACCAAGCATGGGATGAGTCCTCCCCACAGGGAGCCCAGCAGGGTGCTGGCATCACCCCACACTCCCCAGGCCCCAGGATCGCAACGGTTTCAGGGTGCCACGAAGGGTGCTGCAGTGACTGTGACAATGGCAGTGGTGTGAGGCCATGTGCCAGACCCAGGGACGACGCTACGAGGTTAAGCCACATCACTCTCTCCCCACCGATGACAGCCAGGAGTGGCCAGATGATGAACAGATCCCAGCTCCCTTGCTGGATCCAGACCCAGAGAAGCCCAAGGAGCTTGAACACTAATTTATCGAGCTTCTGAGGCCACATGAAAAGCTTATTCCTGTATGGCTGCACTATTTAAAATCAGAGATACTGCTGACCCCACGTTCTTCCCAGAGAACGCAGTCCCGAGAGCTTGAAATCCTGTCCAGTGCAACATTAACAGGATGCAATGCTCAGAGTTCATTGTATTGGAAAGCGTAACTCATGCTCCGGAGAAAAACGCTCGTTGTGAAAGAGTGACCCCAACCGTCGTGCTGGAAGGAAACCTCTGCGGTGTCTCAGCTGGTGAGATGCCAGACAGTGAGAGCCGACATCTCCAGGGCAAAGAGTAAAACCACTGCGGGGAGACACAAGACAGGAACAAAAGTTTCGGAGTATTGCAGGTGAAGGTAGCCCCGTGTCCTTCTCCAGCAGGAGTTCACTGGAGGCCAGGCGGTGAAGGAGGCTGATGAGGAGAAGAACCTGGGTTTGCATTAAAACATTTGAAAATATATTCAAGCCCCCCAAATTTCAGAATTTAAATGCATCGATCTCTCCATTTCCACCGCCAGCAGCAGTGACACACTCCACTGCTCCTCGTGTCACCTCCAAGGAACCCTCCTGGTCCACACCTGCCATCTGTGCCCCTACAAGGCCATGCGAAGATCACACAGGAGTTGACATAAACCCCACGAAATGGAGGAAGATGCACTCACTAGTGGGAGTGTAGAGGACAGAAGACCAAGGGAGGGACAAAAGACCAGGTAATGGATGGGGTGGCAAGTGACACTGACAGGGGCTGCCTGGAGCTGGGGCACAGAGGGAGCACAGGGTGGCCGTAGGGTGAAGATAAGGCATGGGTTTGGTCCCGGGGAGCCCCCCAGCCCACATTGTTTCCCTCCGGCAGCAGGACAGACACGGTGCAGCTCCCTCAGCATCCCACTCACGCCTGGATTCACTCCATCGCAGCCCAGCTTGGACACCCTCAGTGACTGACGCGAGCCAGGGAAATACAGAGCAAAATAATAAACCCACCAAGTGCCTGGAAATCCACCCCACGCCTATCAGGCACAGTCCCGCATGGAGGACACCCAGCTTGCAATAAAGCTGGCCAAGGGCCCAGACGCGGCGGAGCCAGACAGTGCCGCATGCGAGAGCACACTGCCATCCCGTGGCTGCGCCTGCCCCACAGCCCGGGGGGCCGACGGAGAGGGGCAACCGCAGCTTCGGGCCAGAAAGTTACTATTTTTTCACGACACCAATAGCAATTTCTACAGAAAATCTCAGTTGGCATTTTGCCTTTGCTTCACCCCCTGTTGCTGTTCCCTTTGGCTTCCAAACAATCCCATAGTCCCATCCCGAATAAACCACCCTCCCTGCATGCATCCAGCCCCATGGTGAGAGAAGTGAGCTGGAAACACACCGAACAAAACAGCCAGGAGATGTGGCTGGGCTGAATATTCCATAAAAAAAGACCACAGGGCCATGGGGTGATGTGTGCCCGACAAGGCTGTGCTCAGGGACGAGGACAGGGCATTGCTGTGCCCACATTCCTGGGGCTCTTAGGGCAGGATGACAGCCCCAGCAAGTCCTGGGAGAGATCTGGGGGACAAGGAGCTCCAAAACATGCCATTTTTCCATCAACTGAAAGCAGAATTTGGCAAGTAGTTTTAAAAAAGCTTAAAAAAAAAAAAATGCTGGCATAGCCAAAAGTGGCACTTTAATAATCTCCCAAGTATTCAGAGGTTTTAGTGTTCAGAAGAGGCTCCTCACTTAATAAAAAGGAGGAAAATATTAAAAGGCACATGAGACATTTCAGCTGGTCCATGATAACCTGCCCCTTTGTTGGGCTTCATGCAACGACCAACACCAGCTCAGTCAGGGGGCACGGCTAGTGGGAGCAACGACCGAGCAGGGAACAGGGGTGAAGAGGGACACTGGGCACCCACACTTTGGTGAGGGGCACATGGAGTGCGATGGCGGGAACATGCGCAAAGGATGAGTCCACGTGTCATGCCAGCCTACAAGGGGCTGTGTGCCTGAGCCGGTGGTGTGTGCACCCCAGCTCCTTGCGTCATTTGCGCTTCCTCGCCCGGCAGCGCGGAGGCAGCACTCTGGGGCGTTGCTCTTGGCTCCTGCAGCGGCTCAGCCTCCTGTCCTCAGGCCGGTTCCCACGACCTGCTGCACTTCCTGCGGCTGGCGGCCGCTGGACGGCTCCAGAACGTGGTGGCGGAAGCACTGCGATCTGGGTGGAAGCAGAGGCCGAGAGCTGGCCCCAGCCTGGGAACAGCCTCCACGCGGCGTTCCCCCCGGCCATGACACCTGGGGTGGGATCTGCTCCCAGCCAGGAGCTGGTCTGCCTGCTACCCAGCTGGCCAGCAGATGCCACGGGAGAGCAGGTCTTGGGAAACTTATCTCAGGTGATTTCTCCTCGACATCCAGAGCAAGGCTGAGCCCTGAGCAGAGCTGTTATGTGACATTTTGCGAAATGCCCAGGGCTGGCTCCAGCCCAAAACCACTTCCTCTTGCTCCTGAAGGGCCGGTTGAAGGGGGCACTCTGGGAGGTGGATGTCGGCAGTGCTGGTCTTGCAGCGGTTCCCATCCCTTCTTCCAGACACGTGCAGGAGGAGGCAGCGAGCAAGGATGCTTTCCTGGTCAGGCTCAGCCCTTGCACACTGGGCACCAGAGCTGCTAGTGGCATCTATCTTAGGTAAGTTGCGTAGATAGCAAGGCAGGACTATGCAAAAACTCAAATCCGAAGGATCCAAGTGCCAGCTTCCCTTTGAGAGGCTTCATGAGCCCCTACCACAGGACGGCATGCTCTCCTACCAGCTCCTATGGTCTGTAACGAGGCTATTATGCCACTTCAGTGGGTGTAATACCTTTATCCACATCCTACACCTAAGGGTGAGCTCCAGCATCACACGTACACTCAGCTCTTGGTACCATATTTGGGAATGTCCTCCATGCAGGTAGCTCGTGAAGCTTTTTATCAGTGTTTCAAAGGACTACAGATGACCTGCTCAGGTATCCCTTACTTGGCTGTTTGATGGACATTTTCTCAAGTTCCTTCTTGCAAACATTTAGACCTTTCTGAGCTTGGGGTCGCTTGGCAGCGGGAACTGGAGCCTCAAGAACTGCAGACTGCCGCTTTACACAAAGACACCAGCATTACAGCCCAACCATGCACCTGGTTTGGGTCTCCCAAAGGAGAGAGGTCTGTGGAAACATTTTTAGCTGTGGGCTCTTGAAGAAGGCGGCATCTGGTTCCTCAGGGAGGCCTCTCGGTGGCCTATGGACCAGGATGAACCCAGCCGGAGTCACCTGCAATGCAAAGGTGTTTCTGTCCCAAATCAGAAGCAAAACTGTGCAGAGCTCAGGGAGGCCCTTTTCCTGTCTCCCCCTCGTTTCTTTCCTCTCTCCATTCTTTGTGCAAAGCTGTGTTCAAATAACACTTCCCTGGAACAAGGAGAAATGCAAGGTAATCGGTATGAAAAGGTTTGGCATCTGGACATGTTCTGAGCTGACAAACCCTCATCACGTTTTCCATTGCTGTTATAACAATGCTGGAAAACAATTGGCAGCACACACCCTTGCTGCGAACCCACCAGCAAGAGCACTTGCACGAGACAGGGCAGGAGCTGCCCGTCAGGCAGAGGCAGGCAGAGAACGACTTCAGGCACCCACAAACACTCGCGGGGGCTCTGCGGACAAAAGAAACGCGCTGGAGATCTTCCTTGCCCACCTTGTGGGCACACGAAAACTTCCCAGCTGCATTCCCTGCTCCAGCGTGGGTGTACGTCCCACCCTGGCATGATACGGATGCGTGGTGACAACCCCCAAAAGGGTCTGCAGTTTTTCTTTGCAAGATAAAAAACGAGTCATTAATCATCTATTTTTAAAGGAAATTGCATGAGAAACCCAGATTTTACTTCCTTTCTACCAGTTTGCTACCAGAGTTGCAGGTGATCGAACTGTTGAGCTTTTGAGACTTTTATGAAGACAGCATAGACCTTGGTTGTAAAAGAGCTCATGGCATTTTTCTCATTCTTAGCACAAACTGCCCTCCGTCCGCTAAGTTAAACTTTCAACTCCTTCAGAATCCAAGATATTTCTCCCTCTCTGCATGCCCAAGAAGTGACTTCTGGGGATGTTTTGAATGTAGTTTTATAACAGTAAATTAAATCACATCTAAAAAACCAGAATACAGCAACTTTGAATCACTAGGGAAAGGTGTATTTGGAGGGTTTGAAACAGCCAACAGAAATGAAACTGTTTTATCCTAAAGGAAAGGTTTTTAAGTTTATATCGTATGAAGCAATTTAGCTATCCATATTGTGAATAAATAATTGATCTGCATCTCTTGGAAAAATATCCATTAGACCATAAAGAGCCACAAACTTCTAGGAGACAAGCACCTACATATATATACACATTCATAATAAAACTATCCAGAGAGAGTTTTAACAGTATTTGGAAAACACAAAGGATTTCATCTCCAGAAAATCAGCAGCTTGAGGGCTAGCAGCACCCTGGCTTGAGGTTAACATGCTGCAGCTGCAGAGAGGAGCCAGAAATCATGCTTTGGTCATGAGCAAGGCAGGCAGCTTTGCAGAAATATTTTCTTCCATCAGCTCTTTGCCTCTCTTCACAAACGATCCAGAGGGCTAACACCCAGCCAGCCTTAGCAGGGAGCCCCCAGCAATTTCACTGAGCCTGCAAATTCCTGCGGGGCTGCAAAAACATGAACTTTATGAATCCAGCTGCGCAGGAACGGAAATGCACTGAGCAGAAGCCTCACATGCACAAAGAGCCACGAAAGAGATGAATCCAAGCATGCAGATTTGGGTTTTTTGCAGGGAGCGCATCCCCAGGACCAGGCAGCAAAGTCCACATTTGCACCTGTGGCACGGAAAGAGGAACGTTACCTCTTCCAAAGAAGAGGACAAAGGCAGGACCAGGTTCTAGAAATCTCTGGATACCAGACCTCATCTGAAGCCTCTGAGTGATCCAGTGCATTAAAACAGGCCCAGACACATTATTATGGGGGTGTAGAATTGAGAAAAACAAAATTATTAAAGCAAATAGAGGAGGTGTTTTGCCTGGACAGGTCCTCAAGCTTCTCAGCTCTTTGTTTCCAACAGCTTCACCGCCAGCTTGAGAGGTGTCAGCGAACAGGCGCTCTGCAGCCATGAGTGAACCTTCGGCCCTGAACCACCTGCGCAGCCCCATGGAACGGGCACGCCAAGGCATCCAGTGCTGCAGCGCAGCATCTCCAAGACCTTTCCCCAAAAAACAACACACAGGCTCCACTGGAGAATGGGACCAAAACCCAAATGTCAGACCCACGGGACCCACTCCAAGGCTAAGTCTGCTTAAATCTGTGCTGCTAAGATGATGCGAGAGCAGGGTTTACCGTGCTGCCAGTGTCACCTCACCACCACACACCCTCTGCTTAGGGAGCTTTGAGACAGCGCTTTAAGGATTTCAGATCTGCAGGGACTCCAGCTGACCCTTCTGAGATTTCTTAGTTTATGGTATAGCCGTAGGTTGAGACAAATGATACAAAACAAGCTCCCTCAAGGCATAGTTCTGACTTCTTGTCACGTGAAATTTCTGAGAAGCCTTGGTCAAATACTGAGAAATGCCATGAGCAGATGCAAGGCCTTAATTTTTAGATTGTCCTTGCAATGTGCAGTCAGCTTGTGGTCTTAAAAATGCAACTCCAAGATGCCTTTTGGATTTTTGGCTGGATTAGCAGTGGCTCCCATCACCATCGTGCCTTTTCACACCAACACAGCACTCAAGACATCCTTTTCCACAACCTCATTTCCATTCATGGGAACATATCCCGAACCAGCAAAACCACAATGAAAAGTAAAACCAGCTTCTGAGCAAGTCCCGTTGTACAGAGGCAGTATCCTGATTTTGGCTAAGTTCAGGCAGCTCTTATTAGAAACACCTCCAGCATCCATTCATCTTCATGCAGCATCTAAAAGAAGCCAAGACAAGACACCCTGAAGGTAACTTTTTCTCCAGGGACAACAAGCAGAGCTGCCTGTTCCCGCTTCACACGCAGATAACTAAAGAGAGGTGAAACAAAGCCTGCCATGCCTGTATTAAATGAACACAGGAGCAGAGATGCCAGAAAAGATGAGCTCATTGTAAAAATAATTGAAAGAGCTTTTACAAAAATCAATACAAAGACTTAGGTGGATTCAGCTGTGCAACGTGCCAGCAGCAAGAGACTTCCTCACTGCCTGTATGCTCTTTTTTACCAATTTGTCCTCAGATTTTCCCCCTTTTTGCCTCTTGGTGCCACTCACCAGACCCTGCACTTTGCCCATGTCCTGGAGCTTGACCTGCTCCAAGAGCAGCCATGGAAAAGAGCTCCAGGCACAGAGGAGCAGGGATGACGCAGAGAAATGGCTACGGGCAAGCTTCCTTCAGGGGAAACAGAGGCAGGGAAACACAGAAGCATTTATTTTGCCAAGAAAGAGGTGACCTCCTGAGCTAACCTCTGCTGGGAAAGCGCTGCTTCCACAGGTAGGTGTTGCTGACAGCTCTCAGCTGACGCAGTCTCGAGCTGGGAGCCACATGCCTGAACCTCGCACCTACATGTTCCTGTCTTTGCTGTAGGCTTTGTACATCATGGCTTACTTTTTCCATCACGCCCCATTCCCAGGTTCAGTTACACAGGAGATCACGGGCCTTTTTTCCAGTGTTTTCTGGTAAAACCCCTGCTTGCCTCTCCAGGGCAACCCATCCCACTACTCTGTGCTTGGAGGGACAGCAGGTTTAAAGACTCGCTCTGCCATGTTTTTCGCAGTAGCATCTCACCTCATGCCTGTCCCATCAATCCCAGCAGAGTCCTCTCTAGCGTCTGCAAAGGTGTTGGGGCTGGCCCAGAGCTTCATCCCCGAGCGTGGGGCTCATCGGTGACACACAAGTCCATGACAGACCCATCTTGAGGTGGGCCGCCATGTTCTATCACCAGCTCTCATCCCCCTGACACCATTCAGCTCCTCATCCCACTCCTACATGCCCCAAATTTGCACTGCACAGGAGCACCTTCACTTGGTGCCCATGCACATTCCACTGGCATGAAGAGGGACGATGCCTCTTCAGAGCACAGCAGAGGAAAGTCATCCCTTGCCACGATTTCTACGTTCGTTCTTCTGCGCATACCCTGGTTCAAGGCCTGGGACGCACCAGCTATCACCCAAGCTAAGCTTGAGATGCTCAGTGTGCTCTGAAACAAGATGTTCCTTGACCTGCTTTTCTCTCATCACTAATTCACACCTAACAGATTTTCAACTCAGCTTATGCGTGAACTCTGCGCTGGCACCACTTAATGGCTAAATAGCAAATTCTAGCAAGTTCATTAAAAAAGAAAGCTATTGATGTCAGCAATGTGCCTTAAATCTGACACCCAGATTCAGGCAGGTCTGCCAAGGAAACAACTCATCCCGTTGGAAATTGAAAGGAACATCAGAATACTGCATCAGAACGACTTGGAAGGAACCTCTTTGTTTTGTTACAGGTGTGAAGCAGATAGGAGACACGGGTTAGCGACACTAAACAGTCCAACAGTTTAAACAATGAAAATCCACCTCTGAAGTGGACACGCACATCAAAACCTCAAGACACGATTCCAGCCTCACGGTTGAACAGATGGACTGGCTTTAGGGAATTTATCCACGGCTCACCTAGAAACACAGGGAGCCAAAATCCCAGGAACACTCCTGGTGCTACTACGGCTGTAACATGCTGGCACAGGAAGGCCGAACTGGCACCTGGGCTGGGAGGACTTAGGTATGAAAACAAAATTCCCTGGCAGTGTTCGTTTTTATTTTTCCCCTAGCAAAACCAACCAAACAAACAAAAAAGAGCAATCACAGAACAGGGGATGAAAAGGCAGCTCTCAAAAACATAATTACATTCCCAGGTATGCATGCAGCCCTAGAAAGTTCTGAATGACACATTTCTAAAGATGTTTTTAAATAACTACAGGGTATGAATTACATATAAAGCTACCAACCCCCTTCTCTATTTTGAAACCTCTGTTTGGAAGTGTTTTCCATTAGGCAACACCTTTCAAACACAGCCAGCTATGCAGCGCTGCTGTAGGTACAAAGGAACTGCATCTGAGGCTCTGGCTGGACGTGGCACCCCAACGCTGGCCGCGCTTCGCTATGATGGGGACGGCACAGCTGAGGGACAGGTGTGTGGTACTCACGGGGGGCAATGGGCACAGGGAAGGGCTACAGCCCGCTGCTTCCCTGGTACAACCGCCTCTGCCATAGCGCCGTTTTCCTTATCTGAGCAGCCGCATCACTGCGAGGTCAGCAAGAGACCCTGTGACTGCATTGCCATGGAGCCGGTCGGGCGGGTGAACTCGCTTCTGGCCGTTTCTCACACAAAGGCAAAGACAGCGCGACCAGGACTGCAGCCAAGGAAGAGCATGAAGCAAACATTGGAGAGACAGCCCGTCCCACAGGGACCCTGCTTTCCTCCGTGGCCCTAAACATCTGGGCAGTGTCTCTGCTGTCAGTCCCGTGCACAAGAAGGCTGTGGCCGAGTGGTTGTCCTCCTGTCATCTTGTCCTCGCCTGTCTCCATCTAGTGTCTTCCATCTCGGTGTCAGGCAGTGCCGAGAGGCTGGGGCTACCTGCCTGCCCAGCCCCAGCCCACAAGCTGTCACCAGCTCCAGGCGCAGAAGAGCTCTGAGTCTCCACTCCCCAGCTGGGAAAAACTGCATCGCTTCTCTCTGTAGTTTGTCCTGATGGAAAGTATTGAGCGCTACATAGTCCACAATTAATCACAATAATTAATAATTAAGGAGGTGCACAACTAATGTTGCAAGCCTGTAATATAGAAAGGTTGCAGACATCATCTGTTCCGCAATTAGAATTTGGGATAATCAACACCAAAACCCGGCGCGACAAACAGCAAAGCTACTCAGAGGCACCCTTCCTATGTTACACTGGCTGTAGCAAAAAAAACCTGCCCAACAATGTGGCGCAACAGCACTTCTCATTGCCGAAACTCTGGGCAGGGCAATAAAACCATTTCCCGGCCGGGTGAGGACAGAGCAGAAACAATTTTGGAAAGGGGCGACGCAGCGCTGGCAGAACTGGAGCATGGCAGAAACAGCTAGCGCTCTGCTGGGCTGCCTCTTGGCTACCAGGCTGAAATCACATGTGGAGCTCTTAGACCTGGGACGCTGCCTGCGAACAGCTTTTATATGAGAAACAGAAAAGGGGAGAAGGGTGACAGTTCAGCTGGGAGAAGGGTGGCAACGCCTGGCAGAGCCTCCCTGCTACAGCGAGGGCAGCAAACAAGGGACAGCAGAAACGCCCTCGTGCCCAAGCAAGAAGGAAAGCGGCGCAGGGCCTCGCAGAGCAGGGAAAGCCACAAGCGCCGCAGGCAGCCTTACCAGGTGACAGGTGCCTAAGGAGAAGACAAGCAGGGGTTTCTCTTTCACTTCTCGTTGCCAAAACCCCAGGCAGGGCAGTAACAGTGAGCCCCTGTTTCTCTGAGCAGGATTATCGGTCTTCCCTCCTCCGCACATGGGGGACACTGAGGCAGAGAGCAAGCAAGCAACATGACAGGTTCTCCCAGGTTTCATCAACAAGACAGGGCTACCAGTGATACCCTCTTTGCCTTTAAGCTACTTGGCTAACAGGACGCCCCTCAGAGCGCCCACCACCCTCCCCAACAGGGACACGCAGGCAGAGGCACCCGAACCAGCGGCATCTCGGCAAAGCATTCGAGAGCTGCAAGCAGCAGCCGGAGACCTTGCGCTTTGCAAACTTTCCTCAGCACAAATGGGGACGCGGAGTGACATGCAATTGAAAAAAAAAAACACCTTCCTGTGGGGATACAAAAATAATACCACGTACATTCCAGTTTCCCGAACAACAATCGCCTGAGAAACCGGCACTGTGGGAAAGTCTCAGCTCGCTTTTCCTGGGTATTATAAATAGAATTACGGCTGCAAGCAGGGCTTTAAACGCAGAGGAAGGGGGAAAAGGCCATTTAACGGGCTCTGTTTGAACTCGGGTTCTGGCCAGCATCCAGCTTTCTGCAGAACAGCTGGTCACTTCCTGCCGAGCGAAGGGCAGCGTCGCTGTGCTGGGAACCAGGAAGCCCAGGCCGAGGGCCGCCTGTCAGATCCTGTAGTCCACCCGCTCGGCGGGGGCATCATGCCTTGGGCTGCCATATACGTCACTCAGGAGCCTGCTCCGCTCCCACTCAGGGCCAGGCCTGTGTTCTCCAATGCTGTGTGAACACCATCAGACAGACAGTGTGAGACCAGGTGAGTAGGTGTGAGACTTCCCCAGGACTCCAACTTGCAGGGGTTGTGTCCAAAGGGTCTCAAGAACTTCTCTTCCAGCGAGCTGCTCGGTTTCTGAGCCCATGTGAAGGCTCAGCATCCACTAAGCTCTGTGGGACTGAACATCACAGCTTACACTGCCTAGTTCTCCAGGCTCGTCGTCTTTGTCCAGATGACTGCCACTGCCTTTCCCTTATGGTTATGCTGCTCATCACAAGCCACTGCAGAGCCTCGCCATGGGCAGCTCGGCATCCAGTTATCCACATATTCATTCCTCTCTTCCTTATTCTAGCTCCTACTCATCCAGGTTATGAGCCTGCAGTTCCCTGGGCCACCTTTTAAGCACCGGCATGATACTTTATAAGCAGGCTACCACACACCAGTGCCAGTGGCTCGCTCCGTAGTGGCACCACCAGGGCCCAGCAGTTCATCACTTAAGTCTCCTTGCACCCCAACCTCTTCTCCCACTGCTTCACCGGGAGCCAAAACGCCTCTGGAAAGTGAAGGGCCCCAGCCTCTTCCACTGTAAGAAACAACGCAGACACGCTTCAGCTTCCCGCCACGGCGTCGTCGCTTCTCCCCTTTCCTGCCAGGCCTCCTGGTGCTCCCGCAGGCCCAGCTCCCGGCCCCCGGGACCGGCCCCTGGGGCCTCGAGAACCCGTCGCCCCCGCGCTCCCCGCCCAGCCTGCGGGGCGCCAGCAGCCCAACGGGAGAGTGCGGGGCGCTGCAGAGCCCCCTCAGGGAGCCGGCGGGGCCCAGCGGCCACCAACGGTCCCCAAAAGCCACCAAACGGCCGCCGCGCGTGCCCCGCGAAGGCGTGCGCACACTCGCGCGCCGCGGCAGCGTCACTAGGCGAGCCGGGAGGGGGGAGGGGGGGGAGCGGGGTAGCGCGGCGCGCCTGCGCGGTGAGTGGGCGTGGCGCGGCGCGCGCCTTTGTTTGGGGCGGCGGTTTCCCAGGCTGCCCGGCGCGGCGCGGGGGGGGGGGGGCGGGGCGGGGCGGGGTCGGGCGCGGGCCCGCGGGGTCAGTCGGAGCGCGGCGGCAGCGGGCGAGGGCGGCGGAGCCGAGCGGACGGGCGGACCGGCCGACAGACAGACAGACAGACCCAGCGAGTGAGCCTCCCAGCCAGCCGCGCCGGAGCGAGCCGAGGATGATAAACACCCAGGACAGGTGCGGGCCGGCGCGGTCCCCACCCCGCCGCGGCCTTTCTCCCCCTCAGAGCGGCGGCGGCCGGGTCGGGGGCGTGGGCGGGCGCTGAGGAGGCGGCGGGGGGCAGGGGGAGCGGGCCCACCGCCTCTTCCGAGTTAAAATCCCCATCGGGGCCCCCCTTCTGCGTGGAGGGAGACTCCCGGGCGGGTGTCTGGGCGCAGCGGGGCTGGGTCCCGGGGGTGGCGGGGAGAGGCCACCTCAGCAGCGAGTGTCTGAGCACCCTTTTGCTAATAAACCTTTAGCGCCGAGGGGGGGTTGTGCCCGCCCTTCCCGCAGCCCCTGCGCATCTCAAAGGAAAGGTGATTCCCCCCCCGGCAGGTTGGTTATCAGCGAGCATGAACTTACATGATTTGTGGGTGTTTTTCTCAGCTGACCAAATTATCTTGTGTGTCTGTTCCGTGTTTAGAGTCCCAAAAGTGTCATTTCCTGAGCCTCTATCGTACGGTGCAGATAAGCGCTTGGAGGATGTGTGTAAACCGGCCTTGTTTCTTGGCCGCTGCATGTATGGCCAACACTTGAGCTATGCTGGGTTCAGCAGATGGTTGTTTACAAGTTGATCCTCAAATCGGGTTCCTCAGTGTATGACTTGCAATGGCTGGCAGCATAGTATCTTCTTGTTACGGGCTAAAAGTGCAAACCGCCTGTTTTAAAAAGGGGCGGTGGGTAAAGAAAACAAAAAAACTCGGTTTCTCTAATGTCAAGGGTGCTGCGTGGATTCTTCCATCAGGTGCATGTGTTTGGTGCAAATGAAAACCCCCAAAATCCAAGAAAATGTGCAGCTTTCTAGACCGCAAGGTGCTGGTTGCTGTCGTGGACTGAAAGCAGCGCTGGCCTGGGGCTTGAGGTGCCACGGCTGTTGAAGAGCGGCCGTGACGGGCTTCAGAAGTTGCCGAGTTGTCCTTCGTGTTTCCCAGGGACAGGGCACGGGGTTGAGATCGCTGGAAGCTTAGCAAGTTAAAATTATACCCGCTGGCTGAAAACGTACGCTTGCTTCCAGCTCCTGTTTCAGGCAGGACTCGCTTGAGAGTTTCTTCAGGGAAAGGCCCTGGGTGATCTAAATGCATCTTAATCTAAACCAAGCTGCTGGAAAGCAGCTTCTCAAGAGAGAAGAGAGGCTAGAAGGGAGCACAGTCCTAATTTTTAAGCTCTAAACAGGCCTCAAGGAGCAGAGTTGCAGTCGGCCGCTTGTGTGCGGGTGCATCGAGGGATCAGGCTTTGTTGAGTGCTTGCACGAACTTCCTCCCAGGGTGCTAACGTGCTTCTGGAGGAAGCAGAACCCCGTTTAACCCTGCGCCCTGCACACACGCTCGCTCCCCAGTGTTGCCTGGTGGTGCTGCCCTGCCTGCGCTGCTCTCAGGACCCTAACTGGTTGCCACGTTTTGGAGGAGGGTAGCGGTGGTGTGCAGGTCTGGGCTAGGCAAGGCCCTCGTGCCGCAGGCAGGGCTCAGCGGCTGAAGGGGTCTTGTGTTTTGACTTCTGCATGTGCCAGAGGAAGCAGAACTGGGAAGTGTCTTGAACTGATTTGCATGAAAACTACAGCCTCTCTCTTTCTAATTTCCCCCCCCCAACTACACTTCATTATCCAGCTTCTTGATGCCTTGGCCACAAGTTGGAGAGAGCTATCAATAGTACATTGTTGACTGGGGGGGTGAGGGAGGAGGGAAGGGAATAACAAAGCTGCCAACAGCTTTCTGGGGGTGGGGAACTGCACAGCAAAGTGCTTTGTCATGCCTCTCGACATCCACTACTACTGAATACACACTGGTCCATTGATAGCCCCAGTCATGCGGTGCGGAGGGACTGCATTAATACAAAACGCCACTGAGCATGTGTGCAGAGGGGTTTGCCCTGAGACATCTTCAGTGCAACTGCTTAATATCTTTTCCTAGAGTGTTTAAACAGCCTTTTCTCCAGGCAACGTCTGCTGTGGGCCATGGCACATGGGAACGCTGCTGAAGAGCCCCGTCTAGCGAACCTGGAGGAGGAAATAGGTGGAGGAAGAATCTTTTGAGTTTCCTGTAGAAAGATTATTTTGGTATGAGATGGCAAGCCAAGTTCTTTGCAAATTCTGCCTGTGTCGTAACTGCATTTGCGAGTCACTTTTTGGCATACAGAAATGCCAAATTTCAGTAGTTTGTTTGCAGTCTGGTATACGTTCCAGCATACTGTATAGGTGGTTCACATGGTTCTGATAGTGCAGGTTGGTACTTGGTCTTTGTATACTTAAGCCTGTTCCCTCGTGGAGAGGGATTAGAGTAGAAAACCACTGTCTTGGGAACAAACAGCTCGAGTGAGAAGTTTTAGGACAGACAGTAAGCTGTCAAGACAGCTACAGAGGCTGTCCCTTAATAGCCTTGTTCCTCGCTCCGTGTGCTTATTGAAAACTCTTCAAATTCTCCTTTATTTTGGTCATGTTTATATACCTTTGCGCTGGCATATTTCTTAATGGGAACACCAGGGAATGATTGGTTTCTGTGCATTGCTTTTGCAGGTTTTGTTAGAGGAATACGGCTGCTGCACAGTGCCTCAGCAAAGAGCTTTTGTGGTGCTGATAAAGGGAGCAATGCTCCAGAAGTAAAATAATTTGCTTTCATGAACTTCCTAAAAGCTAGGGCAGATATTAAAGCCTGCGTTCAAAGTGATCCTGAAAGACTGCGTGTAGGGCATCCAAACAAACTTAGAAACCGCAAGGGAAACTTATTTTCTTGCTCTTTAAAAGTAGATCTGTGGGGCAAGCTTGTAATTTTTAGGGTTGGGGTGAAGGATGCTTGTATGATGTTTCATTTGCATGTGAAAAATGTCAGCTCAGACGTCGTAGAACCTGTTGAAAATATCTGCAGAACCAGCCCTTTCACTCCTCCTCGTTTCGACAATGTGAAACTTGAACCTCCTCCTTCTGGGTCCTGTTGATCTATTTGTAGATATTTGTCTACAGAACATGTGTGCTCATCTGGTCATGCGTTTCCAGCCATCTGGTATCGGCAGCCTTCCAGGCGTCCCTTATTAGCATGAGGTTGCTCAGCACTCTCTCTGGGTTCTTGGCTGCAAAGCCCCTCCTCCGCGTCTAACAGAACAGCCCCGGTTTCTGGTACGACCTGGGCAGCGACTGGTTTTAATGTAGATGTCTGGGTGCTAAAGCCTCGATAGCTGCCTCTGATGTGCTGTGGAGGAGCAGGGATACGAGTGGTTTGGGGTCTTGAGGAGCTGTAGCATCCAAAGTGTGATCCCTGCTAATGTAACCTGGTGTTCTCTCTCTTTTTCTTGCAGTAGTATTTTACCTTTGAGTAACTGTCCCCAGCTGCAGTGCTGCAGGCACATTGTTCCGGGGCCTCTGTGGTGCTCCTGATGCCCCTCACCCACTGTCGAAGATCCCCGGTGGGCGAGGGGGTAGCAGGGATCCTTCTCTTTCAGCTCTGATATATAAGGTGAGAAAGATCTGACATCTAAATAATGACCTGTACCCGTGTTGCAACTCTGTTCGGTTCCTTTCACAGTCTGGTGGGAATAAATGTGAATAACTCCAAGGTAATAATTGGGAGAACAGTTAATTTTTCAGCGACCCTCTTGGCAGGTTGCTGAGCTGCATGCAGCGCTCTCCTGCTTAAATATCACCTCTTTGTTAAGAAACAAGACACCTTTTCTTAAAGGTGTGCAGCAAATAATTTACTAGCCCTGTTCCCAGAGGCCTGTTTTTGGCTCTTGAATGCAGAGCCAGCAGTATCAAAACATGAAACAACTTCTTAAATGTCTCGCAAAAGGAGGAAGTGGGAAGCAGAAAGGTGAAACACAGAGAGAGAATGGTTGATAAGCTCCTTCCTGCGCCGTAGTCCGGAAAGTAGAGCTGTCGGGGCCTGGCAGCGGCCTGAACTGATGTAGAGTTACTCCTGACTTCACAAAAGGGCGAGGCGGCTGGCTGTCTCGCAGACTGGAACGTTTCTAGAACATCTGCCTAGGATGAGGCAAGATCAGGAAGGCTTGGTGTCTTGAGACTCGCTTAGCAGCACGTGGATCTGTGTAGCGGTTGGCCCTCTTCATCCTACGGGACCTTTCCTTTCCAATGAGGAGACCTGCCTGTTCCTTGCTGTAGAATAATTGGCACTTGTGCAACTTTGCATTGTGTTAGGGTGGCACACATCTGTCTCCCTTCGGGGATGGGGACTGCTTTTCCACAAGCCAAAGTGTTATCAGATGAGGTAGCCTGAATTTGTGCTAAGCTTGCCAACTTGGCTGTTCAGACAGGAGTGTTGTCATAGGCGTTAGACTTGATTTTTAATTACCCTGTGGGAGGCACACAGACTTTTATGATGAATAGATACAGGCCCTTTTGGGTCACAGCTACCAAAGTTTCCTCTTGAAATTCATGAGAGGATCACAGACCTCATGGCTGCTTTCAGAGGAGGTTTCTCTAAATGCAGCCTTGGTGAGTTTTTAGCATGTGCCTCACCCGCTTACCTTGTGAATGAAAGTCAACCTCTGTAGCCTCTTAATAATAACATCAGCTTAATGCTATCGAGTTGACTTGTCACAGATGTTAGAGGGATATGAAATGCAGAGGAGCAGTGGAGAGGTAGCAAAGAGCACAGCAGGCTTCCTGTTGGATGAAAAAGATGCATAAATAGCTTCAAGAGGGTTCAGGACAAATAACCAATTCCCTCTGGGTGGGAGGGGCTGAGAAATAGGGGACCTTGCAACTTGGACTCCTGCAGGCCAGCTTTGCCATGCCTGGCGTACACGCAAGGTCCGAAGGCAGAAAATGGGCTCAACGTGGAGGAGGTGCTGGTGGAAAGAACCACACTTTGGAGGTGGTTGATTTCAGTATGGCCTCGAATTTACACAGAAGCTTTTGGCAGTGGTGCATAGTGCATAGGTGCAGGGGTTGCTGCCTGTGGGGACCTAGATAGCTGCATCCCAGAAATGAGGATGCAATTCTTTCTGGTTTTTTGGCTGACAAAACCTAGCAGAATCTCAGAAAAGCAGCCCTTTCTGTAACATAGCTCACCCCAGAGCAGAGTGGGCTGCGCTGCCCAGTGGTTTAAAGTCCAGCATCAGACAGGGGTTACTGGGACTCTGCCCCTCTCAGTCGTCCGCTCAAGTTAGCGGTGCCGTAGTTACAGCAGGCTGAGGTTTTCAGCCAGCAAGCTTCAGCGTGACCTGGAAAAGCATCTGGGCCCAAAAGCTTAAGTACTTTTTCCAGCTGTATCAGCTGTTCTAGTTCAAGGGATGACCTTTCGGAAGGAGCCTGCCTCCTTCGGAGTACGCAGCCTGGTGCTCGTATACAACAGCGCTATAAATTAAGCAGCTGGGGCTCCCTGTAGTTGCTGCGATTTTTGTGTTAAGAGAGTTAATACTCGGCCCTTCGTCAAGGGAGCTTTGAGCTGGGAGTGCAATGGTGATCGGCATCAGTGCCGCGCAGCCAGGACGGGCTTTCTGCGAAGGGACGTGCTCCGGCTAGCAAACTTGGCAGGAGGCTGCAGGTGTAGCACATGCCAACAGGAGGCTGCTTGCACGGTTTTCTCGAGTCGCTTGGCTATGGTAGATCATAACATCCTTTCTTCTTGCGCTGCCAACACGTAGGGGCCTCCCCCCCGTCCTTCTCGGGACATCTGAGGAGCGTAGCCGGGTTGGAAAACCTTGCGCTCAATGAATTGTAACCAAGTGGAAGCTGGGCCTTGCGGCTTTACTTCACTGAAATGGAGCCCAGGGCTGGAGAGCCGGTGGTTTAAGCTGCTGTGTATAAAAGATAGCCTCGCGGGGGTTTTTTTGCCCACGATAGCGTAGCGGGGAGATTTTGCAGGGGTGAACTAAAACCGAACATTTGTTGCATAAACAGGATTTTGCTTTGAGCGGCTTCCAAAGAATTCTGGGCTGCTGCTTCACAGGAACAGCCTCTCTCCCCAGCATCTCGCTGTCTCTATTTTGATGCCTAGAAATAAAATACCAGCTGCCCAAGATAGGCTGTGTAAACGTAATTCCCACTGAACTGGGGGAACTGGTTCTCTTAATCCCTGCGGTTTGGTTTAAGTGGGCTGTCGCATTAGGGGGCTCTTAAGTGGAAACACCTCGCTAGGCTTGGAGCACAGGGCATAACTTCTGGTGACAGAAGGGCTAAGCCAGAAGGCTTGGAAAGCTTTTCCCCTCCTGTTGCAGGCTCCTGCCAGTCTTCCTGCACGAATGCAGGCATGTGCCTCCCCCTCTGATGTGTCAGTCCCAGCCTGCTTTTCTCAACTTCTCCCTGTTCTTGTTTTCATGAAGTATAAGAAAAGAAGCATCTGTGAGCTTTTCTTGAGAGAAGGAGCTTTTCTGAAACAGACACACTTTCTGCACAGTGACAACAACTGTAAGAGGATCCTATAAAGTCACTGGTGAAGGATGTGCATATAATCTTGGTTTTGTTTTTTTTTTAAATACACCTTTCTAGTGCGGAGCTCTTGCTGGGCTCAAATCTGACTTGCTGCTGGCTCTGCGGTGGCTTTATCAACAGCAGCCTGACTTGAGCAGCTGTCAGTAGGCTTTTTAGTGCACTTGGCTTAAAACTGTAGTAAAACCCGGCAGCAGGCGCAACTACAAAAACTTCTTTCAAAACTCGATGAATAAACTTATTTCCTACAGGATATTTATTCTGAAGAAGTGTAAACTTGTTTTTCAGCTAAGCTTTGTGGACTTTAAACAAATGGCAGCTTCCCCTCACCAAAGACAGGCAGTTCCTGATTTGCATGTGGCATTACTTTGTCACCAACATTAACATAGTCCATGGCTTCTTCCTTGTCACAATAGTCAAACCAAGAGGCATCTATTTTAATACATGTGGTAATAGGAATTAAAACACTGGGACACAGGCCTGAGGAGCCTAGAAAGGTTCTTCAGAGATTTTTTTTTTTTTGCTGAACTGCTGGTCTTTCAGTGATGCTTTTTCCTTAATAACTCACAGTACCTACAAGAAAACATCTGCTTGAAAAGCGGCGATACTGAGGAGTTGTCCACCCTCTTACTGGGCACCGCTGGCTGGCGATGTGTTTGTGCTGCCCAGCTTGTAAATGCTTCTTCACTGCAGATCCAAACTGGGCTAAGTTTTCCTTGCTGTACTGGCTGCCTGTGTGTGTTGGGGACAGAAATAAGTATATGTCACTACAAAGCATTTATTAAACCTCGTCTGGTGAGCAATGTCACTTGTGTCATTGTCAGTCCAGCTGATCGCCAGTAGATGAGAGTTCATCATGAACTGAATTAATCACCCTGATAAAGAAAATGCCTGGAGGCTGGGTGGTTGCTCACCTAAGGACCTGATGGAGTAAAGGACCTTCCACCGCACTTATCGCTGCTGTTGAGGAGAGGGGGGCACAGGGCTTTCCCAGCTGTTCCTGTGACTCGGAGCAGATGTCACTTGTATTATCTGGCTTACTTCTGCCCTTCAGAGCTGGGCAGGTGACTTTGTCAACGTGTGAGAGTCCGTACGCGTAAGCCTGTAACCAGGCAGATGGGAACAGTTCAGCTTCCGCTGCAGTTGACAGCGTTAGCTGGGCAACCCAGTGAATTTGTTTGCCGTTTCACTGGGGCTCTTTGCAGTGAAATGTGGAAATCATTATTGGGCAAGCCAACCGCCTGCAAAAATTGTCAGGAGGAGGAATGGAGTTTAACCATGAAATTGTTTTCTAGGAACTGCTGAGCTGAATCTGAGGTGGACTGCATGCTTGGCATTCTAGTTAGAGCAGTGTTGGAGAGGGACGTGTACATTTGTGGTCTCTGGAAAAGACCTTGTCACGATCTTCAAATCTGTGTAGCTTCTTTCTGTTCTGGGATTCTCTCTGCGCTGTGTGTTTTCTTCCCTCAAACCACTTGCCATACCAGTTGGCTGTAAAATCTGGGAAAGCAATTTGTGGTCATACCTTAAACAAAAAGACTGTGTTGGGGATTGGGGAGACGATGAAATTGGTCAGACTGCGGCAGCAGATGCTTTTCCAGCTTGTCGGTTCAAGCTGTGTTCTTTGAAGGTAGTTCATGAACTGCCCTTCAAAGATGCGGCTGGGACCTGCGGTGAATGAATGGACTCTCACTACCCAGAAATCTAATACAATGTAAATATGCAAAACTGCATTCCCTGGAACAGGAAAACATGACTAGAAAATCACTCCGAGGACTGAGTAATCATTGTGGTGTCTCCCTGAGCCAGTGAAAGGGGAAGGGAAGAGTATAATGTTCTTCTTAGTAAAACTACATTATTTTGCATTTGCATCTCTGTCGTTATGGCTGTTTATAATGCAGGACTTCACTTTTTTTGTTCTTTATTTTTGTGTTAGGTTAGAATAAAAGCAAGGTATTACAGGTAGGTCAGAACAAAAGCTCTTAACCGCTTACGCCCTTGTTTAGAGCGCCGGGGCTCGGACATGAGCTTGCAGCTGACTGTGTGTACCTTCGAGCCATGGTGAGTCTCGCGGGGGCGAAGATTAGCAATAGGCTGGAACTCTGGATGCGCACCAGTCTGTAAGGGCTGGTCCTTTTTCAGGAGGGCCTTCCCATTGTAAACACAGTCCCTTTGCACGCTCACTTAAGCATGATTTCTTACTTTTTTTTTTGGTCTACAATCTCATGGATAGTTTTCTTTGACCCCGAAGCATGCTCTCCTCCCTCCCCTGCACAGGACGAGAAGATCACTGTTAACCAAGATGTCCCAGTGCACGAAGGGAAGCCTCATATTGTCCACTTCCAGTACAAGGTCACAGAGGTGAAGACCTCCTCTTGGGATGCAGTGCTCTCTAATCAGAGCCTCTTTGTGGAAATCCCTGATGGATTATTAGCTGATGGAAGCAAAGAAGGGTAAGTTCAGGATCCCAGAGCTGTGCCCATGGCTCCACAGGGAGCAAGGTTTTGCTTACATGGGTGACGCTGTGCGTGCGGGGAGAATGGGCTGTACGTACAGCAGCACAGTTCCAGGTTTGTGTATCTGAAGTATGTCCTTACTCCCTTGTCCTCAGAAAACTGTCCTCCTGTTAGTCCTCCATATTTTTTTTTTCTCCCTTTTTATTGATCATTTCAGATGGTTTACTGGTTTTTTTCGAGTCCCTATCCTAATGAAAAACGAGCAATAAATGAGCGGAGTGATTCTTTGCATACTTTGATATGGAAAATCTACAAGCCTTTCTCCAATATTTATTTTTTTTCTGCTGGCCACTTGGCAAGCTTATTTTGGCAGGCATTTTCCTCTCTTTCAAGGGAAAAAAAAAAACCAACTCCATTATATTGATGTGCTCCTTCTCATCAGTAGGTGGGTCTGTGCCTGGAGTGCTGCCACGCAGGCGTTGGGCTCTGCCAGAGCCACTGATTTTTCTCCGTTGGCAGAATACGGTAGTGTTTTGTCCAGACAGCTCTGCTCTGGGAAGTTTGTGTAAACGCAGCTTCCAGAGCAGCTACTTCCTGCCAAGTGCTTTGCCAGAGATCTCCGCTGGCGGGGAGCACTCTGGCGTAGATGTGGCTTTACTGGATTCCTCTGCAGAGCTCTCTGAAGTCCTCCTAAATCTCCAAGTAAGGTTCATCTGTAAATGACACAAGCCAACTAAGGAGGAAAAAAAAAACCTCACTGCGCACCTTCAGTAAGTGCCAGTATTCTTACTGTCTCGCACTTGTCTCAGTTGACTCTGAGTCCAGCTAAAGGTTTGTGTTATTTCTTGAGTCGGCCTGTAAGTCCTTTAGGTGTCCTGGGAGCAGGTTTTTCCAGGAGGGTACTTAACCCGCCTGTGTCACTGTGACTTAATGCCAGTTTTGTAAGATTTATTTTTAGCTAGGTAAAACAGCCTAGTAGAGGCTATAATTAAAATAGTTCATTACCATATGAACAAAACCCTTGCAAATTTAATCTCCCTCACTGCACTCCAGTCTCGCTGACTGCTGTTTAATTAGATGTCGATTGAAGCCCTGTTTGTCACCGCTCTAGCAGCCTGCATCGTAAATGGTGACGAGGTCAGCAGTGACAGTGATGGCTCTGCCGTGCCGATCCCCGGGGCTCAGAGAGGGGTTAATGCGGCACTGCTTCCGTCAAGAGGTGGCAGAAATAATTTAGCTGGAGAGGCAGGAAGCGTGGATTCGGGGTCCATCAGCTGTGCCATCCAGCTGATTTGTTCAGGAAACAGCTTTGCCTGTGCACATGCTCCTTCAGTAATGCTTTTTTTTTTTTTTCTTCTGCCTGGCATGAGCTTCTTTTTCCCCGCATAAGGTGCAAAACTTGCAGATCCCCTCGTGTATGGTGCTGGCAGAGGGGATGTGGCCTGGCTCGGGATCTGCTGCCGTATTCAGCTTCCTGCATACGAAGGCTCCTGGGCAAAATCACTGGGTGGTGGGGGTGGGTGCACGCTGGCATGCGGACGCCGAGGACAGTGACGCGTTGGGTGACTTGGTGTGAGGATAGTTCCTACTTTTGCAGGGCTGGATAGTGAAGCAGGAAGCCCATTGTTTCAGCACCCATTGTTCACTGGAAGGGGTCTGTAAACAAGTAATCTTTCTGCCTGAAAACATCCAAACAGTTGATAATGCTCAGAGGCTTCCTTGGGACAGGAATTCCTATAGCTCATGTTCTTTTGTTTTCTTCCTCCTTGGCAGGTTGTCAGCACTGTTGGAGTTTGCTGAAGAAAAAATGAAAGTAAACTATGTCTTTATTTGCTTCAGAAAAAGCAGAGAAGATCGAGGTGAGAACTCGCCTCCGCTGTCAGGTTTGCTTCCTAGATCTAAAACGGTGCTGCTGGAGCTGCACAGAAATCTGGTAATCCCAAGGCAGGGCTCCACAGCACACTTCCTACTGCAGCAAATGCTACAGGCATAATTTTCATGTTGTTCTTGCAAAGGAAGAAATAATTTCTCGTGGAGAAAATAAGTCCTTTCTTGAGACTTAGGTATTTTGGGTTTCTCCAGCAGGTATGCTTTACTGTCTTGCAGCTAAATTATTACTAGTACTTGTATGTGGAAAGCTGCTCCTGAGCAACTTGGAGTATTTTCTTGTCCAGAAATTGGTTAGTATTTCTCCTTTGCTAAGGAGTGAAGGTCTCCATTTGGCACCAGGCTTCTGCAGTTTGGAAGGAGAGACCAGGGAGAGGTTATTACATGGGAAATGAACGCTTGTAGCTTGTTGCCCTGATGTTCATCTGCTTTTTAAAGATCTCCCAGCACTTTTGCCCTTCCTAGACCTACAGGAAGGTCTAATCCTGACCCTGGCTATAAATGCTTATGGCTTAAGGGGGCTGCATTAGGATCTAAAGATAGATGTGTTGGATGATTACAGCATGGAAGTTTGAGGAGATTTGTGGTGAGCTACCAAGCGATGGATGTGTCATTTTAAATCTTACTAGACGCAGGCTAGTAACCAAGCAATTGCCATGGCAGGAGTAATTCAAACCTTAATTCTAATTTTACTCTGCTGCTTCACAAGTGGCACTGTCTTCTCTGAAACAAAGTGCATTATTAGAGCTAAGCTGTGCTCAGCCCAGGAAGATGTCATTCCGTGTTACAATGCCAAGAATAATTTTCAGATTAAGTTCTTGCTATAATGTCACTGCCACCACAGGTGACCTCTGCAGTGGCTGGTTACAGGAGACATCTGATAATGGGTTTTGTTTTTAAAAATGGGCTATGTGTTGCTCTTGGACCTGCCTTATTTATATGCGTTCTGGAGCGCTCCAGACCCTGGGTCCTTGTCTGTGCAGCTGAAATTCAGTGCTGTCTTGAGAATATATAGGAGCTCCTCTGCATGACCGTTAGGTGGCTTGAAGCTGATCATCAGAAGATGCTGTAGAGATTGGATGCTGCACCAGGGTAACTTTCATGGGTCACAGGGAAGTGATCGCTTTAGTAACAAGCGAGCGTGCATCCAGTCACTGGGTGACACAGCCTTGTCTGAGTGAGACAAGGTGTGTGGGGGGGCTTCCAGACTGACCTCGCTCTGAATTTCTGTGTGTAACCCATGGTGGCTTTCCTGGGGGACCGCACCAAGCTCTGCTGAGCTGTCTTGAGTTTCCACTGAGCTGCTGGTCCTCCTCACAGAGGCAGCAAATTTCTATCTAGACCCTGAGTAAGTAGATTCCTGTTTGCTGCTGTTTGACCCACTCAGGGCTCAAAGGGTGCTGCAATCCATGTAGGTACATAACGAAGAATAAAAACTTTGACGTGTTGCAGGATGGCCACGTGCATCCTGGCAAAGCGGGTCTGTGCAGCTGGTGCAGGTAGATAACCAGCCGTCGCTGTTTCTCAGAGAGGATGGAACAGACATTGCAGGATAAACATGGACAAACCTGCTCTGCTGCACAATGAAAATCCCCTTCATGCTTAGCAGCAGCTGTGATGAATGCAGGAAGAGACAAAACCTCCTGTCTGGGAGGGCTGTCATGTTAGAATGGCTTCTTTCTGTGCAGAAAGCTCTGGATGTGCTTGCAGAGGGTGTTTGGTGCACATTGATACCTGTGGCTTCTAGGGTGACGCAGGTAAAAAGGATTATTCCTGGTGGTAACAGATTTCCTTCTCTTTGGTAGCTCCACTCCTGAAGACATTCAGCTTCTTGGGCTTTGAAATCGTGAGGCCTGGTCACCCCTCTGTCCCATCGCGGCCAGATGTGATGTTCATGGTGTACCCCCTGGATCAGAACTCTTCCTCTGATGAAGAATAGCTGCAGCGGGGGACTCCAGTGTGACCTGAAGATGCTGTTGAGGGGAGAGAGGGTTGCACCTCCTTTCTTGAGGAAAGGGAAAACAAGCATCTGTTGGACTGAAACTGCATTTCTCATTGTTAGATTGGCCTGTGTATCCTCAGAGTTGACTATCTCATTGAAATGTGTTGCCTAGAGAACTATATATACACACATGTAATCACCAAATAGTAAATGGAAGATGTTTATGAACTGGTATAGGAGCTCTTTACGTGCAGCTGCGTGGTGTGTTAGCCTAGGGGCACCTGGTGCCCAGGCCGTGCGTGGGGGAGCACAGCAGTAGATGCGGTATCAACTCCTTGACTTCTCTGAACCCGTGTTGGTCCTTTCGCAATCACTCGATGTGCGCTCATCTGACAACTACCTTTCTGTTTTTCACTCAGACTCTTTAGGTAGAAGGCATGTTTTGGGTGTTAGGTGTGTGGAGGAGACATGCTCAAGCTAACCTTTAACACTACATTAAAACCCCCTGTGCGTCTCTGCTTTGGGGCGACCCATGCTGTTTTAACTGGTCTAACTTTTTTTTTTAAACTTCTTGCTCTTCCAGCTTTTGTTTTAAGCAGTCCTAACTCTGTTCAATGTTACCACTGCACTATCACAGTGTTCAATAAAAGGGGCATTCAGATGAACTTCACACAGCTGGGGCTGCTTATTTGACAGGAACAGAGCCTCTGGTGGGCCTCCTGCAGGGCCATGATGGTTTCAGAGGGTCAAGTGAGTGTTCGGAGCGATACGTCCGCTCTGGGGGAACGTTTCCTTCCCTGCCTGCAGTGTGATGGTTGTGAAGGTCCAAAGAGCCAAAAAAGCTCACGCCTTTATCCTCTGCCCAGGGATGGGTAAGGAGCAGGCCCGTGGCCGTCACCTCTGTTCTTCCTCCTTGCCTTTCCAAAGAGATGATCTCAAGACTTGAGACACCGAGCCAACGGCTGTATGCAAACCAAAGGGGGTTGCCTGTGGGGGCTGGCGTGGACAGCGGATCCGCTGGTCGCGGTGGGCTGCTCTTCCTGTCCAGAGCTGTCCCAGGTTGGAGGGATGGGGCTGTGGTGCTGGCAGTAGCTCCTCTTTCAACCCTGCCCCTTCTGATGTTGGAGAAGGAGGTTGTGCTCTTGTCTTTGTGCCATGTGGATGTAACCCGGCTGGCTTTCTCTGAAGGCCCCGGAGGTGTGCCGTGAGCTCTCTTCCTGGCCTGGCTGCTTGCGTGTGGAATTGTCCTTGTGTGCTTTGTTGTGCTCTTGCCCTTCTGTGGAGGATTTTGTTAAAAGCTGAAGCCGAGCCATTCCATAAACGTCATGGTCAGTGTTTTCTGTTTGGGGGAGAGAGGTGGGACTGGGATACGAGTTTGTGTGAATAAATCATCTTAAAGTCTGTGTGTCTCTTTCCCTCCTTCCCTTCCAATGAAGTGACAGGGCTGGTGCCTCTAATCCCTCTTCAGTGAGGCATTAAATCCCAAGTCTGGCTTGAAATGGAAGGCTGGGCTGTGCTGGTGGGAGCATCTCTGATGTAGAACCATGTAGCCCATCTCTAGCCCCTCTAGTGTTGGCTCTGCAACAGGCATTGCCCCTCCTCTCCTCACTCCAGGTGCAGGGACAGAGGAGACCTTGCACCTCTCCCCTGGCTTGGAACAACGCTGCTTTCTGGTTCTGGCTTTTGAAAGGCCAAGTTTTATCCCTTTATCCCAGCTGGAGCTGCCTCCCAGGCCCTTTCCGCAGGCTGCGGGGCCCTGCTGCTGCCCCACGGCGCTCTGCTGGCACATCCCTCATGCCAGGGGCTGGCAACTGCTTTGCTCCTGCCTTACTGGTGAAATGAAGTGCAAGGTTCTTGTCCTGGGAGCTTGGGATGAGGATGTTCTCCTGAGCTCGTTAATCTGTGGTTACGAGGCTGTGCCAGTGCGTATGCCTCTGCCTGCCCTGCCCTGGTTCAAGCAAGTGTGGTCGAAGGGAGAGGTCTCGGATCACCCCGTGTCTTCAGAAATATTCCCTCTTGAAAATCTAAAAGGTGCTTCCTGTTTTGCAGGGTGCTGCCTCCTGCACAGGTTCCCTCCAGGGCAAAGGCGGAGGAGCCAGGCTCTGTCCAGCTGCCTCCTGCAAAGGTGGGCTTGCCTGGTGTAGGGCAGGACCCCCGCACGCTGTGGGGCAGCTGCCCAGTGGTGATGATGCCCAGGGATTCAAGCTTGGGGGCTTCTGACCCAAATTGTTGTTGCTTCTGACCCAATTGCTTGGCTGCAGCATCCCCAGGTGCAGCTGTGTCTGCTGGTGGCAAGCAGGAAGGTGCTGGGGGTCAGGACCTGCTGCCCCACTGGGCCACCCTGCCACAGCCTCGGTGGCTGTGGACCAATGAGCTTGGTATCAGCACAAAGCTTAAGCCCTCTCAGATGCCCCAGAGATGGGAATCCCCTTCCCACCCCCCACCCCAAAAAATCACTGGCCACAGCTTTTGGGGGACAAAACCCAGAATTTGGGGGAGTGGAAATGGAGAGAAAAAGCCACCCTCACAGGTTTGTGATTGTCTCTTAAAAAGATTTATTCTCTCTCCTTGCCCAAATGTACAAAGGCAAGAAGAGTACAGTTTGTATATATATATATTTATATATATATATATAAAAAAACAAGGAACTTGGTAATAATGTACACTTTACAGAAGGGCAGAATCAGGAAGACTGAAATGAAACCCAACACAGCAACGCCAATGGAAACAAGAGCTATAAACACCAATGGTTTGATGCCCTGGCCGGCCACCCGGGGGGCCGGGGGGCAGGGCACCCCAGGGACAGGGGAGCGGCACCGCTGCGGGGGGCCGGGGCACCAGCCTCACGGGCAAGGGCTGACCAGGAAAACCCGGAAAACATCAAACCTCAAACCTATTCTGCATAAACCGTTGTTTCAGTTAACACCTAAAGGGAGACCCAACTGGGAAGGTGGGGAGCAGCCCCCCAACCCCCCTCAACTGCCAGCAAAGCCTGTGGCACCCCCCATCACCCCCTGCACAGCCCACACGCCCTCCTCCGCGCCCCTGGAGCTGCTGGTGGGCCCCGGCCATGCCGGGAGCCAGGCTCTGCCGGGGCGGCCGAGGCTGCAGGTAGGAGCAGCTGGTGGGACGATCCTCCACGGGTGGGATCCGGGGCTCCCACCATCACCCCGACCCCTCTGGTCCCCAGCCCGGCGGCTGCATGTGGCTCCGTAACAGGCGTGGAGTGTGTTGAGCCGTCGCTCGGCATCGCCTACCCTGTCCCCGAGGAGCGTGCCGGGCCACGCGGCCCCGTCCGTTGCAAAGACAGGAGTGGAAGAAAAAATGAGTTGAAGAACGACAGACTGGGGCCACAGTGCTGCCGGCACCTGACCCAGGGTGAGACCAGCGAGCGCCTCCGTTCCAACTGGGTAATGTGGGATGGGGGGAAACGGGATGGGGAAGAAAACAAAACCCAAAACAACAGCTTTCAAACAATTGCTTTTTACAGTATGTACAGAGCCCGGCGGGCAGAGCATCCCGGTACAGCGGCCCCTCGGGGCCGGGTGCGACACGGACACACAGACACAACCGAGACTGACGGTCCCCTGTGCTCCCCTGGCCAGGCAGCGGGGAGCAGCACGGAGAGAGCCGGGGCGGCCCGGCTGCTGCGGGGCCGAGGTAGAGCATCGGCCCAGGGAAGAGCCGCTCCGGGGCTGGGGGAGCAGAGGACCAGAAAGCCCCTGTCCTCAGGAGCAGGGACCGGCTTCCTCCAGGGCCCGGTGCCCCGCGCCCCAGCACGGGGCCGGAGGGCAAACTGGCATGGCCCCAAGTGCCTCTGGCAGAGCCTAAGTGTGCTTGTTCCTCGCTGGGCTCTGCCCACGGCCTGGTGAAGCCGATTTAAAAGCAGAAGGTGGATGCAAAGGGGAGCCACAGCCCTCGCCCTCCACTCCGAGCAGGATGTGTTGCCCCAGGGTTTGGGGAGCACTCGCTGGGGTAGCGGGGGCAGAGGAAAGGCCGGGGGTTTGCAGAGTCACAGCTCAGAAACCAACTTGAAAGCCATGGGCATGAGCTTCAGGCAGGTCTGGACCATGCAAGGCACTGGGGAGGAACCCTGGCAGCGGGCTGGGTGACGGGCACAGCCCCCAGCTCTGCGCCCGGCTGCCCCCAGCCACCCGGGGTGCAGGGGGGCAGAGGCCGCTTCACTGGGGCTGAGAGCAGCCCCCGGCTCCCCTGACCCACTGCTCCAGCCATTGACCACGTGCTGGCGGTTCCTGCCCACACAGGCACAGAACAGTGGGTGCCATGGGGTGCGGGAGCAGCCGTGGGGCTGGGAGAGGGCGTGCCCCACATGCAGCACGTCCCTGTGCCCCATGGCTGCCCCCAGTCAGGCTGACGACCCCCTCCCCAGCTCGTACCAGCCTCCCTGACACCCACGTGAGCCAGCCCTCCCTTTCCTGAGACTGTGACTCCGCGGCGGGCTCAGCCCCGCACTTCGAGCTCTGCGAGGAGCAGGCAGAGGCCGCGCCCCTGCCTGCCCCCAGTCCCGTGGCGCTCGGCCCCATCGTGAAGCAGCGGCTCGCGGGGACACGGCGGGGTCCCAAATCCATCGAGAAACCTCAGTGCTTCCGTTTCCTCTTCATATGCACCAGGCAGGCGAGTCTCCTCCGTCCCGAGCGCCAGTGCCCAGTAGAATAAATATTTCTGCAGGTACCAGCTCGCCCGCTCACCAAAGGGCAGGGTGTAGAGGGGGGAGTCAGTGTGTGTCCGATGGGGGGGAGAAGAGAGAGTCTGCCTCAGATCGCGGCAGGAATGTCAAGCAGAACAATTAACACCATTCAACTGATGTCTAAAGGAGTCTCCAGCACTTCCCCATGTGAGCCAGTCACATGTCTCGTACAGCCCAGGCGTCCCGGCGCGTCACGTCCTGCCACGACCCAAGGTCAAGTCAGCTCCCGCTGCCAGCAGCCCCACGAGCCCCAGGCAAAGCCCAAACCCTCTGCCCTCAAGGGCACCCATTGTGTGCCCGTCCCGGCCACCTCCACCCCAGCCCGGTTGCCCGCAGGCGAAGCAGGGTGGCCGTGCCAGTGCCACGGGAGGAGAGTCTTACCGTTCTCACCTCCGGGGAGGTGGATATAGGGAGGGAGCGGAGCCTTGCTGGCTGGCAACGATGGCTGTGGAGGAGAGACCTGCGGAGGAGAAGCGGTGTTAGGAGCCAGCAGCCTGGGACAGGCACCCAGCCGTGCCGGGGGAGCTGGAAAGCACCGGATACGGTCAAAGCGAAGCCCAGCATAAGGACTCATGCCACCCAAAGGTGGCTACGGCTTCTTCCCGGCTCCCCTGAGCTGTGCCCACAGCCCCGGCTGGCTGCCGGGGTGAGGTTGGGCTCTCACCTGTTGCATAGGGCAGGTTGTACTGCGCCGGCAGCAGCGAGTACCCGAGGTGGTGGTGGTGGTGATGCGTCGAGAGCAGGCGCTGAGATGGCGAGGTGCGGGGCCGGTCAGCGCTCCTCTCACCCCCGCCGGCTCCCCCGACGCTGCTACAACTCCCACCGCCTCCCACCACCCCGCAGCCGCTGCGGTCCCGCTCCTGAGACGTCTTCTCGCTTATCTGGAGAGGAGAAAGCAGATGCACACTGAGGGATGCTACCCGCTACCCCGGGGCGCAGGGCAGCATCAGATCCACACCGGGCACTCGAGGCTGCCCCATCGGGACGATGTTCTCCCTGCCTTTGCCCAAAGGCTCCCCACGACACTGCTGGGAGATGACGGGATGGCCGGTGACCAGCCCAAAAGGAGCAGGGCAGATGGAAGTCCCACTTCAGGCAGCTCCTTCCTGCCCAAAACCAGGGTTACCTGCCACTGTGTCATCCCAGCTCAGCCCAAGAGGAGCTTGTGACCCTACATTGCCGTGGGATGGAGACAGCTCCTGCATCCCACCCACCAGCTCCAGGGCTGAGGACAAGTGTTGCCCTGGTGCCCCGGTGCTCCTCTGGGCCAGCCCTGCCCGCAGGTTGGGCTTGTCCATCCCAAAGGGGTTGTGTTGTGGGATTACTCCTCGGCCCCAGGTCTCCTACAGCAGCAGGAATGGCAAAAACCCTCAGCAGGCAGAGTTGCTCCAGGCTAGTTATAGGATCCAGGCACCATCCCGAAGCTCATGCACGGAGCTGGACAAAGCCAAAACCTTCCTGACCCTCACCGTGGGTGATTTGCTCTTGTAGTGGCTGGCGTGCTGCTGCAGGATGTCCAGGGCCTTAGACTCCGAGCTGGATTTACAACTGACGCTGGGGCTGGCTCGGGACTTGTCGCTGTCGTCGCTGCCGGACGCCTTGCTCCCGTACGGGGAGAAGGAATAGCTGGAGGGTAGGTATGATCCTGGAGGGGAGAAAAAGCAGTCAGGGCATGAGGAGTCTTCGGGTGGCACAGCAGGAGCACGCAGCTCTGCACGTGTGCCTCCAGGAATGAGAGGATGTCCCACAGCCATCCACCGCTCCGGGAGCAGGGACAGCCTGGGAGGGGACGTCCCCAAGAAGACCCCAGCTCCCTACCTGGGTAATTCTGCATCATGACGGTGGGCATGGCGCGGTAGCTGGGGTGGTTGGGGTCGTACGACTGGCTGTAGGAGTAGCCGTGCATGTAGGGGATGTAGGACTGATGCTGCGTGAGGGGTGAAGACACAGGGACGTGGACGCTGGGTCTGGGATCCTTGCCCACCATACGAGCCTCCTCGGTGGGGGTCAGTTTGCACTCGGAGCTGGTGCTCTCCTTCCCGTCCTCCTTGGATGTGGCTTCTTTGCTTCGATTTCTTTCTTCCTTCAACTTTCGGTCCCTCTCCTCTTTCCACCGCTCGTCCTCCGTCTTGATGTCCGAGTACTTCGCCGGGTACACGTAGGTCCACATCCGGGGCTCGGCTTCCTGCAAGAACCAGCCAACCATCAGAGCGGCTGCCTCCCCCAAAACCAGGCTGGATTTGGAGGAGATAGCAAACCCCGCTCCCCTTCCCTGGGCTCTCCTTGCCCCATCCTTTTGCTGGCCCCAAGGGAACCTCATGGAGTCCCATCACGAGCAGAGGACAACGCATGTTCTCTGAGGTGATGGCCCCAGCAAACCCCTCCAGGAGAAAGCCCACCACCGGGCTGGTGGGCAGAGCCGAGTGGCAGCGGGCAGGCATTACCTGTCTGTACCAGAGCACAGGGTCCACCTCTGCCTGCCGGCCGCACTCAGAGCCAGGCTTCGTCTCAGCGGTCTCCTTCCCAAGGTGGCTGGCCTCGCTCAGTTTCACCTTGAGCCCCTCGGCGACCTGGCTGCCAGACAGCTTGGACGAGTCCTCCAGCTTGGGGATGATGACAGATTTGGCCATGTCAGGAGCTCCCTGCTCTTTAGCCTTGCTCAGCCCCGACTTGACGAGGTCCGTGAGGCTCGGGGCCTTGGTTAGCGTCGGGGGCATGGGCGGCTTTTGCTTCCACTCCTCTTTGAGCGCTGTCTCCCTCTCCTTCAAGCCTAGCTCTGCTTTCTTCTCCAGTCCTCGCTGCTGCTGCTGCTCCAGGCTCTGCCGCTGCTTCTGCTGCTCCTCGTACTGCTGGCGGTAGGCAGGGTTGGTGCTCAGCAGGTGAGCGTGGTAGCCCTGCTCGTTGTAGCCGTAGGGGGGCACGTAGGCATACTGGTTGTAGTAGAGGGACTGCATGTACATGTTGGGGCGCTGCTGGATGACCGAGGGCTGCTGGCTGGAGCTGCTGAGCTCTGCCTTCTTCTCTTCGCAGCCTTCACTCTTCACCTTCACCTCTGGGTTCTCCTGCTCCTCGTCTTTCTTCAGCTTCAAGGCTTGCGTCTCAGCCACGGCCTGGCCGCCGGGGTTCAAGGGCCCCGGGCTTGCCTGGGGGTAGCCAGGGGAATAGTACGTTTCAAAGCCTTGGTAATAGGGAGACTCTTTGCTCTGCGGTTGCGGGGGGAAAAGAGCTTTTTTGGCGCCTTCCTTGACCAGCTGCTCCGGATCCTTCACCTTCACACTCTCCAGCTTGCCCTCCCCATCCTCCCCAGCATCAGAGATGTCCGAGTAGGCCGGGCTGTTGGTCTTCACCGAGCTTGCCTCTGCCCCATTCTGGGTGACGACGTGCAGCGGGGTCATGGGTTGGGCTGGGTTGGTGTTCTCCAGCCTGCTGGCACCACCAATGGAGGGGCTTGGGGCGTTGTCGGTGAAGCTGTAGATTTTATCCGCCTCGGCCTTGATGCTGGCGAGCCGGCTCTGGTGGGGGTCAGACGAGCCGTTCAGCAGCCCCTCGCCTTTCGTCCCCAGGTCACTGGATTCCCCCCGGAAAGGGCTCTTGCCTTCTTCCGCTCTGCAGGCTTTGCCGGGAGTCAGAGGGTTTTCTACCTCCTTGGGCTCCTTCTTCTTCTTGTCCTTCTTCTTCTTCTCCTTGGAAGGGGTGAGGGCAGGATTGACCGTGAAGGGCTCTCCCATCACTGTAGGCTTGGGCTGGATGGGTTTGAGCTGAGGGCTACTGGGCATCGTCTGCACCACGGTGGTGGCGAGGCCCGTGGAGGAACCAGGGGTGGCTGTGGTGAGGGTGGCTGTCTGGAAGGTGTAAATCGGCTGGGGGGGGATGGCTGGCGCAATGGGTCTGGCAGACTTCAAGCTTTTGGAGGGGATCTTCTCCGCCTTAGCACCAGATGCCTTCTTTGACTTGTCCTTATCAACACACCGCTTCTCCAGCGAGTCAAAGCCATCGTTACTCGTCTCATCGGCCACCGAGGGACCATCCTCAGAGCCGTCATTGGACAGGGCACCCGGGTCAGTGTCTCCTTCCCCAGACAGCTTTTTCTTGCAGGGGACCTTGGCGCTGAACTTGTTGGATGGGGAGGGACTGTGGGGCTCCATCAAGCGCACCTTGGGGGTGGCCGAGCGAGCTGGCGAGAGCGAGCCCTTCTGAGAGGCGGCAGCACCGTTGCAGCTCCCAATGTCCGTGTGCAGGGCGGGCTCCTCACCGTACTCACTGTCCACGTCTGCCTCCAGCTTGCTGTCGTCATCCGTGTGCGCGTGGGCCTGGTGGTACTTCAGCCCGTTGATGTGCTTGTACTTCTTGTTACAGTTTGGGTGGGGACAGTCGATGAGGATGGGAGAAGGGCAGTTTCGGTCGAGAACAGCCGGCTCCACCTTGACAGTGGTGGGTGGCACAGCTGCCGAGCCCATCGAGTTCGTGCGGATGCGTTTGCTGCCCTTGGAGTCCTCCGAGCTGGAGTTCAGCTCCATGTCGGAGAGGGGTTTGCTCTTCCGCTTGGTGACGGAGGAGGGACTGGCCTTCACGTCCTCCGCCGTGCCGCCGGGTGGCGTGCGGTGGTCCGAGGAGTTCTGGCTTCCCCGGCGCCCTTTGCTGTTGGCTCCCGCTCGGGTCTTGCTGCTGTTGCTGGTCCCTTTGCTGTCCGAGGCAGCAGCAGTCTCGTTGACAGGCGTGTTGCTGTTGGGGCGCATGCGTTTGCCCCTGCCCCGGCCGTTGCGCATCTCCAGGTCGCTGGTGGGAGAGTCGCAGAACCTGCCGGGAGGACACGGAGGTTTTAATGGAGAGACAGCCATGCCGGGCTATGCCATCCCCACTGCGTGGTGGGGACCCCCTTCCTCCCTTCGCTATCAGTCCTGCGAGCTCGTCCCTGCCACTGACCAGTACATAGGAACCTGGGAGGTCCACTGGCAAATGCTCAACCATCTCCAACCTCCAGGATAAGGGAGCCTGCAACCACGGGGGCAAAGAGCCACAGAAGTAGCTCAGTTGGGCAAGGAGGAGATGCCAACCCCCAAAGACAGCCCCATGGGCACAGCGCAGAGAGTACTGGGGGTGCCACGGGGGCCGTACATGGCTGCGTTTGGCCTCTGCGTCTGGGCAAAAGGGGCTGAGAGAGCGCTGCCGGACCCCACCAGTTGCTTACCGGGGAGGTGCCCAGTCGTGCTGCGTGCAGTCGAGCAGCGTCCCCACGTACGTCTTGTTCCTCCATGTGACATTGACCACCAGCATACCTGTAAGACGAGGGGAGAGGGTCAGACGGGGCCAGGTGTGACCCCCCCAGTGTCTCGCCCTTCCCTGGGCATGGGGGCAAAAGGGGATCTACCCCTCGAGATGATAGGCAAGAGGAAGAGCTCAGCTCTAGGGCTGGAGGAAGGCGGAAAAGGGATCTTAGGCTCTCAGGAGAGGTGAGACCCTGCACTCTGGGCTGGAAGGGCCCCAAGATAGGAGCTGGAGACCCCCAGCTCATGTCCTGACTTGGCACGTCTCTGGCTGGCATCCTCCTAACCTCTCCTCCTTGAAGTTGCTCACCGCTCTTCCCCATTTTCATGGTGATGCTAAAACCAGCGACCCGCAATGGACTGCAGGATTTGGGGAGGCCTGAAGATCCACGTTGGCTCCATGTGCACTCAAGTAGGGTAGGGAAGGCAATCTCTGGGGTGCAAGGGCTGGGAATCCCCTGGGGGAAAAGCAGACAGCCCCCAGCAAGGCTATGCACCCCAATGTGGAGCTGAAGACCCCCCAGCAGGGCTATGAACCCCTATGCACGGCCATGAACCCCACGGCCCTCCGGAAAATGCTGTTATTGCCACTAGATGGCAAGCTGAGCCCAGCATCCCCGCACAGGCGACCACCATGGCAGGAGAACCCAGCCTCGGGGGAGCAACCCTCAACCCCCAGCTTTGCTTCACTCCCGCAACCCCTGGGACACCCATCAGCCCTGTATCTCTGCCTGCAGAACCATACATGGGGCCGCATCTCCTCCCATCATGGAGCATCGGGCATTCCAAAAACCTGCTGGTTTCAGCTTTTCCATGATAATTCAACAAGACAAGCAGCCTGGCTCACACCCGTGCCGAGGACACGGATCCTCAGCATCTCTTTTTGGAGTTGGGGGGTCTTTCATGGCATCACTCAGCTTTGTGGGTATCTCCTCGCCACCGTGGACCGCTCTGATTATCGCAGAACTAATTTGACCAGGAGTGGAGTGCGTTGCATCGAGCACATTTACCTGAGCAGGGTAAAACTCGGGAGATAGGAAACTCGTTTGCAAGGGTTGATGAGCGCGGTGAGATATACAGCCGTGCAGCCCCGGGAGATGGATGGAGCCAAGGGAGCCCAGAGCAGCTGTGCCTGAAGCACATTTATAAATCTCAGTCTGTAACCCCTGTTGTGCTGTGCCAGCAGCCAGCTGCAGGCTTCAGGGGGGATAATATAGGAGCTGAGGCCCGACACGTGGGTCTCCTTCGGAAAGAGAAATGAAATGCAAGTCTTCTCTTTCCCCTTCTCCTCCTAGATAATGATGGGTGCTCTGGTGGAGAAGGTCGTGGGAAGATGTGGTGCCAGCCCCGTGGTCAAGAGCTACAGCCGGCTCATCCCGGTGAGCAGGAGGTGAGCAGGAGGTGAGCTGGATCCTGCCTTCGGAGGAAGGCGCTGGGGACCTGCCGTAACACAGACGGGGCCAGGACAGGATGCCAGAGACAACGCCGGGTAGAAATGAGCGGCGAAACCAACCACCACGAGCCCGCAGTCCCACACAGGGAGAGAGGGGGATGCTGATCCCAAGCATCCCAAGGAGGGTGTGCAGAGGGTGGTCTTCAGCCCCCATGCCTCCTAACATGGCTTTTTTGGCAGGCAGGAACCTGTCCCCCCTTTCCTTAAAACCCAGGGAAGCTAACAGTTGTGTCCTGTGCCCCAGCCCAAACCCACCATCCCCAGGACACCTCTGTGGAGCCGCGGGATGGTCCTAGGAGCTGCAGAAGGACCAAGCGGCAGCTGAGGGACCAGCAGCCCCAAACCAGACCCCACCAGCTCGTCCCTCCCAGGCACAGGGCTCAGGGCAGCTCCCTCCACCCTCCCCACCGCGTAGCCAGCGCCGGTTCAATCCCTCTTTGAAGCCGGCGAAGACCATGTGCGCTGCTGGAAGTTAATTGCACGACAAGCCACCGGAGTCTCCTGCGCATCCTGGGGTCGGTGTGCGATATTAGAAAGGACGTGCTGGTTTTTCTCTACCCCCCCGCCCACCGCCACGATGACAGAAGGGAGATGGAAGATGAAGGAGCCAGCACACAGCTGTCCCTCCCTTCCATCCCCACTGGAGCATCAACCCTCCAACACACACCAGCCTATATTTAACCCACTGCAACCAATCATACCAAATCCCCTCCTAATCCTCCAACAATAACCCAGGACAATTTAAACCCCGGGGATAGATCCTAAGCAGCTTTTTCCACCCGCCGTGTTCCCCTCCCGTGGCAGGATGATGAACAGGCACAGGCAGGGCAAGGGCGGACAGTGAGGAGGCAATGCCCTCGTGTCCTCAGGGCTAGAGATGCTCATGCACAAAGAGCTGGCAGCGATGCTCTTGCAGAGAAGGAATCCCACTCGGATAACTCCAGCTCCACCTGGTTTCACGGGAAGGTGACACCTTGGATGCTCTTAAGCACTAATCTGGGTGCAAACATGCTGGCCGCCAAGTGTTCACATCACTGCAGAGTCGTGCCCTGGCAGGAAAAATTAACGGTGGGTTGACGATGCCAGTTGCTGTCTTGCAAGACCGTGTACGAGATTATCCATTTTTACCGGATTAAGAGATGAAGGGAGCTGGGGGATGCAAAAAAGCACCACCTGGTCCGTCTATGATCCCCATGTGGGAACTCTGTAGCAGCAGTGCTAGAGCTTGGTGCGGAAGTGGGATGGACAAGGACAACGCTGCATGAAGTCCCCCGTTCCAACAGAGCCCTACATTAGACCAGACTAAGCCCTTCTGATAGATAATCCCTGCCGGGGTACAGCTCTTCCATGTTAAAATGCAGGCAGTGGTTTCTGCTTTCAGACTGGGGCCATGGGCACCAGGAGCCATCGCATTGGAGGGAAGTGTGCCCAGGCCCTTGGAGGGACCTGGAGCACGTTTCCCCCCTTTGCAAAGATGAAGCCCCCAAGCCCAAGCAAGAACATCTCCAAATCCTGCTGAGAAACCAGGGTGCCAGCACCCGCAGCGAGCAGGGATGCTCTCGGTTTGACACACAACCAGTGTCATGACGTGGCTCAACATCACCCAGCCGTGATGCTACTGAGCTGTCTCCGGCAAAGCCAGGTCCCCAGGCATCATGGGGACTGCTTATGGTGCTTGGAGGAACGTCCCCAGCCTTGTGGGGAGCAAGCAGATGTTGCCTCTCCAGGTGGTGAGGACACCCAGTGACAGCTCTGCTAGCTTTCCACTAGTTTTGGGGTGCAGGAGCCCTCTGCAAGGCAATGGGGTGACAGCCAGGGGCATTTCCCACCCTGAGGAGAGGCAGTTTGCCTGCAGGTCCATGAACCAGCTCGGTGTAGCCCCACATGCCATCTGCACTGGTGAGCAGGAGCAAGGATTCATCCCACACTGATCCTGCTCCGGGGCAGCACCAAGCCTCCAGCATCTGGAAGCATTCAAGGTCCTTCTACCATGAATTTCTCCTCCAGCTGCATCACTTTTGGGATGTGGGATGCTTCCAGCTTTGCCATAAGCCCTGACCCATCATGCCCAGGCTTTAGGACACAACACCCAAAGCTGATGCACGGCTGTCATGCAAAGCTCCACTGCTGCTGCCAGGAGAGCAGGGGACACCATGAGACATGGGATGGCCAACACAAGGACCACCTCGCCTGCAAGGACAGAGATCACTCAACAATTACCGTCACAGGCAAAACAGACTCAACTAGGGAAGTTAATTTAATTTATTACCTATCAAATCAGGGTACTAAGAAATAAAACCAATTCTTAAAACCCCTTCCCCCCACCCCTCCGTTCTTCCCGGGCTCAACTTCACCCCCGAATTCTCTGCCTCCTCCCCCCGAGCGGCACAGGGGTACAGGGAATGGGGGTTGTGGTCAGTTCATCACACCTGGTCTCTGCTGCTCCTTCCTCCTCAGGGGAGGACTCCTGACACTCTGCCCTGCTTCAGCGTGAGGTCCCTGCCACGGGAGACAGTCCTCCATGGACTTCTCCAGCGTGAGTCCTTCCCATGGGCTGCAGTTCTGCACCAGCTGCTCCAGCCTGGGTCCCCCCATGGGTGCCATCCTTCAGGAACAGGCTGCTCCAGCCCGGGTCCCCCCACGGGTGCCGTCCTTCAGGAACAGGCTGCTCCAGCCTGGGTCCCCCCACGGGTGCCATCCTTCAGGAACAGGCTGCTCCAGCCCGGGTCCCCCCATGGGTGCCATCCTTCAGGAACAGGCTGCTCCAGCCCGGGTCCCCCCACGGGTGCCGTCCTTCAGGAACAGGCTGCTCCAGCCTGGCCCCCGCGGGGTCCCAGGTCCTGCCAGTAAACCTGCTCCAGCCGGGGCTCCTCTCTCTCCCCACGGGGCCACAGGCCCTGCCAGGAGCCGGCCCCAGCGCGGGCTGCCCACGGGCTCACGGCCTCCTTCGGGCATCCCCCTGCTCCGGCGTGGGGCCCTCCTCGGGTGCGGGTGGAGATGTGCTCCCCCGTGGAGCTCCATGGCCGCAGGGGCACAGCCGGCCTCCCCATGGGCTTCCCCGGGGGCTGCCAGGGAACCTCTGCTCCGGCGCCTGGAGGACCTTCTCCCTCTCCTCCTTCGCCAACCTCAGTGTCTGCAGAGCTGCTCCTCTCACACCTCCTCACTGCTCTCTCCGGCTGCTGGTTTTTTCTCCTCAACTGTTTCCCCAGAGGCGCGGCCACCATCGCTGACGGGCTCGGCCTTGGCCAGCAGTGGGTCCATCTCGGAGCCGGCTGGGACTGGCTCTGTCGGACATGGGGGAAGCTTCTGGCAACTTCTCACAGAAGCCGCCCCTGCAGCCCTCTCCTGCCAAAACCTTGCCTGGCAAACCCAGGCAGGGTCAGAGGGAGAGAGGATCTTTCCATTAAACCACGTGGGGATGGATGCTCGGATGGTGGATTACCGTCACTGGTCATCTAACACCTCGCTTTCCAAGGGACAGGAGGGCTACAAGAGGGGCCTTGGATGCTGGAGCATGGAAAAAGCAGCAGGAAAAGCTTCAGCTTGGGTCACACCAAGGGACAAGGAGCCAGCAAGGGTGTGTTTCTGGGTCCCAGTGACCAAAGTGCCTGTGAGAAGTCGCACCGCTTGTTGCTGATCCCATGGCGTGGGCATTTAGTTCGCCAGGGCCTGCTGAGCATGCACAACATCCACTGCCACGCTCCTGCCCAAACCCTGCAACAAGTGCCCACCTTTGGTTAACGGTGATGATGTGACTATGAGCGAGGTCCTGACATCGTCCTGCAAGCGGTCCCACTGCGACCCACGGTGGCCAGCATGCGCGTGGGACAGGGGGCCACAGCTCCCTCTCTGTGACCTGAAGCCCATCCAGAAAATGCCTCCAGGATTTTGGGGACCTTAGTGCCTCTCAAGGCTTGGCAGGGCAGGAGGAGCACAGCCATGGCACCGAGCCCCCAGGGCCATCTGCAAGCAGCCCAGACCTCCATCCTCATGCTCCCTGAGAAGGGAGGCAGAGGAATCAAAACCAATTTATCTCCCAGGAAAGCGTGGCAGAGCAGCTTGCGGCGCGAGAGCCTCCTTGTAAACAAGCCCTTTAATCCAGTGCTCGGCAGCTAAAGCAGGAGCCCCAGCTGGTATTACCTGGGGCAGCTACAGACGCGCCTTAGGGAGATGGACGCGAGCAATAGTCCTGTCTGGAGCGGAATATTGCTCACCTGTTGACAAAACAGCCTCCGTACAAAGCTGACAGATGCTTCGAGAGCGATAAGCGGTGCATTAGCTCTCCTCCAGCTCCCCGCACTGTCAAGCCAGCAGATATTAGACACGAAGCGGTGGCGCCGGGGGAGCACCGGGGAGCGATGCATAATAAAGCTCTGCTTCTCTGCGCCGACAGGCAAGCAGCCACCGCGCTTGGGGGGCTTGCTGCCTTCCCATCCGCCGGTGAAATGGGAGGAGAGCGCAAGGCAGCAGCCCAAAACACCAACAACCCCGCAGTGCCAGAGACGAGATGCCCCATCAGCCGGATGATGCTCCCAGCCGGAGTGAGCTGCTGGATTGCTGATCTGAAGATGAAAGCGGTCACAGCCACACTGTCACAGCTTTAGGAGGCTTTGGAGCAGCGTGTTGAGCCTGCGCGTTGGCTCGGCAACCTTGGAGGGGATTTACAACTGCTCGTTACTTTGGGAAATGCCATTAAAGCAAACGAGAAGTCCACATTCCCGCTCCTCGCCCTTGCTGCATCAGCCTTAAAATCTCACCTCCTGATTCTGGGTTTGAGTACACGCAGCTATGAAGACCGGAGCGTGCATGCAAGGGATGGTGTAGTCCCCCTTTGAAGCCCCAAAGCCCACCCATAAGCAGTGCAGCCTTGGCACATGCCCCTTTTGAAACATCCCCAGGGGCAAAGAGCAACTGGAGGCACAACTGAAGGCTGTGGGTAGAGCCATCAAATTTGGGGTCAGGCTTCCTCACAGTTACGGTGACCTTCCAGCCTTTGCCCTCACCCTCCAAACCTTCCCCAGCCGCTCCCAGTCTATGGCATCTCTCTCCTGCTCCGAATGAGGATGTGTCCACATTGGCATCTGCAGGCCCCGAGGACACGCACGCTACATCACACCCCCAAGAGATGTTTGCAGAAGGGCAATCCAAACACCCAGAGCGTGCAAAGCTCGGCCATGGGTGACCTGCCACCACTGTCCCAGCGTGGAGCTGGAGGAAGGGATGTGAAGAGAGTTTGCTGCCATTTTCTTGGTGCTGCCACACCATGATCGTCGTTGCTCAGAGGTTTTGTGTCTCAGATGCCAGCTTGTTTCGGCCGTGTGACGCCAGGACCCAGCCTGCTCGCTGCATGCAGAGGCGAGAAGGTGACGTGCTCTGAGCCAGGTGACACCAGCTCCACCGAGGGGGATGGAAGAGACCTGGCAGCTAACGAGGCAGCAGACAGAGCGATGCTTTCCGGTGTAATTAGATCAGCTAATAGTTCCTGGAGATCGAAATCACACCTAACAGAATTAGGGGAACTGCCAGGACAGCTGCTCCTCACCAAAAGCGTTTCAATAAAACACATCCCGGCACAAGAAGGGCTCGGCAAAGGGACGGTGTCACCAGCACGGCCACGGGAGAGCGTGTACAACCGGCACCCACCACCGGCACGACCAGACCTCGGCCCGACACCAACCTGGGACGGCAGCAGAGCAGATGGCCCAAAACTGGAGCCAGATGCTTGGTGGTGGGAGCCCACCGGGACACCTTTGGCGGCAATCACTGTCTTGCAGCAGGTTTTCTAGTAGGGCAGAGGACAAAACCGGTGTTCAAGGCACGAGGGACATCATGGGGCTCCTTGGATGTTCATTCTCCCGTCTCAGATGGGTCAGTTCCAGTTCAGGGTGAACAAGCTGGTAAATAGCAACTGCCTGAGCCCAAACATGGTTTTGCCAGCATGCACAGAGCAACACATCCCCTCGGCTTGGGGGCATGTGCCTTTACTGCGCAGCTGGGAGAAGAGCAGCTTGCAAAAAGGTTCACGTCAGAGCAATTACTGTGGGAGTCTAAGGGGCACGTCCAACACAAATACAATTTTCAAGGAGGCATCACGCCGCCGGGAACAGATGCCCATCTCCTGAGAGGCTTGGTGGGAAATGCTCGCGATGCTGCCCGGTGGCGAGGGGCTTGCCGAGACCCTGAAGTGCCCACAGCATCCCACTCAGGGAACTGGAACATAAGTGGAAGCAACTGTAATTCTACACCTCCCCATGCCAATCGCTCCAGGGGATTCAGGGATGTCACCCCTGGGGAAAAAGCAGCTGCTGCAGTTGAGCCAGCAAGCTCTTCTCCACCACTGGAGGAGATGCTTGATGCAAGCTAAGAGCTGCTCCTGCGGCCCTGGGGTCTTTCCGAGTGCTCCAGCAAGGCTGCAGCATCACAAAGAGCAGGGGGAGAGACAGATCCGTCTGGGTGATGGTGTCGAGATCCCTCTGGAGATCTTGGGGATAGTCTCCAGGCACACAGGCGTGCTCACATGTGCTGAAAGCACCTCAGTTTGGCTTTGTAGATATGCCCTCGGTGTAGCTTTCTCTCCTGTATCCTTTGGGCAAGGGGAGATGCTCACTGCATCCCTATACATTTCACAAGCTCCAGCTTTGGACAGCCAGGTCCAGCATCTCCTCCAGCATCGCCCTTGTCCCCCACCATTAACAAGAGGAAGGCAGGTGAGAGGTGCCAGGCAGGAAATAGAGACAGTTTCACCCTGACTTTTCACTCGAGGACGAGAGATGTTGCTACGTGAGGAGCCAACACAGCAGATTGGAAGCGGCCAAAGGCAACGGCAGGGCTTGTCTTCTGCAGGGCTGGCCATAAAAATCATTGCTCCCGACGGTGGCCACCAAGCAGCAGCCGGTGGAGAAGGATCTTTGCGTGAGTTCATCGAATTACCACAGACTAAAAATAGCCAGGCTGTGGGAAATCGCAGGGTGCCTCTGAAGCGTGCTCCGAAACGGTGGCTGCGGAAGCGAGGGGTAGCGCGGACGGACAGGCAGACAGGCCGCAGAGCTTCGTAGTGGGGTGAAGAGCAAGAGAAAAGGAAGGGGAAACAAGAAACCGCTCCCACCTCACTGCCTCTCAACCAGGAATTGGCAGGGGGGAGGATGTTTTTGCACTCTCTGCCCCAGGGATGCTCTGTTCGTCCCTCCCAGCACGGCCACATGGGCTCCTCTGCCCACCATGAGCCTTTTTTTCTGATTTCCACCCAAAAAAACCCACCCGTACAAGGCCCAACCTCTCATCAGCTTTGCCGCTGCCCGTGGGGGTCTCCAGAAGCCCTAGGATTTTCAGCGAACTCTGCAGCTCTGGGGCTTTTGCGTTGAGGGAAACGACACCAGAATGGCACGCTGGTGGGGATGGGGAGGAGGTGGGGCACTTAGCGTGCAGCCCCAAAACTGGGGGGTGCTGATGCTCCTCAGCACTGCTGCATGTCCCAACACTCAGCCCAGCTGTGCCTCAGTTTCCCCAGCTGAAGGTACCACATCTTGTAGGGCCATCAGGCTCTTTGCAGACACCGAGCAACCAGTGCCAGCGCGCTGGTAGCTCAGCAGAAGACCTTCCACAGGTTTTCTCTGACCAGATACCCCCAGCAGATCTCCCAGCCCCGGGGTATGCAGAGCAGGGCTCTCGAATGCTCCTGCTTTGTGTTTCCTTGTCCCCACTAGCTCCAAAAAGAGGATCCTTGGGCCCGAATTTACAACATGTGGCATCCTTCTGCCTTGAAGCAGCAGAAAATGCACACAGCTCCCGGCTGCCCCAATCCAGATGAGTTTTTCCATAAGGAAGGGACAGTGAAGCAGACCGGGCAGAAGAGTATGGAGGTCCTCATCCCAAGCTGGCACATCCCAGTCTCCTCCAGCATGATCTATGCACTCCTCTCTTCCCAAATAGCTCAGGTCACGACACTTTTCCCACCAGGAACAATTTCAGTGCTCACCACCTCCGCATCAGGGGCCATTGCAGCAGTCGGTCCTGCGCCAACCACAGTTTGTATCTCTGTTTCCCAGTAAGGAGAGAGGAAAGGCAAACTGGGCCCATCCCAGTCTTCCCAAAGCATGGGGCAAGAAGGGGCCCCCCCAGTAGCAGCTCATGGGAACGCAGGTTTCAGTTCAGCTTCCATCAGAGATAACAAAAACAGTCGCAGTGAGGAGCGGCCACGGGCCAACAGCTTCGTTCTCCGTACACAACAGCGATGGAAGAGCAGGCGCAGATGTCCAAGAGATGAACCATCAACCAGCCTCTACCACCGCTGCTCTTTCTCACCTTTGTGCTTCTGGGCTTTGTTTCTGCTTCCAGACCCCAACTGAAGCCAGCCACAAATATGAGGAGCTCACTCCGAGCCTCCTGAAGCAGAAACCTCCAGCATCCCAACAAGGCAGGAGGGAAGGCCAGGTTCCAGCACTCGCCGTGGTCCACTGAGCCACCTATTCATCCCTGCGCTACTTGGCAGAGCCCCAACAGCAACAAAAACCCATCAAAGGACCTGGGAAAGCAAACCAAGCTGTGCGCAGATGAGAAGAGCTCCCGCGGAAAAAAAGATTCGATTGGCTTGGCAAGAAAGACGAGAGCCCGATCTCCCGCCGAGTCGATTTTGAAAGCTCCGCTGGGGTTTTTTAATCCAGCAGGAGATTTCTGCCACCTCCCAGGGTTTGAACGTTTTTGTGACAGACCTGCGGGTTGCCAAGCAGAAACGAAGTCAACTCTGTCGAGTTCCCGTGCAGGCTGGCACGGCCTTTCCTCTGGCACGTTCAGAAGAAGTTCGCTCTTGTAGAAAGGCAGAGAAATGGCTGCTTAGATTTTCGCCCACTGTCTGGGCAAGGGGATAACGCAACACATTGGGCTGACACAAGTTTTTGGCCCATTACTCCCTTTGCTGGACAGATTAAGGGCTGCTCCCACACAGCTCCTCTGTGCTGACCACCCAGATGGTGTGGGGAAAGCCTGGGACATGCCAACAAGAAACACAGCAGGGACATGGGAAGGAAGGGATTGCCGTAACTCCAAAATGACATTGTAGGAGAGCAAAAAGCTCTCCCGTGACACTTACCATCCTCTGTCTCTTGCCAGACAATGCCCTCTAGGTTCACGCTGGTCCCAGGCTCGCAGGGGCCCAGGCACTCGGGCTCGGTGGCCAGGGCCACGTCGCAAGTGTTCACTCCCACCGAGCGAGTGCGTACCATGATCTGCTCACAAGGCGATGAGATGTCGTTGTTGACAACGGGGACAAGGAGGTGCAAGGGCAACACCGCAGGTGTAGAGACCGGAGACTCCATCTGTGGGGAAGGAGAAATGCCGGTCACCATCGGGAACACAGAAAGGAGAGCAAGTATCAACAGGCACCTACATTCCTGGAGAACCTCAAGCCCAGGGCTGCCACCTTCTCAAGGCCTGTGCCAGCAGGCAGTTCGAGTCCCACACCCCATCAGAGGACAAGGATCTCACAGGTCTCTCCCACCCCGGCATGCCCATACCCACATAACCCTGAAGAGCTGGCACTTTGTAGTCATATAGATCACACCCAAAAGTCCTTCCGCAGGAGATATCTGCTCTCCTGCTTGAAAGGGTTTGTGCCAAGTTCCTTTCCCCAATGGCTTTTGAAGGTGTAATCATCCCCAGTGAGGATGCCTTTTGGCTATGGCTCAGATGTTAACACAGTCAATGACTTTAGACCTGATGGCTCATTAGAAGGAAAAAAAAAATGTACAGGCTTCTGCTCAACTGGCAGGACAGGACAAACGAGTAGCGGTCTCCCTCCAGCATCCATGAAAACCAACAACCTCCTACTCCCAAATCTACCCTGTGACCACCTGAAGACACAGGCGTTCAGATCACATCCCTCTTCTCTGCACAAGTACCCACTTCAGCGCCTGATGCAGCTGACAGCCAAGCCAACTGCACCAGCCATCGTGCTCTCCTTGCGCATGGAAACCACATCTCACAGCCAGAGCCAGGCTTGGAAAGCCAACAAGCCAACACGCCAAGTGAAACCACAGCCAAGTCACCCTGCCACTGACAAGCCAAGGCCCTTGGCCACTCCGCCACGCTAGCAGATTACAGCAGCGTTAGGAGAAGGATGGCTGACGGGCCGATTTTGCTGCTGGCCAAGGGAAGGGTAAGGTGGAGACCTCCCTGCCCTTCAGGGTTCATCAGCCAAGCCAGCCGCAGTCAGTCATCCCCTTGCCTTGGCTCACAAGGATTTGCAGCAGTTTTGGGGCTAGCTGCTCATCCTCAGCTCAGACCTCCTCTCTTTATGGTTTATGATCTCGATAAGATACTGAGCAACCTCAAAAGAGAAGCAGACCAAGGAAACTAATCAAATCATCAGTAAGCGCTGACCTGGGTTTCGGTTTCAAGGAGGGGAAGATCCCTCTAGAGCATCCAGCACTACGCCCAGAGATGTCCTCCAAAGCCTCTGCTGAGGAGAGATGATTATAACCCTGGAGAGGCCAAGCTTGCTGGTCACCAAGAGTGGACACGGACAGCGGCCCATGACCATTTCCAACCTCACTACTGGCTCTCCTTGGCCAATGCTGCTTACAGCCACCAAACGGTCAGACTCCCACCCTGAGCTGGCATCCTGGTCCTGACCAGCTGCCAAATTATCTGCTCCCTCTCTTGCTCACATGCCTCCATCCTTTAAGCAAGATAAGTAACTCCAGCAGAAGCTTGCATGTCCAGCCTCGCCTGCCCCACACAATACGGTGCCCACAACTGCAGTGAGTGGCTGGAACATCCCATCTCCCCGTCAACTCGTGACTCCATAAAGCCTTTCCACACCCTCAGCGACACAAACACCATCCACAAGTGGAGAACATGCAAGAGGCACATCTACAGGCAGAGGAGCAGACAGGACATTGCATCTGCCCAGTAGCTTCTGCCTGCTCCCACAGGGGTGGTTGCAGGCAGGGGACACGAACGTGACCCCCACGGAGAACCTGAAGGTCTTCTGGCTCTGCCAGGGCAAGTGGATTTGCTCTTCCAGCAGGAGAACACAAAGCACCTTCTGCCTGCGTGCCTGCAGCCCTCTCCTTGTCCTCCTGCATCCGTCCTCTCTCCTGACAGCTCATCAGAGCGCGTCCACCCCACTGAGCATTAAAGATGGCCTGAAGGTCTCGAGGAGCAGTGGCTGGACCACAAGGTCCCCTCTTCCAGCAGCACAGCTTATGCTTCACAGCTCTTTTCCCCACACACCGCCTCCAACCTCCCACCGGCAGGACCAGCTCTCCCCCAGGAGCCTATCCCCAGCTCTCCATCACCACCACCTCCAAGGCTGCCCCACGGCCAGTGCTCCAGCTGCATCCTGTGAGATTCGAGAAGGGGTTTTTCGGTATTAAAAAAACCCCACAAACCTGCTGGAGAGGAAGGTTGCACCCCCACAGATAAATCCCACCCCCCACACCCCCGCAAAATACAGCAACCCCATCCTGGGCATCTCGGCAGATCCAGAAAGATGCTCAAAGGCAGCACCATGCTCCTTGGAAGGGGCTCAAGAAAGCAAACCACTCATGAAAAATCTCTTTACTGAAAGAGTGGTCAAGCATTGGAACAGGCTGCCCAGGGAGGTGGTGGAGTCACCATCACTGCAGGTGTTCAAAATATGTGCAGACGTGGCACTTTGGGACATGGTTTAGTGGGCATGGTGGTGTTGGGTTGATGGTTGGACTTGATGACCTTAAAGGCCTTTTCCAACCTTAATGACTCTGTGATTCTGTGAACACCACATTTTGCAAGCCAAAAACAAGTCCCTGGCTAATGAAACAGGCAGGGAGGAACCAGGCAGGGCTGCCTGATTTTGGTGGGCAGGAGCAAAAGCCCAGTCAGTGATGGGGAGTGCTCGCCCCCACCACCCCGGGCGCGGTGGTCATGTGCGCACACCGAGGACCTGCAGGTTTTCAAACCGTTCGGCTTCTTTCCACTTTGTGACAGAAACCACAGCGCAGCACAGGAGCGTTTAATTACAGTTCCAGCTCTGCTAATTATCGCCCGGTCACATTCGTAATCTGCATTACGCCACGGTGCATAATAAGCAGCTCGCTGAGATCTCTCTAATAAGCAAGGCGGCTTGATGGGATTTCATATTTCGCCCCGCACTGGAACACACAGAGCCTCATTTAGCAACCGTGGGGAGACGAGGCGGCTCTCCTGCTCCTTCGCCCGAAGCTCAAGAGCAAAATAAAAAGGCCCGGGGTGGCTCTCCAAGGCTGAGGGCAGGAACAGAGCCACCTTGCTGGGACACATCTGAAAAAAAGCCAAAAGCCAAGCCGGCGGAAGAGACAGATGGATCAGCCCCTGAATTCAGCCCCACCCTGCATGTGTCTTATCTCCCGGTGCTGCGCCTTTTCATCCTCCTGCTTTATCGAGCAAGGTCAGGAGATTCAGCCGCTGGTGGCTGCAGGATGGCTGGGGGGAGCCGAGGCAGCCCCGGGTCCCGCTCTCACCGTCGGCGGGCACCCAGCTGCCTCTGCCGGGCCAGATGCCAAGGGCAATGCTGGCACTGGGGCCGTTGGGCAGCATTCATACCCTCGAGCAGCAGCTTTCGCATCTCCTCCAGCTAGCGAGGATGGAGCTAGAGGAGATCTCCAGCTCCCCAAAGCACACCCTGCACCCTCCTGGCTGCCAGCTCCAACACACGCCACCCCCCGAGCAAATCACTTAACACTTCTGGGCCCCGAATCCCCTCTTGCAGAAGGAAAATCTATTTCTCCTTCCGTGCTGGGTAGGCTCTGAGATTAAATGCTGGCAAGTGCAAACACAGCCGCTTCCTGCTCGCTGCTGGAGGGAGCTTACACGTTTCCAGCAGCCCCTGCGCAAGAGTTAGACGGGGTGAAGCTTCCCCGTACCGGCGCTGGCCGTCCGCGTCCGCCCGCCGCTGCCTCCCCTAATGAAAGCCCTTTGTGTTTCTGGCGGAGGCTTTCCCATCACGAGGAACGTGCTTTCACCACCGCCGAGGACAGAAGTGGAACGGAGCCAAGCCCAGGCGGCAGCCAGCACAAGCGCTGCTCGATGGGGAAAAAGCAAATCCACCGAGAGTCCGGGGCGATGCCGACGGCGCCACGCGATGCCGGTCCTGGGGAAAGGGGTCCGGGTGGGTAATTAAAACCTACCCCTCATCATAGCACTCACTCGAAGGTAGGACAAGGTCCCACGTGAAGGGAAGCACGGCGGTGGGTGTCGGCATGGGGAGATGCACACAAAGCAGCTCCTGCCATCTTACAGCTCTGCCAGCGCGGCTTCGTTAACATCAGTCACCGCTAAGGGGACTTCACAGCAGCAATTAGCTAACAGGAGAAAGAGAAGAGGGCGCAACAAAAATAAAAACACCATACTAACCTTGATACCAACCCCTAAACCACCCAGACCACCCACTCATATTTATGAGCATTTTGGTTTGCTCCCAATAATCAACACCAACCAGGCAAAAAAAGTGCATTTTTGAGCAATAGAAGCCAACAGGGATGCCAAAAAAACAAAAGACCAACCAGCAGAGATATTTGTGGTGCATCTACAAGGACAGAGAGGGTGCGAACAACCACGTGGTGTAGGGCACCCACAGAGCTGCACCCTGTTTGTCAGCGAGGACCCTGCAGTGAGACCACTGATGCATCGTAGACTGGGCTAGTCTTCCAGCATATCCCCATGTTAATGAGTCACGCGGCGCAGTGACCCATTTTTCCTCATCTAGAAGGGTCCTTCAACTCCTGCGGATGCAGACACACAACAAAAGCCAAGAGGGAGTCTCATTACTGGCCACAAACTCTTAGCTGCCGTGTGCCAGGAGACAAAACACAGACCAAAACTGTCCCATCACAGGAGCATTGCTCGAGGCTGCAGCCAATGCTTCCCATGTCACTGCACGGCTCAGCCCGATGTTTGGGAGCTTTGATGTTGTTGCTCTTGTCCTGCTCGGTCACCACATCTCCAACAGCTTTGCTTTTTCAGAGTAGGACCTGGGAACATGAGCTTCCAGCTCCTTGGAGAGAGATAAGCAGGGAGCAGATCCATCCAGTTGATGAGCTGCTTTGGTGGGCACCTCCAAACCTCAGGACCCAAGGTGCCTCTTCCCCACCGGTGGTGACCTCGGCAAGGATTTCAAAGAGGAACCGAAGTCTTCTCTAATCTGACCCCCAAAGCCAGATATGCAGAGCCTGAAGACAAATGCCTTTGTTGGCACCAGTGCCCACCACGCCTACAATTCAATCTCGAATCTACTTGCAAGCATTGCTCAATAAGCTCCAACAGACTTGCCCAGAGCTCCTGGTCACATCCCCCACTGTGTCAAGATGATGTCACTTAAATAAACAAAGCCAGTTATTTCTGCGGACCAAGGACACTGGGCTTCTCAGTTGGCAAATCCAAGCCCACGGGACATCAGGGTGGCTGGTGCAAGAAAAAAAGGAAGATTGTCGTTCCTAACAGCCCCCTCCAGCAAGCAGCATAAATGCTGCAACAAGGACAGGTTAATGCTTCCACGTGCTGCAGAGTGGAGCAGGCTCAGCATCGCACTCCCTGAATTCACTCTGCAGGACAAGTAAGCATAGGACCGCATGGCCAGTGCCACCACCAGAAGAGCCAAGCAATTTGGATGGGAACTAAGGATTTTTAAGGAGCAGCGGTCCCAGTTTCCCTCCTTGGATGCTCCTTAAGGAGCAGCTTGTCCTTGGGAGCCGTCAGGTAAAGCCAGCCCCAGGCTGCACAGCAGGCTGGGAGGGAGACGGCGAGTGGACACCTAGGACCCTCACCGTACCCCCACAAAAAAACCAGGAGAGGACAATTCCTCCCCACACTCCTTGGTAGCCTGTCCCCAGTGCTCCTCACCGTCTGCTCTCTCCCCTCCAGAAACCTGCTTGAGATTCACTGCATCTCCCAGCCGCGCGGCTGCTGACGGCACGATGTGACAGGAAGGCTCTGCCTGCGCATCCTCTCCCGGCCATGCCAGGGCTCAACTCTCACGTTCAGCTGTCCCCTGCACGGAGGAGCTTTCCCCCCATCCAAGCAAACCCCTTCCCTGGCCGGCAAGTCCCTGCAGAACAGCAGGAGGAGATGGTGGCCAAACAGCCAGCATAACGTGGCATACCGGCTGAGGTCGGCGGGCGCTTTTCAAACCCAGACTCATCTTTAGCCAGGCATTTTGGGGAGGACCCAGCTAGGGAAGCCTGCCCCGGCCACACACGAGCAAGTCACAAAAAACAAAGCCTGGCTGAGGACTCCTGCACCAAGCTCATGGCCCCGCTGCCAGCACTGCTGAAAACAGACCCAGTTGTGGCAACGGGGCATGACAGCCCATCCGGTAACGCTGGAGGTACAACCTCCCACCAAAGTAGTGATGAGGGACTGATCCAAACACTGCTCGTGGGTGATCCAGGCAGTCGTATGCATATCAACCCCAGCCACACTGCTGGAGAAATTCAAATATTACCCAGCACAACCTCCGACCAGCCACTTTCTCTCCCCAGGCTGCCGCTCTCCGGTGGAGAGAGGAATAAATCCCTGCTTGAACACAAGTCTTATCTCGGTGCTTGCAGAGTTTCGAGATCAAGAGGAGGCAGACGGCGTAGAGGCACAGTCTTGCATATTACCACGTCTTCAATAAAGCCAGGAATAGTATCCAAGACAGACGTGCTGGCACCAAGTCACCTGCTCCAACCACTTACAAGACTATCAGATCTGCTCTAAGAAAGGGGGGGGGAAGGTGTCTCTGGTAGGAGAGAGGTAGTGAAAAGCAGTGATGAAAGGAGACAGTTGACGTGAGTGAGAGACATGGGAAAGAAATCCAAGCTGGGACCTCCATGCATCGGTCCCACCTGTTGACTGATGACATGTTGTTGGGGTCTCGGCTCACCTACCACCAACAATCAATAACCCCCAGAGCAGCTGCACCAGGCTCACCTCCTTTACTGAATTAAAATGCGAAGCAGCTCAGCTGGTGGTAAAAAGGGGAAAGATCCCAAGCGGGAAAGCTCTAGAGATGCGTCTGGATCAAGAGAGGGCAGAGACATTTGGAAACTGGGAGCACAACCGCAGACAGCTGCAAGCATCCTTCGCGTTGACCGATCCAGCCTTTGGTCCCTTCTTCAGCACTGCTGCTGCCATGCAGAGGCTCTCCTGGTCACCAGAGTCATCCTCACATCCGGCAGTGCTGTCCGAGCAGGAAAGCTCTGATGACAGCAAGCAGCTGTCAAAGTTGTGTCCACTGGGAACCCAGGTCTCACATTAACCCTCCCAACCAGTGCCCACCTTCCTGTCAACATGGCAACATCACTAACGCATGGCTGGCTTCTTAGATTGCTGCTCTGCCTCCCGCAACACCAACAACAGCCATGCATCCATCAAACCAGGACACTAAGTGGAAGAACCACCATGGGGCAAAATCTTGCTTTTATTTTTCTTTCCTCCAAGCCCAGCAAAATAACCAGGCAAGAAAAAAGATCCTTCCCTGCCATGGAAGACACAGCAGGCCCCTTTCTTGGGAACCTTCTCAATCACCAGTGCAGCCCTCCTCTTCAGTGCCCACCTTCAGAGACATGCATGTTGTCTTCTCTTTGCTTTCTTGGGCTGGAAGCCACCATCTCTTCCCTGGGAATAGGCTCCCCAGCGAGGTCTCAGCCCTGCACTCGACTTCCTTGCAGAAGGCAGTTCTTCAAATCCCTGAACCCCCCCAGCTCATGATGTCCATCTACACCAGGCTCCACCAGCTGCTGTTGCCCAGCCGCTCTCAACCAACTACCCCACCTTCACTTCCTGGTCTGTTCCCACTAAAAGGTGTTCACGTTAGGAAGACCAGAAGCAAGACGACCAAAGCCAAGATGACAGCAAGGCAGACACATTTTCTGCTTTGGGCCACATGAAATTCATGCCCAAATCTGAGCAGTGCTCAAATGGCCACCACTAATAGTAGCACTCTTTGACCAGCACATTACAGCAGGCACAGGAGCAACATAAATGTTTCACGAGCGCCTCGGTGCATCAATCTCCCAGAAGGAGGATATAAATCTGGCAGGCCTTTCATGAGCTGCTTGCCACGGTGTGATGCAGCTCCAGCCACTGTTAAAAGCCTGCTGATAACCACCAGCTGGCTACATAAAACCCAGCTGAAGCATACGGAGGTTGCAAACAGCCAAGCTAAAGCCAACCCTAAAACCCAAATCCACAGAGCAGGCAAGGGAAATCACACAAAAAAGCAGCATCTTCACGGCAAGATGCTTTAACCCTGCCAGCTCCCCGGCAGGCAACAAGACCTATGGGGTCTGCCTTGTGCCACACAGTCCTGAGTGCCAGGACTACGGGTCCATCCAGGAATGACCCACCACCCGAGCAGCTTTAGGGACAAAGAACATATTCAAGAGCTTGGCATCTCCATTTAGGCAGATCAACAGGTCTGCCCTGCCAGTAAGCGTGGGTAATCACGTAACTCCCAGGGGGCTATAAAGAAAGCAGTTGATCTCTGTTTTTAAGGAGAAGGATATTATGCTTGATGTATGCAGTTCTTACTGCAAACATCACCATGCCTATGCCAGGTACACACCAGCATAAGCCCTAGGCAGCAGGTTCCCACCGCAGTTAGAGGTCTCTGTACAAACACCTTGGGCCAGGTCCAAGTCAGAGGGTACCTGCCGCCTCCACTACTTTCAGAGAGATGAGAAAAACATGGTACTCCCAATTTGCTGGGCGCTATAAGAGGGTGAAAGCAGGTCTCTGGAGATGCTGAAGATGATGATAACCCAGAAATTAACAACAAACTTTGACCAGGATTAGCAAACAAGGAACACGAGCCAAGGCACTTGCCTTGACTCAAGGTCAGGCTGAGTGCAAGACGCTGGCACAGCAGCTCAACTGGCCGTAGGAAATGGCACAGCTCCACCTGCCTGATTCACCCTTTTCTTCATTTTTTCCCCCCAATTTTTCTCAACCTCAGTCTTGCAAGTCTAAACCTCCAAGCCATGGACGCCATGGCTGCCGAGCCCCTAGCAATTCGCACCAAGGCACAGCCACATAAGCACACACACTGGCACACAAACTTGAAGCATTAATAATTAAGTTATTTAATTAATGATGCCCATCCATGCACATCTTTTCGCACAAAGTTCTTATCTTTGGAAAGCTGCAGTATATATAAGTCAACCCAAGGAGACACAGCTCAGGATTTACTAACAATTTCAGTATAAAACTGAACTCTTTGACCAGCACATTACAGTAGGCACAGGAGCAACATAAATGTAAATTTAGTAAATTTAGAGGGGAGAGGTGGATCCAAGACTTGCAGCAATGATGAGCTGGGCTCAGATCCGCCTCATCTAGGTTTCTGTGCTTGCTGGGAGTATGGTCCAGGGAGCACCTTTCTCCCCATCCATCCCAGTACCCAGAGCAACTGCCTTGCTAGCCGTGCCCAGGTGAGAAGCGATAAAACCCGGCCCACAAGCCACAGCAATCCTCTTTGCTGTTGCTGCCGAGCCAAAGGAAACCCATGATGGACAACGCGACTGTGCGTGCAGATGTGGCTTTATCACACCAGTAAGGAACCAGCTTTTACATCAGGTAAAGCACAAGAGATGCTGTGCAAAAAGGCCACCGTGTTTTCAGAGAAAAGCCTAAAAAACCCCATATGGGGTGTGGGGTAGAAGATGGGCTTGACTTGCAGGTTTCTTCATCAACCAAGTTGTAAATGTGGCATGGGGACGGCTGTACCTTCCACAACAACCAGAACTACAGCATTGGGTTGCACCTTGCAACATCCAAGGGCTGCGAATGGGTCCAAAAGCAAGCATCAGTCATGCTTGGGAGTCACCATGGAAGAAAAGCGGTGGGGATACAGAGTTACAGCCTTACATAGAGCAGTTGAGAATGCATTGGGTTTGTATGGCAAGGCTTTGGTAGGAGGGAGCTGCAGGGGCGGCTTCTGTGAGAAGATGCCAGAAGCTTCCCACATGTCCGACAGAGCCAGCTCCAGAAGGGGCAGGAGGGGCTCCAGGCGCCAGAGCAGAGGGTCCCTGGCAGCCCCCAGGGAAGCCCATGGGGAGGCCGGCTGTGCCCCTGCAGCCATGGAGCTCCACGGGGGAGCACATCTCCACCCGCACCCGGGGAGGGCCCCACGCCGGAGCAGGGGGATGCCCGAAGGAGGCCGTGACCCCGTAGGCAGCCCGCGCTGGGGCCGGCTCCTGGCAGGGCCTGTGGCCCCGTGGGGAGAGAGAGGAGCCCTGGCTGGAGCAGGTTTGCTGGCAGGACCTGGGACCCAGTGGGGGGACCCGGGCTGGAGCAGCCTGTTCCTGAAGGACGGCACCCATGGGGGGACCCGGGCTGGAGCAGCTGGTGCAGAACTGCAGCCCATGGGAAGGACTCACACTGGAGAAGTCCATGGAGGACTGTCTCCCATGGGAGGGACCCCATGCTGGAGCAGGGCAGAGTGTCAGGAGTCCTCCCCGTGAGGAGGAAGGAGCGGCAGAGACCAGGTGTGATGAACTGACCACAGCCCTCATTCCCCGTACCCCTGTGCCACTCGGGGGGAGGAGGCAGAGAATTCGGGGGTGAAGTTGAGCCCAGGAAGAATGGAGGGGTGGGAGGAAGGGGTTTTAAGAGTTGGGTTTATTTCTCATTATTCTACCCTGTTTTGATTGGTAATAAATTAAACTAATTTCCCCAAGCTGAGTCTGTTTTGCCCGTGACGGTAATTGCTGAGCGATCTCCCTGTCCTCATCTTGACCCACAAGCCTTTTGTTATTTTTTCTCCCCTGTTCAGTTGAGGCGGGGGAGTGACAGAGTGGATTTGGTGGGCACCTGGTATCCAGCCAGGGTAAACTCACCACAACGCACTACCCCAAGGTGGTCCTTCCAGTGACGTAGAAGGGGATCATCTCCAAGATGCGATCTTCATGAATGATTTGGGTTGGAAGGGACCTTCAGAAATCATCTAGTCCAACGCATCTGTCATGGGCAGGGACATCTTTCACTAGACCAGGTTGCTCAAAGCCCTGTCCAACTTGACCTTGAACACTTCCAGTGATGGGTCACCCACAACTTCTCTGGGCAACTTCTCACAGTGTCTCACCAACCTCATTGTAAAAAATTTGTTACATCCAATCTAAATCTACACTCTTGGTCTTCGCCCATGCAACATGGCCTAGGGGTTCCTCAAAACACAGAGATAGTATAGAGGTGCAAAGAGGTGTCACCAAGATGGCTCAGCTACACCTGTCCTGTTTTCCACAACCAGCAGTAAATCAGGTATTATTGCAGTAAGATCAGACTGCAAGAGACCTAGAGGCAGAGCCAGGAGCAGCAAACAGTACTTGGCTCAGCCATGTCTACATCAAATTGTCCTTGGCTCTCTCAACCCCAGTGCAGTTGGGACACAGTATCAGAGAAGGTGGAATTAAATTCCCTTAAATATTCCCTAAAAATTCCTAAATTAAATAGTTTTGCCCTGACGGCTCTTCTCAGGTCAGCAGCAATTGCACTCAGCTCTAGACATCTCATGACCAAAAAGGATATCGACAAATTGGAGGAAGTTCAGAGAAGAGGAACAAAAATAACACAGAGGCTAAAGGGATTGGTTTAGAAGAGGAGATTAAAAGAGCTAAATATGGATAACTTTGTTCAGTGACAGCTAAGTGGGGACACAGCTGTAATCTACAAATGCATGGCGGATGAAAACACCCAAAGGAGAGAGGAACTATGCAGGGCAATGCAGAGGAATGCAACAGCAAGGAGGAATGGGATGAATCAAGGATGGGAACATTTAAGAAAGATGTTGGCCACAGCTTACTGGCAGTGAAACTAAGCACACCAGTATTTTCCAAGTGGGAAAATCCTTCATCCTTCCCCGGCTCTCCTCCTTCCCCTCTCCCCACGTCCCTCCGTTTGGTACCACGGGACAGCCACATCTCTCCCCATGGCACCCCCTCAGCACTCAAGTGCTGCTGACACCCCAGATCCTCCGCGTGACAGGCTCTGAATTGCCAACAGCCACATTCATGGTGCTCCCGAGACACAACAGCAATCCTTGTCCTTTAACAGAGAGCCAACATCCAGCAGTTTTGGACTTGCCCAAGTTCAGATGAGGCACCAGCAAATCTGAAGCTGGCCAAATTTTGGCAGGGTTATCTTTTCCTGAGGCTCTTCCACGTTGCAACCACAGTAAGGAGCATTGCTGTGATGAGAGCATGAAAGTCCACCTCTATGGCCAGACCAGGAGGTCCATGGCCAAGCAGGTAAGGAAAAAAAAAAAAAATCCTTCTCTCATTGCATTGATCTACCTACAAATGGCAGTTGGAGAGCTGAAGAACTTTTAAGTACTTCTCCTGTGCAAGAAACACAACAGCCTGTGGCAACAAACAACATTTGGTCTTGAAGGTCTTGTGGACTCTTGTCTCCAAGGCATGAGAAGCCAAGCTGTGCACTCAGTGCTCACACCTAGAAAATTTGCTTGGGAAAGGGATGGTGGGGAAGGATGACACAAGGTCTCTGCGAGGTGGGGTGCATCTCCTGAGCCACCTGCACAGCTCCTGGAGGAGATGTAGCACCAGGGGAGCATCGCTTTGAGGGCACTGAGGAACCGCAGCCTTGGTGGCATGCTGAGAAGCATCACCTCTCATTCCTCGGTCCAGGCCATGGGGTGAACCCAGGTATGGATCTGGGGGCAAAGAAGCAAACTCATTCACTGGGCGCTGCATCCGGAGACTTGCTGGCACGCTGCGCACATGCTGCATAAGCAGGAGCATTTCATGGGCACATCGTAGCCGGTTATTCGCAGTTTCTGGAGAGGCTCAATTCCAGGGTGAGACACACGTATTTCAGATGCGATAAGCAGCAAAGTCTAGGAGGATTTTCAGATCTATTTATCCCTCAGGCAAGAGGAGACATCTTCCTTCCATCTATTTAATATTAAAGACCTATTTTGGTATGATTTTCACATCCCAGCCCCTGCAGGCTGCACGTTTAGGAAGCTGCCCACTTGGCTCTCATCTCTTCTTTGTAGGTTTTGCTCAAGTTGCCAGGAGAGATCCTGGTAGTTTCCAGACACAAAGCCGGCTCTGTCTGACAGCCTGATGGGGGGATTACAGGAGTGGAAAGAGCAAGAAGTAAGTCCAATCACATGATATACGAGGATGCGGGTGAGCAAGAGGAGGATGTCACCGCGCGTGTCCCATAGAAGGTGGCCGCAGAGTAGGGACGAGCATGGTGCTGCCCTTTGAGGGCTTCCATCTGGAGGAGCAGCTCCCACCCTCACCTGGTGAATACGTGCCTCTGTCTCCCCAGCACACAAGACAGAAACCTCACGCTAAGATGGGGGATGACAAACACCTTCACTTTTTGTGCTGGGTCCCACAAATCCTACATCTCCCTCCACTCCCGAAATGCCAGCTTTCCAGCAAATTTTTTCAAACATCCTATTTTTAAAGCAGCACAAACCAATACTCCTATTCTGGCTGACAAACGCTGTGCTCTCCCCAGTCCCTCGAGCAACGGCTTGCACCCTTGTCCATCAGCTCCCGCTGGGAACACACATGCATCGGTGCCTGCAGGATGCAGCAGTTCCGACAGAAAGTTTTTTCAATACAATTCCCAAGGATTTTTTTAATTCTTGATATCAAGCCACTGCCTCTCTAAACCCCCAAGCAGAACGGCACCCAGTCATATCCACCAGCCGCAAAGCAGCACAGTGTATTGCCATGAAATCTCTACTGATGTGTCGCAAGAGGGGGTACAAGCTTTGAACGTGAACCCACAGGCTCCCATCACCTACCATCACTCTGGATTTTAATTCCAGCCTCAGAGATGAAAAGCAGCTCTCCCCTTCTTCGTCTCAAATGCCTCTCGTTGCCTCTGTTCTGATCAAAAGCATTTGCCAGGAAGAGGGTGAGCCGAGCCGAGCCGAGGGTTCTGCCCCAGGAGCATGGGCTTCGCCACACCGGGGGGAACATCCCACCCCAAGCCGGGCTTTGCCAATGAAGTTTGGTTCGCACCAAACGGGATCAATAACCACAGCTTTGCTCAGTCGCAGCCTTCAACACTGCCCATTTTTAACACCCCGAGCATGACAGTGTCAAGTGAGGCACTTCCGCTCCTCCTGACCTGCCCGTGCAGCACGAGTCAAGCCCTGGACACTCATCCTGGGTCCAGTTTCTCTTGTGCTGCCCTTGAGAAAAAAACACCCTTGCGTCAACTGCGGTGCCCTGAATCCCACACAGCCGGTGCCGCCGTGAGCCGGTGCCCCAGATGCTGGACACAGCTGGGCTGCGATGCCTGAAGGTCTCACCCGGCTGGTTTTGTGCTGACAACCGACAGCCGCCGGCAGCCGAGCAGCATGGCTGCAGAGGATCGATCGCTTGTGGGGAAGCTGAGCAGCCAGGGAGGAGACAAGCTAGACCCGAGCCAGACCATAACTCATCACCTGCAGGCTACCCACCAGCTGAAGATCAGTGGAGCCAGGCTGGGGGCTTTCAGCAGATCTAAGGGAGCAGAGCTCCGTCATTCGCTTCGCAGGACTATGCCGCCCGCAGCCATGCTCCTTCTTGAGAGCACTCAAATAGAAAAATAGCTTCAAGTGGCTGCTTCATCAGTTCCTCTGGACTGTAGCGCGGGGAAGAGCTTGTATCTGAAATCCAAATAAGCCCCCACCGAAAGGAGATGCCAACACCACCCATGGCTGAAGGTTTCTTCCAGCCCAATTAAGCTCCAGGAAGGTTTTTAGCCTCTAACTTCGCATTTCTCAGGCTGCACGCAGGGATACCCACAGGTCACCGAATTCCAGCTAACGAGAAATCACTCCCCTTCGCCAAGAAACAAAGCCCAACGCTTGTTTTGAAATGAGACGGAAAATAGTCGCCACTGAAAAAAACGCCATCCTACACCTGCAGCCACTGTGCCTCTTTCCACCCAGCAGCACCTTTTGCATGTACGTGTGCAAAAATGAGATGCTGGGGCTGGCAGGCACACGGGTCAGGGCAGCAGCGGGGCAGAAAGCCAGACAAGGTTATATTCAGCCAAGACTTTTAGCTAGCATCCCTAAAATAAAGCAAAGATACTGCTAGAGATAGACCCACCATAAGCAAGCCCAAATCTTCACCGATCTTATTCCCCCTCCCCATTTAAATTTGATTGATTCTTCAAATTAACAGCCAGCCAAGGCAGAGCAATCCTAACATTATGAAAAAGAGCAGAATAAGGATTAATACAGTCATTTTAGCACCATGGATGCCACGCTTGAGGCACCCTGCCACGTATCAGGCTTTGTTGGCCACCGCAGCCTTGAGCTTGGACGCCCGTCATTAAAAATCAACTGAGGCCAAGAGGGATCACGGCACTGACAGCTGAAACAGGCAGCCCACAGAGGAGAACAGAAGTCCTGTTTGGAAAGATGCAATGGAGTCATTACACCAGAGCCTGGAGGGTTTTTTAAGCCCAGCAAGGAGGCCATCAACAGAGGGAGCTCTTGGCAGGAACGGGGAGTGTCGACACTGCACCCCAAGGACCCCAGCTGGCCCAGGAAAGCAGCCATGGGCTCAGCCAGGGAAGCCTATGGCAGCCACTGAGCACCCCAACACCTCTACACAGAGGCTCCCAGCTGCGGAAAGCTCTTCCCAGGGGAAAAAAGTCAACAAGGGGCAAGTGCTGGGGTTGATTACCCACTGACTGCATGTTTCCACCTCCTCCATCCTCCCCTCCTGCCTTGATAAGAAGTGGGAAGGGATCAGGGAGCCCTTATCTGCTCTCCAGGGCTTTCCATGCCCAATGGATGACTTTGAGGGACGATTAAAAAATCATCTTGCCCAAGAAATGCTGAGGGTTCAGAGCTGGACTCCACTGAGGGCTCAGAGCTGCCTTGGAGGCCATGGGTGGGCATCCCATGACATTCAAGCCATCTTTCTGCTTGCTTCCATAAAAAGCATGCCCTTATATAGGGACCCCACTAGCCTACAGCACCATGTTCCCAGGCTCCTTGGGAAGCTGGTCCCACAGCATTTCTTGACCTTTTATTCCTAGTTAGGGATTTTAAAATATTTTTTTCAAGTCCAGGTTCTTGGGAGGAAGATCCCAAAAACACAAAACCAAGGCAAATGGGACAAGGCAGGATACCAGAGTCCCTCCCAAGCATGTCTTTTTCACATGCCTGTCCTGGATCGGTGTCATGATCCAACAGCACCCTGTAAGAGAGGATTCCCTGTTACCAATGGGATAATCTTTCAGAGCCTACACTGGAAGCTACAGGACTACCGTAATGGTTGGCCAACAGCTTTAGATACCTCTACTTCAGCCTGAAGAAGCAGAAATATATTTTTGCCTGCAAATCCCTGGAATAAACCCACCTGACCTTCAATCATAACAACTCTATTGAAAACATGGAGGTGGCGTGCCCGTACACACTCCTACTCTTGCCTTATACCTGATGGAAAGGAATAACAGCTTTTTATTGCCAATAATCATATGAGACATTATTTGGACTGAGGGAGAAGGTCCCCAACATGCCAAGCAGCAGCTCCAGGATGCCAGGGCATGGTAATGGGCTGCTTGTCTGCAGACTCCAGGGCTGTCCCACGTCGGGACTATGAAGGGCAACCAGCCAGGGAGCAGCAGGGCTTTGCACAACTGTTGGACACCCTGGGAAGGGGCAGGAAGGTACACATGAAGGCAAGAGGCAGATGGATGGACAGCTGTTTGGGGCAACTCCCATGCTTAAGAGTGGTGTGGGCAGCAAAAGCCCTTCTTGCCCTCAACATCCATCGCTTTGGGTCTCTGCCAACATCTGCACCTGATGGTGGCTTTCGTCAAGCAGAGGCAGAAGGTGAAGCCCCAGCGCCTGTCTGAACATCGCCAAGCTCCTCTCCAGAGCAGGTCGTGGCTACATCCCGTAAATGACATAGTGTAGCTCACGCATGGACAACCAAGGAGCTCCCCAAGAGCATCCAACACAACGCAGCCCAGCGGCACAACTCAAGGACACAGTCCTTGGCCAACCCAACCCAGTCCCACCATGAAGGCAGAAATACAGAGGCAAAAAAAGAATTAGGAAGCAAAACACAGCCTTTCGGAGAGGCCATGCTGCCCCAGACCTGAAGTCGGAGAGGCGCTGCTCAAGGGATCAAACGTGCATGGCAGCAGAGGCTGCCAGGAAGGGAGAGGGGTGCAGCTGATATGTCAGATCCAAGAGATGTTTCTGGGACGTGGAGACTAAAGACAAAATGGTGCTGTTTGAATGGCACTGGCTCGGAGAGAAAAGTTGACGGCTGCAGGGATGAAAGCCTTAGCAGAGCTTCATGGGGACTAGGAAAGGTCCAGAGGCTGGGAGGGATTCAACAGGATTGAAGAGTTAAAACTTGGTAAAAAGCCAAGGAATTACTCCCTTCACATAGACGAACACCACCACAGACATGATGGAGAAGGTGATCTGAAAAAGGTCCCTGAAGAAGGTAGCAGTAATCAGAGGAACACAGATAAGGATGTAAAAAGCCAAAGCAACACACCAAAGCCAACAGGCAGTGCTGGAGGAGCAGCGCCAACTTCCAGAAGGAGCAAAAAAAGAGACCAGAAGACACACAAGGCTTCAGACGGAGGGGAAGGCGCCCAGACGGAATCACACCAGGGGACACGGCCTTGGGCAGAGCTATTCAGGCAGGGAGAGATGTGAGATGCAGACTAGCAGAGGAGAAAACCCTTTCCTCATGACACTAGCAACCTCCCTCCCCAGCTGGAGCGGGGCAAGTGTCACCTGTGCCTTCTCTAGCCTCCCTACCAGCAGCCTCTGCAGTTGCTGTCCCTGGAGACTACTGAGCCACAGTCCCGTTCCTTTAGCTGAGCATCTCCTATGGTCCATGGCTGTCACTCTTCTCCCCTTGAAAGCCAAGGGACTGCGAGTCATCAGTCATCCAGCTTTAGCTGCTGCACAAATGATCCCCAGCCCCACTGGGGGGGCCTGATCCTGCCCATCAGTCATCACCACCTCAGCCTGGCAGCTACAGGACAGCCTGGAGCAGACGCACAAGGAAGAGCGCAGCCAGGCCTGGCTCTGCTGGCAAGGCACTGACCCACGCAAACCTCATGCAGGTGATAACCGCAGGCCACGGAGAGCCGCTCCAGAGCTGGAAACAAAAGACACAGAGGAGACCTCATTTATGCCGCCTTGGGAGCGTTTCCACCAGCCGTCACAGCACAAGTGCCGGCATCGCACCCTTCTACTCAAACCCACCCTGCCCAACCGCTCGCCCACCCTCCTGCCTTGGCCCGTCCAGTGCTACGTGCTTTCCAGTCCAGACATGGCCATGTTGGGACAACCAGTGCCATTAGTCCTCCTGGGGGCCAGGCCCAGCTTGGGGTTTCAGCTCCAGCATTTCACAACCGTACCAAAGCCGCGGGAGCACGTGCACTGCAGTTGGAGAGCGGGAGGATACTCTGGAGCATGGAGACCACCCAAAAAACCCAAAGAGGTGGGCTCCTCACCTCCTGCTTCCCCCGTGTAAGTCTTCCTTAACCTTGTAGGCTTTTCCCAACACTTCATCAGGCTGATGCCTACAACGTCGCACTTGCAAACCAAACCCTGATCCCCAAGCAAAGGAAAATACACATTTTCTGTTAGATACCAGCTGTAAGAAGCCAGCCAGCCTCTGCTTCAGTTTGTTCGTCAGGAGCGGCAAGAGTCAAACAGCCAGCTTCTCGGGCCAAGAGAGACATCCCTGCTCCAGCCCCAGCCTGTCGCTTCCCCAGCTCCAGGAGGACCACACGGCTGCTGCCCAACGCGGCAACCTGAGCTGCTTTCCCAAGCCAACAGCTCCCACCTCCTCGCATGCAGGCAGAGGAAAACCCTAGAGGAGGGAGGCGAGCGCAGAGGCTGCAGACACGTCTTGTTTTAATTGCATCAGCAATCACTAAGAAATTAATGGCAAGGGGGAGGAGGAGGAACAACAGGGCCCTGGGAGAGAGAAAGGGATGCAGTAAGCAAGGGAAAACAATTTACTCTTCCCCTAAGGAGAGGAGCACTATTTACAGCTGCAGCTACAGCTGCGGTGGCCTCACCCGCTCCATCCTGCTCCCAGAGCATCTCTTGAGCTGTACCCGGACCACTAATGCGGCCTGCTTTATGCTTTAAGCCCCAAAGTCCTTTTCCTGAAGTCATCTCTGAGCCCCAAACAGAGGTCTCCGACCCTTCCACATGCACAAACCCTCCCACACACTTCCCGAGAGCCACAAGCCATCACAAAACCCCAAACCGCCAAGGCCGAGCGGGGACTGGAGACAGAGCTTCCCACCATCAAAAGGCTTTGGTCTGCAAAGGCACCACAGGTGCCACCCAAAGCAGAGCTGAGTCCGCGTCATCACCCCCCGCCTGTCCCACCGACCACAGCAAGAACAGCGAAGCTCGTCCCTGGGAGACACCGTCCTTCAAAGCCTCCACGGCTCGATCCCAGAGATTGCAGTTCCCCAAACGCAACCTGGAAAGCGGAGACACTGGGATGCCAGAAAACCACCATCGCCAAAAAGCAGCAAACCAAGTGCCAGGATCCATGGCTGGCTTTGCTGTGTCTTTAGCCACAAGAAGTAGATGCTTCAGGAAAAGCCTGAATACAGCAGCACCAACAGCTGGCGCAAAAACCTTAAAGGAAGGGGAAATCAAGCAGGAGCTGCTGGTCTGATCCCCAGCTGGAAAAGCTGGCCCTGAAAGAAAGGCAGACAAATGAGGAAAGCATCCGTGGGAATTGTCCACCAAGCAGTTTGGAGCATTCTCACCTAACCCTCCTCTTCATCGTGTCTGGCAGCCCAGCCTGGTGATGATGCCTGCTCCAGGATGGCAAAGTCAGGCAGCAGCAGTCCCCCCGTGCTCCGCCGAGCGCAGGCAGGCTGGCAGCTCCGCTCGCCTCTGCTCCTGCTGTTGGAATAAAGCGCTACGGCAGTTTTTTGCTCTGTTTAGCAAGTGCCAGGGACTGCCAGCGCTCGCAAAGCTCAGGGCCTGACCGTGCCCCCGCCGAGCGATTCTCGCTGCAGTTCATCCAGCAACAGAAAATGGCTTTCAGCTCATTAGCAAGCCTGTGCCAAGACGAGGGGATTCATCCTCCCATCTCCCTCCAATAGACAGGACAGCCTGAGATACCCAAAACTCAGCCCCAGTCCACCCGTCAAGCACGGAGCCAAGCGGAATCCTTGGCCAGATCCCAAGCCCTCCTCCTGCTTGTTAAGCAAACCTGCTGGTGGCTTCAAAAATCCAACGAGCTGGGCTCCAAATTCAGGTACCCTTGGAGAAAAGGCACAAGGCACTCCATGCTGGAAAGCCACCGGCTTGAGTGGGGAACTGGCAGGAAAGGCTTCTCTCCAACGATGCCGGCAGGAACAGCCTGCCTGGCACCCCCAAAGGAGATGCCACAACATTTCACTGCATTGATTTCACTGTTTCTAGAAAAAGGATCAGAGGCGCAGACCCCACTCCCAGCTCGCTGTTGCTCCCAGGACTGTTCACAACCGATCATGGCAGATCTGTGGGGAGTTGGTGCAGTTTAACTCCTACGAGCTGGAAACCTGATGAACGCCAATGCTAAGCACTGGGCAACTGCTCGAAAAGCGAGCTTTGCTACAGCAAAACCAACATAAAACCATCCTTCATCCACCGATCCTTGGTTTTTAAAGATTTAGGCTGTCGGTTGAGTTGGGTGGCAGTCCCGGTGCCCATAAGGAGACGTCCTCCACGCAGCAAGGAGCGCAGGCAGAGGGGTGAGCCATGCCACCAGCTTGCAGTTTATCAGTCATTTTCTCTGCTCATCCCTTGAGAAACCACGTTAAAAGAAGAGAAGAGACTGGAAGGGAAGCCTGCCATGCCTCCTCACCCCAGGCAGACTCCAATCGCAAGCAGCACGCTTGCCCAGCGGCAAGGAGCGATGGGGTAGCTTTGCGGCAGATATTGAATTTGCCGAGGAGCGGGAGAGAGGCGCGAAGCACCGGCGGCAGCAGGCAGTGATTTATAAAGCTGACGTGCCATTCCAGGTCACATATCGATAGGAGTCTCGCCTCCCCCGCGGGCAGGGAGCCAGGCCGATTATCTGTCATATGCTGCAAGACACGGTGCCAACAGCCAAGCCGAGATCACCCAGCTTGTTTGCAAAAAAAGAGAAAATAAAATAAAAGCACGCAGATGCAGGCAACGGGCTTTTGTTCAAGCCCATGCTTGCTGGTGGTAGGTGAGCAAGTACATCAGCCTGCGTGAAAGCATGTAACGCCGGGAGGCTGATCCTCCCTCAAGCTCCTGGAAAGAGTGATGGCAACCAGCAGGCAGGAGCATCGCTCATGGGAGCAGCTCTGCAGCTGCCCTGACACCTGCCCGTGGGTGTTCTCCCACCTCGACTCACCCCTGATTTGGCCCCAGGGTTTTCACGGCGTTACAGGCTTGGGAGGCAGAGCTGGCTGCTCCGTGAATCCACAGCTGGTGCGACGCCGCCTGAACAAGGAGCTCAGTGGTCCCTTCTCCTGCGCTGCCGGGCGAGGAGCAAGCAGCAAAACAGCCTGTGCAAAAACAGGGTGTTCACAGGTCCGCTCTCACAAGCCACATGGCTTTCACAATTAGTCTATGCTAACAAGTGCACCAATTTTTTTTTTCCAATAAATCAATTTTAAGAAATGAATTTTCCAGAAGTTCACATTTAACACACTGTTTCCTCCAAATCGCGTTTCTTCTGCCAGACCGGAGGGATAAGCTGAGAACCACCTGCACCTGAGTCAGCCGAGAGTTGCCGATCTGAACCATCGCAGCTTGAAGGATGCAAGCTTCTGGAGCTGCTGGCTGCCAATGCCGTATTAACCTTTTTTTCCTTCCTTCTGTTTTACCAAGTAATCCCCAGACACAGCCACTCTGTGGCAAGATGCTATCCAATATTCCTCAGGGAGCCTCAGAGCCTTTCTTCCTCCTGGGATCAAGAGTGGGAAAAGGTTTGCAATGCTTGTTTGACAGCCCTAGAGAGCAAGTGCAATGCAAATCGAATCACCTCTGAAGCGTATTTATCCGGAGTTTTAAGAGAGAAACCAAATTACACAGGAGAGAAACTCAAGACACGCAGGTTGAGAGTTTGAGAAGTGCTTGCTGATTTTTTGTTCCCTTGGGTTCTGCCAAATGCTTTAGCAGACGCCAATTTTCCGAGGAGGGGATATTCAGAGATCCTCCAAAAGATGACATGCAACAGCCAAAGCACTTAACCTAATCACTGATGAAAATATGACCTAAAACAATTATACGACCTTGTGTTTTGAAGGAGTAAACAAGCCTGGAAGAGCCAAACTGTCAATGCACCATCATCGTCGCTCAGAGTGAAACAGCTACACGAAGATTTGAGGGTTTGGGTGCAGAGAGGCAAGCATGCCTATGGAAAAAGCTTTATTCTAGTTTTCTAGCCCATTTTGGCCCTACCAGCTGCATGGACAGCTCACGTAGACCAGGAGCAAGGCCAACACGCACTGCCCCATGGGACAGGCAGCTCATTGGAGAGGCAAGACCTCAGCCACGTTGAATCTAAGCAACAAATTTGCACCCGCGACTTCAAACAACGTGACACACCAGGGAAGCTGTCATTAGGTAATTAAGAACCTGAATATTTTTACACCTAGGATATATCACTGCAGGCCACGCTCAAGCGAGCCACCCATTGCTCCACAGCAACGGCGGGAGAGCCTCCAGTGCCAGCCGAAAATGGGACCAGGAGCTGATGATCTGGGAATAAAAATAAAACCATGTGGTTGTGAGCCCGGCTCTGTCCCAGACGAGCTTGCGTGCTAGAAGTTTAAGAAGGGGGTTGTTTGCTGGCAGCTTAACGGATTTAAGGGAAGGATTAACCATGGCTTTGCTGATGAGGGAACCGGTGGCAAACTCAAAACAATGCCATGAGCATGGGGAGAAGCTGGAAGAGGACAGGGAAAGGGAGACAAGCCCACAACAGCAAAAACAGCAGGGACAGTTTGCTTTGTGTAGGGAACTCAACCAGGAGCTGCTTTTCCAGGCATTAACAACCTTCATTTGCTGTCCACCAAATACGGTGGATCGCTCTGGAGTCCCATCTTCATGGGAGAGCACTGGATCATTTGGGGAACTGAAGGTGCCCGCATGCTGTACAAGTGAGAACACCACAGCCCTCAGTCATGAGCAAAGGTGCCCAAAAAGAAGAGAGGGCAGAAGTTCTGGAAGAGAAGGACGTGGTGGTGGTAGTCTCAGTCTGGAGGTGGGATAAGAGGGAAATCCTGCTACAGAGCAGCAGGCAGCAAGGAACCACAGATAGGCAGCACCAGCTGATCCAGGAAAGCTTCACCTTTGTTGCCTAAGAGCTCTGTGAAGTGTTTAGAACCAAATCAGGCTTATATCCAGGTGGGCGCAACAGATAAAGGGCACGAGGAGGCAGATCTGCTCCAGACTGGCAGAGGAACATGCAACTGGAAGGGTTTATTCCAGCAAGCACGGGATGCTGGTCACTGGGAACATACACAGACAGATCGATGGACTTGTCTGGCAAGCTGGAGCCCAGCAACAAGGGCATGCTCCAGCTGGGAGAAGCTAATCTACCTGCTCAACCCACTCCAGCTGCTCAGCAAACGAGCACGGTCCCCTTAAGAGAAAGCACAACCAGCACAGATTTAGCTGGAAGAGGGTGGGGATACAGCTGAGCTGCAAGCCATGGTCTGAACCTTATCTGCTGCTTTAATACCTATCAGTGTTGATACAGATTAAAGGATTAGTCAGGATTACTGAAGGCAACCCCCCTCGCCCCAGGCAGCGAGGATGGGCATGGGTGCGGTGCAGCTCTGGCATTCCCCTCTTGCGCCCACAGCCCTTTGCGCTGCGCCCTTGGAAGAGAAGCAGCCTACCGAAAGCGTGGCAAGGAGGCTCCTCCGCGAGTGACGGCAGCTTTGAAACATCAACCCATCTGCAAGGATGCGAGACCGGGCTCTCTGGGAAGAAAACAAAGCCTTGCCAGCCAGAATCCCAGCAGGAGTCAGGTTTGTTGTCCCTACAGTTGCCTACCAACACAGGCCACGTTCACCAAGACTTCATGGACCAGCACCACCACCAGAAGAAACCATCCCACCACGCTCCATCCACAGCTGCCCATTCCTACCCTCTTTTACCAACACAAGCATTTGTGCAGTGTTGGGAAACCACCTGGTTAAAACCTGCTTTTGATGTTGCTCAGCATAGCTTTTAATTGGATCATTTCCCTGACCCAGTTCCCCACATGGTTGCACAAACCCTTGAGCATCCGTGTGGGAAGAGGTGGCCAGGAGCAAACACCTCCCAGCGTAGCAGTGAAGCTCTGATGATCACGAAAGCAGGCACGAAAGTTCCTGTGCCCAAGGTCAGGGTGAACATGAACTTTGTGAGATTTCCTATCTTCCAAGAGATCATAATCAAACATTTGCTGTGTCCAGAGAGCTCTCTCCTGAAACCTGGCTGAGCTGAAAGCAGTTCGGGAAAACAGGAAAGACTGGAGATCCCAAAGCTGCCTCCTGTCCCCATGTACCCTGTCTCCTTCTTCAGGCAGAAGCCATCAAGCAGGAAGACCATGGCTGTGGTCTTCCCCTGGGCAGCAGGGAGGACAGAAGGACCTCACATCTCAACCAGCCATCACCCACCTGACACTTAAGAGAAAAGGTGCAAAAGTAGTGGCAAGCCCCCGAGCAATGGGCAAGCTGTATGTAGGCACCCAGAGGATGTTGGCCAGGAGAACACGCTACAACATGGCAGAGGAGGTGGAACAGTCCACTTCTGATGTTCAGACAGATTTATGGAGGAGCTAAGAAAATGCAGACTTTCATTTTGCGACAATTTAGCTTGTCAGCACAGCTGTGGTCTCTATTCTTCACACTCAGCTTAGAAGAAAGCAATGTCCCAAGATGCAGGTGTGCTTCAGCATGTGCCCACATGCTGACACTGCTGCTTCCACATGCAAGCTGGCTTTGGTAGGACACCCTGGCAGTAAGGAACCACTGGGGCATGTGAAAGGGAGTGTTTTACATGACTGGCCTGCCTCGTTTACCAGTGAATCCCAATCCAGTGCCTCCAGGCAAAATCTTCATGCTGAACATCATCTCAAGCATGGCAGGCTCTCGTAGAGCACCACCCGTCCAAGGGGTTTGCAAGTCAGATACTGCCGAGACCAAAGGTGGAACCAAACCTCGCTTCTCCGGTTCCCTTGCTTCCTCTACAAAGACAATGGGTGGGAATGGCAGAGGTGCTGAAATAGTCAGAGACAAGACAACAGGCTTAGATGTTGGGGAAAAGACCTGCAGAGCAAGACACCACCATTCTGAAACAATCACCTTCCAGAGCCAAGCTCCACTTCCCTAGGTAGTGCACCCACACCCACGTGCCAGCAACCCACGTCCTGCTGCAATTCAAGCAGGTCATCCTTCAGACCAAGCTGCAAACCCAAGGCAGCCCTCCTGTCCCCGCAGAAAAGCAGCTCCTCTGTAAGGTGAAGCCCAGGCAGCTCTGCTCCAGCAGTTAGCTTCTTCCCTGCAAAATACCACCAGATTGCAAACTGCCCAGGAAAGCACCTAAAGCCCAGGCCACGTACTGCTAACGTGCTCATGAAAAATATACACAGGTAAAAGATTCCTTCCTGCCACGCAGAGAAGGTCCAAGTAAGAGGAAGGACCAAAATCTTCACCAAACTGAGCACACACCACTCAAAAACTATACACTATACGATTGCCTCTCCATAAGAAACAAGATGAAGCATCAGGACCTGTAGTAGTGGACTTTCAAAAAAGCCTAACGAGAAACCCTATGCCGAGATTTTAATTTCGGTCCAGAAAAAAAAACAAGCAGCGTTTGCCCCACCAGGAACGCAGGAGCTGCAGAAGGAACACCGCGCGCTCGCCTGCCAATACCAATAAATCTGACACTGGAACGGCATTACAGCCCGACGCCAGGACAGGTCAATTAAGCCCCTACAAATTCTTGGCCCAGATGGAACAGTGGCTGCTTTCAGCCCCGTCAGGTTCCAAGCCCGCTGGAATCCTCCAGCAAGTCTCTGGAGCTGTGCTCCACATCCTGCCCCACTCTCCTGGTGCAACTCCTGACTAGCGTGGATGTGTTCTGGTGCTTTGAGGAGCTCTGTGGGCAGAGCCACCAAGCCTGATAGTGCTTTCCAGAGTTCGTGTTTCTATAGTCAAGAGAAGCCCCTGAGAAGGGGACACGCTGTCCCACCAATGCTACCTCCTCCAAGTTAGTATCAAAACTGTTAATGGAGACAAGACCACTGGTCATGACTTTAATTCTCTGCTCACTGGTGGTGGTGTCATCCCCTGGTTGCCCTCACCCTTCACTCCTGCTCCCTCCAAAGCTGCTGGTTGTTTTAAATGAACTTGAGCGGAGGAATGCTCAAGGCCTGGCTTTGCATATTACTCAACAGGACACGACAGCCACCTATGTTCTCACCAGGGAAGTCCCACCTACAGAACATAAATCCTAAAGCTCGATGGGATATGCAAGCCACCAGCCAAAAGGTTCAGAAGAAAGCCCTCCTACAAGCACACTTTTCTTAACAGCACCTTAAGAGATGTCTGTATTCAGTTAATTGTGAATTAACTGAACTGGCCCAATACAACCAAGCCCAGGTCCTTCGGGAGAGGCAGGGTACAGCACAAAGCCAGGGTTGGATCCCATGCAAGCCAAGGGAGCACATCAAGCTTCCTGCAGCGGATCTAACTGCCCCCTACAAAGCAGACGGCATCAAAACATATTTTGCTTCATGACCACGCAACTTTGGAGAACACATGCCACGTATACCTACATATCTCATCAAGGAAGAAGCGTAGCTCCTCTTCACTGCACAAGTTGTCAAACAAAGTCATAGCATACGGACGTGTGATTTTTAGTGAAAACACTGCCAGAAGGAGCATGACGAAGGGGGCAGAGTTAAGGCTGCTGCACTCAGCTTAGCGCTGCACTTCCCAGATGCCGAGAGCCGAACACTCAACTCCAATGCTGCACCAACCTACTTTTCAGATGGCTCTTCATACAATACCCTAAAGATTATCCATTTCACGTCGTCACCATTGCATCCTCAACACCTAAAGCTATGCCAGCTATCAGGGCTTGTTCTGTCAGCTTGTTGCAGGATCAAATGTCTTCCTGAAGGAGCAAAAGCCCATTGAGAGGGGCGAGGAAGATGGATGCATGCATCAGCAGGTTCCACACTGTTCCCATCAACCCAACCACATGCAGATCCCTCCCTCTCAAGGATTCGGTCACCTCAACCACGATTTCCTGCAACTTCCCTGACCGCTGTTAGATCACCTCACACAGCATGTTACAAGCTCAAACACTCTTGCAGAGAATTTATAGTCCTGTAAGCCCCAGCAGGAACAACCAGCTGGAGCATTTGGGGGCTTCCTAGGGCTGTTCATTGTACTCACCCACAAATTGTTTTACAAGAGAAAGTCCCGAGAGTGGTACTTAGTCTCAAGCAAAGATTATTTTTGGCAGGTTTATCAGAACGGTTCGCACTCCCTTAACCTCTTCTTGGATGAAAGCAAATTTAGAAAAACAGTCCAGATGTTGGAATATCAATAAAACAAAAAGCAATGGTACAATGCAGTCTTGAAGAGCCCTTTACAAATAAACACAACTTTGGGGGGTTTCTGCTCAGCAGTGCCAAGCCCACACTCATAAACCAAAACTACATGTTCACCTCGCCCGGAATCGGAAAATAAAAGCTGGTTTGGGTTACTCATTTGCAGGACACGCAAGCAAGAACCACTCCCGAGCTCTCCTTCCCCTAAGTGGTCAAACGACTGATACCACTCAATGGATTTTTAATCAAGTTTTCCAAAATAACAATTTACAGAAGGAGTTACAACTGAGCCAAACCCCAAAATGAGAAACTTGAGATGTTATGGGAAACTCGCCATCAGCTCTAAGCAAGTGTCTGGAGAGCTGAGATTAATCTCCCACCACAGCAACAGGAACAAGCTTGTCCAAGCAATAAGACACACCTCCCAGTGCCAGTCTGGCTGCAGACTCTGCAATCTGCCATTAAGCATACACCTCTGTGTGAACCCAGTGGTCATCCACAAGTGCTTTGAACCTCACAGCAGCATTTCTCACTCCCAACAGCATTTACCGTCGCTATCAACAACTTAGCATCAAAGAATCATAGAGTGGTTTGGGTTGGAAGGGACCTTCAAAGATCAGCTAGTCCAACTCCCATGCTGTGAGCAGGGACATCTTCCACCAGACCAGGTTGCTCAAAGCCCTAAACAACCTGACCTTGAGCACTTCCAGTGATGGGGCATCCACAGCTTCTCTGAACGACCCGTGCCAGTGTCTCACCACCCACACCATAAAAACATTTCTTCCTCATTCCCAATCTAGACCTATCCTCTTTCGGTTTAAAACCCTTGCCCCTTACCCTGGCACTGCAGGCCCTGCTCAAAGGTCTCTCTCCATCTTTACCATAAGCCCCCTTTAGATATTGAAAAGCCACAGCAAGGTCTCCCCAGAGCCTCTCCAACTGAACAGCCACAACTCTCTCAGCCTTTCTCCACAGCAGAGGTGTTCCAGCCCTCGGACCATTTGCACGGCCCTCCTCTGGACCTGCTCTAACAGGTCCATCTCTTTCTGGCACTGGGGACCTCAGAGCTGGACGCACAACTCCAGGTGAGGTCTCACCAGAGTGGAGTAGAGGCGGAGAGTCGCCTCCCTCCACCTGCCACATGCACTTCTTTTTATGCAGCCCAGGATACGACTGGCTTTCGGGGCTGCAAGGGCACAGTGATGGCTCATGCCCAGTTTGTCACCCATCAGTATCCCTACGTCTTTCTCGGCAGGGCTGCTCGCCATCCATTTACCCCCCCAGTCTGCGCTGATGGTGGGGATTGCTCCGACCCAGGTGCAGGACCTTGCACGTGGCCTGGTTGAACCTCATGAGATTCAGATGGGCCCACTCCTCAAGCCTGTCAAGGTCAACTTCTTGAAGAAACCCAACCATATCACACTACTGCCCCAATCAGCAAGGCCACTGTTACTATAAATAATTAAGAAATTTTCTCCTCCTGAGACACACTGGCCATCTCCAGCAGGTCTGGGACAACTTTCATCAACTGCTTCCAGAGGAATCTGCCTCATTTCCAGCTGACAGCAAGCCTCCAGCGCATCGAAGAAGGCTTATTTTCTCCCTCCTCTCACCCAACCCGGAGGTGGGGGGCAGGAATGCTAATGCAATCCCGTTAAACTGGCCAGAAGAAACCCAACCCACCCAAGCCATGGCCCCGTCTTTGCCCTTTCCATTCACTGGCAATCTCAACGTGAAGCATGGTTGTCAGAAGATTTCTTGGGTTTCCTTAAGTTCTTCTGCCAAGTTCTGATTAAAATCCTCTTAAGTGGTTTTATCTTTATTCGATTTCCTAGAACTGAGAAGTAAAGCGGACCTGAGAGCGGCACTGAGTGCCAGAGCTAATAGCCACTGATAGAGCTGGGCCATCCGAGTCTCCCACACCAGCTCCTTAGGATCAATGGGAAATTGAACGCGATTCTCTTCCCATCTCCCGTATCAGACCATCAGCTCCCAGAGGAGACTGGGTTTTAATCGCCTTGCTTGCTGGCAGGAAGCTGGAATTGCTCTGTCAATATGGGCTGCCGTGGCACCTCTCGCCTTGTGCTGCTTTAGTGCCACGTGAAACAGGTTGACTGGGGAGGACGGTTCCCAAAGTCTTTTGGGCAATGCACAATGGCAGAGCAGTGGGTAAGGAGCAAAGCACGGCATCGTAACACAGGTCTCCGTGCCCAGAAATGTCCAATTTAACAAAACCCCGATCCTCCACCCCTACTCCACATGCTCCACTTCATGACGGTGGCTTCAAAAGAGGAGCCAACCTCTCATCATGGGCTCCTTGCGCTACCGGCTCAGGATCTGCGCCAAATTGGATCCCTTCCTTGCCCAGAAAATCTGGCTGCTTCTGTGGCCTGGAGGATGAAGCCATTGGTTTCTTGCCCAGAAACAACAGGCACCTACAAGTCTGGTCGCTCCCGTTCCTGCGGCCAAAGGCTGGAGACCGTCAGGATGCCACAAAGATGTGGTGCATCTCACTCATCCTCTTCTCCCGGCCAAGACAGGCCGAGGAGAGCCCCTTCCCTGCGGGAAAGCAGATGCGTTCAGCCCCAGGGCTCAAGCACACTGGGAGCGTTGGGTATGGAGGTGGTACAGCAGGAACCCCAAAACAGTCTCCATTCACACAAGAAAAACCAGAATCGGATCTGCCGCTGCCCTCTCCACCGTGTCTTCCGTCTCTGAAGGGCTCCACAGAGGGAAGTGCTCCTGCCAGAAGCCAAGGCACTACTGTTAAGTACACAGCCTGGAAATCCCAGAATTTCCATTTTTAATACTATGCACCTACTCATGCCCTTGGGGGAACAGCTAAACACTGAACCCACTTACACAGACTGCATGGACAGGACACGAGTGGGTCTGAGCTCCCAATAGCTACCACTGAGTTATCCACCGTGGGGAACACCAACAGCTCCCATTTTCCTGGTCTTGTAGGATGGAGCAGAGAGGAGCATAGGCTGTGAGCCCCTCAAAAGCAGGGCCTTTTGCTAGGACGTGGCTCCCCCACAAACGAACCAGGCAGCAATCCAGCAAAGCCACGGCACGTTCAGTCACCCTTACACTGGAGGGTGGTTTCATGGGCAGACTTTGCTTTTTTGATGCAAGATCCAGTCCCTGCAGAACATGGCCCAAGAGCTGAACCACCCGCTCTCCCTTCTAGCAAGGGGCTTTAACTCTTCCCCCAGGTCAGGGCAGCTAAGAAACACCCTGCTCGTGGCCATAGGGTTTCTACCAAAAGGCTGGTTTCCTTCAAAAGGACATTCAAAGCTCAGCCCCTCCAGGTCCCTTCACCCCGTACAGAAAGCAGAGTATTAATAGTCAGTCTGGAAGACCATAAAACACTAAATACCTAAAGAGTTCCTGTACCTTGAAATGTTAATGCTAAGCAAAAAAAGAAACCTTCCTGTTAGCAAACTGTTCAGCTCTGTGATATATATACACGGTTGCCTTCCTCCCCTCCAAGCCACAGAACTGCAAACAGCACTTGAAACCCTAAAACACCGCTCTACTTACAAAAGGTATCCTATAGATCTGCTCGTCTCCCCAGCGCCCGGATGGGAGAGGCTTCGCCAGCACACGCCAGCTCTTCTTGATGACTTAGTTACCACCTCAAAGAAGCAGCTGGCGCCCAGCCATCCTCCCCTTACAGGATCCTTTTCAGCCTTCCAAAGCGATCTCCCCGAGCACACACGGCCCGGCCCAGGCTCTTTCCTCTTCTTCCAAGCCTCCCTTCCCCGCTCAACTGCTAGAGCTCAGCTCCAGCACTGACGTCCCCCAGCCTCTCCCATGGCTTTGCCGCCTTCTCCTTGCAAAGGGCCTCTCTCGCCTACGCCACGGTGGGTCAAGGGGACACGGGAGGCACCAGAGCAGAGACCTGGGGCTGTGCATCCCGCCGGGGAGGGTGGGTCGGGATCCCAAGCCGGCAGGGCAGCACCAGCTGGAAATACTCGCTTGGATCTGGTATAGTCACGTTAGCCGCTGCTCTTGGCGTACACAGCCGCACCATGCCCAGGACGTGACCGCAAGGACATCGCTGACATCGCAGCCCCTTCGTCACACCACACCAGCGATGCAGCACCCCGGCACCCTTTAGCACTACCAATTATTTCCGGGATGCCCTTCCCAGGGAACAAGCCCCTCTCAGACAACACACCCCACCCCTCCACTCGCCACCATCCACAGATGAGCCACTGGGTTCATCATCAGCCACAGCTCTTCCTCCTCCAGCCTGGCTGGCGATGGAGCTTGAACCCAGGACCGAGCCCCAGCTCCGGGGTCCTCCTTCGCAGCAGCCGCCAGCCACGCGGCATGCGGTTCGCTCCAGAACAAGCCACATCCATCTGTTAAACAGATGAGCGGGGCCGTTCCCAGCACAGGAGGCAGCGTATCTGCATCCCAACGACTGGAGGGAGGGATGGGAGGCAAGCGGGGGGAGTCTGGGAACAGCCTTCGTTTGCATAGCACCTGGGGGAAAAAAAAAAAAATCACAACATTGCATTTACATAGCTAATTGGAGGAGCGAGCTTCCTGGAATGAAATTACTTTCTGGCTTGGGGAAAAAAAAAAAAAAAAAACAAAAAAACAAACACCACTGTAACCACAGGATTTGTAGCTGTAATGGTGCCTTCTCCACCCAGAGCACCTTGGGTGCTCTCCCTGACAAAGTCCATGCTCATGCCTAACAGGGGAGCACCTGATCCGTGCGGAGGATGGGGGAAACTGAGGCATGGAGACTCCAGTGTTTGCATCAAAGAATGGCAGTCAAGAGCCCCAACAGCTCCTCTTGCTCCCTTGGCACTGGACAAAAAGTGTTTTTGCATTGTATCACATCCCACCCTCTTGATGGGATGTAAAACGTTGTCGTGACAAGAATTAAAGCATAAGCCTGTAAAGTTCATCATGGCACATTCCAAAAGTCTCAAAGTGAATGAGGGCCAGGCAATATTTTAAAATAAACCTCAACACTTACCAAGTTTTAAACCAATTTCAGTGTCAAGCACAGGGGAAACATCAGCAGATATAAATAAGCATGTGCCATTACCACACCCTGTAAAAGCTTTGTGGTTAATGTCTTCCTGCAAAGGGATTTATCCTGTCCATGGTGTGCTGGGATGGAGCTGGCACCATTCAGCCAGCCGGGGATAAGGCTGGGAGCACGGGAGCAGGACTGATGGATGGCACCAGCACCATGTGCCCTCCTGGGTTGAGCGGATGTTGGCCAAAGTCACTGCGAGCCCTGCGAGAGGCCGGTGGCCGGGCAGAGCCCCCAACCCTTTACACCACAGCATCACCCCGGCAAAGCCCCTGTCTCCAGCCCCAGGCAGCATCACTGCTGCCCATGATCCCGTCCATCCCAGTGGCACGGCATGCCCACCCGTGCCAGCCCACAACCTGAACTCACCCTAGAAAACCCTGAGCGCGTTTATTTACATCAGATCAGTTCCCTGATCTGGTCTGTGGGCAGGAACGAGTAACAGGGACAGGAATATCTCGAGCAGATGTTGTCACCAAATACAACATATCATCAGGCTGCTGGTAGCTTTAAATCATTTCGGAGCCCAGCAATTGCTTTCCAGCCCTGGGCTGCTCTCCCCATCTCTCCGACTCCAGCCGCTGGCTCAGCATCTATGAGACCTGGGGTGGCTTTCCCCATGCAGCCCGGCAAGGTCTCCACCTCCAGGCCTTCATCACCACAAGATGGGAACATCACAAGGAGTCACCCCAAAAAGTCCATTGCAATCACCTTTTATCCTGCATGGGGGTGCTGCCTGCCATCAGCTCTGAATATTTGGGTGCCCTCTCGCCCAGCACATCTCTGAGGTCACCTGCACACAAGGACTCCCAGGTGGGATGGATTTCACAGCTCCAGCCCGAAGCATCCTCAAGAGCAGCAGCAGAGCGACACAGCGCCATGCTTGCATGGCAAACATCGGGAAAACCGTGGCACAGAAAACGCCATGCCTGCAGGAACCAGGCAAAAGGTGGCAAATCCCCAACAAGCCATCCTTCAAAAGCGGAGGAAGGGAAAAGCAGGCAGTGCTTTGCTCCGCAGCCCTTTCCAGCGGCCTCACGGGCTGCCGGGTGGAGGAGCAGCTTTGCTCATTAGCGGGTTATTCCTGGCACACTCCCGCCGCATCAGCTCTCCGGCAGGGCTGTGGGAGCAGCTCGCCGGGTTTTGAAGCCTTTGGGGTCGCGCGGCGCTCGAGATGCGTGAATCTTCCTTTAAAGAAATCTCACTCAGGCAGATAAATGGTGCTGGGTAACTGGGGTCATTAGGCTAATAAGTAGCCACCTCCAGCCTGGAAGCAAAGCAACAAACACAAGAGAGTCTACCCGAGCCGGTTAGCCTCAAAATCTGACCCATCTCAAGCAGTTACCGTCTCCACCAGAGGAGAAATCAGGTCCATGAGTCAGCAGGATCAATCACCCGCCGGCCTTTTCATCAGAATCTCCTAATCAAAGCATCAGGGGGGCAGATTTGCAGCTCACCCACACCGAGGAAGCGGTGCACCGACCCCGTCGAGAAGGAGCCATCCCCCCTCCGTCAGCCTCCTCGTTAGTGCACTGTCATTCTGCTCTCGCGCTTCTGGAACCGGGACATGTTTTCTCCGCTTTCCCAGAGCGGCTCTGTTTCCTACCACCGTGTCCTTGACGGGGAACTGCAGGTCCCGCTTCCCACTCCGGTGGAGATGGGGCTGCATTTTGGCACGACGACCTATTAAATGGAACACAGCAACGCCAGTGGGTTGTGCATCAAAAGTAACTCACCCCTTAACTAGTCCTTCTTAACGTTGCCAGCCGGGAAAGCAAATGGGGAGAAATCCAAGTTTTCCTACATAAAAACTTCAGAGGTGGGATCAGCTGAAACTCCCAGCCTGCTACATCTAGCGGTTATTAAAAAAAAAAAAACAAACCCACATATAAATAACCTCTCAGCAGGAGCCAAAACTCAAAGACTAACCCCATGGTTTTAAGTGAACGAGGCCAATTTCCTCCTTTGTAGCTCTTGACACATGTTGGCTGCGTGCCCCTTCTTGCCTTGTTCCTGCAGCAGAAGGCTCTGGGCGGCGGGTCCGGGGACGATAAGGAAACGAGCGGTGTAATTCCCAAGGCCTCCCAACACAGCCCTGTCAGCAGCTCTGGAGGCGGCCGATTCCAGCGTGGCTGGAGAAAAGAAACCACGGCAAGAGGAGCCTGTGAGAGCCAGTGGCTGCCTGCACTCCCCACCACTTCCTTGAGCTGCCAATGCCGCTCCAGCTGCTGTTCCCTGGAAAGAGCCAAGCCCTGCGGAGCGACGGGTGGGAAGCAGTGCTGGGATGGCAGGAAAACGGCTTCTGCCCAGGGTTTTCAGTACGAGCAGGTGCCTACCCCAAGCATTTGGCTTCCCACATGTCCTAAAAACCCCAAGAGAAAAAGAATTACAGGATTAATGCCAGCTTTGAAGGGATGGATGGAGCAAGCTTTGGAGGAGGCTCTAAAGGGTGTTTTCACCAAAACGCCTTCATTGGGAGTTTTTCCTCCCAAATTCCGGCATCAAGACAAGCAAACCCATGTCGGGCGCTACCCATCACATTTGGGTCAAAATTGCACGTGTGTCTTTGAAGCACGAGGCCGGGACCTGCCTGCAATGCCCCATCCTGGCTTTGCCCCACATCAAGCGACTTGGCTTCCCAAACCACCACCTCAAACACAGAAGAGCCCTCTTCATCCTCACCTCGATGGGGATCTCGGGTCAGAGCTGCCCAGGTTTTGCCAAAGCCTCGTATCAAATGCCTTGACATTTGGGGTGGGAAAAGCTGTTTTGGTGTGTTGGGTTTTTTATAAAGGGCTGGAGCCCTTTATACCCACCAGCAGGACAATGCAAAGCAGCAGCACAGGATTAGCGGCCACATCTCCACAGCCACAAGCAGGGAGCTGCCTCCACTCTCAGGTAGAGGCCAAGCCCATGGTGGTCTCCAGGCTCTACACAGAGCATCACTCTCTTTGAGGTGCAAAGCTGGAAGCAAATGCCATATCCAACATACAGAAGTGTCCCTAAGACAGTCTACGGCCATCTCCCGTTGGGCTTGGACCTAGCAGAGCTACTGCTTTCTAGGAAGATCTCAACTCTTCAAGCTGGAATCATGCAATCACCTCTTCACCCCAACCCTTGCTGCTCCATCCACCACCAAACCTCATCCCTCCCACCAAAAATGGCTAAAAAAAGCAAAAACAAAAGGTAACTGTGCTTTGATTCTGGGTAAAGAATTAATGGGTGGGGGACACCTAGCACCTGAGGTGTCATCCCAGGTCCCGGTCAGGCTGGGACAGTCACAACTGTAGGAACAGCGCTGAAGACACCATGCAGGTCTGGCTCTATGGGTTTAGGGGAAGAAGGTCTACACAGATGATGCCAAAGCTACACTGCAAACTGCTGGACAAGACAGTGGCATTAGGGAGAGTCCAGGACTCTATTTTTGGGGAGTATTTCTTTTTTGGCAGCTGCCACTAGTGTGGCATCGCCACCCCACTTCCTCCACCACCATCTGCCCTCCCAGCCTCTGCTTGAGCACCACCTCCAAGGCCACGCTGTCCTCCCACAGAACCAGAAGTGTATTATCACACCAGCCTTGGGGCCTGTCCACTGCGGCGTCCCCCACCTTACAATGTCCCCTCGCTATCGGGCCACCCATCGCAGGGGATCTCTGTTCAGAGCACACGCAGGGCATAACGACGCTGTGGTTGTGGGGGGAAATTCAGGGCAAAAAACGCACTGTGGTGGCTCCTACCCCCTCTCCCACAGAGGGACACGACCGAATCCACCCTCCTCGCTGCCCAAAACCGCAGCACACATGACCCAGAGAGGCTTTTCAGAAGAGCTGAGTCTCCAGCAGCTTCTGTTTGCCTTCCCCTTGTTTGCAGCAGCGTCGCATCTGGACGCTTGTCAGAAAAGGAGGGGAGAAAAAAAAAAAACGAAAAAAAAAAAAAAAAACAACCACCCGCCCTCCTCCTGCTGAACAACCTCTCAATCAAAACAAAGCCGGAGCGGCAGCCAAGAGCTGGGAGGCTCTTTTGTTTAATGCTTAACATCCCCTGGCCGGGCCGGCCCGCCCCAGCGCACCCAGGAGCGGGTGCAGGAGCAATGGCGTGGGCAGCGAGCCGGGGTGGAGAGCCGGCAAGCAAGTGCCCACTGCCCCGGCGAATGGGCCCCGGGGCCGGCTCGGCCACATGAAAGCAGCCGGTGGGGCAAGCGGTGAAAACAGGCTTCCCAAGCCCGGCCAGCGCTGCTCCTCTGTGCACGGCCATTTTGCTGAGCGTGGCTGCTCGCCAAGAGCAATTGTTCCCTCTCGAACACCGGTGCCCCCCCCAAAACCAAACCCCAGCTCAGCTCTGGCCATCCCGAGTGACCCACGGCTTGCTGCCCACCCAGTTGGGGACAGACCCAGTTGCTGGTCCACATGCTCCAGACATGGGTGCATCAGCATAGACCCACTCTGCTCCCTGCTGCAAGAAGTATTAAGCTCCCACTCCTGTCCCCCAACTACGTTTTGGGGCTCCAGCGACACAGGCTGGTGCAAAGAGCTGCCCAGGCTCCGAACCACAGCCCGAAGGAAACATGCGTTCGCTGCTGGTCCCACTCCAGAGACCCTGGAAGGTCTCAGAGGGGTTATTTCCAACAGGTTTCATCATGATCAGCCCCATCCCTGGTGAAGTTATCGCTTGTGTCCCGACACACCGTGGCACCAGGTTTGAGGAGGGTGCGTAGCAAGCCGGGGCATGCCGCAACAGGAGGCTGGATACGGCCAAGACACACACCTAGAAAAAGGGCGTTTGAGATACTCATTTCCCTAAGCTTCACCCCGGGAAGCAGCAACCAGCGGAGCCATGGGGTCACACCAGCAAAACACGTCCCATCAAGCCCATGGGCCATGTCCACAGGCTCCATCTCTGCGATGTCAGACACGGGAGCGAAGGTGATCTTGCCTGCGGAGACCGTGTCAGCTCAAGCATCTGCTGACATGCTGTCTGAAAAAAACCCAAAGCGAAGCTTTCCTACACTCAGCAAGGACCGGGGGGCTGCAAAAGCCTACAGTGAGATATTTAAAGAGCACAAAAGCAGAAGGAGGGGCAAACAGTGAGCTGACTGTGGCACCAAAGCACCTCATCAAGGAAAAAATACTTGCTGCTAAAGAGCTTTTTAATCCAGCCAAGGAGATACAACAAAACCTCCTGGCTGGAGACTGACTGCTTAGCACGTACGCACAGGGAGGTCACCTACCCCGGGCTGAAGCCGGTGGAGGGAGAGACAGTCTCTCTTTCTCTATCCCCAGACGGAGACCAGCCTCCCTGCCCGAAACAGAAGCGGCACAGGGTTAAGCAGAGGACAAGCTGCCGAAGACCAAAGGTTGGGCTGAGTCACGTTGTGGCCATTCCTGTTTCGGTCTGAGCAAGTTTCTCGCTTCCCAGGCAGGGTTTGTCCCCAGGCCTGCAGGAACCTGTCCCCTTCGTCCCCCCATTCACTCCCCCAGGGAGCTGCACTCCCACAGCCGGCATGTACCTCAGCTCTTCGCTTGTCCTTTGGACTCCACATGCCATTTTTGGGGCACGTCTGCAACTTTCAGGAGCCAGGAAGAGCCCAACACCACTGCTCGCCTCCGTCTCATCCGCTCCATCCTCCACCCTGCCCCAGCCATCAGCCCACTCTCAAGCTCTTCCTCAAGAAATAAAACTGCTTTCCCACCCCTCGCCACACAGACACCTTTCTTCGCCTCGCCCACAGCTTTCCCAACCTAAAGGAAGCCACCTAAGCTGCCCCCAGGAGGTTGACGAAACACAGCCGATGCTTCCTCCTGAGAGCAAACACAATGCATTTTACTGCGGATTGAGACCTTAAATCACTTCTCAAAACAGGGCTCAACCCTCCAGGCTGAATCTGGACAAGTAAAATGGCAGAAACGTCCTCACAGGTATCTGTACGGAGATGATAGAGTAGTTTGGGTTGGAAGGGACCTTCAAAGATCCCCATGCTGTGAGCAGGGACATCTTCCACCAGACCAGGTTGCTCAAAGCCCTAAACAACCTGACCTTGAGCACTTCCAGTGATGGGGCATCCACAGCTTCTCTGAACGACCCGTGCCAGTGTCTCACCACCCACACCATAAAAACATTTCTTCCTCATTGGGAATAAATTCCTCTTCATCTAGACCTACCCTCTTTCGGTTTAAAACCCTTGCCCCTTACCCTGGCACTGCAGGCCCTGCTCAAAGGTCTCTCTCCATCTTTACCATAAGCCCCCTTTAGATATTGAAAAGCCACAGCAAGGTCTCCCCAGAGCCTCTCCAACTGAACAGCCACAACTCTCTCAGCCTTTCTCCACAGCAGAGGTGTTCCAGCCCTCGGACCATTTGCACGGCCCTCCTCTGGACCTGCTCTAACAGGTCCATCTCTTTCTGGCACTGGGGACCTCAGAGCTGGACGCACAACTCCAGGTGAGGTCTCACCAGAGTGGAGTAGAGGCGGAGAGTCGCCTCCCTCCACCTGCCACATGCACTTCTTTTTATGCAGCCCAGGATACGACTGGCTTTCGGGGCTGCAAGGGCACAGTGATGGCTCATGCCCAGTTTGTCACCCATCAGTATCCCTACGTCTTTCTCGGCAGGGCTGCTCGCCATCCATTTACCCCCCCAGTCTGCGCTGATGGTGGGGATTGCTCCGACCCAGGTGCAGGACCTTGCACGTGGCCTGGTTGAACCTCATGAGATTCAGATGGGCCCACTCCTCAAGCCTATCAAGGACCATGACGTTTGGTCCCTGTCTTCATAATCCCCACCTCGCTTCGTAATTTCTACCTGCAGAGGGTTTCTGCAGCTAAATCAGTGAAAGAAATAAATCTTAATAGTGAATAAAAGAGGAAAAGCCATGCAGGGTATGACCAAAGGTCCAGCCAGCAACCGTGCTGGCTTTGAGAGCAGCCAGCAGCAGATGGCTATGAAGGAACGTAACAGCCAAGCACACTGAGATACCTTCCAAACTACTTCCCAAGCTCCAGCCCTCTTTGAGCTTTTCCCAAGCCAAAGATGTTGCCCCGTACATCCCTCCACAAACGCACCCAGGTGCCCCAGAACATGGGTGAACTTTCAGCTTACACAGCTTTTTGCAGCAGCATTCAAGTCCATCATGCAAAAGATCATCTGCTCCTCGGCCCAGTTTCATTCACCTTGGTTCTGCTGCCAGAAAAGCCAAGGAAACACGACGCCATCTCCATGCCACTCCTTAATTTTACAGACTTCAGCCGCCCGCCCCAGGAGCCTTCTTCCCAAGCAGAGGAAGCACCGACCTGCTTAGCAGCTCCTCTCACAGAGCCGACCCATGACCAACCATCCCCACCAGTCTTCTCTCCATATTTCCATGCTCTGCACTACCTTTTTGTAGATGGAAAAAAAAAATCTCCCCAACATCTCACTGGTCTCAGCAACTCTCCCAAATCCAGTGATCCCCGTGTCAAAGCAGAAATCTTCCTTAGGAGCTGCTGGCCACAAGCACAGCAACGCACACCTGATGCTCTCCCGACACCCCAGCACGTGTTGATGGCAACGGGCAGGCACACACTGGTGATGCTCACCCCGTGCACGGCAAACACACGGCTTTGCAGGCACAGACCGGTGACACCACACACGCAGCTACTGCGGAGGAGCTTCTGCTCCAAGCGTGAAGAGCTCCACAAACTCGAAGTCTCCCCCCATCCGCCCACAGAAATCACATCAGTCGCTGTGATTACTAAGACACAAGCTAACTCAGCTGCCACTCCAGAGGCTGTATCCAGAAACGGCTGCGCAGCCACCCAGAGCCAAACGCCACTTGGACAGACAGACGGCTGTTCACCCCGTCAGCCACACACCACTGGCTTTTCGTGCCCCCGGTGATCTTGAAGAGCAGCTTCACCGGCTCAGCATCACTGCTGCGCGTTAGAGGAGGAGCAACACGTAAAAAATCACCCACCGCAACCCGCCAGCCCGAGGCTGATCGTCACCACAAGTGGGACAAAGCCCACATACCAATGGCAGACCAAGAAACGAGGTGGTAACTCCTGTCAACCCTGCACCTGGTGCTTGCTGGCACATGCACGCAGATCCCACATTTACTAAGACGTTAAGGTCTCCTTCTCTGCAAATGATGCAACCAGAGAGAAATCAATTCCTCCAGGAGACGCAGGGAGCTTTGACACGCAAGGGGAAGCCAGAGCATGGCAGCCAACAGACACTGCCTTGTCCTGTCAAGAGCTGGAGTGGGCACAGGACCGGGACATCCCCTTCACCACCAGCCTGGGCTTCTCTCACAGAGTGATCGGAGCTGGGGAGGCTTGGACCTGCTCAGCAGAGCTGCAGCGCTGAAGAAACCAAATCCCCGGGGGCACGGCAGGACGGTACCCTGACGCACGGTGACTGCAGGCGATTTGCTGGTGCACGGTTCAAAGAAGCCAGGCACGGCTTGACCGGTGCCCTCCCATCACCGTGTCCAGACCCTGGCACAGCACATGGCCAAACCGTCTTCGCGCCAGAACCAAGAGGCACCAGCCATACATCAGTGCTGGCCCCCAACAGCACAAGACACATGGTCCCACTATAAGCTCCTGCTCCCTCGTCACCCACAGCGGCAGGTCCCAGCACAGGAGCAACCGCCAGAGCCGAGCGGCAATGCCACCTCCCCCTGCACCCTGACACCTTTCTTACCTTCTCCGACTTGACCTTTTTCAGCTGCCGGCACTCACTTTCCCCATCCTCCAGCTCCGACTTAACTCCCAAGGGATTAAGCGCAGCTCCCGTGTCAATAGCTATACTCCCAAGCTGCTCGGCAGCAGCAGGCTCTGTCCCCTGGCCCCCATCATACTGTCCCACCCTCACGGCCAGGGCCAGGGGCTGCAGCACGCTGGGCTCCTTCTCCGCCACAGCCCCCGCACCCTCACTCCTTTCCTTCTTGCTTTTGGATGAGCCGCCTTCCTTCTCCTTCTTGGAGCCAGCCACGCTGCGAGATGCCTTGGCTGATTTCTCCGAGCCCTTCGGGGTGACGGCAGGCACCAAGCCGCCTGAGTTCGCGCCGTCCCCAGAGCGTCCTTGAGCCTCCTTCTTGCCACCAGCTCCCTCGCTGGGAGTGAACAAGGAGGTCCCCGGGGTTGGCTTGCCACTGTCCTTACCACTCTTGCTCCTTTTTGACTTGGATTTGCCCTCTTTGCCCTGCGGGCCTGGCACCGGGCTCACAAACTTGATGTTATCCGGTAGGGTTGCCACCGCGTTGGGTGCCGGCAGCCCCACCTCTTTGGAGCCCGACATTTCCAATTTCTGCTGATCCTTCTCCAAATCAGCGTCCAGGTCAATGATGAGATTCCCTACGCCAATGTCCCACTCATCCCCACTGTCGTACGTCTCAACCGGGTTCGCATCGATTCCTTTCCCTCCGGAAGCTCCGCTGCTCAAGGACATCTTAGAGTTAACGGCCCCTCACAGTTCAAGGCTCTTCCCTGCCTCCACGCCCTGGGGGTCGCCTACGTCCTCGGGGGGCTTCCAGCGGTCGGGGTCTGCCCAGGTGACGGCATCGCTGCTGGAAGGGAGAGCAAAGAGAACAGTGTTACACACACAGAGCCCCAGGCAGGCAGATCTGCCTTCCTCTGCAGCCACATGCGCAGGCAAGAGAGGTCCTGGGTAGGGTGAAAAGCCCCCAACCTCCCAAATCCCCCACTGCACGACACGAGGCAGCATCCTCCTGCCACCCCCCCCGGACTGGGGGCTGCTCCTCGGCCATCCCTGCAGCAGCAGCCATCTGGCACCAGTCCCTCGATCAATACTGGCCCTGGCAGGTCACAGCTCTCCGCTCCAACAAGACATTACTCACACATTTCCCCGCTCGCCATTTCCCTCTGAATTATCGAGTGCTGCCCCTGGGAGGGAGGATTGATTCCTCTCCTGCCGATGCCACCCGGGGGGAAGGCTCCTCTCCACGCCAGCCTTGCTGCGAGGGACGAGAGCCACTCGCCGGGGAAGTCAAGTGCCTCGGCAGGAAATAAATCCCGAGCTTCAGAGCGCCTGCCGCACTTGGACGCATCAGAGCGGTCGCCGAAGGCCAAACGGCAGCAGGAAGCTCCGGGTTTCCATCCCGCACCTCCAGGCAGCACAACACGGCACCCGGCTTTAGGACATTAAACCACCATCACCTCCAGCACGACGAGCCACCCGGCAGGCTTCGAACGATGGGAAACCAAGGCACGGTTACCTGGTCTTAACTGGGAAGAGAGGGATCGGTTGTACCGGCCCACACCATGGCCAACCCTGGCTAGCCCAAAATTTCTCCTCCTGGCACCCCAGCCCCTCGCCCTCCCTGATCTCAGATGCATTCTACGCTGCCCCAAGCCCAGAGGCAGTGGTGGGGTGTGGGGAACAAAAAGAAGGAAAAAAAAAAGACAAAAAAAAAAAAGACACCCACATGCAACTCGAAAAAGCGGAGTCACTGGCTGAGATTAGCTTGTGGCAATTACACTGACGAGACATAATTAACACATGAAACAGCTTCTTCCCAGCAGCCACCCGGCCAGCTACTCGGCCCCAGCCACCCGCTGCCCAGACATCTTCAGAAATCCTTGACCACCCATTTGGGCAAAGCTCCTCTCTAGCAGCGCTGTCCTCCTCTTCCCCGCTGAGCTCCAGGCCTGCTGGCTCCTGGTACTATTTACGGGCAACACTTCAAACACAGGTGACTTAAAGAGAAAGGAGAAGGGGGGGGGGAAAAAAAAAAAAAACCACCAACCCACACACGCACAAATTTCTTCAAACCCCAGCAGGCAGGAGCCTGGAAAGCAGCTTCATGGTGCGTTTCCAGAGATGCAAACACTGTAAAAATGCCAGGGATTCTTTCATCAGACAGGCTGCCGCAGCCAGACCATTTTCCATCTGCTCCCCACAGCATCCTCAGCTCTGTATAGCTAATAACCCGCTCTCTGACAGGTCATTACGGAGATTTTTAACCCCAGGAGCCAGGGGCTAGCATGCAAGCTGGAAATGAAAAGCACTGACCTCTCATTTCAGCGGCAGAGAAAGTGCCGAATCAGGAGATCACTTTGTGCACCGGAGTCGCTAACGGCTTCCCAAAGCCGCCCTGCATGTTTCTACTGCTGCCGCCGCCTCCTCCTCTTCCGCCTCCCGCTCCCCAGACCCAAGCTGGGCCATCCAGCCCGACCCCACAGACCTGCCTCTCCGAAGCCCCTCTCCGAGCCACCAATGGGGCCGGCAATCAGCAGCAACCATCTCATCTCTGCACGGCGCAGACCTCCCCGGCCGGCGCGCCTTGCCGCAAACAGCTCCCTTTGTGCCACGGATCCGCAGCGATTCCTTTGTCCGGATGGGCAAAGCCGGTACCAAGGTGGATGAACCAGATTTTTAGCTGGCAACAGCCCCTTCCTGGCCCAAAGTCAAGGCACAGCGTCCAGCCACAACCCCGCCGGACAGGGCATGGGAACACGGTGCTCCTACGCAGGACCAACACACACGAGTTACTGGGAGAGGACGAGGCTCAGCCTCCAACTCTGAGAGCTGCCCACTCAAGGCTGGAGCATGCAAAGGGCCACGGCCAGCTCATATCGGAGGGACAAACGGACAAGGATCTGGCCTCGCAGTTGCAGGAAGGCAACGGACAATCCGCAGGGTTGCATTGCGACAGGCACAGCATCACCTGCTCCACGCCGCCGGCTTGGCTGGCTCTCAGCTCACACTGGGGAACTCACCTTGCTGTTTTAAGTGTGCATATATACATGCACGCACACAGAGATGTAAATATTATTTATATACATGAAATAAGGAGAGCAGATGAGCAGGACTTTGGTCTGAAACTATGCAAACAGCAGCAGCATTTGCCAAGTCCTACCACAACAAAAGGAAGAAGGAGCCCAGAAGTCCGCTGGGTCCCTGGCGATTAGAGAGCCAGGAACAATCAAAGGTTTAGAAAACAAGAGGAGAAAAAACATTCACCCTACGGAGGAGGCGTCGAGGGAGCCCGAGCTCTGCTAACGCAGAGGGAAGGGAACCGCAAACAGGATGGACGAGAATAGGCTGGCTTTGCAAGAGCGGAGGAAAGGCACGTCGTGCCGAGAGCGGGGCAGGGAGCTTGAGATGTGCCACCGCGGGAAGAGGGATCGGGGCAGGACCGGCCCTTTCCAGCCTGGGGCTGAAGGCTAGGACCCCGGTATGCGATCTGGGGGGGATCGCCCGGACGTCATCCGTGGCACGTGGCTCTGAAGCATTTCCTGCAGCTCAAACACCCCTTCCCCAAAATTCCCATCCCGATTCCCCACTTCTCTTCTCCAAAGTGCCACTCTCTGAAGCCGGAGGAGCTTTTCTGGTCCCTCTCCCTAGCAAGACCCCCAGGGACCCCCGACCTGCCACACGGTCACTATTTCAGGCAGACAGGAATCCCTGGCTACTGCAGCCCACGGCCCAGAGCAGGGGGTCCCTTTCCCACCACCTGGTTTGCCCAAGCTGGAGAAGCACTGGGTGCTATCCAGATCCTCCCCGCTCTCCTGCCAGGGGGAGTAAAGCCACCACGAATCACGGTGTCTCAGAAAACAGACCGAGGAGATTGATTCACCTATAAACATGTCCTTCCCCCTTACCTCCTGCCATCGCAGGATTGATCCCCGCGCAACATGAAAAGCATGTGCTCACTTGTTGGCCTGGAGACCTGCCAACAAAGCGTTTTAAGAGCAGTCCTGGAGCGCAGATCCTATAAGGAGACAGCTTTCTGCTTGGGAATGCTGCACACACACAGCACCAGACATGAATAATTCAGCTCCATTAGGTGCCGAGACCTCTACAATCCGCATCTACGGGCTGGGAAGGAGCCAACCATATTAAGAAACAAACCTGAAAGTTCACTTTCGGAGCTGCAAACACACCTAGAGAAAGCTATTCAAACAGAACAGCTCATCTTCAAACGGGGAGCGAGGAAACCGCACGAGCCCCCGGCTCTTTGTGCTAAAACATGCGCAGGATGCTGGGCAGCAAAGCCGTCGAGCCCGCGCCGCACCGGCTTTCTCTACGAGTTACCGGAGGCCAAGAAACCAAAGCGGGGAAGGACTGAATGCCCAAGGGTGGTGAGATGCAGGAGAAAGCTCTTCTCCTGGCAACAATCAGCCCACACGTAGGGAGACTGTCTCATACCCATGTGCTCCAGCCTGCAGCGCTCCAGGATCAGCCTCTGGTGGCTTCCAGACATGACCGACTGCAATTTTCACCCTGATTAACTTTCAGGAATGCCCGCAAGAAGGAGCGGCAAAGACGACAGCGGGGGGGGGGGGGGGGGGGGGGTGGAGAAAAAGAAGGAAAAAAATCTCCAGGACACGGTGTTTCCTCCGGCGGGGCACAAGGCAGGGAGCAGACTGTTTCGCCGAGACGCTTGCCCCAGCTAGGAGCGACCCTGGAGAGCAAACAGACCCCTCTGCTCCCTCCCGGGGGATGCAAAGGGAGCACCGGCAGCCGGGGGAGAGCATCCATGGGAGAGACGCCGGCCCCTCCCACTTGCCACCCCGAAGGGCTCCCCACAAGCCCCCAGCCCCGCTCTGCCGAGGCAGCAGCACGAGGGGCCGCGGTGCCGAGGCCCTTCCTCCCACCGCTGGCAGCCAGCCGGCAGCTCTCCCCATACGCTGCCTCCGCACAAGATCCCTTTTTGTTTCCTTTTACGACTAAAGAAACTCGGGGCGAGGCGGGGGGGAAACACGCCTGCCTTTCCCGAGCTGCCGCGCTCGCTCCCCGCTCGGCTCCTACCACCGCGTTTGTAATCCCCCAGCTGGGCTTGTTTGGGTTGGATTTTTGTTAAGTAACTCCCATGTCTTTTCTGCAGATTTCTTTTTAAGATGTTCCCCTCTCTCCCCGCCCCCTCTCTCTAGAGATGGGGGAGAAAAAAAAAAAAAGAGAGAGAAAAAAAGAGAAATGTTGAATGCGAGCCAGCTGGCACGCACAAGAGGAGACGGAGAAATCTGCACAAAGGAGCTTCCTCACTCACTTGCTGCTTTCAGCTCAAGAAATCACGCAGGGGAGGAGGGTTTGCTCTCCCCATACATCAGTCAAGCCGTAGCAGACAAAGGAGATTTACCACGACACCCTCCAGAACTGCCACCCAACAGGGGCAGGATCCCTCAATCGCCTTCGCCCGGCGGGAGTCCGAGCTGTTGCAAAACACGCCAAGGCGCAGAGCTTCAAAACAAGCTGTTCAATGTGGAATTAAGTAAGATTTTGAATGGAGGAGCTGCGCTCCCGCCTCCTCGCTCGCACAAGGCGCTGGGAGAACTTCGGTGGCTCTCGGGGCTGAGCAGGATGGTGCCGGCAAGCTGCCAGGAGGGAGAAGGCTGAACCCAATTTGAATAAAATGGAGCCACCCTTCTTTTTTTAATATGGAGGTGCACCAGACCAAGACTACATCTTCCAGCATGCACTGCAGCTGGAGCGCCCAGGGAGCCATCGAGAAACTTATGCCGGGACTCCAAGTTTCCGCAGGCTGTGCCTTGACACTGGAGATGAACCTGACACAGGGCAGCGCTCAAGTCATGAGTCATTTGTTGGCATTCTTGAGAAAAGCCTGAAATATTTCAGTCCAGGCATCACAAAAGCAGGATGGATGAGGTCATTGGAAGAGGCTGGAGACAGAGGAAGGTGGGCGAGGTTAGCAAAGACCTCCTCAGCGCAGGGGTGGCCAGGCAATCACTCTACCTGGTGCAAAGCTCAGGAGATTTATCAGTTACAACACCCACCTGCTACCAAATACACACTCAAGCGTCAACTTCACATTCATCATCAGTCAAAAGATGCATCTCGGATCAAAACTCAACATCACATCCACCCCCATCCACTCGTGACCTTAAAACACGACCTTTATGGCAACGTTCAGCAAGACTACAGGCACACAAAGAAGCGCAACAAAACTGTAAATACAAGATAAGGGCACATGGTGCCAGATCTCAACCTGGCTGTGTTTTCTTCAAACACTTCACCAGATTAGCTAAAACTCAGCGTTTGCTTCTTATTGACACTTCTTTAACCCTGATGCCAAACAGGCATTGAGGAAACACTCGATCTAGGGCTGAAAAATCCCATTCTTCAACATAGCTTGATAGCAAAGGCACCCTGGGCAGACCCCCTCACTTCCCTCAACTCCCATCAAGCCAAACATATCACCAATACACGAGGCACACAAAAAGGGGAAAAATGAAAAGGAAGGAACATTTCAGGCTTTTATATCGCAAAACGGAGAAAACTGGAAAAAGTTCCTCTTTAATCCTCCCATCACTCTTAGAATTGTCATCACCAAAGTCCCAATTTTTCATTTGTTCATGCCTCAAGAGCCCACAGCTCTTCAGATTTACAATTACTAGATTTTGATGCCTCTCAACCCTGGCACTTTTTTCAAGCTACCTGCCTCTGTACTGAATAAAACGCGACTCAGATTTCCTCCACCAACACATGGGGAAGTCCAGAGCCTCGTATTTCAAGAAAAGTAATCGTGAAACATCACTCGAGGTCCTCAGCTCAAGCAGAAGGCACATCAATACCTACAGGCCCACACGAAGGCACCAAATGTCATTTCATTTCATTCCCATGAAGGACAGCAGGCAAACGTCACCTTCTCTATACCCTGACTTGCTCTCTGCTGAATCGCGCTGCTGGTAGGAAGCTGAACAAGCACCATCATTACACACAAGCGTGAACGTATGCGTCAACACAACTCAAGTCATAGAACCATAGAGCAGACCAGGTTGGCAGGGACCTTGAAAGATCACCTAGTCCAACCTTTCATGGGAAAGGGAGCCCTGATGAGATTATCTACCACTCTGTCCATTCGCATCTTGAAAACCTCCAGCGATGGGGACTCTACCATGTCCCTGAGGAGGCTGTTTCAGTGAATGACTGTTCTTGCTGTAAAAAATTTCTTTCTTCTGTTAAGATGAAACCTCTTCTGGTACAACTTGTATCCATTGCCCCTTGACTTCTCTGTGTGGTTCCTTCTGAAAAGAGAGCCTGTGTCCTCTTTGTAGCTGCCTTTTAAGTCCAGTGACTTACCCGCGCGCACAGCCTTCCCATGGAGGGCTGATAGACCTCCTGCTGAGCAGGAGCGAGGTTTGCAGGAAGGGTCACCAGCGAACCTTTATGCAGCAGCACAGACTAGAGGAGCATCAAGGACAGCTAGGGAAGACGAGAGCCATGCCAGCGCTTCATTACGACTCTCATGTCACCATCCCATGCGAGGCACATCACCTTCCCAAGCCTCTGCTGTGGAGATGAGCAGGTAGCAGCAAGGCTCAGGCTTGGCTGTTCCTCTGGACACTGGCTGGACTGTAACCTGCTCATTCAAAAACACCAGGCTAGACTTCTTCCAGCAAGCATGACCTTGCAGACTTCAAAATCTCTGGCAGCTGAAAATGGCCAAGAGCTTTCTCAGCAACCCAGGCACTCAGATCCACATCCATAAACATAAACTAGTGCCCAGCGCTCTTAACATTCCGCTGTACTGGGAAAAAGGAATTGAAAAACCCACACGCATGGGAGAAAAAGCATTTGGTGGGTAAAACAACAGAGCCAACTTCCTTCCTGCAAGCTCAGCTCTCCGATCTCTCCTGAATTAGGGATGCCAAACAGGGATTTACCCTTCCCCATTGTGTCTGCACACTGGAAGACACCACCATGTAACCACCGTGCCCAGACCTGCACGCGATGGTTTAACAATAACTAGAATTAGAGCCCATCTTCACCCAAAACCTGCACCCCCAGGATCGCCCCACGATTCCCCACGTGCCACCCTGCGTGACTGCGGGTGTCACGGCGTCACCAGCACGTGGCACCCAGCGAATGCCCAGCAGGCACAGGCAGCGCCGCGGGAGCAGAGAGGCATCACCATGGGGTTTGGCTGCGGAAGGCTGACACACGGACTGTTGGCAGCTACATGGTGGCAAAAGCAAAAAGCAACCCTGTGAGCAATAACCGGCCAGGATTAACTCGGAAGCACTTCAGATGAGTCTAAGCCAGACAAGCCAGCGCGCTACGGCTCATTGGAGGAGCTGCCGGCAGCACCAGCCACGGCCCGGGTCCTCTCCTACCACCGCAACGACCGTTCTTGTTGAACCCAGCCAGCCATGCTGCTGCTGGCTATTGCCAAAAATAACACTAAACACTGAAAACAGGACATCTGAGCAAATCTGTTTGGCACTGAGCTCTGCACTGCGATGCTTCCCATAGGGACATACGAAATGAACCTTGGGGCTGAGCCTCCTTCGAGCAGAGAGCTGGTCTCCACTGGGAAAGTAGAGCAGCAACCAGTCTGGTTACACCCTTGCTAACCCCAGTTCAGAAGCAAACTGATTTATGAGAGCCTTAAAGAGATCTGAATCGGTGGCCTGTCCTCACACACAACCTAGAAGCGGGTAGAGAACGTGTAAAAATAACCAAAAAGGCTTACAAATTTCAGATAAAGCTCTGTGCAGTCTGGAAGACTGCCAGCAGCCTGAGAAAGTCAGCAGTGAGAGGAAGCAGCAAGATGGATGTGACCAGGAAAGATCCCCAAAGCATCAGTCACAGAGATGGGAAGAAAGAAGAGCTGGCGAAGACCAAAGGCAACCAATGGGCATAAATAACTGCTGAAGTTAAGTGCTGGAAAAAAGGAGCTCGCCCTTTTCCCCCTGCTCACCCAGCGCCATCAGCAGGGTTGCAGAAAGGCACCTGCAGTTTTGGCAGCAGCCTGAGCTCCTGAGCGTTGGTGGGAGCAGAGCGGGCGCCTCTGAACCGGCCATTTGTACCCTTCCCTTACGGGCTTGGGAGGCTCTGCAGCTCGCTCTCAACCACCCCAGTATCCCTGCCGTCCCCCAACCCCATGGCAGTCCCAGTCCCAAGCTGGGGCTCCCGTGGTTGCAGCCACAGGTTTCCAACGAGGATCACCCTCCACAGAGGTACAGCAGGAAACGGAAGCCACCGGCTGCGTTGGCAGACGCGGGGAGGGCTCCATGCCGAAGTCAAAGTCTCGTTTCTGTCTTCTCCATCCAAAGGAAGACCACCGGAGCGATCCCAGCTGAGTGATGCTCAGTTGAGCAGTGGCTCCCAGCAGGAGAGGGATAGGCACAGCGCAATTTGGAGAGGACTGACAGACGCTTGCTTGCTCCCAGAGAAGGGAGAGCTTCTGGGCTTCATTTTTTCTTTTAGGAGACAAGCACGCAGGCAGCCTTGGCCGTTTCCCAGGCTTCAGAAGGGGACAAACATCTCTCCGCCGCTCCTAACCACTTCACCTATTAATGCCTTTAATTCCCTTCATTCAATAACCAATTAGGGCACCTTGGCTACACGAGCTAAGGCTTCATTTGCAGCAGAGGACCGTACGTGCAGCTGTAATCTCTCTTGCTGTCAAGCCATCAGCCTGGGAACACTTTGGGAAAAATCAACCAGACTGCAAAGTAAAGGAGGAGGGACGGCGTACGCAGACAGGGACAAATGCAAGCACAGCGAGTACCACACCAAGAAATCCCTTTTTTTTTTTTTTAATTTCCCGGGAGGGTTAATAAATAGGTGTATTTCACAGATTAATAAAGCACATTTGCAAAGAGATGATATACATCAGAAAGTTGCTAATTCACGCTAATGACCCATTGCAAATTGCCGAATTTTGTGAATTAGCCAGCATGTAACAGAACACAATAAAAACCAGCGAGAACCATGCATCAAAGTGTACTTGGCTTATTTTGGTAGTCGTAGCTCACTTTTAATTACTTGTGGCAGTAGGTACAGAGGAAAGGTACGGATTAGACATGAAACCCAGAAAGAAAATAAACAGGAGATCTTCAGGACCAGAGACTTCACCAAGGCATCCGCTACTAAACCTTTGGGGAAGGAGCACTAATTCTCCTGGAGATTTGCTTAGCAAGGCGCTACCTCTTCAATTGAATTCATGGTGGTTAACGTTAGCTAAGTCATTACACACCTCATTTTCACTCCTTTAAAAGCTGCAAGGCAGACTCCTCCGTAGCCACCTTTTCTCCCGTTGGAGAAGTACCGGGATAACTGCGAGCCAAATCTTTGGACTCGCTCGAGCCAGAAACGCTCTGTTTAATCAAAAGCACAAATGGGCTCAGAAAACGTATTAAAATCAAACTGCCTTGTTTTATTATCAGTAAATCGGCATAGCCACGCAAAGAGACGAGGTGTCGTACGTGATGCGGCACTGTACAAAGATGACATCCTCCCAGCCCTCAGAAGAGCAGCTGAGCAAGCCCAGGAACAGCTCGGAGGGAAAATCCGATGCCACAAAACCTTTCTGTGTCCACAATACAATCAGGGAAGGAGCAGCATAAAGGGACAACATTATCTCCCCTTTTTGTTTCTTTTCTTACTCCATAAACAAGGAAAACGAATTGTGGAAGTTGAGCATTTAACGTTTAAATAAAAAAAAAAAGAAAAAAATCAAGATTCTCCTAAAATTATCCTTATTCATCTACAAAAACGCACTCACATCCTTTTATACCCTCCCTCTATGCACACACTCCTCTTATGCAATACCTGAGCTCATGCTTAAGCACCTACATCAGTAGTTCTTGTGCATGTGAAGGACACCGAGCTGCAAAAGCAAAACAACCTCTTGGTTTCATCTCAAAAACTGATTTGTCACCAATAGCCAGAAGTGAAATAGGTGTTTCCTTTGAAGAAAGTATATAAATGAAAATAAATCTCACAAGCAACTAGAGCCACAGAGCAAGTTTCCCAGACAGGCTATTTTCTTTACCATAGGACCACTGGAACAAAACTTTACTCTTTCCTCTGACACCACGTTGCACCACAAGGCACTGATCCTCATTAGTGGGAAAGTGCATTTTCAATGCAACTGCGTGGCAAAAAAAGCCACGTCCCAGTGGGATCTTTTTTCTTCCCTTCCCGGAAACCAAGCAGCACCCTTTCCTCATCTGAGCCAACCTGGCACAGGGACGTGGAGCAGACAGGCTGCTGCTGCGGTGGCCAAAGCTCCGGTTCAGTAGCTACACGTGGTCACCAAGGAGCTCTCAGGGCAGCCACACGTTCTGAGCCGGCACATCTACCTACCCTTGATCTCTTACAAAAGACCCTTCACACCCAGATAACCTCCTCAACATACCCCTACATCCCCAAAACCCTGCTGGAGTCAGGCACCCCCACGCAACAGCATCATCCTCCCTCCGGCCGCTACCACCGCAGTGCAAGCGTCCCATTAAGACTTTCCCAAACGAGCGGATGAGTTCCGTGGGGAGGGGGCCAGCTCTCCCCATATCCGGACAGCCCACACACACTTGACCCGTGTCCACGATGCATCATAGGAGGCATCGCCAGAGAACTGCAGACAGCCCAGGCCATCTCCAGGTGCTTCGGGGACTCTGGTGCTTCTCAAAACATCCTTCTGCAAACCATCAGCTGCGAGGAAACACGGGGCAGCTTTAGGAACAGGCCTATGACCATAGGAGCCCAGAGGTTGGGGAGACATTGGTCTATATTCTGCAGCAAGCCTGCAAAGACAAACACAGACCTCACCCTGAACTTGGTGGGAAACCACCCCATCTCCTGCGGTCTACCCAAAGGCGATCCGCTCGCAGCGTTCACTGTGTACAAGCAACCAAGCACGGTTAAACTGTCACCAGCCCCAGCAAGGTCACCTGCGGCCTCACCTCCTTTCGGTACAAAGCTGGCACGTGACACGCTCCCCCACAAGCATCTGCCCGCTCGCTGCCTGCCCCTGGCAGGTCCCTGCCTCCAGCCGGGGAAGGCGGCCAGAAGCAGCGTCGACACTCAAAGGGTATTGCTGCGCAGGCACGCTGTCACACATCCCCGAAACAGCATACCTGGGACCATAAATACCATCTTATTTACATAATACTCCAGATAAAGGGGACAAAGAGGCTTACTGCGTTACATCTGGGACTACTATTGCATCAGCACCCAGAGGCCCTAATCCGAATGGGAGCCTCGCTGCGCGGGACGCAGTGGAACAGCAGCGAGATGCATCCCAGCTCCCAGGCCGTCCAAGGTCGAGAGCAACACGATATAGCCTAGCTCTTCCCCTTCCCTCCAGGAGCAAGCAGAGAAAGATGCCTTTTTGGGCATCCTGGTACACCCAGGAAATCTAGCATAAATCACAGTGTTGGGCATGACACGCGACTCTGGTCTCCAACTGCCTTTCTGTCACGGCTGAGCCCCCGCCACGGGTCTCCAACCTCTGTCACGGCATGGACACGACTCACGGACATCGACTTTGTTTTGGTAGGGACGCCCGCATGGAAGTGCTAGAAAGATGAGGCAGCTTCTGCTTTCCTTTAATTTATGCAATTACAATTAAAAAGATACCGTAAATATAATTTGGAGAGAAATTTCAATTCAACGTGGTTCGGTTCTCAAAGAGAATAAACCAGATGGAGCGAACTCTGACCCTTCCTTCTTGTTCATACATAATAAAGATACAGAAGCTGTTAGGTAGCTCCAACACAGCGTGAGAACTCCTCAACCGCCTTTAGGCTTCGCGTGTCCTTTCTTCCCGAAAAAGGCACGTTTTCAGCTGGCCTAACGATTTAAAGGGAAAAAAACTGCAGAGGCAGCAGAAGCAGACGCCCTGCCCGCCGACGTCCGACAAGTCGGGCGCGGCGCGTGCAAGGGGACTTTGCAACCTTGCAACTGCAGAGGGGGAGAGATTAGCTGCGGTTGCCACCCAGCCCGCAGCACGGGGCTGCACAAGATGGACAAATGTCCCTTATTTGCAGCAGCTCCTGCCCCTCCCCCCCCAAATAACACCTTTTCTGGCACACGCAGAGGACGCCACAATAAGACGTGGATTAGAAGACACCTACGTCCGTTTACGCGCACGCATCAGCCCCTCCGGCTAACAAGGGGCCTAACGGTGACTCACAAAACGCACAGTCCCTCCACTGGAAACCAAGTCCAAGTGCCCAGCTTGAAAGAAGAAAAAAACAAAAACCCCTGTCCTGGCCGTACTCAATTACAGATCATTACAACTTGCTTGATAATTAATTTCCTCTGGTGGCTCGAACTGGCTCAGAGCCCTTGTCCTGAACGCGAGGCCAGTTTAGGTGAAACATTAAATCCTTGTCCTTTTGCAGCACCGAGACGGCCGCACGCCTGGTGCTGCGCACGTCTCCCTTCTCCAGCGAGCTCTACCCCACAGGGAGAAGAGAAAACCTTGCTGGATGAACGAGGGTATAAAAGGGCAAGGATTTTTGTTTCCAGACCAAAACGGCTACAAAATAAAATTATTTCTGGTCAAGAGCTAATCAATAAAATAAGCTGACTGGATTTTTCAAGTGCCGTCCGTGTGCGGCCGTGGCCTGCCAACAAAGAGCTAGAAATGTGCAGCATAATCCTATGCCGGAGTCACCGCACAAAGCGTGGAAATAGGTTTTCCTGAGGATGTCCAGGCAAGGAAGGCTGCAAGCACCCATGCTGCCCCTCCACACGCCAGAGCCCAAAAGCCAGCATCCTTAATTCTTCGGGGGGGGGGAGGAATAGAGGGCCCGTGAGCTCTTCGGTGCGTTTCTCCTCCAAGGGAAAGGGCCTTCCCAGAACGGGGAGAAAAAGGGAAGAAAAAAGGCGGCTGCTGGGAGATGGAGGGGAGCCAAGTCTCGCAGACCAGACCTGAACCTGTGACCTTCCCCGTGTACACAACGGGCGGGAGAGCTTCACGCCTCCGCTCCGCCCGCCGAAACCCACAGCCGTCGCGGGACGCCTCGCCGCCAGCGCAGCCACGTTGTCACTCGTGGTGTCACCCCCTGCCCCGGGGTTCGGCCCCACACGCCGGCCCTCGCGAGCGAGGCTCCGAAACGCTCAGCGCGGGGGCTCAAAGGACAGACGCTCGTCCTGCGGCACAGGGTCACCGTCACGCAGGGGCCCCCACAGGCCCCCTCCAAAGCGCAGCGGAGCCGGGGCTGGAGCCCGGCTCCCACCGTTTGCCCCCCCAGAACACAGACAACGCGCGCTCGCTAAAATGCCTTTGGGAAAATTTAATCTTCCGGGATTTGGGCCGAGAGCCCCCCAGGAGGGGCCGCATCGCCCCCCCAAGCACCCCAAAAGGGCTGGGGTGCGACGGCCCAGAGGAACCAGCCCTCCCGGGGCCCCGCCGGTCCCCGTGCCCCCCAAACGCTGCCTGCACAGAGCCGGAGGGGGAAGAAGAGAGGGGCACCCCACACCCCCCCAGGGTCACAGCTGCCCCCTCGGGAACCGCATCCCTGCATCCTGCCACTACCCCAGACCCAGTGCCGGGACACATCGACACATCGTCCCCCCCCTCACAAGGGATCCCCCCCCCCGCAGCCGTGGGGGCTTCGTGACACCCCCCACGCACCCATGGCGGTGGGACACGCGAGGAACGGGCCCCTAACTGCCCCCCCCCCGCAGCTGGGGTGAGATCGGCACCCCCCATCGCCCAGCCCGGGGGGGTGGGGCACAGCCCGGGGGGACCCGCAGGCCCAACTGCCCCGTGGGTGCCCCCGGCCTCCCCAGCCCCCCAGCCGCGGAGAAGGTGACCCCGCAGCCCTGGGGGCACGCGACCCTCACAGGCCGCAACACCCGGGTGGGGGGGCGGTCCCCAGCGGTCACGGAGGGACATCCACGCACCACGGGAGAGGGCCTGAACCGGGCGGGGGGGGGGCTCAAAGGCCAGGGGCTGGGGGGGGTGTCCCGGCACCAACGGCCGCGGGGGAAGGCCCCAACGGCCACCGGGGAGGGAACCCGGGCCACAACGGTCGCAGCGGGGGGGCCGAGGCCAGGCCCAACGGCTGTGGGGGAGCCCTAACCGACGCCTCCCCGCACACACACCCCGCCGGGGTGCCGCGGGGCCGCGCCGGGCCCGCACTCACCCGGCTCCGCTCGCGTCCCGGGCGGCCCTAAGTCTCCTCCATGGGGCCGCCTGGCCGCTCCGCCGGCAGCTAGGGGCCGGCCGCCGGGGCCGCCATGCCGCCCGCGCCTGTGGGCCGCGCCGCGCAGGCCGCGCCGGTGTCCGCCTGGCGGGGCGGGGCGGGGCGGGGAGCGCGCTCGGCTTCGCTCGGCTCCGCTCGGCTCCGCTCGGCTCGGCCCGGCGGGGACGCGACAGCCCGGAGCCGGAACCCGACCGGCGGCCGGAGCGGGGTGGCGCGGGCGCGACGCAAAACCCGGAAGGTGGAACTCGGAGGCGGGAAGGCGAAGAGCACCGCCCCCGGCGGCGAGGAAAACCCGGCGCGGCTCGAGCCGCACAAAGGGGGCGCCAGGGCCCGGCAGCCGCCGTCGGAAAACGCGGAGACCGGATCGGCAGCGGGAGCGGCGGGCAAAGCCCGGAGCGGAGTGTCCTCCCCGCTGCGGAGCCGGAGCCGCCGCAGTGTCACCTCGGAAAGGGGGGTGGGGGGCACCTTTTTGGGGTGTTTTACACGCTGTGGGACAGACCGCGCCCGGCAGGGTCCCCCCACGGCCGCGCTATGGGGGGGCCCCCCGTCACTGGCTGCTGGTTCAGCGCACTGAGCCGGCACAGAACCGCCCAGGCTGGTTTTCGGGCAGGGTGGGGGTCACCACCCGGGATGCACCCTGGGGTACCATCATCCAGCCCAAAAACCCTCGACATCATGCCCCGCGTTCTTCCTCCCTGAGCAGGTTTCCGGTGCCGTACGGAGGGAGCATCTTCCCTCCCGAAAGCACCTGGGTCCCCAGGAGGCGTCACGTCCCCCAAACCCTCTGCTCCCGGCCCCAAAGCCCCAGTGCCATCCCTGCAGCAGCCGGTGAGGAAATTTCGGCTCATCTCAACAAGGGACGTGCCAGCCCCAGCCCCAGGACACCCCAAAATCAGCCCAGCGCAGGAGCAGCTGGCCCTGAGCAAGGCGAGCCAGCACGGCGAGCTGTGCCGATGGAAGGTGGGGCGCACGATCCAAGCCGGCGCCGCGGCAGCGCCGAGCTCGGAGCCGGGACGTGGCCCTGCAGCAAAGGTGATGGAGCGGCAACCACCACCTCCATCCACTCAGAGATGAGTGGGCAGACCCTGGGTACGGCGGGTCTCCTCCTCCAGCACGGGTTCAGGAGGACACCGAAGGAGATGCCAATTCCTTCCGATGCTTTTTGGCCCCAAAAAAGGACAACGTGAGACACAAACCTCTTGGCAAAGCAGGTGGGACACCACGAAGGGCTGGGTTTTGGGTGCCATCACCCTGTTTGCTTCTCTGGCTTTTGGGGTTGGGGCAGGTGGGAGGGGAACCAGAAAAGTTTTAAAGCAGTAGGAAGAGAGGGTTGAGAAGAGCATTCATTTAACCCGAAAGAGATAAAGAGGAGAAATTCTTCCTTATCACGATGAAGAGGAGAAACTGTCCTTGTGTGGCACAAACCCAACGCTGGTGGGCCCCAAGTCGACCTATATTAGCAAATTCAGGTCAGCATTTACCAAAATTCTTTAAAGGATTGGGTAAAAGGTATTCTGGACATTCAGCACTGATTTTTCAGCACATCCTGGACCAGGAATGATGCTCCCAAGGGCATGGAGGTGGACGCAGGAGATGGGTCTGGTTTAATATGAAGCCAAATCATGGGCTCGTATTAAAAGCCCAGCTTAGGCATGGGGTGGGCAACCCGTCCTGGGAAGCAGTGCCCCGAGACGAGGATTTTGACGGGCATTAGGTGTGATGGGCATGACATGGGCCATGGGGATGGTACAAGATCCCACTCCATCACAGCCTCGTCCAACTCCACGGCGCTCCCAGGATAAGGAGCAGGAGCTGGAAACCCTGGGGCTGCGGCACGTGGAGCCCAGCCTGGATGCACCACTGGGTGCTGAGCACGTCCTCCCTGGGTGCTCAGTGTCCTGAGCATCCCGCTCATCCCAGGCCATGCCGGTGAGGCACAGGGCAGGGCAGCAGAGCACCAGTGATGTTTTGTGAAGGACACTGTCCGCCACGTAACCTTCTCCATGTGCTTGTCTTCTGCCTGGAAGAGCATCTCCCCCATCTTCGTCCACAAGTGCCACCTTCGGGCTGGCTGCTAGAGGGTCAACCCCTCCACCTCTAGGAGAGACGCTCCAGGGAGCTGCAGGCAGCTTGGGCAATGCAACCTCTGTCTCCTGCCTCTCCCACCCGGCCACCAAGGCCGAGTCCTCTCCTGCCTCCTTCTCCCCATGGCACCAGGACCCCAGGATGCCACCCCAAGCTCCCCTGTCCCTCTCCAGCGCCGCTCCCACGGGCACCGCAGACATTTCCCCTCGCTCTTGAGGCACATCCACCCAAGAGAGGAGGAGAACTTCCATGATACAAGAAGAGAAACATGTGCAGGGAAGTCACCAGGAGTCCCAGCACAGCTGATCGGGGCCATACTGGTGGGACACGAGGGCCAGGGCCAGGCTGGTGGATGGAGGAGGGAAGCAGGAGAAGCCCATCTCTGTGACACTGAACAGCAGCTCCCAGGCCATAACCTCTGTGCCAAGCCTGGCCAACTCAGAGCTGAAACACCTGCAAGGGTTTTCCAAATGAGGAATTATGTGGGTGGGTGTTAACTCCAGATCCACCATCTCAGAGGTCCCGTAAAAGAGGAACCAGAATACGACTCCCAGGGCAAACACCAGCGCTGCAGTGTCCGGCTGCCTAGTTTCAGGGGTGCAGGCAGCTGGCACGAAGGCTTCCCATGCTCCTCCTCCTCCTCCTCTCTGAGGGGGTAGTGACAGGAACGGAGGCAGAGGGTTGGGACAACCTGCAATGGGTGACCACGCCAAGCAGCTGAGCTGGCAGCCCTGCCCTGCTCCTCACCGCGTCCCCGGGGATGGAGAGGAGGGAGGCTGGTGGTGCTCAGGGGTGGCTCTGTCCCCTCCGGAGCAGGGTGGGCTGTGGGGAACCAGGAGCACTTAGACCACAGCGAGGCAGAGCCTGGAGCAACATGGCACGAAAGGCTCGCAGCCCAGTGAACACGAGAGTGTAATGAGCACAGACACGGCAATGCGGGGAGATGCTGGATATGAAGGATTAAAGAAAAAGGAGAAATTAATCTTATTCATAAGGCAGAATGGGTTTTTAACTCATGCACACAGCTGCTGGGGGGGGGGGGGTGTCAGCTTTTGCAGGGTGGCTGCTGCGTTGATAGAAATCAGGAGAGGGAGACGTAAGGTTGGGTGCTTCCCGGGAATGCCAAGAGCTGCAAGGGCACGCTCCCGCGAGCAGAAAACCTCCCAGCAGGAAGAGAGCCCACCACCCACACCGCAGGCCTTGCATCCCCGAGCACGCGCTCAACAGCGCACGACTTCCCGGGAAGCACAAGGCTGTTGGGCGAGAGGTCAGTGAAAACACGTCTCTTTTAATGCTTCTGGAATACAATGGATAAAGCAATACCTAAAAGCACGCTCGGATCTATCTTGCACCTGCTTTCCAGAGTCGAGGACCATCCTGGCACCTTTCGGTGGCAGTCGGGTGCTGCGTGGGAACTGGAACAGACGCTGCTCCCCCGCGGCTCACCCCATCGCTTTCTGCTTCATTAACCCCTTCTTCGCTCCCTGATGGATCTTTGCATCCAGCTTCCCTGTAAAGAGGGGATAAAAAAACCAAAAAAACAAAAACAACAAACCCTCATCACTCTTTATTTTTAAATGCTATTTGCAATGCAAATCAGCTGGAGGCAGCGAGGTCTCCTAGTTAGTGTGTTCCTGTCACATTCAATTATCGTGCTTGAGGAGCCAGGCGTTTCCAGCCGCTGTGGCTTCCCTCCGCAGGCGCGACACCGGGGAGCTGGGGGCAAGCATGTCCGACGTGGCAAAGAGATGCCAGCAAGGGGGAAATTCAGGGAGGAGGAGAGTAAATTAACATCCAGCACTTGCTCGACGCTGCCGGGGGGGAAACCGATCCCTTCACTCGCCCGCAGGATGAGCTGACACCTTTGAAGGTGATGAGGGACCATCAAGCACCGTGTCGGGGACATGTGTGGCAGAAATTGGGGACAATAAACCCCCAGCTCGGGGACGACAATGCAATGGGGCACAGAAGGTGACAGGGACTGACTGCTCCGTGCTGCCAAGCGCCAGGTTGGTGGCCTCCAAGGCCACCGTCTGGGAGGGACGTGCTGCCTTTGCCACCAGGCAGCACCTCGGTGAGCCCAGGTGCCCAAGGCCGGCTGCTCCAGTGGGACCCAGAGCAAAGCTGCCTCCCCTCATCCCACTGATCTTGCACAGCCCTCGGTGGCTTCGCTGCCAGCTCCGCTTTCCTACCTGGGACAGGAGCAGGACATCAACACACGGGATTTGCACAAACCTCTGCCAAAAGGGGGAGGAAGAAAGGGAAGGTGACCTTAAGCGAGGCAGCATGGCAAAAAGCCATCCTCCTGGAGAGGCTTTGCTGTCAGCAGGCACCAGTCACCTCCTCTAATGCCACGTCTCCCCGGGAACTCGCCTCCCTGTTCCTGCTCCCCTGCCTCTTCCCACCCTCCCAATGCCAGCCTCGTCCTGCCTCTGTGGCTGGGAGCAGGGACAGGGCTCCAGTGTGTTGCAGAAACCAGCAGCAAAAACTGCAGACCCCATTCTGAGCTGGGGAGGGCAGCCCCGGTCCCTGGAGAGCATCCCCCGCATCCCTCGGAGGGACACGGGGGTCCACTGTGCTCACACCACCAGGAGAGGAGGCAAAGGGATCAGTTTGATCACAACGAGATGGACAGAGAGAGCCCGTCCCAGTGAAATCCCAGTGAGGTGGATGGAGCCGGAGCTGGTGGCACTTCACTCGGGTCCCTCGGCACCGTCCCTCTGGGGAATCAAGCCCAGAGTCACCCCGTTGGGTGAAGCACAGCCCATGCAGACCCTGGGAGAGCTGCGTTGCTCCAGCCCGGCTACAGCACACAGCAGATCTCATCCTTGGTGGGGACAAGATCTACCAGGCTCCAAACCAGTCCCGCTTTGGCCACTGCTCCAAAAACTGCTAGTAAACGCCCAGGTACCGTGAGGAGCAGGTGCTTGGCCAGAGAAATCCAATCCAAACTAGCCAGAGACCATCACTTTCTCTTCAAACCGAGAAAACTGCTTGATTTCAGCTCAAGAAAGAGTCTGACAACGCTTCTCCCAGGAGAGGCAGGTTACAAGACTGCTTTGCACTGGATGTTTGATCAGGACAATCCAGCCTCCCTGAAAACAGTCCTCCTTCCCCAGCTTGAGTTTTGGGCCAGCCCTGCTCCTGTCTGACCTTGAGAGGGAAGTTCAATGCACCAAAACCATAACACATAAAAAAAAAAAAAAGTGAGCAAGGGTTTGGAAGTCACTGTGCCATAGATCTGCGAACTGATATATGGCTTCGTTCAGGCCGAAATTGGGAGCAGGAACCAGATGCTGCCAACGTCTCGATGCAGCAGTTGTCAGCCTGCAGCCCACAGGACACAAAAGGGTGTCTGCAAAACTCTTCCACCATCACAAATGAGAAAATTAAAACTGAGACCAAGCAAAAGGGCAAAATAGGGCATTACTTGAAGCACCTGTTTTCAGCCAGTGTTCTCCCTCTGAGCTGCAGTTTGGAAGATGCTCTCCTGCAAGGTCTGGGAGATCTGCCATCCCCATCCTGCACCCTAGGTGGGAAAAGACTTTCCCCAACTGCCTAAGGACGGGAAAGAAGCCCCCTCCTTGCAATGGCGGGAAACAGCAATAGGCACCCAAAAAGGCTCACCCAACCCATGAGCCAGCACGGACAGACTGACCGGTGTGTCGGACCACTGTGTCGCCACGCCGTGGGGTTTTTGGCAGGAGGAAGTCACCAAGTTCACACTGGCTCCAAGCTCTGGTCCCCCACCGCCAATGCTGTGTCCCCCCTCAGGGCTGTAAGCTTCATATTTAACGCGCCTGCTTGCTACTCCCGGACCCCAAAAGCGATCAGCAAGCTCCTCGGCTCTATCAGCTGGCAAAGATAAAACATCATGTGGGTAACCTTTAGGAAAAGGCTAAAAATAAGGCAACAGCCCCAGGGTCCTCTTCTCTTTCCGCTCAATGATTTAAGGACTCTCATCTCGCACCGCAACGTGTCCCTTCACCCGCTCCTCCGCGCTCTTCCAGACGCCAGCTCTTGAAGGGAGGTTTCTGAGCAATGCTCGAGGGAGGCTTCAGGGAAGCTTTGCCCAGATTCAAGGAAATCTCCCACGAGAACCACCACCGAGCTTTGTCCTTATGTGCTGAAGCTAAGCAGGACTGTGTCTGGGGACAGCTGTGCTCCCAAACACGATGGAAACACAGTGCCCATCCCTTCCACATAAACAATAACCCTGGCAGCAAAAATTGAGCTACGTTACTTTTTTGTTCCCTCCCCCTCCCCCCCCATCCCCGGGCTGCTAGAAACAACTGATTTGCAACGGAGAAGCATTCGGATGTCATCGCGGCGAGGTCCATGCTGTTATCTGGCAAGGAAAACTGCTCCGGCTCGGCTTCCCAAGAAGACAAACTGGCATTTTGTCATGGCTTGAGCCAGGCTTCAAGGAGACCAGGGCAGCTGGCGAGCTTAGGTGGGGACGTGAGCCGGTGCCTTCCCCCTTGCTCTGCTTCCAGCTTGGAGAATTAAGCTTTTGACTGCCTCGGATGTGATGCCAACTCCTATTAAAACAGCGCCTTGCCCCGATGAAAGGTCAAAGCCCTCCCTGCTCCTTACCCCTAGGCTGTCACAAATATCACCCAGACGGACGCTGTCCCCTGCGGGAGGGGAACATGCAACTCCACAGACTCCCCCGCCGCTGCTCTCGTGACAGCTCCTGTCGGGACGGAGGGCAGGAAAGGCAGGGCCAGCAGCAGGAGCGGGCAGCGCAGGCAGCCGCCAGCACAGCCGGCTTCCTTCCAGGCTGTTAGACTGATCCTTCTCCAAGCAGGAAAGTGTCACAACACAAAGGAGACGATGTGACAGATGGGGAGGGGACCGGCAGCGCCTGCACCCGGCAAGGCAGACGTGCAGAAGCCGGCCGCCCTGTGCTCACACCGCACAGCAGCTTCCCCTTCAGCCACCGCCGGCAGCTCTCCTCCTAACGGCGGCTGGACGGAGGCAGACGTGCCAGTGAAGGGGCATGAGAGAGCTTGTAAGAGAGCAAGGAGAGGTTAAAACAAGGCAAAAAAAAAAAGGACGCAGCGGCTGCTCCAGCACGCAACAGCGACGAGGCTGTTCTACCGCAGCAAAGATGTTTGCATCCAAAATAACCCGGCGCAGCCCTGCCTGCTCACCAGCGCGCTGGGAAAGACCCATCCCTGGGGGAGACGGTGCCGCGAGCAAGACCCGAGCGCGGCAGCTCACCGCACATCGGCGTTGCTAAAAAAGGCAGGGAAGAAACCGAATTGTTTCGCCCTGGTCAATACCTCTGCAGGGCAGGAACACCCCCAAAAGCCAGGGAGAGACCAAAGCCGTGGAAGAACAGTGCTTCTCTGAGCAAAGAGGGGAAAAAAACCACCTCAAAACCAACAAAAATAAATAACCCTACACTGTGCTTCAAAAGCCTTTATTAACCAGCCCTGAGAAATCCTTGTCGCTCCTGTGCCGCTGGATAACTACTCCCAGAGAACGGCACTGCAAACGAGAAGGAAAACCCAGTCGTCAGCTCTGCTAAACAAACAGTCAAGACTATTTCTGCTTATGCTGCTTTTAGCCCGTCAAATTAATTTTTCACATCCCCTGAAAGCGTGTACAGCGCCTTCCCCAGGCTGTGTGGTGGGGAGGCTGCTAATAAGGACAGAGCTGACTGCAGGCTCCCCAGCTGCTGCATCCCTCCTCCATCCTTTTTACGGCAGCAGGCAGGAATAACTGGCAGCCTGCGGAGGGGCTGGTGGCTCGTAAAAGGGACTAACGACGCTGGCAAGCGGAGCGCGGACAGATGCTGCGGCGCTTCCCTGCAAGCTCTGCCAGGACATCCCATCCTGCCGGCCCGCGGATGGAGAACATCCATCTGGCCCTGCAGCTCTTGCTGCTTCGAGCCCTCACCATCCTCACAGGCGAGAGGGCAATTTTGAACCGCGGGCAAAAGGAGTTAGCGCGGATCCGCCCGAGCATCGCCGCACCGGCTCGTATCCTGACCCAGGCTGATGCCAGAAGCGGATCATGAGCACCCTTTGACTCCCGAGTGTTTGCAGAGGCAGGAAGAGGCATGTATTTGGAAGGAAGCAACATCTGGGGAAAGGGGAACCAAAGACAAAAAAAATATTACAGATGTATTCAACTCATTAAACAAACACCTACAGATCAAAGAGCACAGGGCAAAGGTTGCGAACTCATATGGCAAAGGCAAGCAGAGGTGGTGATGAGAGCAGGCACAAAAGGCCAAGGGGGGCATCTGTGGAAACTTTACTACTTACAGATTTTGTGTTTTCCTTTGATGGGAAACTTCACAACCATCTCCTGGGGATTAGTGCAGATAAAGACAAATGGAGACTCGGACTCCTGGCTCAGATCAGGATACTGCGAAATACAGACACGCACGCAAAACAGAGTCAGACCGACTGCCACGGGTGCGAAAAGAGCTCAGCAGTCAGGAGCAGAGAAATCGTGAGTTAAGAGATGGGTTATATCTAGGCTGTAGCAGCTCGGACTCAACCAGTTCAAGAACTTTTAATGAAAAAAAAAAAAAAACAAAACCCACAAACAATTGCAGGTTTGGGTCTTAATCAGTGGGCCCCTCACTAAGCCTCTTCTCATTGCGCCTCCACCAGAGCTTGCTCCCTCTTCGGATCCGCTTCCCGAGCTGCTTCCCTGTGTGCTCTCTAACCCTTTTCAGCCTCTTTTAGCACCGACCTGTGTTTCGCCAGCTAAAGTGTGTGGGTTTCACACTTGGCCTAAGCTTATCTAAAGCGTGGGGCTGGCTCTGTGTACAGAGAGATTTCACTGCGATGAAGACATGGGGGAATTTTATAGGAAGAGTATGAACAGATAGTTTCTCTCATTAACCATGGAGGGGAAAGGAAAAAAGAAACACTCAGTGAGGGAAGTACACCTAAGTCCTGTCTCGATGCAGCTCAGCCGCACTGGTGTTCAGAAGTGAAATGCAAAACAGTAATAAAAAATATATATACCACCCATCACTTCAGATCCTCCATTAGCTGCAGACCTTGTACTGACAGGCACAGAGGCGAGGGCATGCCACGAAGGTGCTCCAGTCCAGGAAACCCTGTTCAAACAGACTGCAGAAGTTGTTTCCCTTCCATGGGGAAACTGATGCTTTTTTTGGGGGGGGCCTTTTTTTTTTTTCTTTTTTTTTTTTTTTTTTGCTCCCCTGCCTTCCTCGAGCAGATCTGCCAAGGCTGCTGTAGGGGACAGGATGCCAGACCAGATGGAGCAGCATGTCCTGGCAAATCCCCCATTTGTTACTAACAAATGACTCCTAGGCTGAGTGTTTGAAAAGCTCTCACCGACCTGCCAAGATGAGTTTGGATTTGCCCTGGAACAGCTGGGCACGGGGAGGGGAGCAGGGAGCAACCCGCTCCCCCTGTGCTGTAGCAGGGTTTGGCAGCACTGCCAGTGGTTAGGGGAGATTTACAGAAGCCCGACACTGGGATTGGATCAACCAGGGAAAGCATTTCCAGCCCCTCTCATTTTACAACAGCGTGTAAGAGCTGTTCACTGAGCGAGAGAGAGAGATGTACACGCACTTAGCTGCTCTGTACGACACCCGCGCCAGGGGAGAAAGAGCCGCGCTGATCTGCATCTCATGTGGGTGCCCTGCTGTACCAATCTGGGGTTGGACAGGTTTCTTCCTCTTCTTTTTTTTTTGGCTGAGCCACGTTACTTGACTTGCTTCCACTGCTCCATGCCGATGCCAAGGATTTTCATTTCCCATCTGCAGGGAAGGAGGATCTTGGAAGGTTAGACAGAGCCAATGTGAATATCCCCCGCCAACGCCTGGTGAGTGCGAAATGCTGGCATCGTTTTACTGCTCTCAGCATCATGCGGGTGGCTGGTGGCCCCTCCGCAGCCAGAGGACCCGACTTACCCAGCAGCTCCCACACAAGCATGGCCTCCACAGGTCACACCATAAAGTGGTGGGGCAGAAGCCATCATCCAGGCCTGGTCGCAGAGGTGGTCCATCCCTGCTCTACGTGGTTCAGCCAGTGGCTTCCTCAGCCAGGTTGTGTGTCCGGGACCCATGTGCTGTACAGGTCTTGCTGCCTGGAGTACAGCTGCTTCCCAAATCTCCTCAGCCACCATCTCCTAGGTGGACCTGGACATCACTGTGTTCCCCTTCACGCACCTTACAGGCCCGCACACAGGGACTATCTCCATTAACAGGTCATCCCCATTAACCCAGGCATCATCAGTGAAAGCAACAGTCAGGTTGGTTTCTCCACTGACAGCTTTCATCCGAAACCAGGATCAAACCTTCAGCTCCAAAAGCTTCCAGCTCAATCCGATCCCAAGGCCGAGGCGGATACCACAGCTGTGACTTGGGTTTACGCTTCCACGCCGCAGCCTTTCATCTTCACTCCCAGGGTACGTTTCTGTACGTGTGCCAAATCCGTCTGTGTCCTGCATTTTAAAAGCCTTGGTTCTTCCTCTGGCATCTCACTCCCAGGAGGCAGGAAGGGAGCCTCTCGTCGAGCTGCTACATTTAAGGCTTCCTATTGTACCTACCCTGGAAACCTCTTATCCCATCCCGGTGAACAACAAAAGCAGAATATTCCTGCCTGCTGGAGCTGAGAAAAAGCCGTCACCCTTTCCTCTGCCTAGACAAGATGGTCCCAGCTGGAGAAGATGGGGCTGAGCTCCTACAAGATGCTGAGCCAACCTAATGGCCAGGCTCCTCTCTTCCCCCAGTCCTGCCCACAAGTCAATTCAACTCGTTCCCCCTGCAGAAATTTAGGAAGATTTTGGGTAAAGTCAGTTTTTTATTGAGTTAATGGGCTGAACCTGCTCAAAGAAGGGTCCAGTGAAGTGGGTGAATGGCAGAGGCACATGGCTGGGGGCTGGTAGGAACCGAGACTCCTCTCAGAGAGCAGCGAGAGGTCAGACATGCCCACTGTAACTCCTGAAACCACAGCCTGCAACTTGAACAGAGAAACAGTGAGATCCTCTTTTGTGGCACAACACATCACCAGGACCAAGAGCGTAGCCTCTTCCCAGTGCACCAGTAACAAGCTGCCAATATTTAACGTGTTTAGAAACCACCTCTGTGGACCTCATTTACAGGCGTGGGGAGGAGTGGCTGGAGAGCAGCCCGGCGGAAAGGGACCCGGGGGTGCTGGTTGACAGCCGGCTGAACATGAGCCGGCAGTGTGCGCAGGTGGCCAAGAAGGCCAACAGCATCCTGGCCTGTATCAGCACTAGTGTGGCCAGCAGGAGTAGGGAAGTGATTGTGCCCCTGTACTCGGCACTGGTGAGGCCGCACCTTGAATCCTGTGTTCAGTTTTGGGCCCCTCACTACAAGAAGGATGTTGAGGTGCTGGAGCATGTCCAGAGAAGGGCAATGAAGCTGGTGAGGGGTCTGGAGCACAAGTCTTATGAGGAGCGGCTGAGGGAACTGGGGTGGTTTAGTCTGGAGAAGAGGAGGCTGAGGGGAGACCTTATCGCTCTCTACAACTACCTGAAAGGGGGTTGTGGCGACGAGGGTGTTGGTCTCTTCTCCCAAGTAACTAGTGATAGGACAAGAGGAAATGGCCTCAAGTTGCGCCAGGGGAGGTTTACACTGGATATTAGGAAAAATTTCTTCACTGAGAGAGTGGTCAGGCATTGGAACAGGCTGCCCAGGGAGGTGGTGGAGTCGCCATCTCTGGAAGTGTTCAAAAAACGTGTGGATGTGGCGCTTCAGGACATGGTTTAGGGGACATGGTGGCGCTGGATTAATGCTTGGACTTGATGATCTTGAAGGTCCTTTCCAACCTAGTGATTCTGTGATTCTGCGATTCCTAGAAGTCACCGGAGCTGTTACTACGTCCTACCCAAAACCTCTCCCTGTTGCTATTCAGGCCCCCTAAACAGCACTCGCTCTCGACGTCACGTGCGATCACCACAAGCAACGTCGCCTGTAGACACCTACGGACTGTATCTACGCTACCTTGTCTCATCATCAACAAGATCAAGACAGACAGCGCAGCTGAACGGCAGCACTCCTCCGCCTCTACGGCTCTTTCTGCAGCTCAGCGCTAGGACATCCTGCCCCACACCGAAGACGCCTCTCCTTTTGGCAACTACTCAGCTGACTTGTGCTCTCAGAAGAGATGCTGCCACCGAGATACCAAACACAATTGCCTCCGTTACATTTTCCGAAGCTGCCCAAGTATCTAACGAGTAAAAGACTCATTTCCCAATATTTCTGCTGTAAGAGGTCAGTCAACTGCTGTAAGAGGTCAGTTACAAACTGCAACGCAGTAAGTTTAGGAGATGGAGAACAAATTTACTCTGAACTACTACACCCCAACAGACAGTGGCCACTGCCTATCAGCGCTTCAGCAAACCTGAGATTAGTAGTAAAAGCCCAAAAGCCACATGTAGTGTGCCAGAGAGAGAAGATTGAGCATATCCCAAGTAAAGAAGACCTGCAACAGCAATTTTTTAAAATAAAAGGTCAATTTAGAGCGAAACCAGACTCCGTCTCTACAAGAGACCAAGAATCACACCCAGCCAGGAGTTTGATAGCGAAGATGTTCCTTCCTAATTTCAGCGGCACTCATTGTTATAATCTTGAGGGTGTAAATAACCAACAGGAACCAACTCAGCATTTAGAAGAAGGTGGCTAAAAAGGCCCTCTACAACACATAAAGTCCCAAGTTGTCCCTCAAGAAGAAGAAAACCCACCCTCCTCCAATCCTGCAGATAGCAGGAAAGCTCAAAAGAGAGGGGTTATGCAATGTAACTATGGTGTAAAAAAAAAAATGATTCAGCCTCCTTTCAGACCTTCTGCCACCTTGTAGCGGGCTTGTGACGCGGCAGTTGGGAGGACGGTGGGCTCCGTGGGCTGCGAACAGCCGGCACGGCTTACCAACTGCTGCTCCAGCCCACTGCTCTGCACACTTGAAAACGCCACGTACGCTCTCCAGACAGCAGCATCCGCGCAACCACCACCCTTCTTGCTCATCCCGTATCTGCAACCACACCAGTCGGGCTTCAATTTGCTGCTAACAGGTTTGTGAGATGCTAGCTGTGAAGAGATTAGCTGGGGGGGGGCGGGAAGAAAAAAAAGCCGATCTCAAGGCAGCTTAACACATGCAGAAAGAGGTCAAGGTTAAACATAGCATCTGAGTACAAGCTGGAAAAGGGAGCTGAGCATTGGGCTCCTCCAAAAACAGGCCACCAGATCTGCCCTCTCGCTGGAGCCGGCGCTTTGAACATACATTAAGTGGCTATCAGATGTCCCCAACAGCCGCCCTAATCAAGCTGCAAGCAGGGATAATTGCAAATGGATGTTCCCTACACTTCGTTTTCACTGTCCCTGGTCTCCTGTCACCAGCTCATCACCACCAGAAATAGCAGCAGGGCTGCCCAGCCTCCCCACTCTGCAGCCCACAGCAAAAGAGCAAAGGAGGTGACAAGCCAGCTCAGAGCCAGCAGAGACACAAACCCACCTTCTCTGCCATTTGAGAGAAAAAAAAAAAAAAAAAATCCTGCTGATGGTTTTTCCCCCCACCAATCTGTTAAATATTTTTTTTCCCCTGATTTGGGTAAAGCCTGCAGCGGGATGCGGGGGCCGTGCAAGCTTGCCCAGCATCGCTGGTAACAATGCAGCGTTCGGGACCCTTAAGCTTGTCCTGATTCCATCTCAGCAGTGGGGGGGGGGGGGGGGAAACAAACATGGAGAAGGGCTGTCCCGAGCCCCTCGATTGCTTCATCCTCCCCGATAAGCTGAGTTCGCTTGAACCCGAAAGCTGTGAACCGAAGGCAGGGGAATCGAAAGAGCCGAAGGAAAACATGCTGGGGGGCAGTCAAACCATCGCTAACGAGATGAGCTCTGCTCTGGTGCATCCGAGCAAGGAACAAAGGCACCGCATGCAACGGAGCAGCGGCTCTGCGCAGCACAAAGCCAAAATGCTCCCTGGCAGCTTCGTTAGCGACCTTTCAGGAGCATCTTTCGCTCTCGTTAAGGTCTCCAGACACAAAAGGAGACAAACGCAAGAGACCGAATGCTAACGCCGGGTGGGAATAGCCCCGGCGTTTTACACAGGCTGGCCTACAGAGCCCTGCAATGCAGCCCGAGCTCTCCTCCACTCTTCTTGCCCATCAAGTGCACATCCTGGGTAGCCGGAGCGCGGCGGAGAACTGCACGCTGGAACCTGTAGTCCTTTGGCGAGTCGCCGCCATCCCCTCTCTCTATCTTACAGCTGCCAGGGGTGGCCTTGGGGCACTGGCACCGAACGGCGAGGAGGTGGTTGAGATGTTCTGCAAGGTTAATAATGGAAAGGGTTGAATCATTTTCCTGGCATGCCTCCTCGGTGAACAACAGGGGAAATACAGCTCGCTCTGCCAGGCAGCTCCGGGCCAGGACACCAGCTCCAGCCTTCATTTCTCCGCTGCTCTCTAAGAGCTTCGAAATAAAAGAGGCAGCGCTGGAAAGCAACGCTGTCTGGAAAGAATAAAAGCAAGCGGAGCCCATGTGTTGGCAAGAGAGCTCACCGTAAAATGCATTCAAAGGGCAAAAAAAATAGTCTTGGCGGAGACGGCGTCCCCTCCAAAAGAGCATGGCTGTAACCAGCAGTGGCAATAAATCAGCTTTCCCCAGCAGGCAAAAACACGCACTGGGCTCTTCTCTGGGCGTTTGCAAGCAGCTCCTTGGCCATGTGCAAGGGAGGCGAGCGGGATGCGAGGCATCCCCCTCGGGAGCCGGGCGCAACTTCCTTCACCCCGTTTTCTTGGTGATTTGTGGGAAAGGCGGATCTGCTCTTCCTTCACGCCTCATAAGCTTCATAGCTGTCAGACTAACGTAACAGGTAATTAACTACTAAACAGCCATTTTCTCCTCCTCTCCAGAGGGAAATTGCTCACCATCCAGCTAGAAAATGTTTCTTTAGTGGTTTGCAAAAGAGAAAAGAAAGTCAGGAGTTTCTGGCGAGCGACGGGGGTGCCGCAGCCAAAGAGGGGCATTTGCAGCAGCGCCAGCAGCAGACACACATGGATGCAGGAGAAATGGAGCCATTCAAAATAGGAGAGATGATGCTTATCTGGTTGTGGGTGCTGCAAACTCCCCAATTCCAGTTTGGGCACCACCAGCAATAACTGATTCCTGCCCGCAGATACCCCGCAGAGGTGCCCGGATACAGCTGCAGCCAAAACCGATCCAGTGCCTGAAGCTCAGTTATCATCTCTGTGGTCCCGCTGCAGGTAGGAATTATTTAGTATCAAGAGGGAAGAAAAAAATCCCACCCTTCTCACAGTCTGCAGGACCAGCCTTCAAGAACTGCTGTGTCCAAGCGGCATCCGTCCTTGTCGCTTTTCCAAGGGGAGTGGTGTTGAAGCATCATTTCCCTGCCTGTTGTTCTAACAGCTGTAGTCTCCACCTTCTCTTTACAAAGACATTCACTTTTGGGGATTATCTAGCCAATCTCCCAACCCAGGCTTCACCCCGAAGTGCTCCAGGGCACGTTCGCCCAAAGGTGACACCCAGCTGGCAACAGGAGCCATCGCCTGAGCCAGGAGATCCAGGTTTGCTGCTGCTCTGTGTCACCTTCTCCTGACTCAGGCTTCCAGTTTCGGAAAGAGCTTGCAGAGCACCAAGTGCTTCACTTGGAGGTTTGATATCCCTCACGACAGGGTCTTGCATCACACTTTCAACTTTGAGCATGTTTTCAAGCATTTTAAGGACCTGTTCCCTCGGCCTTAGCACCAAAGAGCCAGGCTTTTGGCCTGTGAGAAACAGCATTTTCCTAAACAGAAACCCCAAAGCAGATCCAACTTTCTAGAAATGCCAAATTCTCTAGCCTGAGGCAGAAACATCCAGTACTGCAGCCTTGTGAACAGGCACCCGAGGAACTCTACACGCTGCTCTTGGCCACAGAAGACCACATGGATGCAGAGGAGCCGCCCCACGGAGGCTGGGTTAGAAGAGGGATACGCACCGACGTTCAATCCAAATCAACAGAACGGGCAAAAAGAAAAAAAAAAAAGCAGGATCGCAAAGAAACACAAACAAAAGCCGGCAGCCAAACTTTTGTTTGAAAGCCTGTCAGGTCTAGACTGCAACGTGTGAGGAAGGAACAGCTCGAAACCACAGCTGCTAATGGTTATGGATTTGGCAATCAAAATGTCTTTGTTAAAAAAAAAAAAGTTAACTGCCTTACTATTGAGGTTACAAACCGCAGCCTTGATGCATTGTTGCAGTCAACATCCTCCCTGCTGTTTTTGAGAGCTTACATCTGCTGCTGGCAGATCATGTGCTGGCATAGGCCCCCTTTGCAAGGATGCGCAAGGAATTTTGCTAGCCTGCCTTCCTTTCCCCTCCTTCCCACAACAATGCCTGTCAGCCCTTGCCTGCTCTGCCCCTCGCATGCTTAGCTGGTACACAACCAGATCCAGACGCAGCAGGCTGGGATCGCCACAGGATCCTTCCCCCGGCCGGTCAGATCCATCCGGTGGGTGTTCTCCGCTCCCAGCCTCGAGCCCAGCTCTCATCATGTTCCTACACCACAAGCTGTACTTTGATTCAAAGGGCAGGGGAAGCAATTAAAACGTAATAAGTAATAACAGGACTTTGAAATGTAGATTTAATATTCAAACGCGTGCTGGTGCACTCGGATTTTAAAACGCTGAGCAGTCTGCCAGGGCTGCGGTCTGCAGGAAGACCTGGAGGACTCAGCAGTGCCAACAAACACCAGGCACGCTGCACCCTCCCTGCTCTCCCTCAACCGGTGTCGCAGGACCTACAGCCACCAACACCCTTCTGCGGCTCAAATCCCAGCCTGAGAAAACACCCGCCCACGGTAAACCCTGCAAGCAGCGCGTGAAGGGCTTGAGATGTTTATAGAGTGCCTGACGACTGTCGGGGGAAACTGGGTGGACTTGGAAAAATATTCGGTAGTGTACTAGGCTCGGCTGAAAGCGCTGTTTGCATCCTGCTGTGCCAAGGGACGGCGGAGGCAGGGCTAACCTCAGCTGCAATGCAGCCCCACCGCCCGCGCCGTCAGGCCAGACCTGGCAAGGAGGAGGAACAAGGCGACGGGAAGGAGGAGGTGAGGGGAAACCAGGGCACCTGCTTCTGGCTCGAGCAGCTCACAGCGCCTGCACCCTGCTAGATACAGTCAGACAGCTTCAATCAGCTTCAGAAAAGTCTTTTCATAAATCAGAGTTGCAAAGCAAAGGGGTAAAATGTCACAGCCGAGCACAGCAGGTGACGGAGATCAGCTGAACTTTGGAAAAAAAAAAAACAACTTTGGTGAACGAAGCCCTGCACAGATAAGGCATCCGCATCCCTGTCCTGGTTTACTTCGGCAGCCGCCATTCCCCACGCTGACCCTTGCTGCTACTCCCCGAGGAGGCGTGACGCCGGCGGCTGCTTCCAGTTATTGATTCAATCCCACCAACGTGATGGGATTTCTCACAGCCCAGTGCGTGGCAGAACCAGGATATGCATCTGAGCGACCGGTCTGTTTGGGGTTATGAAACCGATGACACACCGAAGAAAGCTTAAGCAAGCGTAGTCCTTGGGCACTCATACGTTTACTGCGGTGGTTATATTCTCTAGCTGCCAGGTCCCCCGTCATTTGGGGTCACCACCTAAAGGGTGGTCTCGGCTCAACCTGGTGGAGCTACAACCAGACAGGAAGAGTGTGCCTGAGCAGCAGCCAGGCTCGAGGTCAATTTTATCTAACCCTTGGTTTCAGGATTAAATAAAAAGCAAACACCAAGAAGGCAGCAAGTATCAGTGACCACATCTGAAAGAAGGAAAAAAAAAAATCCCACATCACTGACTAGTTTGCTGAAATGGTAGCAGAGGCTAAGTCCACAGTCATCATTAATTAAGTCATATGCTTCAGCCTTGGCTTCGTTTTTTCCCTAGGGTCTAGGAAACCAGAGGAGAGGGCAAGCTAGCCTCTATCATTCGATTTCTTTGGCATGTTAATGCATTCCTAAATTAATCATCATCAAGTGACAATCTCTCCTTCATCTTAACAGACTGAGCAGTGGCCTCAGTAAACCTGCTGGCTTATGCGAGGCAGCTGGAGCCTTAGAAGAGTCTCTGATGAAAACCAAAGCACTTCACACAAGGAAAAACTCCCCCATCTCTTACCGGCTATAATCCAAACCAGCTGCATGCCTGCTCTGCTCCTAGAACCACGAACCAGCGGGGCTTTATGCAGTAAGAAGGCAAATACAGAGATGCACCACCCGTAGGTTCCTGCAAGCCAGACTAATGCATAATACCTCTTGATCTGGCATCAGGCTACACGCGAAAGACAAATTCAGCTTAGGAGAATTCAGGGACCTGTAAAGTTCAAAGGCCTTTCATTGGCTGCACTCATTAACAGCCACCTAGACTGCTGCAGAAGGAAGTATATCTGATCTAGCCTTCAAAACCCTGCTAAAAAAAATCATTCATCGGTAGAGGTGCAATAACTAAGCCTCGGGAATGAGAAGGCAAATATCCCGTTGGTGGGGGGGTGGGTGAAGGTGCCGGGACGGCCACAGCATCGCACAAACAAGCGTTTGTCTCGCTTGGAGCCTGCGCCAGGAAACCTCTGCTTTGGGGAGAAGGTCCTTGTAAAAAGTCTCTACGTATTTATACTGTTCTTCGAAGTACACGTCAACGTATATGTTTGTGTTTCTCCCTCTCATTGACTTCTTTCTTAGGAAAATATTACCGGCGGGCTATTGTTCCTTTATTTGGAGACAATCTAAACAGGTATCTTCTGCAGTCTAAATATAGGAAATTTCTACCCTTCTTCTTCAGTCCCAGTTGAGAATTTGAAGTGAATCCTTGTGTGCTTGGCACCCAAGTCCAATTTTTTTTGCTGTTACTTTCACCGGGGAGGGAAGAGGAGGGCAAGAGATTAAACGCAAATTTCCTGAGAGGGAAAGATGAAGCCTATTTAAATGATAGTTGCAATCTCGTGGCACAAAAATAGCTTAGACTTGTTCCCTTGTGCAGATTTAGGACACTAACTGATCACCTAGAAATGAAAAATAAACACTTTACTCCCATCAAACATAATTACCCAATATTTCAACCCGAGATAATAGCTACATCTAGATATCGGCATGTGTGTGCACTTGCATTCAAAATAAGTCCAAGCACACCTATCAACTACTAAAATAGCAGCAGCGGAAACATTCTTTTTCCAGTTAAAGTAATAGTCTCTCAGATCAAAGTCATTAGCAAAATGAACATGGACTTCAGAGCACATTAAAACAGCATAAATGTAAATAGTTCCCTGCTTGCTTTAGACTCTTGCCAAGCCTTGCCTGCACCATCCCATGTTTCCCCAGCGAGCACTGATGAAGTCACCGACACCTCATGCAGGAAAAGAAAGGCAGCTCCTCACTCCACTCAAGGTGTCAGTGACGCCAGCCCCGGCGCAAGGAAAAGCCGTCGTCAACGCTCAGATCTCAACGAGGCGGGGGGGGAAGTTTCCAGGTCACCTTTAGTGCCGAAAAGCATAACAAAGGGATCATTCTGGTCTCAACCAAGGCTTTTTGGGTGGCTGCCACAAAGAGAAGGAAACGAGCCCAGAACACGCTCCGAGGAGGTGCAAGTTGTGCAAAGCTCAACTGGAAATACTGAGATTTAAGAGCCACGCGGAGGGAGCTCCTGGCACAAGCCAACCACCCGCCCTCAGCAGCAGGGCTGAATTTAGAACCCAGCTTTTGCTTCAGTCCCCTGCAAACAAAGCAGGTGACACTTGATACCTGGGATGGACTTTCCTACCTGATAACAACTTCTGCTCCTAGAGCAGCTTCAATCCAAAGATTACAGCTTTGAGCAGTAAAATTGGGAGTATGTAATCTCTGACGGGAAAGCACTGGTTTATTTTCCACGTGGGAAAGAGACCCAGAGGAACGGATTTAACTAGTTCATGCAATTAGTAGCACAACTGGGATTAGGCAATGTCATCTGACATGACGCTGATTTTAATCACAAGGACATCTCTTCCTCTGCTCCCTGCCAGCTACTGCATACAAGATCCTGTTCTGTCATCACTTCTCACAGGGCCCTGAAGATCTGCAAACCACTTCAACAACGTCAGTTGGTCTTCAAATACTGTACGTAGGGCAGAGCTACAAGACTGACCCCAATGAAGGGGTTACGCAAAGCCAGACTTACACATCCAGTAATAATGCAGATAAATAACCGGTCCCTAATAGCAATGCAAGCGCTCGGGGCAGGGACTTGGTCTGAGTCTGCTGGTGCAGCATCCAGCAAAATGGGGCATCATTGCTTGATTCTCTTTTTTTGAGAAAAAAAAAAAAATATTAAACGAGCATAATGATAGAAAAATACCAGCAGGGTGCCACTAACATCTTCATTAGCAACCTGAGAGAGGATGCAAACAGCACGGAAATTAAATCTGCAGACAGTACTAAAGAGGGAGAGGATGACAGCATCAAAAGGACTGAGAAATAATAGAAAAGTCGCAGGAGGGACAGACCAGGAAGAATCTCTCTCGCCTATGGGAAGAAATGGTCACAAGAGTCAAAACAAACTTCTGTGGCTGCTGAAAAAGGCAGGGCCACCATCAAAAGACAATGAGCAAGACAGAGAGCTACTTCATCTTCAGGTGGTGGGTATAATCTGCAAATGTGCCTTGCCCTACATGTGTGAAATGATTTCTCCCAGAAAATGCAGAAGCTTCAAATGCAAGTCAGTACAGAGGAGAGGTGTGAGTCAAAGCACAGTGCCGGAAAAGAGCTCCGCGGTGGTTTCATCTCCGAGAGGTCTCTGCTGCTGCATCTCATTAACCTTACCTGCCAATATACTGCAGATCTATAGAAAATATTCAATGTTTTTTGCATGCCATAAGTGGTGAAAACACATCTTCCTTTCCCTCTCTCCCTGAAGTGAGGAGGAGTCTTTGTACACCAAAAAATGGTTGGATTACACCGCTGACAAGTGGCTTTGGTGCTGGCTGCTGATGAACCTGGGCTGAATCATCAGCGTGAGCAACAGGGATTTCCTACTCCCAGCGAGATCCAGCCCAGATTTCTGAGCTGGCGCTGCACACTTTTTCATCTTGCTAGCATTTGCAATTAAATTAATCTCAGGTCCCTTCAGATGCACTTGCTGCTCATGATAGTCCACAAAAAACATACATTTCCTCACAAAACAGCTTCAGAAGGGTGCTCAGATCTCTGAATACAATCTTACAAGCTAGGGAAATAAACACTGCATTAAGCCAGCCTGGGGAAAAAAATGGACCAAACCACTGTAAAAAGGCAAGAAATCAGGAATTATAAAGTTTGCCATATGGGAGCAGCAAAAAGCCAGTGAGAGAGAAACTGGGAGGTGCCACGGCATCGTGGCATTGAGAAGAGAGGTAAATCTCTCACCTATAGGTCTGACAGCAGTGCTACTGGCATACACTACTCTTCCTCACGCGTCTCTGCGTCCAAGCGGTGCCAGCAAACCGGGAGTTTACAGAGAACACAGCTAATTGTGAGGCTCCTTTGTGGGAAAAAGCTTCCTACCTACAGCTACCCACAGTTCCCAGATTGTAAGAAGCTGTCGCAGCCATTTTACCAATGCCTGAAGAACATATCCACAAAGGAGAAGGGAGGAATTGTTAGTGAGAGAAAAGTACTTGCAAGAGACCAGGACATATTTTTCCACCAATAAGAAGGATGAGAGTCTCCATTTAAAACCAAACTGTAAATTAGTGGATGCTACAGAGGAAAAAAAAAAAACCCTACATTGGCCCCAGTTTGCTCCCATTCAAGGCCAAACACTCCTGCAGATTTCATTGTATTCCAGTCCCAAAGCTCCCTCTGCTGCTCATATTCCAACCTCTCCCCCTCCCTCACGCAACTGAGAAGAGATACAAACTCATCATAAATATTCTCTTCATCACTAGCTCCCAGGCGTCTCTCTCTGCTAAAAAACCTCACAGGGGCTGGAAAAGCCAGAAGAGCACTTCACAAGAAACAGCCCCCAGCTGCTGCTGCTTCTCCAACTCTTCATGGCAAGAAGATGCCCACCAGCCTGGGGTGTCCTCTTCCTCTGTCCCAAGGAAGCTATTTATTCCATCTCATAAGATGGTCTTGGTTCACTAGCAAGCCCTACATGGTCTGGCGATTCCCCTCAGACCAAACCTGACTTGTACAAGGGGCAGTGGAGTGACTAGACATGAAACGGTATTGAGAACAGCCGTGCTGCGCTCGGTACTAAGCACAGGTTTTGTAAGTTAATACATCCCAAGGAAAGCCGCTGCTCCAGGTTTTGGGCATGGAGTCAGTCACAGCATCACAGACTCAGGCCTCAGGAGGTCTCTAGTCCAACCTCCCGATCAAAGCAAGGTCAACACTGAATTCAGGCAAGGTTGCTCAAGGCTTTGTCCTGTTGGGTCTAGAAAATCTTCATGGGTGGAGACTGTACAACCCCTCTGGGCAGTGCCTGCTCTGCTGCTTGGCTGTCCTCATGGGGAATTTTTTCTTCTTAAGTCACACTGAAGCCTTCCCTTTCAACTTATGACCCTTGTCTTTCATGTACATCAGGAAAGAGCCTGGCTCTGTCTCTCTATAAGCTCCTTGCACGAAGCGGAAGGTCTCTCTTTCTCCCCAGCCTCTCTTCACAGGGCATATGCTCCAGCCCCCAAGCATCCTGGTGGCCTCCACTGGACTCAATTCAGTTTATCAACATCTTTTTTGTGACCACAGTATGCCAGATGTGGTTTAACCAATGCTGAGCAAAGAGGAATACACTGGGCCATGCTGGACTATCGTGCCACCAGCCCTCCTTGCTGCCAGGGCTCCCGATCAGCTCACTGGCTGCCAAGATCCCCAGTGCCTCTTCAGCAGAGCCGCTCCCCAGCACCGATGCCAGGGGGTTAGTCCACCCCAGGTGCAGGGTTGGGCGTTGGGCCTTCAGGAATATCATGTCCGGCCTTTCCTCCAGCCTGTCGAGGTTCCTCTGGCAGCCCTGCTGCTGAGCATACCCACTGCTTCTCCCAAGAGCAGCATTTGAAAACTCATTGTGTTTTGAAAACTCACTCCATCTCCCCCTCCAGGTCATTGCTAGAAGTATTAAACAGGAGAAGTCCAATGAAAAAGCCCTGAGGAACACCACCTGTAACCAGCCTCAAGGAGGTTACAAGCTAACCACCACTGCATTTTGAAGTCCAATCACTCAGCCAGCTGTCAACCCTAGAAGTCCACCTACCCAGACTACAGTGACTCATGTAGGATGCATGCATGCTGTAGGCTAAAAGCCTTGCTAAATACAAAGTAAAAGATTCACCACACTAACTATTGGATCACAGAAGGCAATCAGGTTAGTCAAGCATGACTGCATCCCTAGGTAAATCCACACTGGCTATTCCCAATGTCCTCCTCCTCCATGTGTCCAAAACTGGCTTCCAAGAGGAATCGCTCTATGAATTTCCTAGAGACCAAAGTGAAGCTGACTGGCCTGAAATGTTCCAGATCATCCTTCTTCCCGTTTTAACGATGGATATAATAGTCACCCTCTTAGAGTTATCAGGGTCCTCTCCTGATCTCCATAACCTTTCCAAGGTAAGAGTGGCCTCACAAAAGACATCTGCTAACACTCTCAGCACATTTGGATGCACACCATCAGTACCCATGAACTTGTATGGGTTGAGATTTCTCAAAAGACTTCTGATTCAAACTCCCATTGCTACAGGCAGTCCCTCTCCTCCTTGAACCCTGCCTCTAGACACAAGATCTCTGGGAGATCCTGTTGGGGAAGCCTGAGGCAAAGAAGGTCTCAGCATCTCAACGTTATCTGTGTCCCTGGTCACCAAATCACCTGCCTCATTCAGCAAAAGGCCACTCAAACCTCCCTTTGACTCCCCTGGGAGTCTTGATCCACTGTAATCTCCAGCTGTCCCTCCTTCCCTGTACCTAGGGGCTCTGGAGGTCCTCTCTGCAGGGTCTACATGACGACCTTGCAGCTCTACTGTCCATCCTCCCTGGTGGCGGGGTGCTCACCTCCTCCCATAGCTCCTCCTGGTGACTCGGTGCCCCAACCAGAGCACAAGTCTCACCAGTGGGGTCACCGTGACCTCCAGCTCCAGGAATAAGCACCAGGCAGTTCCAGCAGCTATGCACCTAGATGCCTCTGCTTGGGCCAAGCTACCCTCTCTTAGATCAGAGTAGTTGGTCCTGCTGGTACAAGGTCCAACTTGCTGCAGCGTATTCCACGTTTCCACACTGTCTTCAGTTTCCAGCCCCCTTCTATCTCATCTACCACACAGATCAGTGCAGTAACTGCAACGTCTCTGCTGGCTGCACTCAAGGCAGTTGTTTGCTGCCCTCCAAAAGCAGCCAAACGGGTACTTGAGCCCTCCTAATCCAGAGTCCTCCCTGAGATCGGAAGATCAGCATAGTTATACCCAGAGGTGGCAAAAAATTGCCGCCTGGCTGGGCAAAACTTGGAGTAATTCTTTTCTATTATGACCCCATGCAGTTTCTTTAAGAGAAATGATCAGCACTTTAGAAGTCACATCAAGATAAGATGTAAGGTCCCGAGTTTGACAAATGAGGATGAAAACTTGAAATGCAACATTAACGCATTGTAGGATCCTGTCTTCCACAGTCCAGCACAGCCACAGCATCCTGGTGCACATCCATCCATGCAGCAAGGGAAGCAACGACTGTCATGAGCCCTTGCAGCGTGGTCTCTCAAGCTAGCGTTGGTTTAATTGAACAGATGTGAGTCCGTATTGAAAAGAGTTTCAGCGTATGAGAGAAACTAGTTGCAACAAAACTACCTCACTGCCAGAGAGGCTGATGATGGATTCAGGCTGTATTAGTCCACTGCTCCCTTCCACCATTACCGAAATGCATTTTCTCAGTACATTCTCTTTCTATCCACACCAGACCACATAGTAGTTGTGTCTTCTCTCAATACAGTCTAAAATGTCCATTCAATGTCTTCTCTAGAGCATTTCATGGAGGCAAGTCACACAACTTTAGAAGTTTGCTGGCTAATGCAAATTCGTAAAGGTTTATTTGCTGTACTCACCTGCTCATTAAATTGCTCTTGCGATAAACAATCGGTCACTTCCACACAGCCCAGGAGGCACCCTGAGGGATAATCGCTGGGAAATTCCACATCTGCATTGAAAAAAACACCTCTGAAGGGGGCCCACATCCCCACGCACATAGCTGGGGTCTTCTAACCCCCAGGTGCCTTTCCCTCCCACCATGCACTTCTACTTTTTGAGGCACAAGAAAACAAACAGCAATTTTAACACCCTGTTGTTCTTTTTCCAGCCTAGGATCTTCACCGTGACAGGACTAAGGTTGGGAGATTTAGTTATACATACACCTTTCCCTGCTTAGCTTCTGACAGGGGAACATATAGTGCAGGAAGAGCTCCTTGCCCTTATGAGGGAGCAGGCAATCCTGCTGTATGACATTTAAGCTGGGTGACGTGCAGAAGCACCGCACAAAGAGGCGTGCAGTGCAGCCACCAGCATCCTCCTACCCACGTGAGAGAATAGACACCTTCCTGAGAACCTGCAGCTTTTCAATCCCGATTGCCACGAGGTCAGAATACATGAAAAGCCTTTAACATCACTGTAAACAGACTGAAGCACAAGCCACTTACATGCACGCAAGCACACACTCGATAGCTTGTTGCTTGAGCCAAGAATAAAATGAAGTCCTTTGCTGTCAAAAGCTATCACAGAAGTCAGGTGCAATTTGACGGTGTTTGTGCTTGGAGTACGTGACCAGCTAAAGGATGGAGTTAAAGTCTGCCACCATACTCATTCGGCTGACAAAATGTGGAAAGGATGAAGAGAATTTCAAGAACAGAAGGTTGAAAAGCGAAGCAGTAATAACTGCTCGGCAGAGAGGGCTTTCTGACACTGCTCATTACGTGGCTCAATGTACCAAATAATACAAAGATCCAAGGAGAGAAGTTCACCTTTCTGGAGCAGCATTCTGTAGGTGGTCTCCAGTTCATAGATTTCCTGAGGGGAAGGTCTTTTAGCAGTAGCTGCAATCCATAACCGCCCTCTGTGAGATGTGTACCAGGTCCTGCCCTCCACCCTAGAGAACAAAAGGAGAATTTAGGACTTAAATTTCAGCAGAAATCACCCACACAGACAGATTTTTCAATCGAACGTTTCGTTACGCAATTCCTGCTGTTAAGCTTTGCCCTGCCTATTTAAACTCAAGCAACGTGTCAGCACTACAGAGAAAAGCTGAGATGGGCAAGAAATAACGCCACAAGCAGAGCATGTCCTCACTGCTTTAAAGCAACAGCAAAAAGGGACGTCAACCCCCTGCAAGTACAGCAGTATGTCGGACACGTGTGTACGACAATCTGCTCACACAACTCCCTTACAAGCTCAAAAGGTTACACATAGTAAGCACGCGACCTAGGGAGTAGCCACGGACCACACATCCGTACGAAGTGGTCGTTAGCTGCAGCTCTCGGGGATCCCAGCATGGGCACTAGGCACCAGCGCCACAGCTGCACCGGAGTGGCTGACAGCATCCCCAGGCCGCCTGGATGCAGGCGCCGGGCACACTAAGATTTACAGCATCTTTAGCTTGGGAAGTGAAAAAGCTTTGCTCTCCAAAATGAAAAATACTGTGAAGGAAAGGAAAAAAAAAGGCTATTGTTCTATATTAGTGGTAGGAAGGGTGAATTAACACGTCGGGGATGCTGTGCTGAAGGAGCTTCTCTTTGTAACTTGATTCCTAGCCCAGAGGGGGAAGGCGGTGGCAAGGGGCGTATGCGTGTGGTTGTTTTTTTTTAAACAAAGCTTGGTGACACTGTTGGCTTCTTTATGATGGACAAAAAGACCAGAAGAACATATTTCACATTTTCAGCTTATTTACCTTTCAAATTCCAGAAAGGCACACCCTGACTATAGCAGAGACACCATAGCCTCTCTCTAAATTTACCCACTGTGAAGAAACTTGTACCTTTTGATTCCTTTTACGAGCAAGGAAGCCCAAGGCTGGTGCATGCTGAGGCACCAACCATCATCTGAGATCTCCTGCAACTCTCGATCCTGAATCCGCAACCTGTTCCGCTCCGAGTCAGACTCATTTCCAGCATCCATGGAATGGATGGCTTTCCTGTGCGGGAGCAAACCAGTTTGGTCCACCCACTTCAGTGTGTTCAAAAGAAATAAGAAGAAGGTTAGCACCTCTCCAGGAAAAATGTATATCATGTGCTTGCTGCGCTTACACGCTGCACTTTGGCAGGAGAAAAAGCAAGGTAATGCTCTGCTCTGTGCGGCTTTTCCTTTCTATGCATCACAGTTAAACTATGGATTTAAGGAACAAATCTACCTGCTGGTGTTTCAGAGCATTCACAGGAAGAACATACAATTTTCAAAGCATGTTCACAACTATCAACACTCAAAACTGGGAATCATCAAACCCCCAAATGCATAGTATGCACCAAACCTACCACAATTGAAGTGGAATTGGAAGGTAGAGATTACACCCTTTGGAAATTGGAAGCCTGGCAGAAAAGGCTTCATAAATGAGCTGAAAAAGTGACACAACCTTAGATTTGCTCTCAGAAATTCTTCCAAGTTCCTGAAAAGGAGAAAGTTGACTAAAACCCAGATAAACCAAACCGCCCAAGAGCAGGGAATTGGCAAACCTTTTGTGTCCCCAACTCAGATGGCTAATGAGGATCTCTCAGACACAGAGGGAGGAAAGAGGTACTACAAGCACGCCAGAAATCACAATTCTCGAGCTCAACTCTCCCAAAGTTAGTCATTACTCTGGTATAAATCATTCAACCCATACTGACCAAAGGAGCAGGCTGAAGAAGACGGGGATTCACTAAAACACCAGAATTCAGAGACGTCTTTGCTTCTGGGCTCCCAGCTGGCTTGCTCAGCGTGCCACAGTTAATGGCTTCGATGGTTTCATCCAGTCTGCAAGCACAAACAAGAGGCAAGAAAATTCCCTGCTTCCCCCTGGCAACATCTCCCTTCTCCTCTCACAAACATTTCTGACCCAAAGTATTTTTTTACCACCTCCCCTAGATAAACTATTTCCTTGCTAGGTCCGATGTCTGGATTTGAACAGTCACTCTTATCTACTGCAGAAGCTCAGCCCAGTTGGAATTCAAGATGAACTGGTTTTGTTGAGATAGGCCTTCTGCAACACATCTCTTTCCAGGGCAGTTTTATCTTTAACAGACGTGCCAGCTACCGAAGGCCCCCATGAGCCTGGCAACAGCTGGGCTTTGGAGGAGGTCTCAGCAGAGTTGCGCTGAAAGAGATGACGCGCTGCGAGCCAAAAAGACCCTCAAGGAAGAAAAGAATGCAGAATTGCATCCTGGTGTCAGAAGTGCCCTTCAAGGGAATGGCTCACCCAGCTTTCCTTATGCTTGCTCTTCTAGATTCAGCCAGACCACCACCTGTAACGCCTCCCTGCTCTCGGGCACGCCTTCACACTGCCAGTTCTCACTCACTTGCTGTGGTATTCAGCCATGCTGTTGTCTTCCTCCAGGATCTGCCTGCCAGCGAAGTCGATGGTGATTTTTTTGGCAAGTCGAGAGGCGTGACGCAGCTCCCGCAGCTCCTGCTCTCTCTTCTGGAGGGCCTCCCTTTCCTGCTTGGAGAGCCACTGGTTGGAGTCCGTGGCAAAGTAATCTGATTCATCGTCAATGACCTGGGTTCGACGCACACTGGTGAGAAACAACCATAACGGTAGAAGATGAGCAGAGCAGGACAGCAACACAGCACTGCCTGCCCCAAACCTGCCTTCCTACCAGCTCCTTTCTGTTCTCTCTAGAGAGCTGGACCGTCAGGGACACACAGCAAGGACATCCAAACAGGACCCATTCCCGGGGTTTGACCTTGTTCCACCAACCGCCAACATTAAGGTATCTGTAGCTACAGCCCAGGTTTTAGAAGGAACTCTCTCACATTCCTGTTAAAGACTGCTCAGCCTGACAGACAATTTATGCTATTTTACAATAGTCTCACAGCTAGTATCTTACCTTGTTCTGTCAAATTCCAACAACTTGTCTTTGTGTTTCACAGCCATCTCCAGGCCTGCTTTGAGTCTAGCTTCTTGTCGAGGCAGTAAGTCTTTGCTTATGGCATCCAAATTCCCAGAACTTTCAGCACCTGAGATAGAAAATAAATCACAGCTCAATAGTCAGGGACAGGCCAGTTGTTTTAAGCCCCAGTCTTGGTGAGGCTGGCTGCAGAAATGTCCCCTAAAACAAATGCAATTCAAGGAGCTACAAGAAGAACCTTGCACCAGAACCAGCACCTTCCCAAACCAGGTTCAAAGCCTGATTTTCCCTCTAGCTCTTTTCACAGACTCCTTCCTCCAAACAGGAGGAAACATTTAAACACTGCAGTGATAACGTCTAGGTAGTGTTTAGAGAGAACACTTTAGTCTTGGTCTTAGAGTTTCCTTCACCCTTCCCTAACAATTTGGGCGGTCCCAATTCTGCCAGTCACCAACTGCAGCCCTCCCTAAAAGCCGAATTCTCTCCTCGGTGTTGTTACCTCCACAAAGAGGCCCTTGGTCACGACAGATCGCTGACAACTGATAGTTACGCGCAGAGCAAGCTGTCTGTCTGCTGCCATACGGGCCTCTCGCAAATGAAATCCTCCCCCAACACACCTCAGCAGGTTTTTCAGACCAGCTATTGTTAGAGAGGGAGGAATCTATTCCCAGCAACTCTCTCTTCTTGCTTACCATTTCTGGCAAGGGGCCAAAAACCAACCACACAAAAGGGTTAAAAAAAGAAAAAGGTGTGCATCAAAGCGACAATGGAACAAACCAATGTATTTCACAGAAGACATCACGCAGGCTAATGCCTTTATTGCAGGGAAACAAAAAGCCTGTATTTCCCTGTTGTCACTGATCCACATTTTTGCACTCCTGAGAAAAATAGCTATCCACATTTCAGCTCTCACCCTACACAGATCACACACAAAGCAAGACCTGGCAGGGGCAGAAGGGAGGACCGATAAAATGGGTAAGAAAAGTACATCAGGATCTCTACAGGAAAATTATAAACGGACCGACTCTGTGATCAGCTGTTACTCTCAAGGACTTATAGGACCTCCTTGCCACCTCAGCAGCTCTAAAGAGAAGTTGACACCAAGACCCAGAGTAAATATTTCCCCAGTTCTTCAGCAAAGTGTATTTTTCAACCAAGAACACTGTGACCTTGGCTGTATTTCAGCTAAACTCAGACAAACATCCCCATAATGCAGAGGTCTTCGCTGGGAGACTGGGTATTATTTCCTCTCGCTTTCCTTGGCTCTGTTCCTATTTTTAGCTTCCAAGATAAGTGTTAGACAAGAAGAGTCATTAGAAAATATTAACCACCACCTCTCTAGACCCAGCAAATCAGATAGCAGCACTTCATCTTCCACAGCACACATTCCACATGAGACTTATCCTAATTTTCAAGGACTGCTACAATGATCCAGTTCATGTGATTGATTCAGGAATGCCTAACGAGCAGCCTTGGGGCCTCTGGGTAAGGACATTCGACGCTGCCATTTGACACTCATGGTTATCACCTCTGTTGAAGTCCACAAATGCTGCCGAGTGCTTGCTGAGAGGATACAAGGAGCCAGCTTCTTGTAATGTCCCCCACAAACACCGTGCAGCAACAGGGACAAGTGGCTCAGTAATGTCTGAAGCAAATAAAGTTCACAAACTGTCCTCGGAACTTACATCCCAGAGAAACATTCAGGTGCCAGCTCTTGAGAAAGAATTAACTTCGTAATTCAGATGAATGGATCTAGGCAATTCGCACACCAGGACACACACACTCTCATTCTTACACAACATCAAGGCGAGTGTAACACAGTGAGGCAGAGGGCTCCTGCTGTTGCATAACTGACTAGATTTGTTACATTACAGGTGTGTAATTGCTACGGACCTGCCATGAGCTTCTTCATCAACTTCTGGCTCTTGTTTGAGTCCCGCTGAAGAATGTCCTGCTCTTCTTTAGTGCATACCTAAGGGAAAAAAAAGAAAATGAAGACTTAGGAAGGACATCACAGCTTCAGGCCCCTGGACAACAGCTCAGGGTAAGCTGTTTAAAATGGCTAAGACAGTCCACACCTCCTTCCCTTCGGTGTTATTTACACGGGGAGAATCCTGAAAGCTCATTCTTTACTAAAAGCAATCCATGAGCAATGTGCGGCTTGGTCCTTCTCGGATCCGTGGGTGAGCACCCTGCTAGGTGATCTCAAAGGCTGAGAAAGGCACTCAGAGCTCAGAGCCTCCCCAAGCAGATGAACAATGCTTAACACAGAGGTCCTCTCTCTTTGTTGGCCACTTGGAGTTAAACAGATCTTTAAAAATAGGAACCGATCTGATTTAAAACATTTTCTTCATCCAATCAGTATTTTCCTCTCTCCTGAACTTTACTGAATCTGCAGTCATTAACTTGCCCCCTTTCTCCAAAAGGCGCCCTTTCATCCAACTACAGGGTGTGACAGGTATCTCAAATGATGCATACCGCACAAGAGTTGAAGAAAAGTCAGTACACTGGCCTTGGCCATGTCTCCTGCCCCTTACAAGGCTACCAGGGCTGTGCACAGAATGAGGCTGAAGCCTCGCACATATGTTGGACACTAGTGTGATGCACAGGACAGCTACAGACTGTCATAAATGAGGCAAGCTCCAACGTGATGTAAATTGTGAGGGAAACCTCTCTGCTCTCTAACACGGCACATCATAAAAGAAACAGAAAGTGACTTAAAGCCACAGCAGTTCTCCTTCCTCTGGAAGGAGATAGTACAGGTTCTTTCTTGCTCAGCTTTGAGCTTGGAGAACTTTGCTAGAGGAACATTGATCTGAGAGGCTAATTCAGCCCCATGCCATTTCAAAGCCCTGAGCAAACGACGCCACATTCCAGCACGGCAAATAAAAACCACCTCGTTACTAACCAGAGCACCACAGAACAAGCAGGGTCCAGAGCCCTCCTGCTCGCAGACAATGCGCCCGCAAACCAAGCAGTTGTTGATGAGCTTGTGCTTCTGGCCCAGGCACTCGCAGGCGTGACGCCCAGGGATCAGGACGGCCAGCTTGTCTTGCCCCTCCCTGGTATACAGGCTGACATATTTGGGCTTCTTCTTAGAGGAATTGCTACTGCTGCTGACTCCAGTGCTGTTCTCCTGTGCCTGAGAAGCAAACAAATAAACAAACAAACTGCAATACCAGCAGCAAAGAGAAAGCACCAACCCTTGAACAGGCTGGGGAGACTCAGACAAGCATTATTCTGCCTAACTGGAATGAATCTTGGACCAGACCCCAGATTCAATGGAAAGACAAGCTTAGGCCTGACAGAAAAGGTCCAAGGAATCTAAACAAAACAAGGACATAAGGATGTTGCTGATCCACTTGATGTTTCCTGCCTCTGAAAGCTAAAACTGCTTGGGTCTAGAGAGCAGGCATGCCGTCAGTCCTCCAGACCTGCAATATCAACTTACGGGTATTTAACAGCTTCAAACAGCAGCTCAGCTATCCCCAAATCTCTTCTCAAGGGCTATTTAGATTATAGCAATGCCCTGTTTGTAACTACAAAGTCCTGTGTGTGCCTGTCCCCAGAAACAGAGCTGTTGGTGGCAGCAGGACCTCTTCATTCACAGCCAGTTCACCACCCAGCATTTTTTTTTTTATGTTCTCCAGCCAGCACAGACACCTGAGCAGAGGTTTTCCACACACTGCATGTTCAAGTATTTAGCTGCAATGTAAATTATTCTCCTCATTTCATGACTTGGGAGTCAGTGATTCTGTGATTCATCTCTCTGAATTTCAATCAGGGACTGCACTGGGTCAGGGACTAAGCTTTGGGTCAAGCTGAAGTAGAGAAACCCTGATCAGAAACAAAGCAAGACATTTTAGATGATGGCTGGATTAATAATCGAATAGTGGAATTCTCCGTTTTCTCCCTCAGACCTTACACCCTGACCAAAGAAACAAAGGGTTCCTCCCACCCGACACCTCCAGCAGGTACCAGCTGAGAAGTGAATTGTTGAGATGTTAATTGCAGGAAATAATTACAGGACAGAAATCATTCCAGGGGAACAGACCAATACCAACTGCTACCATTTCCCTGGCAATACTCAAAAACAGATGCTTTGGGAAGAAAGCACAACACACTCCAGGCACACACCTGTCTCGTAACACTAGATGAGCCTGGTTTCAACCACAAATTGCATGCCAGCCATGACCAAGAAAGACTAGGATTTATTACCCTTATCTAGTTCAGCAAGCAACACTCCAATATAAACAAAACTCTCTGGCCTTTAGTCGTCATATCTGTGACACACTTGAAAATCCTCTTGCAGCTCAAGCACAGCTTTTCTTTGCCTCTCGTCTCCGGTCTCTCTCGACAACAGAAAAGAGGATTTCTCAGAAACACGTTCCCAGAAAGCCTGTTTTCATTCACCACAGAATAACAACCCGCTTTCTCTGCCTGCTGCACCGCTAGAGGATTGCTCCTGCCCCCTGACCCACACCTCAGCTAGTTTCTACTGCTTCTACCTCACACGTCCTCCCACGCTGCTTTTCTCAGTGACAGTGCTGTGATGTGGCATTAGGACACCTCTTGTCTTGCCTCTTTCTACCTACTTTCAATAGCAGCAGGCTACTGGCTTAGTGACAAGTGGATGCAGCATCGCCAGTGCCCCAGTTCTGCCGAACTGGCTTTACTGCCATTGCCAGATCCAAACACTACTGTCATGAGAAAAAAAAACAAAACCAGATAAAGAGACCTTGGTTAGCAAACCTGGCAGAGCGTTCTCCATTTGTTTTTCTTTTTTTTTTTTATTAAGGTAGAAGATACCTACAAGGAAATGGAACATGACTGTCCATTTTTAACCCTCCAGTTCAAAATATGTGATTTTTTAATCTTACAAACAAAGACTTTTAAAAACACTTTAAGCATTTGCAGCTTCCCTGCTGCAAAAAACCTGAGTTTAAAAACATAAATTTAAGTTCCACTATTTATTCAGGCGCAACCCTGACTCTCAGGATTTGGATGTCACTCAGGGTTGCGCCTGGATAAATCATGGAATTTAATTTTAGGAGGTGCAACAATGTTCACAGCATGAAGGACTCTACTGCACGCCTAACGATGCAAGTCAAGCGCACTTTACATCCCCACGCTCATTTCTGCGGAGCACGCTCTTGCGCTCAGACAGCAACAGAGTGATCTGCTGTATTTGATGCAACCTGGGACTGCAGCTGTCCAGCTGTACTTCAGGAAAGAGCTTGGGATCCCAGCAAGTAGCTCCAAATCAAAACGCACTACACCAGAAATAAAATCCAGAAATTTAGCCTAGGTAATTAAAAACATATTTAACAGTAAAGATTATTATATTTGATGCACTGACTGTGGGAAACGGTTCTGCTGAACAGAAAGTAAGTCAGCTGCAAGAAGGTAACTAACTATCGCAGAGAAACTGCTGTTTGCTGCACAACTTGAAAACAGCAGGTTTTCTTGGGTTTTAGCATTTCTATGCTCTTATTTTGCAGTTTCTTTCATTGCAGCTCAGACTGTTTATGAATATTGCAAAAATACCATCTCCACAAAATCGAGTAACATCTCAATCTCAACACTAAAGGTGCAGGAGTGGAGCTGAGCAGGATAGAAATACGGCCAAACCAGAGCTGCTGCTCAGTGGAAAGGCACTTGCACACCTCTCAGGTTCCTCTATAGCACCGAAGGCCTCCTCTCTGCAGCAGCCTGAAACATTTCAGTTGCCAGTTAAAGCTCTATTCAGCATGACTGGGAAGTTTTAAATACAGCAAGAAGGAATGTTCTACCCCCTTGGTGCCTTCCTTAATTCCTCAACCTTCACACTTCTGCTTTAACGAAATACCTTTTATTACGAATTACAGCATCTGCTTCCATTGTCTGCTCTCTCATCCATCCATTTTGACCTAGTCACTACCTGATGATTATTTTACTCTCTGTTATAGACACAAAGATACACAATCTTTCTCCCCATCCTCATATTATTTGCCCCACAGCAGTGAGACTCCCAGACACACACAGAGGGTACGAGCACAGCCTGCCCAAATCCACGGTCACCTTTGACCACTCGATGCACGGGAACAGCCGTTGCAACTGGGCAACCGTACAACTGCGTGCAACCCCCACCTATCCCGATTGCTGCCAAAGTATTTGCTCAAGTTATAGCTTGTGGCTGCCACGCCGCATGCTATCTGTGAGTGAGCAAAAGACACACAAACCTGTGTCTCACAGAAGCTGTGCTGTACGTAGGACAAGACAGGGTTTGCAGGGGGACGCAAACATTTACTAGACCCAGTGACGTAGCTGGGAAACAGAAACGCACTTTCAGGTATGTAATCCCCTTTGTCACGGCTCTGACAACGAAGGATTCGTACTTCTGGGAGCTTATTTCTGCTTTCAAATTACATCTTTTGTTAGTGTTTGGTATTACCTTTCCCCACGGCCCAGGTTCAAAGCGTGCCCTTAGCACCCAGTGACACACAGCCTGCCCTCGCGCACCAGACACACTCACCTTGGCCAGGTCGAGGGGGGTTTTTACTTCCTCTACGTGTGTGCTTGGCTCCGCATACGCAAGCGTCTCCTGCTTGTTCCTTCCTTTGCGTTTACCCTTTTTCGCCTGCTCTCCAGCCCGAGGCACTTCCGCAATCTCTGAAAGCATGCATAAGCACAAAAGAAAGGCTTGTAACTACCAGCAAAAGAATGATGTCCCTGAACCCTTGGTGAATGAAAAACTGGCTTTACACTATCATGACGTACAGAAATGGGACCAGTCACGGGCACCTGTGGCACGTAATTGTTTATAAACAGAATAACTTGAGACAAGCTTATTTGAGACTTCAATACCTTCCTCCCCGTACCACTCACCATCCTTCTTCCGATACACTGGCAAAGGCTCGGATGGCAGCTGGCAGGATTTTCGCCACCTGGCCAGCAGTTCTTCCACAAACCAACTTTTCTTCCCGTCAGTCCCCTGAATGAGGTCAACGACGTACTCCCGGATCTCATCCTCATTTGTTATTGACAAGATGTACCTGCAAGAGCACAGGATGGAGAAAAATTAGTAAGGGGGCTTTTGTGCTGAGGAAACCAATGGTATAATCGCACACATATGCAATTTATCTCTCCAGATCAGGTTTCTGTAGAGACCATGGTAACAAATGGGTTTATGAGTCAAATTTTGAGACAGGCACTTTGGGAAACCCCTTGGGGCTGTTTCACTGAAAAAAAAAGTAAGTTGAATTATCTTTCTCTCCCTGATCCTGCACAGAGTGACATCCCCCCTGACCCTTCTGCCAAACACTAAAAAATTCACCCAGAGACTCCAGTTCCCACCGAGTCACATAAAAAAATCAAACCATAAACCAACATGCTCCTGCTTAAACACAGGGAGACAGCAGCATGCCCTTCCTCACCTACCCACAAAGACCCCACACCCCTCCCCACCACCTCCCACCTCTCACGGGGCACCCACCCGTGGGACAATCCAGGGCGCAGATGCCCACGTCCCCTGAGAGCGGTTCTGAAAACACCATTTCCCTTCTGTGTTGGCCCATGGGGTGGCGGAGGGGGTGGGACCCGGAGGCGAGGAGAGAGGCCACCACGGCCCGTCACAGCGGGCAGGGGCCCGCTGGGCCCCGGCGGAGGGTACGGCCCCGAGCGGGGCCCGCCCCGGCGTCCCCAGCCCCGCTCACCTCACGACCTCCTCGCCCACGTCCAACCCGAAATCTCCACGCAGGTGCTGGACGCACCAGGCCAGGAGCGGGCTGGGCGCCGCCATGTTCCCCGCGGGGGAAGGGAAAGGCCGCCGCACCGCCGCGGCCCCGCGCCAACAACCTCCCTCCCGGGAACGCGGGCCGCGGCGCCACCGTTCCGGGCTGCGGCCCCGGTTCTCCCCACGGGGACGCAGAAAGCGGCTCTTGTCCCCTCCGCGGCTGCTGAGGGAATGGGGCAGGGAGACGAGCTGAGGCGCACTCCGAGCCGCGCACTAAGGCCAGCTCACCCGCCAGCTGCTTCAGAAGGGGTTTTTCTCACCCGTACGCCGTGTCCCTGCGTCCCCCAACCTCTTCGCTGCCAGCCCGAGGGCTTGTGCCGCGCTGGGCGGTCGCAGAGCTCTGCCAAAGTGACTCTCAGCTGCGCTTTTGCTCAGAAAACTCCCCTGGAGTCAGAGGGGAGAAGCGGTGTAAGTCTGCATGAAAGGAAAAAAGGCAGCTCACCACTCTATGCAGGTTTGCAAGGAGCGGAAGGAACATTTAGGCTTAGACTTGGGCTTAGGGTGTCATAGTCCACTCTTTAAAAAACAAACAAAACCACATCCTAAACAGAGTAATAACGTGTTCGTCTTAGCTCATGACTCACATGTCCCAGCACCACATGGGAATAGAAAATTACCATCAACATTTTAAAAATTTTTAAAAAGAAAAGCCAGCACTAAAAGCCTGCTTAAACAAAGACACATCAAAAGATAAAGGGAGCAATAGCTGTTGGAGAGGGAATGTATTCGGGACCAGCAGCGCTGAGGCGTTGCACACACTGGAGAAGGACAGTGGGATCTCTCAGGAAAACCAGTTCCAGCAGGGTATTGGGAGTGAGGGTCATCGCTGCCGCAACGGCAAAAGCCTTCAGCCGCAGCACGTGCGAGACCACAGCACAGCGAGACCCTCAGCGGCCCGCGCAGCTCACGTTGTGTTCGCAGGGTGCAGCTGCCACACAGGAGCCTCACATCAGGGAAGCTGTGATGTAATTTGTCATAACACCATCTTTCGCTGAAATTGGGGGTGCCTGGCCTTCCTCCCCTTCCTCCCCATGTGCTGCTCAGCTAAACCTTCGTACGTCAGAGGGAGCTCCAGACATAGCCTGGAGGTAGGAGACTACAAATGGTCCTGTCCCAGCACTACCAGTGCCTGGGCTCCATGCTCAGCTGGGGTCCTGAGCGGCCTCGGTGTCTCTCCTGGCTTGCTGCTGTGTTCCCCGGGATCTGGACCTTGCTCCCTGGGGATTGGATTACCGTCCGGCAGTGCTCGCCCATCAACATGTCACCACGACATTTGCCCAGTCCTGCGGTGCGTTTGATCCAGGAACAGATCTTGCTGGAAAAGACCACAAAGAAACATTGTTTTTTGGCCAGGAGCCGTTCTCTCAGCCTCTGGGACCAAAATGTGACACGTTGTGGGGCTTTCTGTGTCCCCAGCCAGTGTGGCTGACTGACATGTTTCTTCAAATGCTGTCGGCAGACGGCGAGTTGTTGGGAGCGAAGGCTTCGCATCTGCAAGCACCTGGGAGGGGAACAAGCTTCCCTCTCGGCAAGGCTTGGCAGTGTCGGCGGCCTTGCCCGCGGCGGAGCCCAGCCATTGCAGTTTGTCACATTGCGGAGCAACATCACTCCTCCTCCTCTTCCCCCGGACTGCTGCTGTACCAGTAAGGACGAGCGCAGCGCTGGGCTGTGGGACGTGGGTGCCAGCCCCCACAGCGAGGAGGGCGGCGGGGAGGGAGGAGCAGGCAGTGAGAGCCCCACGGCCACGGAGGGCAGGCCCGGGACACCCATGTGCCTTCCTGGCGGCAGCTATCCCCGGCCCCGCAGCGGAGCCGCGGCCTTCGATGCTCGGTGGCGGCTGAGGGGAGCGGGCTGAGGGCAGAGACACTGCGGGGACCCCCGATGAGGGGAGGGGGATGGGGGAAGGACCCACGCTGAGGGAACGGGGCTGAGGGTACCCGCGTGCAGCGCCTCACGGAGGGGAGGGGCCGCGCGGGGGCTGGCGCGCTCCCATTGGCGGGCGCTGGCCAATGGCGTTTCGCCGCGGGCGGCGGCCTCTCCCTCACGGGCCGGGCGGCGGCGGCGCGCGCGGCGGGATGGCGCGGACGAGGGCGGGCGGCGGCGGGACCTACCGCAAAGGTGCGGGACGGGGGTGCGCGGCGGGGCCGTCCCTGCCGCTCTCCGCTCACCACTCTCCCCTCAGCCCTGGCCGCCCGGGCTCCCAGGAAGGTGCTGGGCTCCAGCAGCCTCAACGCGGGACGGTCGTCGCCCGCCAAGAGAGGTGAGAGCGGGGCGCGGCCGGGGCTCCCCGGGCCCGGCCTGCGGCGGGGCTGACGGCCGCTCTCCCCGCAGGCGAGGGCCGCCGTCCGAGGGGGAATCCGGTGTGCGAGAGGCCGTGCCCCGCCTGGCAGAGGGGCATCGGTGAGTTCCTGCAGCTGCCGCAGAAGGAGAACCGGGCGCCCGGCGGAGAGGCGGCGGGGAGCAGCGGCCTGGGGCCGGCCGCCAAAAAGTAGGTGTCGGCCCCCCGGGGCTCGGAGGGGGGGCCGGGGCTGCCAGCCCCCATCTCTGTCTCCCCGCAACTCCCATCGCTCTTCGTCTCCCCTCGGCCCACCCCGTGAACCGCTGGGGCTTTCTCAGGGAGCATATTTAATGGCTGGTTTCCTCTCAGCCGTGGAAACAGCACCGCAAGTCCGTACAAACCCAGATCGCACCGAGGAGGGGCTGGAGGGGTGCAGAAGCGTTGTACCTCGTGGCTAATGGGCAGGGAAGGGGCACCCGGTGTGTCACAGGGGCAAAATGCAACAGGTAACGAACCGTTTTGGTACGCTTTGAAGAGTTTCGGCGGTCGGCTGTAGCTCTGCTTGAACTTGATGTTCCCTTCCTTAAAAAAAAAAAAAAAAAAAATTAAAAAAGCTGTCTGAAGTACGACGGAGAGCTGAAACCGCCCGCAGAGCAGCGTTGATGCACGCAGCTGCCATGGCCGCAGCTGGTGCTTCGTGGCCTCGCTTTAAAGCGCGCAGCGGTATCATCCGCGGGGTGAACATTAAACAGCAAAATCCCTGGAGCTTCCATGTAGTACCGAATACATTTGAAATACAGCGTGCCTGGCTGCCTGCAAGGGGAGTATCGAGGGCTGTCAGCGCGTCCTTGGATGAAACAAATTGTGAATGGTTTTCCTCCCTTGAAACTATGATTTATTTTTGAAGGAGCAAGTGACCACTGAGAAGTTGACAGTCTGTCTCTTAACAGTCATATCCTCGTTGAAATAATGTTTCTTAGCAAAGTCTGGTAAAACGCAGCATCCGTCTCCACTGTCCTCCTGGGGGTTTTCTAAAACTGGGTGGAGTAATTGGTAGTTCAGGCAAATTCTCAGTGCTCGGACGTACTTCGTTTGCATACAGAGGAAAGCGATGTGACTCGCTGTGGCCGTCCGCTCTGTTTCAGAAAAGCTTGGGAGACTGCTAGCGACTTCTGTACATCAGAAATTAAATTGCTTTACCACGATGGCACTTGAAAGATTAACTTGTAGGCTGCGCTAGTGACTAAAAAGGTAGCTGTGTGAAACGTTGTCTTACAGACACTCTATTCTCAACGGCCAAAGCATTGTTTGGGTTTTTTCCTACCAAATATAGATAATCCTAAACTGTCTGGAGGACCCCCGTAAGAATTAATCCTGAATTGGCTTGAAGGACAAGCAAACAAAGACAGACTTTTAAGAGCACCCTACCTCTTGGAGAAACAAAAGCTGTGCCCCCTAGTGCTGCAAAATTTTCATCTTCCATTTGAAATTTCCTTGGCTGAGTAAGGACCAGGTGGTGATAACCCTGCAGGGAACACACAGCATCGCCATCTAAAACAACTTACAGCTTCCCCGTGTGTTCTGGAAGAGGCAAGAGCTGTACTCACTTAACTGTGCACCTTTTTTTTTTTTTTTTTTCCAGTCAAATGGGTAAATTAGTCAGATTGAAACTCAGGTGTGAATTGGGAGTTAAAATTTTCAGCTTCGTAGAAATGGTGTGGAACCTGGCCATGGCCCTCTGGGTCGAGAAGGACACACAGAGAACCTCCGAGGGTGTATTGGGGTACGGTGTTTTCTGTGCTGAAGCAGGCTTTCCCATTTGAAAGGTAGGTGTGTGCTGCTTAATCTGGGCATCTAGCATTTAGGATAAAGTAGCTTGTATCAGTCCTAACGCCTCGAGGTGCAGTCTGGGACTAATTAAAGTCATTTAGGTCACCCAGCCTCTAGGAAAAGGGCTTTGTTAGCCTTTCAAATGAGAGTTGATTGACTTCTGCTAACTCTTTTGACTTGCTAATGCTTTTTACAGAGCTTGCCCCCTGCCACCAGATCCTGCAGAAGATGGCGAGTCCTCTGAAGAAGAGCAGACGTGAACTGACCCCATCTTTAATGATAAACCGTGTGTCTCCTATACTCAAGCTGTTTTGTCTATATTTATATAGTTTTTTTACAGTTTGTTATGGCTTATCTTCAGCTGTTAAACTTACTTTTACTTCTGTATGAGAGACTGCAAGAATATTGTAGTGAAATTAAGATATACTTTTTGAAGCTTAGCATTCAGTATAAGTCACTGTTTTGATTTTTATCTCGGTTCTCTTGAGTTCCTCAGCGACTCCTGCATACCGTGTGGTTTTTATCTTTTCATTGCTTTGTGCTTGTCCAAGACTTGCATGATTGTGCTTGTTCCATTGTTAGAGAGCAGATCCTCAGTTTTCTAATACACTGAAGCATTCTGAAAATACATCCCTATCGTGTCTTTATTGAAGGGAAAACTATGAATGATGACCCTTTGCCCAAAGATGGGAAAGCTGGATTTGAAAAGACACTGGTGAGGTGGAAAGGCAGCTGTCACTTGCTATGATTTAGAGGTGAAGTTTAATTAAAGCAAACCGGGTTGTTCTAATGAATCAAACCCCTGAAAGCCCAGGGAGCAATAAACTGGTAAAAATAAATACAGTTTGCTACCATGAAGGGTCCAAGGCTTTCACACAACTTTTGGGGTACTTTATATGAAAGAGTGAGTTAAGGTCTTTGCAGAAAAGAAGCGATGAGTCTTACTCTCAGGGGTTCTGCTTCCACTCTTCCTTAGAAGTGCCACAAATTATCAGAGCTTTCACTTTCAGCTGATGAAAAGGTGAGTTTTTGCACATGAGGAGAATTCAGTGGCAGCTCTAGTAGATCAGCCTGGTATATTCATCATGGGGAAAGCGGTTAACACTAAAAGCCTCCTCCTAAAAAGTCTACCAATAAAAAGGAGGGTTGTTACAGAAAAGCAGTTGAAGTTGTTTGAATGAGAAATAGCAAGCAAAGATTTCTCTTTAATAGAAATAAAAAAAAGACAATGTAAATTAAAGGCAATAAGCTTGTGATAATGTGCTGTTCAAACTACAGGCTTCTTTGCCCTGACATCACACAAAATAACAATAAAATTTGCTTAGTAATTACTTTTGTAGTGAACTGAAGCACAATACAATAACCCACTGAACAGGCTGTTCTGTAAGTAGCTGCGTATGACCTTATCTGCCTTCCACGTTGCAAACCATGCGGTACCTGTGCTGTGCGGGAACAGGTCGGGCTAGCACTCTGGTAGCAGGTGTTAGCAGGGAGATCTTAACGAAGTTATCACTGAGAAGATCATTATCTCAGCCTTTCTGGTAAAGGACAAATTCTCAGCATGCAGAAGTACTCTCCCCTTCCTTAGCCTGCATGTAGTACTCCTGGTGCAGCTCAGGGCTCCTTTAGAGGAAATGGCCTGGTCCAGATGCTCACGCTTAACGAGAGCCGGGGTGGTCCTGCTGAACGGGGAATGGCAGCTATTGCGACGTGCTGCGTTGGGTCCCACAGCTACGGGGGTACCATGGGTGGCCCTTCCCTCTGCCTTCCCTCTGCCACTTCACCTGCCAAACTAGCTGTAGTCCTTAGTCGCGCTCTGGCTTCTAAAACGGCCTGGGAGCCAGCAAAAAACACTGCCCTCTTCCTCATCGCATCTGCACGTCACCTTAAGTCCACGTCAACTCCTGTGATGTAGTCTTGTTTAGTCTTTTTTATCAGCCCTGCGCGGGCTATGCAGCTGCAAGCTGGGGAAGGGAGAAGGACAAAGAGCTACTCTTGACAAAATTAAATCAAGGCAGCTCTCCCGGGTCGATGGTCAAGGAGCAGCGCTGGTGAAGACCGTAACAAAGAGGCTTTGGATCGCTTTGACGTGCGTGTCATCGAAAAGTTCAAATCCGATGGAGCAGGAGCGTAAGAGGCTGTGGAAGGATGCGATGTGCGCACCGTGCACAAAAGGAGCTCAGGATCAAATAGTTGCCTATGTGGTACGCGCCTACCCTGCTGTAAAGAGCAAAACTTGGTGTTAAGAAGCTGCTAAAACCGCTTTTGCTTCCAATAAACAAACAGGCTCACTCCACGCAGGTAAAAGAAAACCCTAATGTTCACATCACAAACTGCAATCTTAAAAGCTAAGGCCCAAATTTTTTTAATGGAACAGCAGTTTCTGGGCAAAATGTGGAAAAGGGTGTTTGTTTGGGCACATTCCTGTCCCGGTGGGAATAGGGGAGAGGAACCTTCGGCATGTGAGCGGGGATGCTGCGCTGGGGCTGGGACAGCCGATTCTGCTCCAGCCGTGCCCCTGCTGCTAACCTTTGAGTTTGGCCTTGGAAGGGAAACTGGAACAGCACCCACCTATTCTGAAAAGGAGGAAAAAATCTAAGGAGGGAGGGAGTGCTGAAGCAAAAGAGCTCCAGACAACTAGAAATAAAATTCACAGGCAAGACCCCAAAAATTTAGAAGGTTTCCACATACAAAAGCTTGACTATTTTTTTTTTCCCCCAGCTATCATTGCTCTAATAATAAAAAAAATTGTCCTTAAAACAGCGCTGCGTTTTGCAGGTCTGTAGGTGTTCAATTGCTTGGGGAGCTATACCTGTGCCGTGCCACCCCAAATATATCGCTGAACAATTTACATCTATGGCTACAAATGCTTTAATACAGCAATATAATTAATAGCAAAGTTTAACATGGTAAAGAAGGGTCACGTAGGGTGTTGAAAATAAATTTAAGACACCGATAAAGTGGCTGTATGGCTGTACTTGGTGCAATGTTACTCCACGTAGCAGAGTTTTTCCCCATGCAATAGGATTTCTAGGGTCTTGGGGCAAAAGGTACAGTCTGGAGAACCTCTTGAGGGGCACAATCGGCTGGAAATCCAGTCGATCATTATTACTATTATCACTACAAAGTAGTTTTCACTTTTGAGCTCATTTCTTGTAAGTTTAAAAAATTACTTGATACCAATGCTATTTTGGTTAAATCCATATGAACACCACAACTCCCTGATTTTTTGTAACGGGGGGCAGGGGAAAGAGGGGAATAGAAAACCAGCTGAAGCCCAGTGCTCGTGAATGCTCTCTGTAATCAGCATTTTCAATTTAATTTATAACATAGAGAATGGGGGCAAGCTGAGACCTGCCAGCAAAAGACCCACTGCCATGACCAATTTATTAATCCCAACTTATTAACACACTTCTAAGCATCCACCCCCCAAAAAAAAAAAAATACCCAGAGCTGACAATAGATGTCAGCAGCATCTCCAGCTACTAAACGATTGACCGTGCTAGTGACTGGGGCAACACTCATTTTACGTTCTTCCAATATATTTATTTAGGTAACGTGTAGGGAATATATAAGTATATGGATGAGAGACTGAAATGGCTCGTTATTTCCCAAGAGCTGGTGTCATCTCTCCAGGTAATGGTCTCCCCAGGAAAATGGCATTGACAAAACCACGCACTGGTTCCCATTTCACTGGCTAAATAACTGGGACAGGCAGTTGGGAGGAACCCACTCCCCTCAGCAAATGTGTTTTTCCATCTCCAACTCATGGAGTTTTCTGCAGATAGTTCAAATTATTTTTCTGACCCCTGATCTCGAGAACATAGCGGCCCCAAGAGCACTAATGAGCACTGAGCTGCCCTGAACGGCCTCAGCTGGGACCCCCACCCACTCCTGAAAGGTCCAGGAGTTCCCTTTGACCAACATCCCCGGGACTTTTCCTGGGGGATGTTGGATGGACCTACACTGCCAGCAGTTCATTGCTGGTCCTGGTTCCTGGATGGCTCTTGGTTCACCAAGCCAACCCAGGCCAGCAGAAAGCAAGGTTTCTCCCCTGGGAAAAGGGCTATTTTCCCCACGGCATGGCCAAAAAGCCTTCCATGCCGGGGCTTGGACTGAGGTGCTGCTGCATGGGCAACAATGCTGGGGTGAGGAAGGGGTGAGGGGTGGCTCGGAGTGGGTAGAGCAAGCAAGGGGGGCATGGAGAAGGGATGAGAGCACAGGGGGTTTGCTGCTGGCATGATGAGCAGCATGTTTCCACGCAGGCTCTTGTGCAAAATGAGCACAAGCAGGGTGTTTAGGAGAGGAGGTAGTGGTGTTTAGAAGATAAGAAGAGTCTAATATGTTGAATTTTAAATCCTAGGGGCAAAATTATCTTTGTCTGGGCAAGAGAGTGTGGTGGGGCAGACCCTGTGCTTCTCCATCCCCACAGCCGAAGGCATGGGGGTTATTTGCCCTTTTCAAGTAACACAGGATAACCACAAAGTCCTGCTGCGTCAGAGCATTTTCAAGCTCTTCCGAGCAGAGTCCTTCTCCCCTCGTGTTCAAAACCGGACAGACTGAACATTTCTGTTGGATCTAGCTAGGCTGGCCAGAAGGATCTCCTCCTGCTCTCCCACACAGGGGGGCAGCTGTTTGGCAGGGAGAGCAGATGTCCCTGCCATGGGGACGCAGACGGAAAGGAGGGGGGAAAGGGCCGTCAGCTGTCGGGCTGTGCCTCCTCACCCTGTCGTGGGAGATCCAAGACGAAACCTCAGGGACCTCATCCCCCAGATGAGGTTGGTGTTTTGGTTTTTTTTTTTGCTTCTCTGCAGGCCCCACTTCCAGGCATTTTTCTGGCTTTCAATACTGTTCCTAAAATAAAAGGAAGCTGTTACCAGACTATGTTGTGCTGTGACATGTATGATGTCCTTTTAATACCGCTGGCTTTTTTACTTCCTAGTCCTTGGAATAAAGCCTTCTTGCTTGCAGACACCACAGGTTTGTGTTCAGATGCTGCCCGCTTATGCGAAGGGAATTGCAGAGGATGCCCTCTCACACAGGAGCGCTATTAATTTTGGCAAATGCTAAGCCTGTTCACGTTTACTCCTGCTCTGGATTGAGTGATTATAGGGGCCATTTCCATTGTGAGAGAGAAGAGCCTGGTACCTTCTCACTCCACGTGGTTGCTCCTCTGCTGTCACGTTCCTGCCAAAAAACCCACTCTTTTAGTCTTTCTTTTTTCTCTGATTTTATTTTTTTTTTTTCTTTGCACGCTCACAGCCAGCATTACCCCAAAGGATACGAGGTCTCTTTGCGCTTGTGTCCTGCGAGGTGCCCCCTGCCCACGCTGCTCCGGCCCTTGTGCCTCCCTGTGCCTGATCCTGAACAGGGGCTTCATTGTCCTTCCCACTGCCCCAGACAAAGGGCTATTGTGCTGCCCACCAGCTCCAGCCGGCGGCAACAAGCCGGTTCATCCCAACCGGAGACGCTGCAGCAGTTTCAAGAATAAAAGCAGGACGTTTCATTTCTGTTAATAAGGCATTTGGGAGTCAGTCCAACTTCTCACCTGTCTTGGTCAAGGATGAGGAGCCAAGTGTTGGCCAGTAAAACCTCCCGTGAGGTGGTCTTAACCCACCCAAAACATTTTTGGGTCAGCTGCAAGCTCCTTCCACCCCCATATGTCTTTCAACACACAGACTGGTCTTCTGTTAAACTCCCAGGGGATTAGCACAGGGCTAATGAGAATCCGCACATTTAATATGACTTACCAAAAGAATTCCTTGGACTAAAATTGCCTGCTGGTAAACAATTTTTCAGAATTGAGAAATTCCTTGGGAACTCCTGGATGGTTCAGAGCAGAAATGGGGAAAATTCGGATGACGGTAGAATTTCTGTCTGAACGAAGCAGTGTATTTCAAAATGCAAACAGGGTTGTGGCTGCTCCTGAGCCCTCGGGGGATGTGCATCCTGCTCCAGAATAACATAAGCTGCTTCGGTGAATTCATACCATTTTCTCCGTATGGCACTTAGAAAATGGGAGCGCTGAATCTTAACATTGCAGAAGTGCTTCACCCCTGGTGCCTCTTCTTTTTATCAAAGACGAGGTGATGCTAACGCTATTTTTTTTCATTAGTAATATCACAAAGAAAAAGAAAATGAAAAATAATCTCGTCCCAGAGCAGAGGCTCGGGATAGTGTTAAACATGATGGTGCCAGCACAGGCTATTTAGGTGGATGGATTAAGACAATCTACTTTTTTTATATTTATATTGACGACTTCAAAGGTGTATATTGTACCCGAGTTGGCACACTGCACATGTCTGTTAGAAGAAAGAGTAAGCTAAAGTGAAGTTACCAAAACTGGGCTTTGTTTTCACCTTAATTACGGCATCAGGGGAAAATTTAGAATCCTGGCATTGGGAATACAAGGTATCTATATATTAAAGTATATAATTTTAAATTCTGAATCTAAAGAAATTTTCCAGGTGATTTTTCAGTATTAACCTGTGGCTCATTCTTGGCAAGGCCACACGCTGACGAGCTGTGACATGCGTGTCTGGTTAATGAGGATTGCCCGTGGGGATGAAGGTTTTCATCACGGTGTTTTTTAACCATTTTCAAGGAACGTTGCAGTTTAAAACATTCATCTGGAAAATGTCAAGTTCTTCACCAGAAGCGGCCTGGGAGCGTTGGGGTGACGACCCTCAGCAGGTTTCTGCTCCTGTCCCATCACGTTTCCTCGGTGGCTACTAAAAGCTGGGACGTGAGGTGTTTCGGGAGCCACGTTTTCCCTCCGAAAGCGCTTTGTTACAAATAACTCTTGGAGGTGCTGCAGGCGGAAGGAGATTCGAGGCAACGATTAATTCATTACTAGGTTTAGGATCTTTATTTTATCACTATTTTAGAGGCTCTCCCCCTCTATTTTTTCTCTTTTTATAGCCAGGTTTTCCCCTCTCGCGGATCCGGTGGCTTTTTGCAGGGCGGGAAGCAGCGGGAGGACCCGGGCTGCGGCTGAGCCCCAGGCACGGCCCCGCTCACTTACCTTTCCCGCCTCAGTCCCGGCGGGGCTCGCTCCTGCAGCGGGGCCTGTCCCGCCGCCGCGCCGGGCGCTACTTCCGCCTAGCAACGGAACGCGGTTGCTGGGGCTAACCTGCCGCCGCGGAGCCCCGGAAGCGGTTGCGGGCGGCGCGGGCGCGCTGCTGCCATAGGGCGGTGCTCGCCGCGGGGCGGGGCAGGTGGGTGAGCACTTCCGGGTCGGGGCCCTCCCCGTCGAGCGCGACGGAGGGAGGAGCCGCGGCGGGGCGCGGGGAGAGCAGCGGCGGGGCCCGGCCCAGCCCAGCCCAGCTCGCTCGCCCGCCCGCCCGCCCGCCCGGGCAGCCCAGCGCCGCCGAGAGCCAGGTACGGGCGCGGGGGGCGGCGGCGGGGCCGCCGTGGCTGCGGGGTCTGGGCGGCGGCGGTGGCTTCGGTCCGCGGCGCGGCCCGGCCGCCTTCCCGGGGTCGCGCCTCCCGCGACGGCGGAGGAGGCTCAGCGGGGCTCGCCGCTTCAGCCCTCCCCCGGCGGGGGAGCGGCCGCGGTTCTCCCGGCGTGAACGGCTCTTTGCCGGGCGCGGGAGCCGCGCGAGGCCGGGGGACAGACCGGTCGTCCACCGGCAGCGGGGGCTTCCCTAAAATGGCCTGAGAGACCCCTGAGGGGTTCCGGCTGTTGGCCGAGCCGAGCTCCGGGAAGTGCCTGGGGGGGCCCAGCTCGCCCCGGGGCGTGCGAGGCGGCGACCGGCCCCGTGAGGGGTGCGGTGGCCCCTCGCCGCTCCCTCAGGGGCGGCTGCCGTGTGGAGGGGGCAGGTGGGCTGTGAAAGGGGTGCGTATCGCCACGCGTCTCTCGTGGGCCGCGGTTCTGGCCGCGACTGGCAGCGTGGGGCCGGGCACCTGCCGAAGGGGGAGGTGTAGGTGGCTTAGGAACCCTTTTTCTAAGGCTGATGGTGTTCCCGGGTCAAAGCGAAACAAAGTGCAACAAAGCGCGATGCTAACTTAAGCGTATTTGCAACTTCTCTGCGTAAAGAAGTTGAATGTTCCCCCCTTTAATTGGGAAGCTTAGATATATATGTGCTCTTTGGCACGGTATGAGGCTTTAAGGGTTGGGGTTTGTTGTCTTGTCCAAATTGCTCATGGGATTGTCATCTTCCCTTCCCAGTCCCTTTCACTGCTGGCTGCTGTCCTCTTTGGCCTTTCTCAACAGCGACTTGACTTTTCAGTTCGTAGGAAGCGTCATGTACCGAGTACAAGCTCGCGGTCAGTCGTTAATGCCCGCTGCCTCCTGCGTCCTGACTTCATGTGACGTTTTCCCACCTTCCCCCTTTCTCGTTTTCGGGCTTACAGCGGCCTGGTTGAAGTCACACTGTCATGGGTGTGATCTCAGACTTGATTTTTTTTTTTTTTTTTATCAGTGACCTAATACATATGTGTAACCAGCTTATGCTGCCACTCCCCAAGTTCTTCAGGACTTGGCTTTTCCTTCTCTCAGCTCCCAAGCTCCTGGCTGTGATTTACCTAAATAAACCATCTTCTCTACATTGCTGGTTTAATGCTGTGTTGGTAGCTCAGTCGCTGCCAACCTGCTGGGAGAGGGTGATGGGTGAACTGAGAAGCATGAGCTTTGTTCCCGTTGAGACGCTCTTATCAAATATTAGCAGTGCTTTCCCACAGACGCATTCCAAAAAATACAAAGAGCGCCTTTGAGTTATGAGTTTGGAGAGATTGCTTTCTTCAGGCTGCAAAAGCTGTGGAGGATTCCTTGCTGCCTGCCAGTTGCTGAAGTTTTGGAAGAGTTGCCTATGCGATGAAACGTTACTCGTAGGAGAATTTGGTTTTTATTACGTTGCTGTTGTAGAGAGATGTGCAGAGTGGTCTTTTCCACATGAAGCTGGGCTGACGGTAGAGCTCTTGGAGTAAAGGATGAGCTGGAGATGCTGCCAGTGATAAATATCAGCAAGAGTTCTTGTACGGGGAAAGTGACCGCCAGCAAGGTGTGACTGGATAAGAAAGGAATTTAAATATCATGGTGTGTAAGAAAAAAAAAAAATCTTATTAAAAAAAGATGTACTTAGAAAGCATGGGGGATCATGGTGAGAAACAGCCAGGAAAATCTCAGTGCTCTGTATTGAGGTGCCTGCTGCCAGTGTAGTGGTATCCCAGTACAGCTGATATTGCAACCTTTTGGCAAAAATATTGCTGACTCTATAGAAATATTGGACTATCTGCTTGATAAAATCAGTGCTTTGCACTTATGCCTTGCATAAGTACCTAAACTTTGTTTAGCTACAAATATTTCTTCAAACGTTGCCTGCCCTGAAATGGCTTTTTCTGGACTCAGCAGAGTGTCCAGCTGGTACCTTTTTTTAAGAACTGTTGGGCTGCGAGGAAGATGAGGCACAGCTCTCCCTTTTACTCTGCAAGTCATAGCATATTTTTGACTGCTGGCCTAAAGTTCATGCTGGTTGAGGCCCATCTGGGCTTCTTGCTGCATTTTTCATGTGGAAAGCTTTTCTGTTATCCTCTGACCATGACGCTTGGAAACTTGCACCAGATTCTCACGGTAAATTTATTTGTGGCTGGTATATACCTGTATGTTTTTTGTGCCAGTGTTGCCTCTTATAAAAACAACTCTTCTCTCCTTCCGTGCTCTTGGAAAACACTCAGCTCTGGGCTTCTTATTTGCAAACCACACACACCGACCTTGCAGTTGCTCTTTTCCAGGTTCCCTGTCGATCTCTTCTGTGCGCATGTTTGCTTAAAGTTAATCTCTGAACGCCCCTGACTGGAGCAGGGCACAGAATGGTAGGGGAGGTCTCTTTGGGATGCTGTGCGGTGTCACAGGTAACTTCTTTGTGCTGGTATTCTTCATGGTTGAATCAGGTTGGTGGCTCGCAGGTCACGGTGACAAGCTAATACCCCGTGTCTCTCTTTTTTTCCTTGGGTTAAAGAGCTTTCCCGTTCATAGTGTCATTTCTTGTGGAGTTCAAAGTATATGACCTTGCCTCATTCCAGTCCATCTATCTTGCTCTTCAATAGGAGTTTTTATGCGGTTCCAGTTCTCAGTATTGACAACAATTTGACTTCCTATGCCAAAGTCGCTGATGGAAAATATTCTAGTGGGAGTGATCAAGCAGGCAGGTTCACAGTGCTCCTTTGCGAGGGGAGTTATAAGCTGGATGAGATCATAAGTGCAACCTAGCCCACAGCTTCCTTACACTGAGATTGCCCCCTTTTTGTGGTTTTTAAACTAATTTCCAGCTCTTCTGAAGCAATCGGCTGCTGTGTATTTTCAGGTTAAGAGATGAAATCCGGTATAATGCGTTAAAAAGTGCTACCAGATGAGACCAGGAATCCATCTGGCCCAGGATCCTCCTCACTAGTAACCAGTAGCAGATGCCTGGGGAGGGGAGTACACAAATACAGCAGCTGTATTCTGGGGAAATACTGCTTTATTTTTCTCTCTCCAGTAGTTTGACCTCTCTGAGCCAGGTGTTTGAAGTTCGTAACCTTCACACTTCTCTTCCATGGATTTATCCTCTCACTTTGGAACTGTTGTGATATTTGCTGCTTTGCATGGAGAGTCACAAAGCTGGATGCTAAGTGTGTAGGCTACTTGTTACGTGTCCTACGGTGAAGAAGAGACAGAAAACAAGAGCTGGAGGTGTAAAAAAAAAAAAAAAAACCAAAACACAACCCCCCCCCAAAAACCAAAACCAACAACAACAAAAAAACCCCCACCGAAACAACCCAACAAACTAGCAAGAAACAAATTCCGAACAAATGACTTCTTCACTTTCTCCATGATATTCACAATTTTAGGAAACTACTTTTTCCATTCCTGGTGGTCTCTTGGCTGGGCTGAATTGTCCTCGTCTGTTTAGACTTGCCTTTCCAGGTCTCTTCTCCTTGCTTCTTATGCCGTTGCCAGCTCTGCTCCAGTCTCCTTGAGATAGGGATGGCAGGAGGGGTGGCAGAAGTGAATGCGCGAGGTTGGCAGAGGTACTGATCAGATCAGCAGGTGATATTTGTGGTGCGGGTGCCTCTTTAGAAAACACTGTATGCTGTGGATTTGTATTTTGTTCTGTATTATTGTCTGTGTAGTTACAAACGTTCTGCTTTTTTCTTAGTGATCAAAAAACCACGTAGCTATGGTTTTTGTGGAATACTCTGCTGTAGCCCTGGTTCCCCAGCATTGGCTTGAGTTCAGTCTGTCATATTTTTTTAAGTTGAAGTTAGGGTGCTCGTTCCTGATGTGCTGCACTTCAAATTGTATCGCCCACTCGTATCATGAGATTTTACTGCAATTCCTTAGAGTCATTGCTCATATTTACTGATCATGTTGAATTATTCAGAGTAGCAAATGTTGTCATCTTAGTACTGCCTTCTCTTGCACGGCTCAATATAGTTGAGCAGAGCAGAATCTTTTCATGAGTCCCCTCTGCAACAAAAGCGACCAGTGATGCCTTTCTTCCCCCTTCCTTATTTATGTATGTGAAGGATTTTTCCTTTTATCCTATAGAGTTTTGTTCTCCAGAGAGCTTTGAAGGATCTTGTCATGTAGTATGCTTGGTTTTTTTCAATGAAGTGTATCAGCTGCCTTTTCCTTGTTCACGTGCTCTGCCTCCTGCGGAAGAAAAAAAGAAACACCAAAACCTCCAGCTGACTCCTGAGACATGACTTCATTTTATGAAATGTAATTAGCCCAGCGTCCGTTTAGTCCATTCTTTAGGACAGCTCTGACTTGCCCGTCGTGGCTGCCTGGTCTGTGATTGCTGATGTTTGTGAATCGCTCAGTGAAAGCTGGTGCAAGTGTCTTTCAGCTGCCTTGGTGGAGCTTTAACCAAGAAACTCTGCGGGGAACTTCCCCATCCTCCTCCTAGGTGACTTTCTATGTAGTGAGGTTGTTGCTGTTGCCTTGTTTTCTGAGTGGTCCTTTGCCACCCGAAGCCTTATTTGCTTGCCCTGCTTTACTGAGGTCAAGCAGGGAGAGTAGTGATGGCCAAGCTCAGACTGTTGGGTGTTAAACTCAGTTTTAACTTTTGGGAGACATTGTCTAATAATTATTTAACCCAGTAATAAATCATGGGACTTCTTTCCTGTTTCTTTATAATAAAACCTTACTAATTCTTATTCAGCTTCCTTCTTGAATGTTAAGCCTTGCTGTACCAGCTGGATTGGCTTCTATTGCTTCTACGGCACGGTCAGGTTGTGCAGTAGGGGCTCACACCAATACTCCAGCTGCTGTTCAAGATGGAGGCAGGAATTGCTGCTTCTCTCATCCGCTGCTGGGCAGGAGTCGCTTTATGCTATTTAAGAACTTAGTCTTGGCGTGTTATACTGACCTTACACTTGCACAGTTTACACGGAGGCATTTGAAGTCCCTATTTAATGCCGTGTTTCCTGCTTCTACAACCCGCTGGTGATAGCGTGACAGTTGCTATCACTGCTTGCGTGGCTGAGGCTATGCTTTTCTGGTTTAAGCCTGGAATTCTGATCTGTTTTTTTGCTGACACAGTAAACTTAGATTACTGGAGTGGTGGTGCTTAGATCCTCTAAAAGCTTACTTAGTCCTTGCATGCTTTGAATGTCCCATTGACTTGTCTGCCCTCCACTGTGTTTTGAATGAACCTGCTACATTCGTATTATCACTTTAAAAACAGGCATTTGAGTTTTTCCATCTTACTTCGAAGACTTCCGGTGTTTGTATAGAAACACACTTGTGCTTTGGTTTTGTCTTTCCATCTTATTTTACTTGTACCGTGCTGATTTTTCTAGCTTCTGACTTTTCCATGGCTAATTCTTGTTCCATCTGTAGGGGTTTTGAGGAGATGCTGATTCATAAGAACTCCTCCTTTCCCTCAAAAGCGGCATTGTCCTCGAATATATGCTCCTCTGTATCTGCTGGCTTTCCCTGCTCCTCTTCTGAAGTGTCAGAGGAGCCTTCAATCTTGATGGCAAGTGCCAGGGTCCTGGTGTTATTTTACTTAATTCAATCCTTGTTCTTATCCAGGCTTCCAGTTGTCCAAAAGCCTTTGCAATTCCTCATGAATCCAAGCTCTCACACAGCTCTTGGTCATTGCCTTCCTATTCTCAGCCTGAATTTTGCCTCCAGAAGCTTCCTTCCATCTTATGCGAGCTGTACCTATTTTGGACCATGGGCAGTGGCTCCTTCCCAACGTTATTTAGTGGTGTGTTCCTGAATAAATGGGTAGTCACTGAAGATGCACCTGTTGGAGTCCTGCAAAATTCCTGGTTTTGATGAAATTATGGCAGTGGGTCACCTTGACCTGCAGAGAGGTGGTCAGGCTTCAGTCTACAATGGCTGAAACACCAACGTGGAAAGCATGGTCTGCAGGATGTAAAGGAATCACCTTGAAGGAGGTGATTCTCCCCCTCTATTTCACTCTTACGAGACCCTACCTGGAGGACTGCATCCAGCTCTGGGGTCCCCAGTGCAAGACAAACATGGACCTGTTAGAGCAGGTCCAGAGAAGGCCATGGAAATGGTCAGGGGGCTGGAACACCTCTGCTATGGAGAAAGGCTGAGAAGGTTGGGGTTGTGCAGCCTGGAGAAGAGAAGGCTCTGGGATACCTCGTTGTGGCCTTTCAATATATAAAGGAGGCCTGTAATAAAGACAGGGAGAGACTTTTTACCAGGGCCTGCAGTGACAGGACAAGGGACAATGGTTTTAAACTGGAAGAGGGTAGGTCTAGATTTGGTATAAGAAACTTTTTATGATGAGAGTGGTGAGACGCTGGAACAGGTTGTCCAGAGAAGTTGTGGATGCCCCATGGCTGGAAGTGTTCAAATTCAGGTTGGATGGGCCTTTGAGCAACTTGGTCTAGTGGGAGGTATCCCTGCCCACAGCAGGTGGGTTGGACTAGCTGATCTTTGAAGGTCCCTTCCATCACAAACCATTCTGTGATTCTATGGAGATGTAAAACCTTAGATGTGTTGTGCCTGCTTCATCACTATATTCCATATTAAATCCCCCTAGACATTTCTTTTTTTATAAAAGGAGGAGGTATTTTAACTCCTTGCTAAAATACCCGTTCGATTTCTGGTTCATCAGATACTACCTACCTCTTAAAAAATGATTTATTTCTAGAAGTTGGCAAAACCAACAATGAAGCGCAATCTGTGTGACATTACTGCCATTTTCTCCTGGGTTTTCATACATTATTCCTTCCTGTAAGATCTATTTAGAGCAGCTCAGCTTCCGACATGGATAGGTGCCTCTTACCTGTCTGAACCTTCTGTTTTGGCTTGCTCATCTGTAAGCAAATCTCTTCTGGATAATAACTTAATAGCCTAAAGATTAGCCTGACAGTTTCTGCTTTGTGGGAGACAATTGAATAGCTTGGATTTGCTTCTCCTAGCATTTAATGCAGGAATTGGGGCTATTCGGTGGTGAGATGGGAAAACTGTTTTCTTGTCTGCCTCTGCTATCCTGCTCCTGGTTTGTGTTTTTTTTTTTCCCCCCCTTATGATTATGTTACGACATTCCTTTAGGCTGGGAAAATTGCAGCTGTTTACAAAGAAGTGAAGGTTTCTCTGCAGTCCTGAATCTGCTGTCGTTTCTTCTGAAGCTGTCGCATTTCTGTGTTCTTTTAAGATGAGCCGGCCATATTGCACATGGTACATTAGAGGAGGCTACATCATTTATTAAATATCCTAAGTAGATGCTGTCCCACATACGTGTTTTAATGTCTATTTGATAAAGCTTGGTGAGTTCCTGCGGTTCGTGATGATGCTAAGACAACTCTGGAATACCTGCTTTCTACAGAGCTGCTCTTTTTTTCCAACCCACAAGGAATCACTGTAATTCAGTGATTCCTTAGTTAACCTAGCTGAAGCTAGGTTAACTAAGTTGTAGGAGAAACCTCCTTGAACTCTGTGAAGCCAAGCAGTCTGAAGTATGTGTTTCTTGAAGCTATTTTATGTTGCAAAATACGATCAGTTCCATCTTAGCAACTTGCTGTGGAGCTCAGTTCATAATTTAACTCATCTAATGTAGCAGAAAGTCTTGTGTGCTTAGGAGGTTGAAATCTGTATGTGTTTTTTCTTAAACACTTATCTTTGCACCTGTAATTAGGGTAACATCTTGTTTGTAGAAATAACAAACCAAACTCGGTGTTCCCTTGCTGGCTGCTGCGTGTTCACTCTTGAGTTATAAATCAGAGGGTAGATTCAGATGTGGTCGTTTTTCTTCCCTCACGTTAATGGAGAGCACACTACAGGGAAAACTGACTTGAAGGAAATCTTCTGCATCTGTCTAGTCTTCCTCATAGCAAGGAGGGGCATAGGAATTGAGTTATTACTACTCTTGGATAGAATTCTTTAGGTGGCTTTCTGAAGTGTAGCAATCTCAAGCATCTCAGACTTCAAGCTTTCATTCCTCATGACTCAAAATTCCTTCTGCTTAGTTAGATCTTTTAAAAACAAATAAGAGGAAGTCCTCTAAAATATAGCTTAATATTGTTCCATTCACAGAGCCAATTCTGGCAAGTGTAATAAAAGAATTCAGCTTTTATGAAGTTTGGTACAAGTTGCTTACTTGTAAGTCCTGTGGCAACCCTGTTTTTGGCTAGTCTGGCTGTCCTTAGGTACCTTGTAACTGTTGTCTTTTGTAATGTGCAAGGCTAGTTTCTACAGCTTGTTTTTATTTCCTAGTGCTTAAAAGAGCAAGTTTTAATGAACAAATGAAACTTAAGAACCTGTAACATCTTATTTTAATGAAGCAGAGACCACATATACTTTGTAGTTGTCTCTTTTCAAGTCCAAGTTAGACTTCAAAGCTCTCGGCTTTAGGAGGCTCATGAAGACTTGTTCTTGCTGTCGCTTTTTGGTAAGGCTGCGGTAGCAGGTAACAACACACTGGTTTGCACTGGGAAGGAGGGATTGTGGCAATGCATTAAGTAACTTCTTAGATGGAAGTAAATGTTTCTAAAATATATGCGATGTGTGCATCAACCAGCTAGTGAGGTTCTTCCCCACCCTGAAAAGTGGTTGCAGTTCCATTTTGCTAGCCATGGACTACCTGAGCTGGCTTAGCATCAGTGCCAGGGTAGACAGTTTGGAGGTCCTTGGGTTCTCTGGGTGATCATCCTGCAGCTGAGATCAGGCCTGCAGCCACTTCGGCATCTGATACTGCTTCCCAGCTGTCCTCTGTTTGGAAAGGTTTTGACAGGTTTCTAATTCTGAAAAAGCTCTGTGCAGTGTTGGCAGCACTAAGGCTTCAGTTTTACTGGTGATAGATGCAACACCAGTGATGGTAAATCATAGTTAGGCTGCGCTCTGCTTCTGCGGGAAGAATATCTCTGCTGAAATTTATGTTATTCAGTGGTTAAGATCCAAAACTGGTATTGGGCTCCAAACCAATACAGGCCTTTGTTTTTGTCTAGATTTACTGGATACAGCACTGGTACTCGGTGTTTTTTATAATTTCTAAATGTTAGTAGTTATTGCGCGTGCCAGAGTGCCTTCACTTGTCAAGATCTATGATTGGGAGCGTGGTGTTTTGGAACCACTTGTTCTCTTCTTTCTGTTCTCCACAGAAAACAGGGTGCCTCAATACTAAGGAGGCAACATGATCAGAGACAGGGTTTTGGGGGTAACTTGTTGGCTGCTGTGGTGGTAGCTCAGGGTTTTGGCTTGCAGCATATAGGCTGGGGAACTTGAGGGTCTTGGCATCCTCCTGGCTTGGTATGCTGCAGGGACAGGTTCGGATGGATGAGCAGCTATGTGTGGGGTGAACACCAAATGTTGAGGCAGCCTTCTGTGTTACTATCTGTTTGCAGAGACTTGGGGGGAGGGAGTGTGACTTGCAAGTGTCTAGATAGACCATGTATACTTAACATCTACTGTAAGAAGCTTTGTGCTCCTTTGGACTTGGTGTAGTCATCTCTGCAATCCTGGTTTTGTTTGTGTGATTAAGCTAATACTCCTATTCAGATTTCTTGCACCAAAGTAGGTTCTTTGGGGTCTCTGGAGGCCTGCAGGGCTGAGGCAGCATGTAAATATTCCCCAGTGGTGTCTTAAAACCAAATTCTTTTTTCTTCTACGTGTAGATTCCTTTTGAATGCTTGCAGTGATCCTGGATGTCAGACCTCAGTTGAGTGCTGTGGTCCTTCTGTGGCCTTGTGGCTGATACTGATCCTAAGGCCCAATGCAGCTGAAGAATCTGAGTCATCACAGTCTTTTTGGCTTGGAAAATTATTAAATGTTTGACAAAGCTGTTTGATGTGACACCTTGTGGTAAACCAGGGCTTGTCTTCACAAACTGTTCAATCAGTCTCTGCTAACACAACAGCTTGGAATAATCCCTGTGTTCTCATTGATCCGTTCTTCTATAGCATGTTATAACTGTAGCACAAGGCATGTTAGAGTAGGAAATATGCTTGCTAAGGAGGTGTTCTAAAATACACTTGTGCTGAAACTCCATCTGTTAAATCTTCTTGAGCTCCTCTTTTATTGACTCTAACATTGAACATAGTAATAGTTTACACCACTCGAGCAAACCAACCTTAAAACAGTATCACAGTGCCCTGATGCTAGGTTTGTGTGGTATTGAAGTACGTCTCTGCTTTGATGAATTGAGATTGGGCTCCCCGTTAATAGCTTTGAGATCATTTGCAATTAAATGGAGTCAAGTCTTCCAAGGGATTTACCCTTGGACCAGTGCTCAATACCAGTATCTGAGCTTTCCCTAACTAATAGACTTGCCTGAGGCACAGGTGGCTAAATTTAGTCTCCCAGCAAGCTAGGTATGACCTTGTGTTACAAGGACTTTTTCTGCTTGTATTTGTATCAAAACATAAAGGCTGATTTTTCTGTGGTGGACGGAGCTTTGGGGCTTGGTGATGCTGGAGACCTTTTTATGTTGGATCGTTGGCTGATGCTTCCAGTGCCGCTGTTGGCAGCGATTAACTCTGTATCTGGATGCAGTTCAAAGGGTCTACAAGTGATTTACTGGTACAAAGCGATCCTCACCAGTGGGTATTAAGGTTTCTAAGAAGACAGATGCCGCTTGGTGTGTTTCTTGGTAATGAACATTTCTGATTGACAGCTGTGCTGAAGATTAGGTATTGAAAGCAGACATTGAATCAAAGTGGCTTCATACAGGTGCAATTTCCTACCTGTGTGAATGGTAATGTTTGCCTGCGAGGTAAGATGAAGTTTATCTGTACAAAATAGTGCTTTACTCCAGCTTCTAGGAGAAGTTTTTAGTGTGTGAGACAGTGCACAGAGGTGGACAGTTCTAGCATCTGCTTCATTGCGTGGGTTTGCTTCCTTGTGTGAAGTGAGACTTATCCTCCGTGTTCAACTTTAGCAGCTTTTTGTTGAGGCTGCTTCTAATTAAATACATAATTCGTCCTACGAGCATAATGAAGAAGATGCCTTCAGTATGTAATCAAGCTTCTGGAGCTCTTCTGCCATCCTCGAAAAATGCCAAACTTGTCTGAAGTTGGTAGCAAACTGCCAGCTGAATGGGAAAAGTTGCTGGGAAGTCGAACAGGATTTTCAAGTGTCTGCCGCGCTTGCTTATGTTTAGGAGTGCAGTGAGTGGTGTGGTTTTTTTGGCTTGTGAAAGAAACTCATTGCTTGGCATGGGCATGGCTTGCCGGTTGGGACTGTCAGGATTTATCTCCCTGGCATGGATTTGGTTATTGTTGGCATGCTGGTCTCCTGTCTGCTACAGGCAGTAGTCATTGTTTTATTTTTTTGGAGGGCTGAAATGTTAATCTGATTACTCAACGACCCTAGTCCTTAACATGATGAGTGAATTTCAATAGGCGAGTGTGTGAATGCATCTATTGCGTCGTGTTTTTCTGGTCGTTGCATCTTCAGTGGAGCTGGAAAACATGGAGAAGGGCAGTTGAGTTGAAGGCAGAGGAGCAGCTGCCTATCCTGGGAAGTCCAAAATGTCTGAGACTCTTAGGTTTGGAAGCATTTCTTTAAAAAGCAAGGACTAAAATTCTGGATCTTGTTGTTTTAGGAGTTGTGGAAGCTGATGGTTTAGATGCATTCAGAAAGTGGTTAGACAAACCCATGGTCAGCATGCCCGTCCTGTAATCCATCAGTTGTGGATGCTGGAGAAGCTGCAGAAGCTTACCTGTAGCATCTGTGACCATCATGGATGCAGACAGACTAGCAGGAGGGCATTTCTCGTTTCAATTATTCCAACTTTATGAAGCCCATGCCTTTCCAGAATATTGAGGCAGGGTGGGGAGGCAATGTTTTGGAAGAGCTCTGGAAGATGACTTACGGATACTTACTGCAAGGAAAATCTCTGTGTTTCTCAGCATACAGTACATAGCTACAGGTCTCCCGTGCTGTACATACTCAAAGGAGATTTGCTGTACAACATACTGTGGCTTATGGGTAAAAGCGTTTCAAAGTGGGATAAGTAGAAACTGAAACCAGGCCAAAAAAAAAAAATTAGAAATAAGGGATGAAGAAAATAATTAAACCTGAAGTTGTTGGTCCCTTTAAAAGGGAAAGAATTCTTGAAATTCCACCTTTTTATACCGAAAGTGGGAGGAGGTGTTCATAATGCTTCTCTTCAACTTTCCTAGTGTGAGATCATGACCAGCAGGCAGCCGGGCATTCCTTGCAGGCGGTGAGCGGCTGATAGCCCAGAACGAGGCAGGGCCAATGAGTGAAGCATGCGCATATTAATGTCCTGCTCTGTGTCACACTAATTACATGAAGTATACGTAGTGATGATCACAATGCTTCCCCGGTGCTGTTTTGCTCGTGTTCACGTCATGGCTGACCAACTGTGGATTGCTTTAATTTCTTAGCTTGCTGACCATGTCTGCTAAAAATCTAGTATTAATCAGAAATTGGACTACTAAGCCAGTAGTCTTTTTAGCAAGTTTGAGGAGCTCTTGATGTAGTTTTGTACCTAAACACTAAACTTGGTGTTTCAGTACCTAGCCTGGTATTGAAACGTCCTGTTGTGGAGCGTTAAAAGCTTGCAAGGCTGCGGTGGTAACTGTTGTGCCCAAAAGGGGAGGTTTTGGTCCTGCCTTTCCCATGTACTGCTGCTGGTGCTCGTCAAACCTGTTCCTGAGCTGCCCTAACTCTCTAACCTGGCACAAAGCTCTCCAGGTATTGTTGGGTTGGTTTTCTCCTGTTGCTGTAATGAGTTAGACTGTTCACGAATGGGCCTGATAAGGACAGGCAGGGGAAAATCCAGCAGGAATTCCTGCTGGGGATTGCTGCAGCTCTTTGGTTGCTCCATCTTCTGGAGAACAGGCTTGAGTTTTCCTTCAAAGATCTTTTTCATCCTGGTGCAAGTTCCCGACTGCAAACATCTTTACAATTTTTGGGGCATGTGTGGGTTGTTGGTCTTTCCTAAATGCAGCTCACACATGGAAGAGGAGAACCATGAGGGATAACCAGAAGCTGCAAGGATGCTAAAGTCTGCAGAAATTTGAGCAGCAGCAGAGGCCTTGATGAGTGGAGATGAATGGGCTTTTCTTGGGAAGTGTCACCTCCTCTCTTTAGAGGGCCGGTGGTGACACCTGAGTATGTGGCAATCTGTCAGGCAGGGAAAAAGGATCTCAGATATCTGCATTGGGATTACTGGCTCGTGGTTAGGCTTGAGGAGGAGTATCAGCTGAGCAGGCTATTCGAAAGAGCATTAAATTAAGAGTCTGTTAATGATTTAGTAAAACCAGTGTAGTAAGTGGGGGAATGTCGAGCAAATCATCTTTGCTGCGAAGGCTGGGAGAGGCCAGTGCTCTTATAACAGAGCTTGATTACCCTTTTCTTCAGAAGCTTATGAAGAAGTGAAGAAACTCATCTTCAGATGCAAATCAAAGGGATCTTGCAAGAAAACTCCTTGGACTAGATGGGATTTTTTTTTTTAGTATTATTGCACGATCCAGGCTGGGATTGAAACCTGGGAGTGTGAATTTGACCATGTCTAATAAGACAAATGCCAGTTGGGACAACTTTTTTAGACTTGACTTAGGATGGGTTTATGTCTCTTGGAAGAGGGACTGGGAGTGGAAACGTTCCTACTGTAGACACTAGACGAATATCAACCATGGGACTCGTATAACCCATAAGGGGATACTTGGAAAAGAAGAAAAAAACCCCAAATAAAACCCAAAATATGTGCAAAGTGCACAGTGATAATAGTAATATGCAGCATGTGATCCAGGTACGGTGTGTTTCGGAGGAAGGTGTAAGGTGAGCAAGAGCTGTGTAGAGGCACTTAAGACAGACTGCGATCAGTGTTCCTTAAAGCCTCTTTCAATAAGGTAGTGAGAGTTCAAAATCCTACTTTTAAATATAAATATTAAATATTAGATATTTAAATATCATAACTCAATGTCTAATCAAGGTGGATGCTCTGTTTCAGTCCTCTGAACTCGTGGCACCCAGACCGTTACTTGGTGCTGTTCTGTTGGGTACCCTCTGCTCTTGTTACAGTGGAAGCCAAAGGGGAAGCCAAAGGGCTCTCTTTCTTTGCTCTGTGGTAAAAAAGAGTAAAAAGCAGATGTTTCATGTTAAGATGTGTGCTTGTTTTTCCTACAGCCACATGCTCTCTTTCTTCCAGGCTACTGTTTCTTGCACAGTATCTGCAGCTGTGTCTGGGGGAAAGGTTAAATCATCTGGAAGTGAAAAGTAAAATACTCCTTGGGTGGGCTTTCCCAGTTTGAGTTTCAAGCTTTGGAGGCTGTATCAAACAGGTCAGAGTTTCAGGAGCGGAGGCTAGTATTGAAAGGATAAGATGTAGTTATCTTTGAGCATCCTCGGTGGGACCGTAACATCTCTCTGCGGTCAGGCTGAGATGTTGAACCACGTAATATTGAATGATTGTGTATTGCTGGAAACAAATAGACTAGCTCCCTGTTGGGAACATCTCAAATAAGTATAGGCAGTGAAAACTTGACATAATATTTAATACAGAGTAAGCAGGACTCTATTCCGGATGAGTCAAAAATTTATAAAGAATTTAATTTCATTACATTCGTATGTTGCAACTAGACTGCATCTGAACTTACCCACGTTTTCGCTAAATTTTGTAGTCTCCTCGTCTCATTCAAAGCACCGTTCTGTTCCCTTTCATCACAAAGACCGTTGGCATCAGTTTTGAAGTCTTCAATATTTTGCTGGTAACAAAATGTAGGCTTCCTGTTATGCGTTAGAAGTACATGCAGCCTTCAGCAGCTTGCTGGGGATGTTGAACCTTCACGCATGCAGAGATCGCAGTTAGGCATGCTGCTAGATAACTCAAAGTTTTGCTTCCTATTCTGCTTTTATAAAGGCAAAATTCAGACCTAGACCTGCTTGCAGCATTCTCTTGCTACATTTGAAATGTGTGGGCTACTCATGAGTTGAGGGAATTGAAAGAGGGATATCAAATGTTTTTTTCAAGCAGCGGTATTTTTATTCTTTTTTACCTACATGTGAGCCGATAAATACTGTTCTGAGCAGTGCCCAAGTACAGTGCCAGAATAAAAGCTGACTCTCTTTTTCGCTAGTTGAGCAGAATGAATGTAGATAGTCAGCTTTGGGGTGTATTCAGGGAGGAATTTGCAAATTAGTGAGTCCAAGCAGGAGCTTTGCTTTAAGTGCAGTTGTTAAGGCATTCAGCTTTCTGCCCAGCTCTTTTCCAGGCGTCAAATGTATTTGGTTTTGGTGAAAAGACAGCAAAAATCTCCCCGACAAGGCATGACTTTTCCTCATTTGACACTGCTGCTTTCCATGTTTTGAGGGCAGACAGCCTTCATGCGTAGGTTGGGTCCTTTCTGCGTCACTGCTGCTCTGCTGTCCACTAGGCATAGATTTTAATATCTAGTGATAATTGGAAAACAATACTGCTTATTTGTTCACAGCTAGTTGGCACATAATGCTGCTTACTTATTCTGTATGGTCAAGGTTAGTGTCTTCCTCTTTCCCTTCTGAAAAGAAATGGTTATTTATATCTAGCTAACTTCAAAGGGTTGGCAGTGGGTTAAGTCAGGTCAGCAAAATCTTCAGTGTTGGATGTGGGAGGATGGTCCACTCTGCCCTGAGACTTGGGGAGGATCAGATGGAGCTAACAGGAGGTAGGTTCAGAAGAAACAGAAGGACATTGTTTTTCAAGCAGCGAATAGTAGACGTGTTGAACTGGCCGAGGGATGTTGTGGCTACTGAAAGTTTGGGCAAGTTCAAAGAGAAAGTGGACGAGCTCATGAAGAGGCTGCACAGAGCGTTCCTGAAGATCCAGAAGGCCAAACTGACTTGGGAAGGCCCAGAAAGAAAAACCACTGGAAGTGGAAGAGTGCATGGAGAAGTTATGTTCGCTTACCCTCTTCTTTTCCCCTCTCCTAGGCATCTGCTCACAGCTGTGGTTTCAGGCTGGAGGTTAAGTTAGATGAGCTGTATTCTCTGGCTCTTGGAGGACATGGCTTTAGGTATTCCGTTGTCCTCTGAGCTGTTTCTTCTAATGGTTTCTGTAACTGTTAAGCAACCAGAGCAGTATGTGGATGGAGGTGCAGGTGATATGTTCTACCTGCTCCTGTCTGACTGAATTTGAAGATGGGGACTTCCTCCCTCCTCTTACTTTCATGCAACATGCAGCTTAAATTTGATGGACTTTCATTGTCATCCCGATGCCTTCATTACTCCCTGAAGAGCTGTTCCTTATGTGTTGGCAGAATAGGAGCGGAGTGTTTCATGCTACAAACTCATCTATTCACTGATATTTAACCATTAGGCAAACTTTTCTTTGGGAGTTTGCTTGTTTGAGGTGAGGCTTTAATACATAAAGATGCTCTTGCTAGGTTTCCTTTTTCTAGACAAGGCTTTTGAATGCTTATACATTTGTCTTGGAACAGAAATATGTTCAAGTTTTAATGCCAAAACTGTCCAACAGTGTTGAGGCCTCCTGAAAAGACTTCCTTGCACACCAGAAATGGTCTACAGAGACCTTATTTTTCCACATGGGTGTGGAACACTTTGGTTGAAAATCTGCTCACTTGAAAGTATGTTGATCCAGGTCTGATGGGTTGCTTTTCAAATAAGGCACTTATTTCTGGAGAACTACATATTCTGTGCACTGCTAAGCAACTTTCTCATTGTTTGAGCCCCATGTGAGTGCTGGAGCATTTTTTTTTTTGTGTTTGCTCTTGAGGTTTTGTTCCATCATCTAATGCAGTTGGAAGCTGTCTTACCTTTTTTGCTGTGCTGGATGGCATGAAGACTTTGGAGTAGGGCAGTGTCCATTAGGTTGGAATTTTAATATTGTTCCCATGCTTTAATTTGGTAAGACTATAGATGCCTCATGCCTAAAGGTGACAACCTTTTTTTAAGTATTGCCCAGAGTTCTGTACTGCCAACTGGTAATAAAATCATAATGAGCTGAAGTACAAAAGATCCAAAACCTGCCAGTGTACCAGCTTCTCAAGAGAGCTAATAAGGAACAGGTTTTTAGAGTCATCTTCCCTGCTGTGGCAGAAGCGATGTCCTTCTCCGGGAGCTGAATAGTATCTGTGGTATACTCCAAATTTTCCAGTGCCGTGCCTCGGAAATCATGTCTCTCTGTTCAGGCTGGCACAGATTTCCCTGGCCCCCAGAGGAGATGAAAGACCTGGTTGTGTACTTTAAGGTAGCAAATATCATTGCTTCACAAGCTGCCTTCAGGGACGTTAGTTTTCACTCTGAAACTGAAACAAGCTTCTCATCCACTCCTTGCTTTGAAAAGTAATGGGGAAAAACATCTAGCAAGGCTTAAAGCTTCTGGTGTAGCCTTGTTCTTCACTGACAGCTGGAAAAGCTTTTGGGGATTTGCGGGGCTTCTCCAGCTGATGTGATGGTATTTATCTGAATGATGTTGTTGTTGTTGTTATTATTATTATTATATTTTATGATATTTATCTGAATATGATGGCCTTTGAAGACTGAACAGAAATGCTGCTTGTTGGCAGTGTGCTGAGAAGAGGTGTCTTTGCCATGGTTATGTCGAGCAATGCAGAGGAACGTGTCCTGAATACAGGTGTGTGGGACCTGTCCATGCCCAGCTCCACACCTCCGAATGCCTCGTATCCTTCTGGTTTTGGTGCTCTGTAAAATAAATAATTCTTCTTCCTAATGCGAGTTGCTTGGTGGGAAGCAGAGCATCCTCACTGAAGGATTCTGTGTTACTTCTGCATGGTCACGTGAAGCCAAGGTCTACTGAGTTCAAGCAGAGATACGTGTCTCCAAGCCTAAGGCCTAGCTAGTGCTGTCAAGGAGATGTCACAGGAAATGGGCTTGGTGTCTGGAGGTACTAATTAAACACACAAAAAAAAGTTTAATTATCTGTCAAAAGCTAGAAAGTGTCCCTCTTGCTGTTTGTGGTTTTGGGCTGCCTCTTTCCTTGTCATTCTTCTTTCCGTAGCAGCTTTTTCAGCCACCTTAGTCTTCCCTTTGAGAAGGGACATGGTCCCCTGGGTTCTGTATAATGTGACGCTTTGGGCAGCGAGGCTTTCTGGAAGAGGAAAGGCTGGAGCTCATTACCATGATAAACAAGTGCTCCAACTGGGTTGTCCACATATTCTTGCTTGTTAGCCATTGCTTTTTCTTGCTGGGAGAGGTGGCTTTCTGTGTCATGCCATGCCTGCAGCTAAATGAGGTTCCTGGATTCTCAGCTGGGTTTAACGTGTGCTGCAGTCATGAGCTGAATCCTTTTGTTACGCTGGGCTCCTCTGCGCTTTGCTTGAGCCATCTTGCTACTGGGCAGGATTTCTGGGTGAGCCCAGCACCATTGGTGTACAGCCAGGGAAAGGATGGAAAATGAGCTCTGCCTTTTGAACCTCAGGTGCCCTCAAGATGCTGGAGTCCCATCTATGTGAACACAGCAGGAGTCGTGTTTGCTGTGTTGTGGGTCAAAAGATCTGTGAGTAAATGTCTTGTATGATGTGGGGACAAGTTTTTGTCACCTGGCCTTGCCAGTAGGAAGTGGCAGAGGCTGACTGGCATGGGGGATTTTCTCACATTGCACTTTGACTCCTCCGTAACCTCCCTGTTGTCTTGTTCTTCAAGCAGAACATGAATAGTATCTAACCCCTGCTTCAGCCTTGAGCCTTAGGACAGCATGAGATAGTTTGTTTACTTTTATTCCTCAAGTAAGTAATTGTACCATAGAGCGAGTTATAAATAGAATCTTCCATTTAGCTTCCTTGTTTGGAGATGCCACTTCTTGGCAGAGGTTAGTATTTATGTAAAGAAACTGAGGCAGTTTCTGGCTGATGAACCCGATTTGGAATTCTTATGCACAACTTTTGGTTTTGCTTCTAAGTTTAACTGGGATGTGTTGAAGGTGGCAAAAGAACAAGCTTCACCAGCTTAAAGAGTGTTCACATTTAAATATGTGGACTGTCATGTTAATGGGGTACTCCTATTCTTTGTCCAACAGTGCTTTTAGGGTTGCGATGTCAAGTAACTAAATAAAGCTGCAATCCCTCTTTCCCTGTGCATATACGCGCTTGCATTTTCCCTTTCTATAGGGCTTAGTTTGGTACAAGTTTGGCTGGTTCTTCCTTGCTGCAGCCTTTGACCTGGTCAAATAACTTAGTACAACTTTAGTGTCAAGTAGAACCAAAGCTTGCCTTAAATGCTTTCCAATAAACTTAATATTGGGCGATATATTCAATTACCTTTTTCATTTTAGAGGAATGGGTGTCACTCACCGCTTGTACACTGAAGTTGTGGAGTGGTGGCGTGTGTTCCTCACCCTGGTGGTTGGCTTCATTCAGGAGTTGGTACTGGGTAATTGTAGACAAGGACTAATTAATGACAGCTGTTGTGAGCTTGTGGAGACTTTTGAAGTCTCGTACAACACTGAGCAATCCTTCGAGCTTCTTCAGGACAGAAACGATGAATGACATTGGAAGAGCTCACATGTGACTTGGACTGGACTGGCAACAAGCTCATGAAAGTACAGGGCAGAGATAGACCAAATTCCTCCACACTTCAGTCAAAGCAGCGTCTCTTGGCAGTGCAGTGATGGCCACTTTGGTCTATCTTGAACTTGATGTTGGAGAAAGCAAAAATGCTCTCTGGTACAGGGTTTCCTTCTGCTGTGGTAAAGAGTGACCTCCCCCCCACTGCCCTGTGTGCCTACAGAACAAGCAGTTTGAGAGGCTAGTATGGACCCTTAAAGTTCTACCCTTGCTGTAATAGTTAGGAAAATAAGGATAAAAGTGCCAGCTTAGGCATAAACTTTGAATGCCTGTAGGCACTGGGGAGCCTAGTTGCTCTGCCCATTGCAGAGCATCGTGTCCAAGGAGTCTGACTGGTACTTCAGCATGTCAGAAGAACCTGTCTTCTAGATGATAGTCAGAGCTTCTCAGAACTTAAAGTTGCTTTTTAAAGTTTTAATTTTTGTTAGAACAATCCATGTGTTTTCTTCTGAAGGGAGTTAAATGCCCAAGCTTTAAATGCAGAACAGAACAGCATGTCTCTGGTCACCATGGGCAGAGTTTTCTAGAAATAGTTTCGTGTTGGTTCGACCTTCACATCCTTGTTGCAGTGTATTCCCCCTTGGAAATCAGTATTTGGGCCCTGCTCTGCCCTATGGGCTACATGCTCTGGAGGGTGTTATTTAAGGGGAGAAAGGGCACAAAAAAAACCCCCAAACCCAAAACCTCCGGTGTTTCCTTCTGACTAAAGTGCCTGGAGCCCACCCTCTCACAGGAGATGGAGCCTGCCCAGGGGTGCTGCGTCATGGGAGTTCAGGTTTGGGAACATGTTTCCGAAGGTGAGGAAACACAGTTTACCAAAAACAAAACCCAAAATTACTGAAGAGCCAGAAACATCTATATTTTAAGAAAACACTGTCATCTTCTGAACTAAAATTCATGTCATTGCACGGAACACTATTAGTTTGCCCTGACGTGAGGTAGGAGAAACACTAGGTTTTCCTGTGGGAAGTAGTGCGTGGCTCCATTTCGTCCATGGTATACTTGGAAGCTGGCATATTAAACTGAAAACTGCAAAAAATGCCTTTTTTTTCTCCCCGCCCCCCCCCCCCCCCCAAGCAAAATTGGAAGTTGCTTGTATTGAGCTGTTGCATGGAAACTTTTTAAAATGGCCTTTCCTTGTTTCTAGAATCACTACAGGTATGACTGGCTGGCTCCTCTGCTGCTCCTGTGCCCCAGCACTTGCTACCCTGTGATTTCAGATAACAAACATAAGAAGTGAGCTACAAAACAGGTGGTGAGTATCATGTGGCTTGATATTCTGGAGCGTCTTAGCATGCAACTCAAATATTTCTTCCCCAAAAAACTAAAACCAACCATATATAAGGGGAGATGCTATAAAATTCAGTGGTTTATAATCAGGGTACGTGAATTATCTGTCAAGCCTGTGGAAGGAGGCTCAGAGGCCCGAATGCAAGTTGTTAAATTCTTATTCCATACTTCTATTTTAATATTTCTTTTCTTCTCAATTTTCTTGGCATTGTTCACCTGACGTAAGTTCTCTGGAAACTTGCATCCCTGATCGACTCTTTTATTTTTTTAGACACATATGTGTTGAGCAGGGGAGTAGGTAGCTGCAATGCTGCTTGTCAGTGATGAATATCTCCAACGAGGAAATTGAGTAGAAATAAAATGAAGTCAGGGAGAGTTCAAAGTCTTTCACGGTGAACTGAAGCCTCTCTAAAAGTGCTTTAATTTTGTTACCTGGAGGAGAGTTGACGTGTTCTGTATATAAGTATATGTTCTTGTGTGACAAGTAAAATATGGGCTAGGTTGCCTATTGTATTACATTTGACCTATGAAACGAGCAGAAAACTCAAAACTGAAGATGTTGGGAGAATCTTTGTCTCTGGAACAAAGAAATCAAAGGAAATAATGTTCGTAGGTGAGGGTGTTTGACTCCAGTGTGCATAGATACCTTGATTTCATGAAACAGGCAATAGTGATGAAAGTAAACAAAACAAGCAAGTATTCTGATTTGATAAAAGTGATGACCCTGAGAGTAGTGCAAGTCTCTGCTTGGCAGGAGGGGTTTTTTGGGGTGTACATAATGGGTACTGCAGGAGTTAAACTGGCACTAGATTTCCTTTTCCGGACTTCAGAAAAAACATACATATATATATATATTATAGCAACAAACTATTTTTCTGTTCAAACATAAGCTAGTGCAGACTAAGTGATACTGATTAAGTAGTTGGGGCATTTTGTTTAGGGCCATAATTGTGTATCATCCTTTGGGAATATTGTTCCTACTTTTGGACAAAGTGACATGACAAAACAAATTCTTTCTAACTTGTAATTTCCATTTTGCATCTTGTGTGTAGAAAGCTTAATAAGCTCTTGCCTTTTGGTAGTTTCAGCTATGGGGGGGCAGATGGATGGGCGACTGTTTCAAGCTTTCAGTAGCTTCCAGCCTGGAGGAGAAATCTGTTTTCAATTTTGCTTGATATTGTATCTCAAATTAGTTCGCAGCTTCAACCCCTAAAACTGATTTATCTTCTTTTGCTGCCAGTAGTAGGAGTGCCATTAATTGTTTGAAAAGTCTTTAGTTTGAGCAATTTGGTACAGTGCTTTTAATATCTTTGTATGAGTCCAATGGAGACTGTAGTCATCTGACTATTCTTCATTTTATACTGTTTTGTCTTAAAGATAAGCCCCTGAAGTCTAAAGCTTTATCGATGTGATGTTGTGGAGTGTTTCTTTTGTGACTGAAGTCTTTGGCTTGTTTTCCTTCACCCTGCCTGTACGATGTCTGGGATCTTGAGAACTCTTTTTTAATCAGATCAACCTGTTTCCGTGGGGTTTGGGATCATAGCATGCTTTTTCACTTGAGCAAAGCTTCTACCTGGCTCATGATGTCTAATTTGTCGTGTCCCCTCACCCTGCTTTCTGTTCAGCCAGTTACACATGAGGATGTTGATTCTTAGCACAGGCTGCTAGGCAGCATGAATGCTAAATGATACAATGAGGAGACCCATCTTGTCTTTTTTTTTTTTTTTAGTACAGTAGGAGTTGATAATGCATTACTGAAATTCTTTATCAATTCTGAGACACTGCTGGAAAGTGGTGCTGTCTCCAGTAGTGTCTGCTGGATCTTGCTCCCAAGCTGCCTACACTTGTATGCTGTTCCTGCCTGCTTTTATCTTTCCATATATTTAAATTTAATATTTAAAGAAGCTCTGGTTTTCCCATTTCAAGACTTCCACTTGCCCATGCTCCTTGTAAGCTAGCACCCTGACTCATGTCATTACTCGTTCAAGGAGCATTTGTGTCTTCATCTGCATGTTCCCTGCCTCAGGGTCCTCAAGCAGAGGTGTGCTGGCCTGACTCCTTCCCAGCTCTGCTGAAACCAGTGCCAGGTGCTTCCACTCCTGCATTTGTGCTGCGGAAACCAGCGTTGTCCATGTGAGTGGCGACACTGTCCTCCAGTGTGCTTGGTGAACTGGGTCTAGCTTGAGGAATCTGGCTTTAGGAACAATTTTTTTTTTTTCCTAGGTGACATAAATGAAGAAGAGCAGCAGCGGCTGCTGGTTAAATAGTTAAATTCCCAGCTTAAACAGTTGCTGACATGGTACATCTCCCCTGTGCTCACTAAGTGGTGTGTTGGAGTGGCTTTCTGCAAAGTAGTAGATACCGTACATAGCAGTATGTGATAGACCTGGACCAATGGAGGGTTGCAGAGGAGAACGCTGTGCCATCTAAGTGATTGCGGTTGCCTGCAGAGTGGACTCTTCCAGGCCGTGCTGGAGGAAGCTAGCTGGAACCAAAGTCTTGCAGCCTATGTCAAAAAAAGGGAGACAGCAGTGAAAGCCATAGGTGCCTCTGCTGTTCTTTGGCTGCGTATTGAGAGTGGTCCTGATGATGTGCGGTAGCTAAAATATCTGTATGCGAAGCTTTCTAGTTGTATTAGTCATCCGTCAGGCTTCTGGATTAGTTAAGTGCTGAAGCTCTCCTCAAAGCACAGCAATATCTATTTGTAGAAAGGTACATGATGTGAAGTGCAGCTCCAGTATATTTGAACTACGCTGCTTGAGATGATCTTGGGAATGCTGCCTCTCCTGTTGTGGGACTTCATGATCTGTAAAGCCTATGTCAAAGATCTGTCATCTTATAAGGCTTCTAGTTGGTCTTAGGGACTCAAATGGTGATGCCATTAGAGCTCCTTCTCAACTTTTTCCACAAAGTCATGACTCTCTTCAGTGCAGCATAGCTTCAACTGTTGGGTGTTGGTGTCCAAACACTGATAAACCCTGACAGTGACCAAAAAGGTGCTCTGTAGCATTAAGGAAAAATATTCTTCCACTAGGCATGGGGGAGCCCCTAACTCAAATAGTTGATGACCAAACCACCTTCTATAACTCGTCAACTTGTACTGACTTGATCTAAGTCTGAAAATGCCTAGAGCTGAACTGGTCCATTTTAAAGCTGTAATTCATCTGTTTCTGCTGTTTACAGAAAATCTTCAGGACAGCTGCTAGCTAGAAGGTTAATTACAATACAGCATGATTACATTCTCATAAACTTAGAGAAAACTCGAATCTTCATGGCTTTTGTAATGCGTACGGGTTCACTCTGTTGTATACTAACCCAAAAATTTAACGACGGGTTTCATGTAATGTTTGAGATTCACAGACTGGCAAAATGCTTGTTCTTGCTTGTGCAGTCTGGCTTTTATGTAACTCATTATTTTTGCTCAAATGTTGCAGATAGTCTGTTTCCTCTAGCAACAGCCACCAGATGTTTAGCTGAACAAGACTTAATTCTTTAACATTGACCTGTAAGAAATGTGTGAAGGCGAGCACGGGGGTGGAACAATTGTATGTCAGCATGATTTCCATTTCCTTGCTAAAAACCCAGTGCAAGCCGTGCAGTCTCATTAGAGCAATGATGGATCCTTATTTTTTTGTGGTCTATGAGGCCCTTTCCATGGGTTTTAATGTTTCCATAAATGTACTGTTGGGAGGGGGGGATGGGATCAAGCTGTCTTATGACAATTAGTGAAACTTGAGCAATTAGCAGTGTATGGACCAAGTCTGGCAGATATGCCACTGTGCTGATCCTGCTATGGATTCTGGTTGTCAGCGAGGCTTCTTGCCTACCTGTCACTCTTCCGTGATCAACCTGTGTCCTTTGCTAGACTGACTTTATTTCGTGTTTCCATGGAAAACCAATTCCTGTCTTGGTTTTTCAGCTGGGTGAAAAGAGTGCGCCAATGTTTTACGGGGGGACCTGGGGCAAGTAGTCCTCATGGAGGAGGAGGTCCAAGGAGCTCTTGTCTCTGACACATCCCCATTCTAGGGCTTCAGGTAGCACCATCCTTCCAAGACTGCTCTGTGTGGGAGAAGACCTTATTGCAGCCTTTCAGTACTTAGAGGTGGCTTAGAAGAAAGATGGGAACAGACTTTAGAGCAGGCCCAGTTGCGATAGGACAAGGGGTAACTGTTTTAAACTAAAAGAGGGCAAATTTAGATTAGATATAAAGAAGAAATTTTTCACAATGAGTGTGGTGAAACACTGGAACTGGTTGCCCAGAGAGGTGGTAGATGCCCCGTCCCTGGAAACCTTCCAGGTCAGGTTGGACGGGGCTCTTGGCAACCTGATCTAGTTGAAGATGTCCCCGCACATAGCAGCAGGCTTGGACTAGATGGGCTTTAGAGGTCCTTTCCTAACCCAAACTATTCTGTGATTCTAAGACCATACAGGGACTGTTCTGCTGGGGATGGATGATCTGGTAGCTGGATTTTTTGAGTCTGCTTTCTCCTCTGGGTCTGCAGAGACTAGATATATCAAAGCAGAGCCGTGCCATTTCCTTTCCCTTCCCCACAAGAATATCTTGCTCCAGATCCCATTGTGCTTCCCCTTGTTGTGCAGTTTGGATGTGAAGGTGTGTGTACTAGACAGCCGTGGTGGCTGTAACAGTGGTCTCCTGGATGGACCTTCAGTCAGTCTCTGAACAGAGTGGTCGGTGTGAGTATGATGCAGCTTTTAAGAATCTAAATGCATGAAAAGCTGCAGAGATAATCTTCAAGAATAAATTTACTGGTCTTCAACTGAGGGTACGGGTGACAGGTCCGTACCTGAGAAGTATGGATTGGGTATATAAGTGTGGCTCTGCAAATGGCTTCAAGGTTTCAGAGGTCAAAGTATCTGCTGGTTTAGGTTAGAGATGCTTCTGCAGGAAATAATACCTACCTAGCGCTGGAAATGCTTCAGGATACCGTGAGGATGCTCCTATCTTCACAGTTAGGGATTTTGGTACATTAGCCTTTACTTTGGTGCTTTTTCAGAAGTTCTAGGTGCCTTCCCACAAAATTTTGACACTGCTTTAAGTGGGAGGTAACTTGCATGTCCTATCCTTCTGGTAAGATGTGAGACTGGTACTCGAAGTAGTACCTCAAACTCCTTTCCCTGTGCTGCTTGCATCAGGTTTGCATTTTCAATAACTTTCAAAACTAGTGCGTGGGGATACTTATGGTAAGACCTTGCTGAAATGAGCTCACTGGCCATGTGCTCGCTGTCCCTTAGCTGGGTTTTACTGCATTTACTGGCTGTTGTCATCCTTGCGCAACAAGTTGCATTCATTTCTCCTTTAAATACATGCTAGATAACTCCTTTTCAAAATGCTACCAAATTATTTTGCTTACTAAATATCTGCCAGCTTTGAAATTCAGCATTTCCCATCCTGTTTTCTCCTGGTGGGATGGGGGAGGGTGGCCATCCCAGTATTTCAAAAACATGTGAGGGTGGAAGATGTGGCTGCAGTTTCAGTGAAAGCTGTTGCTACTGCAGTTAACGCAAATGAAAGCCTTTATGTTCTTGGCATTCTGCTATTATACAGGATATGAAAAGAGCTACTGAAAATTACCCAACAGGGGAAGCAGAACTCCTCTAGTACATGCATTTATTTTGAGGTGTTAGAAGAATCATAAATGTCCAGTTGTCAGCAAGTTCCTTAGCTGTCTGTTTAATGGAACAACAGTGTGTGACAACCTGCTGCTGCTGAAATGGGTGATGCTATCTACCTGTACTTTTCCTCAGGCTGTCTCTGGGGCTTTTTTTTAACCCCTCAGTAGGGATTCAGCTCGGGAACCTGACAGAAAGCTGTGCAGTTCGGGAGTTGGCTTGCTGAGAGGTCAAGCAAGTGCTGGAGCTGGGAAATGAAGAGACGGAGGCGTTTGATGGATGGAGGAGCAGGAAGATGCCTTTTAGGGTAGCTAGATATTAAACAGGATAAGCTGTCTGATGTGTATGTACCAGGCATGACTGTTCTGGTAACTCAGGGGCTACTCATCTCTTCGAACCAGCTCATCTCTGTCTCCTTCATCCCTCAGAAGACACCCAAAGCCTGGCTTTGACTCCCACTCTGTCCTTCCTTGTACCTAGGGCATGGGCAGAGTAGGAAGCTGGGAAAAGACAAGGTCACAATGAGGTGCGTGGGAGTAGGGAGGTGGTGGTACACTCGGGCACTGCTCTGCCTGACCCATCTCTGGGGATATAAGGTATAAACCTCTCCCTCCTACCCAATACCAGGCTTGGGAGCACTTGGACTCGGCGCTTCCCATTGCGTGTCTGTCCTGTGCTCCCCAGGTTGTAGCATGCCAGTGTGCTGCTGGTACCGCATGTGAAGCTGTCTTGTACCTTACGGGTCAGGTGTTGCCCTGTAGTTGAAGAGCCATGACCCTGACTTATGGCTGCCAACTCTGAGGAGGCTCCTTTGGGCTGGAGTTGCCTCGTCTTTGCTTAATTTCAGTTTTTAGCCTGTCTCAGCCTGGCCGCTAAACTACTCAGGCTGCTGTAGTCTAGACTAATCGTGGTCTGTTACATCCCTGGGGATGGGGTGGAGGAGTCTGAACCACTCTGTGATGTGGAAGCAGCGTTTCAGACTTGTGGGGTGCTGTAGAGGACTTGTGGAGCCATTTGTGGATTCACCTGAAGGTAGCCACTAGGAAGTGCATGGGAAGTGGATAGAAAATGTTACTGGGATACACTGATGGCTGTCTGAGAAAGGTTTGCTTGCTGTTTACTTCCCTGAGGTCATGAGAAATCTGGAGGTAAATGCTTAATTGTTTCACTTCTAAGGTTTTGGAGTATTTTTCTCATCACCTTGAACCCTCTTTCTGTGCTTCAGCACTTGCAGTTGATTTGAATATTAAACATGTCACCATAAATTTCAGCTACTATAAGATCAAAACCAGAAGCAGAGTACATATGGAGCTTTGACTCGCACCCAAACTGTGGTTGTGCTGTCATAAATAGATCTGTGAAAGCTCTTTCTGAGCGGTGCATGGATGCTTAGTCTCACTGATAGCTTTCCTGGAAAAAAAACCCACCACCAGGAAGACTAAAGCTTATTAATTGGTAAGATATGTATCTGATCATCACATCCATCAGGTATAAGCTGCTTTCTTATATGTATACATGAATTGGAAAAATTGTCACACAGTATAACTGACCTTTCATCAAAACAACCCAAAACCCCACTGCTAACATGCATCTACCACAGTAATCCAGGGAATAATTCCTGTAAAAGGCTGTAAAATCTTAATCCTTTTATTTTCTCAGCATATGAGTGTGTAAGAGAGGTCAGAGGATATGCAGGCATTGTCACCTATATTTGGTAGCATTTCAGAGGAAACCAAAAGAGTCTGAGCAGTAATTAAGCTAACTCCTATGCGGCTGAATTGCTGATGAACAGACCCACTAACAAGCACTGGCTTTCTGGCTGCTGTAACTCAGCTGTGCTCAGATAAACCACTCCTGGAAGCGGCATCTTCTATTTCGTTTCAGAAATACCTTGGTGTGAGAGGTCCCAGATTATACTCTGTCGCATTTGCATGCAGAAGAAGAGCAGATCAGCTTCAGATAGGGGCTATCCTATTTGCTTCCGAGCCAGCCGACAGATAATGGTTAAGCGATTTCTAAAGGCAAATACATGGTTGCTGTCTTCTCTTCCTCAAGCAGCAGCAGAAGTTTGCAGTGTTGTAATAAATCAATTTAGAGAGTGCAGGTAATGAAGCGAGGCCCCCTGGGGAGGTTGTGGCAGCTGTTGGACATCTGACTGGTACTTTATAGACGTGGGCAAGCAATGATCCATCACAAACAAGGGTTTGACTATACTTGGGTAGGGCTGTCCTCTTTTCCATAGGCAACTTCACCTTGTCCTAAGACACATCCTGCAGAGGGATGATGGCCAGACCACCATGGCTGAGAGTTTACTTTCCATTTTAATTCTGAGTCTTCAGATGCTGACAAGTCCAATTTTTAACATTTCCTCTAAAAGGCAGCAGATGTTAGATCATCCTCAGTGTCCTTCTCTACTAAACTTTCTTCTCCAGCTGAACTAGAATCAAACTTGTGATGAAACAATATTCTTCCAGTTCTTGTTCTCTTGCATATCAATAGAAATGTCACTTGGAAAAAGAAAAAAACCTTTCTGATGTAGATGTCTAAGTTGGCCATGCTGAAACTGTCTTGAGTTTTGCTTTTTCTGGGATGCTATCTTTGGGGACATAGTGCTGGTCCTGTGCATAAGGACACTGGTTAGCCTCAAATATGCTCTGAAGGTTGCAGGCTCAAAAAGAAGATGAGATACCTCACTTGATGCAAGTTGCAGAGCACTGCTCTGTGAGCTGTGGCTACCAGAAGGCTACACAGATTCAGAAAGAAGCAGGACAAGTTCATTCAAGTGGGGAAAATCAGTCCAGTGGCATTGCATTGATATTGCTACAGGTCATGAAATGAGTTTAAAGTCTTTAGCTCCGATATAGAGCATTGCTGTGTATTTCCTCCACTCCTGTCGTCTGGGCTAAATGTTGGTACTGGCCACCTAAGATGGGGTATTGTGCCAAATGCGCCCTTTGTGTGTCTCAGTGTGCTTGCTCATGCCCTGATTGCACCTGCGCTTTCATGGCATGAATTTCTTCTGAAACATCTGAAATGTCCTTGTGCTACCTGCCAGTTTTCATGATCTGACTGAGAAGACTAAGCTGGAAATAGCATGAATTTTCTTTCACATGTGGTGATTCAAAGGGATATTTTGTAGCTGAATACGGAGCCATTTTCAGGTTTCAAACCACAAAAGATGACTTTTGAAAAGTGCCTGATGTACAGGCCAACACTGGGCGTTGTATATAGATGCCATTAGGAAGTGCTGTCTTTCCTTGTGGAAGAACTGTCTTGCAGGCTGAAGAATTTGGCTTGTTTTTCAGTTTTCTCAAGGTTCTATTGTTTGCAGGAAAGGGGAACAGGTATTGTAATGAAGTAATTAATCTTCAAAGTATAGTTTTAAGATAGTACCTAAAGGTCATCTGTAGTTGAGGGAGGTAGGGTTTCAACAATGTATTCTTAGAGGCTCAGCCTTTATTTAAGTAAAGATTTGGTGGTTGAGAAGGATTTGGATGGGAGCTTGGTGCCTTTCAGAACACAGAAGGACGCTTGGTAGCGTAAGTACTCTTCAACTTCTCCCATGGTAAGGAGATACGTCTCTGCATAGGACAGAAGAAAACACTTCTTGGTTTAGATCATGATATTAAAACGAATAGGGTGGAATAAGATGTTGTCTCTCTGCTCAACAAGATCAGTGCTTGTGAAATAAATGCTAAAGCTCAATGTGAAGAAATCTGCCAGCAGTAACTAGTCCAAGGCCATGGGCAAAGGAATGTTATCATCAGGATGTGCTTTGCTTGGCTACAAATCTCTGCGAGTACCTGTATTGCATCCCTACTTCATTTAATAAACTTAAGTTTAGATGAGTGTAAAAGGGTAGAACGGATACCTTTCTCCTCCAACTTCAGGAAGCCAAGGACTTCCTCTGATCGTAGCTCCTTGCTTACTGGTTGTTTCTTTGCTGGGTGTTGGCTTCAGTTTCTCCCCGTTGCTAATCCAGGTGAATCCATAAGGTGTCTTCTAGTATCTTTGCACTAGATACTCACCTGAGTTGCCTTAATCTTATCACAGGGACTTGTTCTGGTTCTTGAGAAACCTTTAGGCTTCTCTCTGCGATGTCGCTAACTTTTAAGTCATTGTAGGATAGGAAATATAGTAGCTGCACTTACTGTAGCTTCTTCTGTTTCTGTGCTTCCTTAAACCTTCGTTCATGTACTTGGTAGCCAGCTTCAGCTTGAAATATCTGCCAAGTGCTCACTCTCACTTGAATAGCAAGGAAGCTTACATGGTTACCAGTGTGTTTATTTTGTATATGATGGACAGCAGCAAACCTAGCTGGTACTGTGTGCTTTGGGAGGACACTTGCACCCATCACGGCATCTTAGCTGAGATACAAATACCCATGCTTTGCCCCAAGGTCTTTTGGATTCTGATCCTGTAGCAGAGGGAGTAAATGACTTAAAGAACAGCTTGGGAAATGTGGTTTCAGTGTTTGGATAATCCAGTATCTAATAAGACCCAAGTTGTGAAGCTTTGCTTGTGGACAGATAAGCGACTCCTCTTCTGTGTGTGTTCCTTTGTGTTACGCTGTGTAACTGAGCTTGTGCTTCATTATTTTCCTTGGTGAGGGAACACATGTGGATTGCTATCCTCTGGCTTTATCATAATAGCTGGAGAAATTTAAGGCCTTTGAATTCTTTGTCAAATGGGATTGAGACACATGAATGGGTTAGAAGCTTGCAAAACAGGGATACCAACATAGCTAAGGCCAACATGTAAGTCTAATTCCTTGAGGAATGGAGCAAAATATTTCTTTTTGTTAACAGCAAGACTTTAGTCTTGTTCATACTAGGTGGTATTTATAGTTTTAATGGTATGTGCCTTGCCTTTCCTTCCTAATAGATTGCTGGACCACAGGTGGGTGGAAGATTTGTTTGTTTTGGCACAATGTTAGCTTTACATAGGCATGTCTCAAGTTTACAGCAAACAGAGGAGCCAGGCTGTGAACTGTTCAAAGTCCTTAACACGAGGGAAAGGAGAGAAGTGGGAAAAGTTGCCATGTAAAATTACCTCTCTGAAACAGAAACATGTCTTCAGCTTATTTCTCCTGCTAGCTTGCCTGCCATTTCCTTAAGCTGACATTGCTCCATCGAATGCAATGTGAGCTTAAACACTTGTGTCAGCGCTGCTTGTTCCTGCTGCTTGCAGTCATTGCTCGAAACCGAACATGCTGTGGGTTGGGCATCCAGTATCCTTGTTTTGGGTGTTGAAGAGCTTCAGTGGTGATCCTCTTCTGGCACTGGAGAGTTCAACTCTGCATGAAAGTAACCAAAATGGCAAGATGACCTGGCAAAAAGGTAAATGAGGTGTTCACTTACTACCTAAGTACTGTTTCTTGACCTGAGAAATAAGCATCAGGTGGTGGAACGTGCTGAGGTGTAAATAAAGGGTTATCGGTAGCAGCAGCAGAGGTTGGCATGAATTAAATCCACTGCCATGACCTTAGCACAGTGGCATTGACGAATACATCTGGCTTTGATAATGAAAATAAACGCACTGCAGAAGCTGGGTATGGCTTCAGAACTATTGTTTGCAGCTGAAAAATGGGGCCACTTAGCCAGCTGCAGAGTCACCAAGTGGTCCTGCTGTGTGGGACTGGGTCTGGGCTCTCAATGTGGGGGACGCTGTTGCTGCTTGCCTTCAGGCTGCCTTTTTGTGGAGGCAGAGGACTGTTTATTCTTGGCATGCAGGGATTTTGTGGGTTATCAGATGTCCTTGCTGGCGTTAACACCCTCTCGCATCTTGGGCAAGTTCTCCATCACTCGGCACAAAGGCGGGGTGATGTCTGGCCACCTGTATTTGTGAACCTGTGTTCTGGATAAGAGTGTGAACGAGGAAGGGATAGTGATGTCTCATAACCAGGCTGATCCTTTGAAAAGTTAAATTTGTCCAATTAATGTGAGGGGGAAATTTTATGAGCTTGATGGTGCGTGAAGGCAGATGTGGTCAGCTGGATGGGCACAGTCAAAAGAAAGCTCCAGAGTTTATCTCAAGATTGTCACTGTGAGAAACCAGAGGATATTTGTTGCCATCTCTTACGCTGCTTGTGCCACCTAGATGTGTCCCAGTGCGCTGGATGGTTTTACATGGGGTGCCACTGTAGAGAGGCTGCCTCTCCTGATGCTGCTCTACCTGATGGTGGACCTCATCTCAGCAAGTGGTGCGGATGACTTTCACAAAGAAGCTGCATCTTGTGAAGCATGGGCAGAAAAATGGTGGGCATAGGTCGGTGCTGGCTAATACACCTGGAAGAAGCTAAAACACCCATCCAGCACATGACAATGCCCTGAAAGTCTTCAACTTGCTACCTTCACATTGGAGGAAGAAAAAACCCTGCAAAGCCAACCAACAACAGAAACCTTCAAGTATTACAATTTTTTAAAACCATCTAGCTTGTTCTCTGGAGTATCGATGGCTTCTGCTACTTTCTTGCCTTATCAAGGAAATAACTAGGCACAAACATTGACTTTCTGTGAACAAATGCAACTGTCTAACTGTGTGTCTTGGGATTATTATGCCTAATGGCTCTGCCAGGGAAGTGCAGGGTTTTATGGAGCTTATGATGTTTGTGTGGGTGTAGCCTATCTTGCCACTTGTGGGCACAGAACGAAACCAGTAACCAAGCCTGTACCTTGCACTGGGGAGGAGGCAGCACATAGCTGCCAGCAAAAGGAGCAACCTTTGCTTTGTTTAGAAATAAATTAATTAAAATTTAGAAGCCAAGAGACAGGATTATTTCACAAAACTATCACAGAGCTCTGAGCATCTTTTGGCACTCCTGCAAGGGGGCTGTGCTTCTCCAGCAGGTATTTTGCTTGGTCTGCATGTAATTCTTGGCATCTTTCAATCGCGTAGGCTATCCGGATCAATCTCTTCAGACAGCTGAACTGCTTCATAAGGACACACAGCTGGGAGATCTGAAAAAATGGAATCCTAAATCTCAGAAAATGTAAAAGGTTGTTCTTTATATGCTGTGAGGATGCTACCCTATGGAATAGGTGGGGGTTTTTTGACAGTTTGTTTTGGGGCTGTAGCACAGCTGCAGTGCTGATTTCATGGAGTTTTATAATTCCATAATGGGAAGGGAAGACAAATCACTGCAACAGGTCTCAGGCTTTGAGTGTAACAGTGCCTTAAATAGTAAGCTCTGTCAGTTTTTAACGGAAGTGAGCTATACCAGTAAAAACCTTACCCTACAAAAAATAGAACGGTGGGAGAGAATGAGATGATGGCAGGGAATTGGGGTGCTGGCAGGTGCAGCCCCTTCTTGGTAGCATCTTTGAGATTTGTTTGTTTAGGCTGAAGCATTTAGTAAATGCATGAAGTGTTTAGTAAGCCAAAACGAGCAGGATTTATTACTCGGGAGTCTTAGTTCTTATCTTTTCAGCTACCTTGTGCTCTTTAACCTCTGCACGTGGTTGCAAGGTTTGTCACTCCTGTTTGACAGCAGTTTGCCTCCAAATGAACAGCACATTAAAGGCTGGCAGAGATTTCTCCCTGTATATAGGTCTCAGGTACGTAGTTTCCTCTTTCAGACATCATTTAGTTGTGAGCAAAATATGTAGGCAATGTCAGTTGAATTCCTGCCAAATGTCCAATTATATGAAGTGACAGCATGGTCTGATCCTCTCTCCCATGACTGCTGGAAAAGGTAGTATCTTCAAGTAAGCAGAAGGTGAAGTTCAGGCATTAAAACAAAAGACATATGCATTAAATTATTAAGTATCAAGTTTTCTTGTGTTTCCTCTTAATACACTACTTGTCTCTCCTTTTGGCATCACCATTACTATTTATTTTTTAAATAAAGATGCTGACATTCCGGCTCACCATCTCTTACATCACTGTGTTTCTATTTTATTAACCAGCTTTTACAATGAGTTTCTGGTGATGAGCAACCTGGAGACAGGGGCCAAGTCAAGTCTGTTGGGCAACGTCGAGAGTCTGTGGGATGGAGTCACATGGACTTGGCAGGGTTGTCTTGCTTCCCCATTTTCTACGGGGCGTATAGGCTTTGCCTGCCAGTCCAGCTCTTAAAGTTTAACTATGCAGGCTGCACAAAGTAAACTTGTGACTTTTACCCACATAAACTGTTGCCACATGAACTGTCGTGTTCCCTTCTCATGAATAGAAAACCCTCTCTTTGTCCTCTCTTTGTATGAGACTGTGTGGTGGTAAAGAACTTCTTCAGTTTCTGTGGTGTGGAATATGTCCCCACAGTAGGACGCAAATGCGCATAGTCTCTTACAGTCAAATTCGCTTTGGCTGGTTGCTGGTATTCATCCCTGGAGGACACGCCTAAGCTGGGATGAATCTTGCCTGATTTATGGCATGTGTTGGCACTTGGTGCCTAAACCCTTGCATGGAATTAGGTACTTGCATAAAGCTCCTTTTCCGATACACCTTAATAGCTTCATTCCCTTTGTGTGGAAGTGGTATTTTCTCTAAGGCTTTGCTGCTCTGTGCAGTGGACACTTGGGTGCTGAGAGAGCCCTTACACCCATTTTTAGGGCTCGGGGCTGTGAGAGGCCAGACTAGTTTTCCTCTGTCTTCTGAGCCATCAGGGGCAAATGCTCAGCAGCATCAACATGACGTTTTACACCAACAAGACACAGCACATGTTCTTTGTCCCTGTCTAGCAGTCTTTTGATCTTCGCAGCTACATACTGGACATCATTTTATCTGTGTGCTGATTAGTACCAAGCGGAGGGTGTACTGCTGCTTCAGACCGCTAGCAAGCGTCATCCCAGGTCTCTACTTAACCTGGTTTCAGAGGCTGACATCCTGAATCTGGCCAGTGGTGTCTGAAGCTCATTTTAGGAGCTGATATGAGCCTTGGCAGAGGTTTGGTGTCCTGATCTGAGGCAACCAAGAAATTGTTCTGCTTGTTTGTCCTCAGCTTTTTGAGGCACCCTAAGTATTGGTGGCACAGAGGAAAGGCAGCCTGTTCCCATCAGGCAGCAACAAGCCAAGTCTGGGAACCTGGAGCTCTTCTCAAATTGGGGTACAGAGAGCCTACATGTGAACCCCACTTCATTGCTATTCTGAAATGACAGTTTTTATTGATACTGGGTGGCACTCGACACAAATGTTTTCTTCCGCAGGGGAAACACGTACCTGATGAGTGGTTGCATTCATCTTGACGCATGGCCAAATGCTTCTCGGCACCTCTTTGAATTAGTCAGGGCTGCCTGTCATCTCAAGTTGGGTTTCACTAAGGCAGCTTCTACCAACCCCTTGCTGTCAAGGGGTCTGCAGTTTTCCTTGACCCTGTCTCCTCAAGTTCACGAGGACTTTTCTTCTAGTAAGAGGCTTTTGCCCATTCCACATACACACACCGTGAAAGCTGTGTTGGCTCCGAACTTGATACTTGCATTCCTTTCTGAAAGCAGAAAAAAGCATTTCATGGTTTGGATAGTGTGAAGGGGTTTTTTTGGTGTTTAACCGCCAAATTTACCAGTCTTTTCAAGCACTCTGAGCCTGTCTGCAATTCATCCTCCAGGCTTCTTTTCCTTGCCAGGCAGTGTGCAGATAAAACAGTTGTAGACTATTGAGGTGCATCTGTGTTAGATTATGCTATAAATCTGCAAAAGTGATGTTGCTGCCAGTGATCCAAGCCTGCTCCAGAGCCCAAGCCGTGGTGGTGGTCTTGTCAGACTCTGCTCATCGTTGATACCCGTGACTGCGAACTGCGTCCATCAGCCACCATGGATGCACTTGAATTTGCCCGATGTGTGTTAGTCCGTGAAGATGCCCATGGCTGTCTAGAAGTGATCTCTTCTCTGGTAGGCTTTGCCCCTTTCTTCTTCAGATCCATTGCCTGATTGGAAGGGGGGGTGTAGGTATATCTACAGCTTTCTTTTTGCTGGTAAGCAACCTGGTATTTTAAGATGTTGAAAAATACAGGTATATGTGATTCCTGGATAATAGAGAAGAGATGAGAATGTCTGCAGGGTTCTCATCCTGTCCCGTGTCTGTTGCAGACCGTTTGCACCGCCAGGTTTTTTCTCATTTCCTCTGTAGCATCCTCATAAATATCTATTTCTGCTGGAACCTGATCTTACTTACATGGCCTTTATGCAGCCTACTTTGCAAGCAGAGATGGTATCCTAAACGTCATGCTTTTTGACAGCCTTTGAGAAGCCTTTCAAACACTGGATTTTAAAGCTGTGGTCGGTTACTGTAATATCAGCAGGCAGATCTCAAACTTTGTCGCTGTGACGGTTCCCCCCCCGGGGCAGCGGTGCAGCAGGGGCTGCAGGGCCCCGAGGATGCAGCGTTGGGGCTGGTGGTGTGCAGACAGCTGCGTGTGGGCTGAACACCTGCGTCGTTCAGAGGTGCTTGCTGCTGAAAAATGGGGATTTGGCACTCTGTCAGGCTCTCATGCAGAGGGCTGTGTGTCTGCCTTCTGCAGCAAGCCTCAGAAGATAGAGGGGAGCTGATCTGGCAGTTGCTCGTCAGTCTTTTCTCTTCCCAGCCTAAAAAAACCCTAAGAAACACAGAGCTCAGGTTTCATGAGGGGATTTTTTCATTTCATTCAAGTGTCCAACTGTTCATTTAGCTGTTCCAGCTCTTCTTAAAGAGCACTAACTCTCTTTTTCTGACAGATTATGGTCTGTAGTGCTTCGTTACATATATAGGAATATGCAGACATGGCTGGCATGTGGTTGGCTTGAACTCGAATGGGGAAGAGAAGTCAATGAATCTAGTTTGTGTCACACAAACCACTTCCCTGAAAAATGGTCTATTCTTTGTTTTTATTTTCTTTGTGTGAAAGAACTAAATTACGAACTAAATTATTTTTTCCCTCCCTAGCATTCTTGGCTTTCATGCTGAGCTTGCATAGAGCGTATTGAGAACAAAGTTCAGGAATGAACTTACGGAATGAGTGCTTGGATCACTCTTGGTGAAACTATCAACCGAGACTCATTTGGAAAAGTAACTTGTCAACACATTGATCTGAGGATTATATGAGGATTAATGTGTTTTAGTACGTTCACAAGGTCTTTGAGGAAAAGACTTCATGGAAGTTCACTTCTCTAGGATGGAAAATGGAATGGGTTCATCCCTTTCTGTAAAAACTGTAATTGTAGGATGTCAACTTGACAGTCCTGTGCATTCATGAGTAATGAATGAGTGTAGTGATCCGCAGTTGTCCATCCCTCTCCCTTCCCAGCAATTTAGACTTAAATACTGTTTGTATGCCTTGTCTTGTAAGGCATTTTTTCCACCTCTGAAGCACTGAACAAAACTAACTGCACAAGCTGAAGAGTAAATTGTTGGGTCAAATGATTCAACAGAAGCAACTGGTAATGTTTAAAAGACATCTGTACCCTTCAAGGTTGGAAAGAATCTCCCAAGTGTGGGACATCTGACATGACATGCACCTGCTTGCCACAGTCTGCAGCCAGCTTTGTCAATGCTGTTACCAGCTTTAAACTGCAACAGAAAATTTTGACCTACTTTTTCAGTGTTTCTGTTTTGCACAACACTGGGGACACTGAAACCAGGTCAGTCTAGTGCTGTTTGGGAAAGCACGGATAAATGCTTATCTCCTTTGTGTGGAGGTACTGCTGGGATACAGGCAGGTAGTTGAAATATACTCCCATAATAGGAGGCTTATTGGGGGATTATCTCCTAGTAGAAGACCCTCTAGGTAACCAGAAAGCTCTTGAGTGGGAGAGAAAAAGCAAAAAAGAAAAAAGTCTGTTTTTCATGGCTGAGTGGAGAAAGCATTCAGCCCCTGCATCCTCCCTTCCTACTAGCTTGTGTAGATAGCCAAGCACCAGAGCAGGATCCTCTTCCAAGTCAGACCAAGATAGGAGACTTGCTTATCTGTTGATTTTTTTTTTTTTTTTTCTCCTTAGGAACAGGCCAGATCTCATAACTCTCTTATGCTCTCATTAGCAGAACAGCAACTTTGCCAGAAGTGAGTAATGGGGTGGCTTTGGAAAAAGACATTTTTGCTGGGGCCACTTGGAAAGTAGCATCAGGCACAAGCAGGGCAAGAAGTGGAACGTCACAGAAGGGAAGAGGTAAGGCGGTGGGATGAGAAGGCATGAAGGGACCCGAATCCAGTGGAGATGTGTGTCCACATAGAAGAGAGCAAAGCTGTTAAGTTAAAGGTTTACTACTCGTGTTTTAATATAAGAACAGCATTGACGCCTGGGATGCTGTTAACCTATGCAGTGAAGCAAAAGACACAAAGCCAGCTTGTTTCCCTAAACTTAAGGTCGTAAGCTAATAAACGAGTTGGCAGATGCTGAGAACACGAGTGAACGCATCATATGTCCTGATTTCAAAATATTCCTCGTTACTTGCATCCTGGCTGTTCTACCTTTTCCAGAGGGTAACTGTTTGTCCTAATCTGTGGCAAAGCGAGTGAAGTTTTCTGCTGCTGAAGGCTCTACTTGTGACATTGAATGAGCATAGAATCTGGTGATCTCATATCTGTATGTTTATAACATGTCAGTTGAGAGCCCTGGAGGATTTTGTAGTCTTTGAAGTCATGTGGGAAGTAGCAGATCTTGTCTGAGAAGCACTCTCCAGATCAAGAGATTTACCAAAAGTATTACATGGGCACGCGGGGTGGATGTTGGAAAATCCAGTGAGAAGGTATGTGCTTTGTCCTAAAGCAACGATCTTGGAGTTGCTTTGAGAAATTGAGTTCTTGTTTCTGTAGAAGGCAGGATGAGATCACCCATCTCAAAAGAAAATGGGGCTTTCTTGAAGGTCTCTTCTTAAAAGAAGGAAAAAGGAATTGTAGGGCTGAACTACTGCTTGTTAAGGTGGTGATCCATCCACCAAGCATTTTCAGTTTGATTTCTATCGTGTTTTGACTCCCGCATGAATCAAAACTGCACACAGACCTGGCTCAGGTCTGCTTCATTTGATGTGAAGAAAGGGGAGTCATTTGCAATTTCAGTTTGGACAGATTTTCTGAAATTGTGCCACAGAGCAAGACTTAGGCAGCTCTTGTTCTTATCTTGGAAGGGTCTCCAGAGTATCTCAAGTAGGTCAAAGAATTTTCAGTGCAAGGGAAGCAAGCTTTTCCTTTGAAAGACAGGGATAAGGTTTGCTCTGGCTTCTTCACACCAGTCTCTTGATTGCATTGTCTTTTGCTGCTGCTGCTTTCAAACTTAAGGAGTTCACTGAGAAGACTGGGTGGCCGTGAGCAGCGTCTCTATGCCCTAACGAATCATTGGTAAGCGATAAACCTTCCTTCACGCTAGACTGTGCTACGGATCACTACACAAATGGCAGCAGCCTTCAACACCCCCTAGAAGCTGGTTTGTAGCTCTAGCACTGTGGTTTTATTGATGGAGGAGAGGTCATGATTTAGATCTTGGGTCCTAAGTGTTCTGAAGTGTGTAGGATACAAAGTTGGGTTTGTGTGTTTGTTTTTTTTTTAACTTAGCTAACTGTGCTTTAAGTAATTTCCTTTCAAGCCTGTATCTTTCATTAAATAACTGTTCCCATGTTTCCAGCTACACTGTAGTGAAATGAATACTGGAATTGGACTGAGTCACCACTAGGGAAATATCTTCATGCAGCTTTGTTTAAATGCAAGTAACTTTCAGGAGCAATCTTGCTGAGTGGGTGGAAAGGTAGGAAGGAAAATCATTACGAAAAAAGTTTGAATCGTGGCAGGAAATAGTCCTGGCGTTCTGAGTGGTCTTTAAATATTAATGAGACTGACTTCAAATTACAGTCTAGTCTTCATTCTTCTGCCACTCCTCTTCCAAAGCCAACTGTTTTGTTAGTCCTCAAAAGCTGTATTTGATACCATATTTACTGCAGTCATTTTTAGTAGGTAGTAGCACTAGTGAAAGATCTTTGTGCAATTCGATGTACCAACAGCTGGGATCTACTCGTAGTGTTGGCCATAATAAAGAGGTTATCCAATGCCTGGTTCACTCGTTCATTGCCGATATAAATGTCTGTTTGCAGGGGGCTTTCAGCCGAGAAAGAGGATGTTTAGTGTTCACAGACTGTCAGGTGTGACCTTTCCATCCTTCCCCCTGGGGAGACCTTATTATACAGATGGGGAATGGGGGAAGGATGGAGGCACAGTAGCGTATAACCCTTAACAGCCAGAAAATGTGTGGTGTAGCTCTGTACTTAATCTGCCTGAGAAGAATTGAGTTGTTTGTCCCATCTGAGGTGCACTGAGCAAGATGGTTTGTCAAACCGAGCAGTGTATTTTTGACGTTGGATCTGAAACTTGGCATGCTGGGCTTGAGCAGAGTTCAGACTTCGCTCTGGAGGAGGGGGGAAGCTTTATCGAGGCTCGGGAGGGCTTGTGCTCGCAAGAGGCTTGAACAGCCCTTAAAGGAATGATGTATTTGTGTCATCGAGCACTGATGGAGCACCACGTGCCCTGCAGTTGCTGAAGATCAGGACCAACGCATATCAACCATTTGTAACATGTTCAATAGTGCGCCTTTGCCTTTGAGGGGCTTTCAGCTCCTTTTTATTATAGTTAGTAAAATGCTTTTCAATAACAATGCTTGTGCCAGCAGGTCGCAAACAGCTTTGAAAAGATCTGCACCTAGGCATCAGGTCCTGCTGCAAAACAACCTTGCTGTCTGGATCCACCTACTCTGCAGGTCGAAAGCTGGTAGTACTTCACGGCAAAAGGAAGATTAAACACTTCTGGCATCACACAGGAAAACCTTGTAGCACGTTCTGAAACCGCCTGTCTCTTCCCAGTCTACCTCATGTTCATCAGGGTTGTTTGGAAACCCTTTCTGGTGGGTTTAGCTTATGCTGACTTTTCTTACACCTTTTACTGGCCACATAACTGTTAGCTGAATGAGCAAGAAAAATACTAATCTGTTTGCAACTTTATAGAAATTGTATCATTTCTCCTTCCTTTGCTATAATCAGTCCCCATCATGCAGATTTTGCCTCGTTTTCTTTCCGGGTTTTTAGCCCTTCTTCCATGTAGTTCTTTATAGTAGTATCTCCTCAGACCACAGAGCTGTGCTGCCCTTTGTGTCTCACAAAATGCTGTGCACTGGTTTTTCCAAGAGTGAGCTGGGCAGGTGTTGTGCTCTTTCTAGAGACTTTCTGTTACCATTTTGTGAGGTCTGTAGTTGTTTCCCATGGATTATCCAGCCTTGATGAAAATAATGACTTTAGTCTCCAGTGGGGGGAAAAAGTCCTCCTCTCTGGCTTTGGTAGGATCAAGTGCGTTTTCCAAAGTTGTACTTTTTAAATTCATAGAATTCCTCTGTTTTGCTCACTTTTCTTAGTGATCCAGCCCTAGAAGCACTCCATCATCATCCTCACATTTTATTCCTTTCAGTAATGAGCTTCCTTAGTTTCAGTGACTTTTTTTTTTTTTTTAATGCTGTTTGTTTTGAAGTGAGTGTCTCCTCCCAGGACAGGCTGGGGTGGGGTCCAACCAAAGTGCTTTTCTGATATCTGATAGAGCATCGTCATTGCTTCTCCAAGCTGGTTTCACAAAGCAAATGCAACTGTGCTTGCGTCTACGCAAACAGCTTTGAGAAACAGTGCTAACTCACCCCATCAAAATGCATCCTGCCGCTGAAGGTATGTTGGGGATGTCTGTGATGAAAAACCAGTTCATCCTGTTTGCCTGTAACGGATGCTTCCTGTTAATCCATATTCAGTTTTAAGTATTAAATCTTGAATTAATTTGAGGTACGAGTAAAGCTTAGGTAGTACTAAACGCTGAGTTTCTTGTGTCTGAGCATCTCCAACTCCTCTGTCTCTAGCTAGGCCAGCGATGCTTAATCACGAATGGCGTTTCATGCGTTACTTAGTACCACGTTGGGAACAGTATGGCCAAACTGGTAGTACGGACATGACACAGTAGTTCTTAGATGATCTGATGATTTTCAGACCTCCTGGATTTACTGCAAATGTGCTGTAAGGCCTTTTCTGCAGAGATCTACCTTTGTGCAGGGTGACAAGGAGAATTCATCTGCTCTGCAGTCTAGAAAAGAGGGCTGCTGAGTCACGGGCTAGATAAAAATGCTGTGGGTTGTAACCTGTGCAACCTGAGCTGGGTTCTTAGCATTAGTATAAACTGTTAAAGATGGGTGGTTTTGTGGGATTGTTAAGTTGCACGAAGCATCCATCTGCGTGTATGGATGGTTCTTTACACTATTATTAAGTCCTTTTCAGTGTGGTGAAGGTCTTCCTACTACACTGTGGAGGGACCAGCATCCCTCCTATGAAGATGGAGCCTGTTAAGAGTCCTGCTAACTCCCTGTCTGATATAGAAGCCTTCAATAATATATGAACAAGAGCAGTGGAAAATAGTTGCAAAGTAGTGTGAAAGTTGTGCATTCTCTGTATTTAATCTTTGCTTTTTTTGCAGAATTATTAAAAAAAAAAAAAAAGAAATCTAGGGAGAAAGCTCAAGCTGGGAAGAACAGTGCCTGCTTTCGTGCAAACATACAAAACTGCGAATGGAAATGGATAGAAAAGGTCAGAGTTGTACTAAAGACTAGTTCAATGTTCAGAAACTGGAATTTCCAGCTGGTTGCTACCTGCATTTTCTGGACCTAGTATGAATGTCTTCTGCCTTGTATACAGATGCCTTAAATCAAAACAAAAGTTTCCGGAAATAAAAGTATACCACAGTTAAAGGCTAGGGAAAGCATACCCTTATTTCAAAAGGGCTAGTGCTTTTTTTCCAGGCCAGTGGTTTGCGGATGGGTTATGAATTCTTGTCTTTAATTTTGGATGACTGGAAGTAGGTAGGTTGGCTTCGTTTCATGAAATGAACAGAAGAAACCCTTGCTAAATCCTATACTAAATGTATTGCTACAGGAGGACTGAGCCAACTGCCTTAAGTAACTTTTGCACTCTCGTAAATATGGTTGTGTTTCTGGGCGTACCTGATAGTGTTTGATTACTGATGTCCTTCAACAATGACTCTTGTTTAGGTGGTTTCATTTAGCACTTCTCTGCTGACTTTGGAGGTATTTGCTAACTTCCATGCAAACACTGAAAATTCAGCTATAGGCATCCACGCAGAAGTAGGACACAAACCTTGTTTCTAAAATTATTTAGGCAGTCTTCCATTCACATCTGGGAAATCATGAATGCAACAGTGTCCCCGAAAGGAGTACCATCCAGTATGTGTAGGTCCTGGGATGTGGGGGGTAGCTCCAGGTACGTTTATTCTAGGTCTTGCTTAAGAACTGCACCTCGGGCATCTCCGGAGTGTCCACTTCTGCTGCCTAATACCGGCTCCCAGTGCCCCATCTGTACAGACAAAGCATGCTGCAACCTTTTCCTTCGCCCCGCTGATTGCTTGGGAGATGAGGGGAGGCTTGCCCACCACCACTGGTACCTCTGGACTGTCCCATCGGGCTGCAATGATCTGTTGCTACGGAGCCTTCAGAGTTTCACGTCCAAGTGGTAGAAATGTCTTCTGACCACAGCGGGGCCGAGCTGAATCACTCGGCCGCTCCAACGATCCAGTGTGCGTTCATGTCCCAGGAGAGGTCTCGCAGCGAGATGTCAGTCTTCCCTGTGCTGCCTGGACTGCACTTGTGGAGCAGGACCTACTGGGTCCATACAGCTCCTGCCTGTCTTTTCAGGCTGGTCCATGGGCACAGAGGAACCGCTTGGCCTGCGTGGATTGAGAATCTATTTCTTGTCCTCTTTTGGCAGAGTTTTGGCAGACTGCTCATGAGATGCACCAGTGCGCTGTCTGGAGTAGTCCAGAGGTGTCTGCCCTTGGGATTAAGGTGGTGACAAGTTTGGACAGGCTGCTGGAGAAGATCTTGGCCCTCGAATCCTTCACCCACTGCCATTAGAACTTCTATTTTTACAAATCATCTTTTTTTTTGGCAACAAAAACATAGAAGATGAACGTGATAGTAACGTGAACTGTATGTTGATACAGCTTTCAGGAACCTCTAGCTTTTTTTAAAATAATAAATCTTGCTTTGGCTAATTTTGATCATCTAAGACAATAGTCTCAATTAGTAAATATATCTGAGGTCAACTTCAAAAGATGTAAAATAAGTAGAATTTCACTTTTTAGTGTGGTAGACACATGCAACATCCTAAGTGCTTCAATACTTTCTTCTCTTAACACCTTTCATTTGCCACTTTCTATTTTTTGTCTGGCTTTTGTGTAATACCTTATAAATGCATGAAGTGAGAAGAAAACAAACTTCATGCTTTACAGTTGCTTTAGAGATGGGATGTGATCTCCTTTCAGTTTCCACCCGACATGCTGGTGCAATTGAAATTGCTGTTGTTAGTATGTGTGGCGTGAGTCCCCATAACTCCAATAGCAAGCACGGGGTGGGCAGCACTTACATTTCTTTGTGATGTCGGGGCTTTTTATCACAAATTTTTTAAGAAAATGGTAAAGTTCCCATATGGCTGTTAATTTCCTCAAGGCCAGGAAAGTTCTGGACGTTGGCTCTGTTGTACATTTCTTGCTTGGTATTTTAAAATAATGATTTTTATTTCATATATGCTTTTTCTTTTCCCCAGGTAAGAAACCAAAAGCAACCTGCCTTTATTGAAGTTCTCAAGAACATAATTGACCCCTTCGTACATTATCAAGATGCATTAGAAAACTGGATACAGTGCCAAAAGAACTCCATGCATTTCCATGACTCTCTTGAACCCTGACTCAGATACTTGTGGGTATATATTTCTATTATAAGGAGAAGAGTGCATACTCCAATTCCTTTCCGCCAGCCTGCTGGCGGAGATATTTCACTAAGATCATGGACCATCCTAATAGGGAAAAGGATGAAAGGCAGCGGACGACAAAAGGAATGCCGGGGAGGAGCGGGCACGGTTCTCGACCAAGCTCATCGGCGTCTTCTGGCGTTCTTATGGTGGGACCCAACTTCAGAGTGGGCAAGAAGATTGGGTGTGGGAACTTTGGAGAACTCAGACTAGGTAAGAAGTAACTGTTTTAGTGGCCTACATTATGCAGATTAGCATTTCACCACTGGAATATAAATACATAAAAACTTACCCCGGCTTCAGAAATGCGTGTGCTTGTTTCCCAAGTGTCAAGCTGCCTTACCTGAAGCTTCTGACTCAGAAGATGTAACTGTTAGCATTATTTTTATTTGCATAAAGTCAAAGTGAATACATTGGAGAGGCCAAAGATGCAAATTTTGAACAATCCCAACAATGAAGACTGTTCTCAGCGCTGAATGTCTTGCCTAAGGTGAAAAAAAATCTTCTTAACTGCCTGAATTGCTAAATCTTGCTCTCAATTTCTTGTTCATCAGCTAGGGCGCCCTATTAAAGTAATGGGTGAGACTTTCCCAGCGCTTGGCTACATCTTCGCTATTCCACATACTGCACTAACCTCAGTGCCCTAGTTTCAGCCCCATCACCCTATCCCTGATCTATCCTGTGTGTTTAACTCACTGGCGAAGAGCAGGGTGTGCCGACTGGCCATCTGGCTGCTGCTTCTCAGCTGCTGAACTGGCCCAGCAGCCTGTGATTTTTTTTCGTGGTCCGTTGGTCTTCTAGCCACATGTCTTGCAGCTGGTCACCCACACAGATGGCTAGGCTAATGCATTGTTTGTTTAGGGTGACTTAAGAGCCCAATGCACTATGCTGTAGTGCATTGGGCTCTTAAGTCATCCTAAACAAATGATGGTTGTTTTTTAAATGAGCTAGGGGAAGCAGCCGGTGTTCTTAATTACATGCCCCTAAGCTCCCAATACATTGTTTTGGAGTAGTTGCTGTAGATCAGAAGCAGCAGCTTGTGATGGTCTTGATCCTGACTGACTTAAAATGGTTGCATTTCTCCTCTTCTGCTGAATGAATGGGATTGCTGTGGTGGTGAACTTGAGGGTGCTGAAGACAGGTTGGCTGACACAAATACCATTTGCCCAAAACTTGGTATGTATTTAGAATTGAAATGAAAATCATCTGTGCCTCAGGCTCAAGGGATAAATAAATCCATCAGGAAATTGCTTCAGGTAACCAAAGGGTTGTAATACGTAACTACTCATAGTATCTTTGTAGATTGCTGCTCAGAATCTATGTAATCTTAGATTAGTCTATGTGATCTTTCATTCTAAGGTCTGGTTATTGCATCTGTGTGATGTGCCACTTCTCCACAGTGTGAAGATTCATCAGCTTGCTGATCTGTCTCAGGGTAGCTTTGGTTTCAGCATGACATCAGAGAAGTTTCATTGATTTGCAGGAGCAGAGATAATGCTCCAAAGGTGGAGAGAAACCAAGGGCAGGGACAAAACCTCTCACCTTCATGCACATGAGCATTGTTGGCAGCTGAAGATAGGTTTGGATCCTTACAGTAACGTAACATGAATAGCTGTATTGTGTTTTCAAAGCCTCCCCAGCAGCAAACGTCACGTTAGCAGGATCCCCATGGAGATGTTGAATTGCTTTGTAACCCAAGCTCTGCTTTTTGAGGTTCAGCAGCGGCAGTGGATCCCTCCAGGTAAATGGGCTCTTGCGTTTATTTGGCTGGTGCCCAAATGCCAATCCTGTTTTCATCATGGTTCTTTTTCATGTTTCTCAAAATTTTAGTGGTATCGGATTTCTGACTAATGTATTGTTTCAAAGCACAGATGCTACACGAGATTTCACTTCTGAAAAAATCAGTTTACAGAGGTATCCAATTTTGACTATGGAAAAAGCAGCACCTGTTAATTGAGCAGCTTTTTTTTTTTTCAGTACACTGGTAAATGTTGTGTTAATACTGGTTAACTAAGTAGCACGCTGTATTTGGGCAATGAGCCATACGTACTGATAACAGCAATTAGATGTAAGGTCCCTACAGAAGTGTATTACTTTTTTTTTTAAACTTCTATTGCTTTTTGCCAGTCATTATAGCTTTAAGAACTCCTGTTTGCTCAAATATCAGATATTTCTATTGCACAGATGTGATGCTAATTATCGCTGGGGGGAAGGAGAAGCAGTGCATCTGAAATACGAGCAAACAAGTCTCTGATAACAGTTTTGTCCTGCAGAGATGAGTGGCGTGCCCTCTGCTTTTTGGCTTTTTTTTTAACGTGGTTTTGGAGAAGTTAAACACCAATGAATACTTTTAGTAAGACAGGAAGAGCAAAGTCACACACTGATAAACAAGGGGAAATATTTTTCCAGTTCCCCGAAGGATTTCTCTTTTTTTCAGGTGTTGTGTTTTCACTCTAAGCTGCTCTTGTGTCATGCCCCAGTGACAGACAGAGGATTGATTGTTCAGGGAGGAGATGGCATGTATGTACCGAAGCTGTTTTCTGCAAATATCAAGCTTGCTGCTTAGGGTTGATCCTTCTTGCTGCAAATACATATAGCCCCAGGAATATTACTTTTTTGAAGCACGTGGGAGCAGCGCAGTTGGATTCCAGCCTGCAGAGGAGCTGGAATGGGAAGATGAATGCAAAACTCAGCGTCTGGGTAATAAGATGAAATGGGGTTAACCGACTGCTGTTTCTTCAGACAGGCTGCAGATTAGGTGGTCTGTAAGAGCTTTGGTTTCTGAAGTGGCTCAACCTACTAGCAGGGGTACAGTGCCAGCGAAGAGCAGGGGATCTTGCTTGCCATCCTTGGGCTGGGCTCGGCGCGCTTACAGGGTTTCATTGCCTTTCATGCACGGCCACGCTCTGTCACACAGCTCCTGGTTATCTGCCAAGTCACTTCTCCTGCTGCCTTGGGAGCTGGAGCACACCTGAAGTTTTATAATGCGACTTCTGCCGTTATGAGGTCCTGCGTCTCCACCCTAAGCTGATAGGAGAACCGGCATTACGTACGACAGCCTGACAAACGAGCTCACAGAGCTGTAAAATCGTGTGATGTCAGTAGGTGCTCACTGCTTGGGAAAAACAGGATTTAACCTGTTAAATCTAGTGCTGTGATAAGCCACGGCTGTAAACTTCACTGTAGAAAAGATATCACCAGCTGAGCCTACGAACCACCTCCTTACATCAACTCATGGACTTACCCAGTGGGTATTTCTTGTATTTACCTGAAATCCTGAACCATGAGCCATGTTAGGGATAAATAAGGCTCTTCAAACGTCTCGTTTTTCCCAGTGTTTGTCACCCTTAGTTAGTAAAGCAATTAAAAAGGTACTAATGTATAATTATTTCAGTTTCGGTAGGTTGGAGGGTTTTCTAAAATGAGCATTAAGTACTGGATAGACCAGGGGCTTATTTTAATGCGAAGCTGTAGTCTGGAGTCCTAATCTTTTTGTTCTAATGCAAACATTATCTGGCATTTTTGAAACATTGTATTCAATTATTTTAAAATTACGATTGATGCAGTGTTCTCCCTGCTTGGATGGGTCAAAAAAAGTTAGGGGGGCTTGATCCTGTATGTTGCTTATATCCTCCCTTGATAGGCTAGTGCACCAAAGGGATTTTTGAAGAAGTCTGTTTTCGTGTGCTACCCAAAGAAATGGCGTAGTGACCGGAAGTCAGATGTCAGTGTGATTCACGTGGAGGTCTCATGAAGATTCAGCGCATCTCGGCAGCGAGCAGCAAGCCCCAAACTAGAAGAAAAGCTGCTTATTTGTATGTTGCCAAGTCAGAGCAGGTTAATCAGATCTGGGAAGGCGCACTCCAAAAACGAGAACCACCCAGCTGACTCCCAGGCTGCAGTGTGAAGCCAGGAGCTCCTGCTTTAAAACAAGTAAAACAATTTTACGGGGGGGGGGGGGAAATAAATTATAAGAACATCTGATACTGGGGCTGGTTTTGTCTCTGCTTTCCAAATAACAAAATCATGATGTGAATATCAGACTAGAATAATGCTAGATGTGGAGGGCATGGGTAAGAGTAACTCCTGTGTAGGAGCCATTATTTGGAGACGTGCTGTAGAAGGGGCAGCAAAGCTGGCACTACAAAATCAATGTGAACTCATGTTTCAGCTGCCTGTGGGATCTGGTCTCTCTGCAGATGCCATGCTGTCTGGTGTGAGCTCTGCTTGGTCTTCAGGACAACTAGTTGGATGTTTGTGCCATTACCCAGCCCTGATCTGTCATCAAAATGTATTGTCCGTGTAGCAACAAGCTAGAAGGAAGGGTCAAAGCATTTTTGATTTGTTGTCATTGATAAGAGGCTGGTACTTGTGGCTCTTAACTTTGACCTGTGGGAATAGCGCACATGAGAGATTGATCGGTTTGGGCTCCTCTGCTGGTCTGCAATCGGTCTGTATATTCGACGCATCTTACTGCCAGGGCTTGAGAAATCCACTCTGTTAGGTTTCCCACGTGAATGCCAGTGACTTAATGCATTGCTTCTCGTTTAGAATATGTAGTTCGTAATTGTCAGTGGGACTACCCAAAACTGAGGCATGAACTTAATCGCTGCTCCATCAAAAGCTTTGCCTGAACTTGAAAGGCTTTTGTTAGCGCAGTTATATCATCTCAGCTGTATTACAGATCCTTTGTCTTACTAAGTAAGATAAGATGCAGCTTCTATTCATGACTTATTTTACTGTGCAGGTTCACTTTCTCCTGTGAGCAGTACTACCTTTACTCTTCCATTTTAATACCAGTGCTGCCGTGTAGAAGGAGGAAGAAGAAACCGTTACACCTTGAACAGTGTCATAGCAAAACCGAGGGTTAGAGGTCACTCTGAAGCAAGCCAGTTGGAGAGATTTTGGGGATTTGCTTTGCCGTCGTAGCTGGCAAAGCAAGCATCTCGTGCTGCAGCTTTAGGAGGAGGGGTTTGGAGTTCAGAAGCTGGACCCATTGGCACCCCCTTATGTTCAGAGTCTCCCCATAGTGCATGCTCTGAAGGGGATGAACTGAAGGATTAATTAGTCCATTTACCTTTGGCTGCTGAGTAGTGTTTTGCTAACCCCAGTTTAACTGAGGAATTTCATTACCAAAATTATCTTCTATCTAGTCCTCAGCCTTATGAACCAGATCATAATAGGCTGGATTATGGCTCCATATACATGGAGGGTGTTGGCAATGTCCTTCTCTGCCTTGAAACGAGCTTGGAAGAGCACCTTTTCCCCAATATCGTTATCCTATGTTGGTGGGAGAGCACAAGTACCTCTAGAAGGTCTGTGGGATGGATTTATACCCCCACATGTTGAACGCCAAAACTACCTCGAAATGGTACATCTCCAAGATTGTGATGGCGGTTGTGGGATCCGTAGGGGGTGGCGTTCCCATGCCTCCTTCTTTGGGTTTTTTGCTGCTTAAAGCATCTTTCTCACGCGTTTGGGCTGGAGCTTCCCTTAGTCTGGGCTCAGTGTCATCAAACTGAGCATCTTGATAGGAGTTTAATCCCTATCAAGAGGAGGGGAGGAGGAAGTGTCAGTAGGCGAGCTACAGCTGGAGCTGCTGATATGACTCATTTGCTGGTAGCTAATACTGAGCAGATAATTTAAGGGTATTTAGGCTGCCTTCCCTTAATGCCCTTGCACGTTCTCCCCCCGCCAGCCGTCGGATAGCGTTGGGCTGGAGCCCTTATCTGTCTAAAAGGGTGAAGTAGTTTATCCTGCCACCTGCTTTTCCACTGATTTGGCCTTCCAGCTCTTTCAGTGCTTTGAAGCCACCTTCCAACCTCTGAGTGTTCCTGATGCAACTGCAAAACCTACTTTCTACACTTCGTTTCCAGCCTGGACATAATAGCTTTTATGAAAAGTTCTGAAGAAACAGATTGAAACAACCCTGTGTTGCAAGGGTTAATGCCTGGAGCTCAGCTTGCACATCTGCTTTTCATAAAACACTTCCTCTAAGGATACTTAACCTCACATTTAAATGCCTGCTCTTTGTTAAACAGCATTGCCAGTTACTGTGGCAGGTTGAAACTTTCCATAAATTTTTTTTTTGCTTCCTGATGAATGTTACAGCAATCTGCTTGTGCGGGACCTGGACTGGGAGTGCCTGATCCGAAATTCGGAGGAAAGAACTACACTGTGCAACGTAGTGGGGATGGTATCAGAAGAAGTTGAATGCAGAAAATATGAAGCTGTTATGAAGTAAAATAACTAAATGGGGAATTTCACCTGATTAATATGTCAGAATTTGAAGATGACTGTTTGTCGTCTTTCATGTTCATAACGTCTTTAATTTTTTTGAGTCTTCCAATGCAGTTGCTGCATGCAAAGAGTATCTGTATGCAAAGGATGACGTGGCATGTTTTCTAATGGTGTCATGTAAATATGCTGGAGCTGCCCAAACTCCTGCCTGCCCTGAAGTATGTCACTCCCCATCCTGGACTTTCTCAGTAGCTGGTCTGTTCTAAGCATCAACAGCCATTACAGGAATTGGAAAGTAAATGTGTAACAGAGTTGAGCGAAGCTGATGCTACAAACAAGCACTGATAACATCCAGTATAGATTGCTATTGAATTTTGGAGCTACACAGTCACTCAATGAAAGCGTGACTTGTGCTGTAGTGGTTCTAGCAATGATGAGTAAAGAAGGTCAACGCTGTTCTGTATAAAACCATGGGGAGCTTTGTGCAGTGGAGGCTGCCCTCCTCAAAGGATATGGTGGCACTAGAGGAGGTCAGAAAGGTAGCAGAGATGTCGGGATGATGGGACAGATCAGGTACAAGGACTGCCTCAGCATCCTTCCCCAGTCTTATCTCTTCCAGGAGAGTTTGCTGTCAACCATGAGCAGCATGGAGAAGGTGAAGGGGGAGCGATTGCTCAAACTACCTAGCAGAGGAACTGGAGGACATTGAATGATACGATAACTGGCAGCTTCAGAAAGCAGAGAGATGCTCCTTGACACATGTAGCTGTGCATCTCTGCCACAGTTCGCGAAGGAGGCCAAGGGCTTGATTCAAACACCAGACAGGTTCCTGGAGGAAAAATTCACCTCCAGCTGTAGCACACATGGGTAGCAACTGTGGCTCAGAGTCATGGAGCTGCAGTGTAACAGCAGCTGGCTGTGTGCTTGTCTGGTTATACTTGTCCTAGGCTCTTGCCCTTCGTGCTTGCCAGAGCTAGTATCAGGCTAGACTCTGCTTTGTGTTTTGGGGTCCTGAGAATGGGTTTTGATCTCTTAGTGTATTTTCTTAACATCATTGGCACCATATTGCAACTGAGAGTTATTGACCTTATTAGATTATGAGGATTGCCTTTGTGCTGCTTGCATACAGAAGGCATTTTATATACGCTGCCTGCCTGTTCGTAGAGGAAGAAATGAAAGCTGTGTGTTGGTACAAAGGTTATTTTCATATGCCTCCTTGCAGTACTCGCTTTGATATGTAGCACGATTAAGCTAGTGAAACTCCCTATAGATCATAGGATAAAATTGTTCAGTGTCCAGCAGAGTCAAGACATTTCTGAAAGAAATTATGATCTGACTCTCTTCATTTTTTGTTCCCCGGACTTTTTTGGCATGATGTGGGTAATAAAACCTAATGTGTCTGGGATACCTCCTCAAATACTTGCATCGGACATAAGTGCTACCATAAAACATGATTACCTTATGCTGAATGGAAGATAGTGTTTGCCCTGGTGAACTGCTGCAGCTTTTTATTTTGAGGCTTACACTTTGTTAAAGGCATGAACTTCAGTGGGGAATTGAGAAAAGAGAGCTCTGCCATCAGTGACGCTCTTCTGTGTTGCGTCTCTGTCTGCAAGTGTTGAATGTGGAACCAAAAGATTTTTTTTCTTTTTTGTTCACAGGTAAAAATCTCTACACCAATGAATATGTAGCGATCAAACTGGTAAGTAGAAGCTTTGGGTGTTCTTAAATGACTTGTACTTAATGTTAAAAATTCAGACAAAAAGCAACTTTCTCACTTTGGGCTTAATGCTGCGCTCTCACCCTCAGCTAGAATAACTTATTTAAACTAAGATAAATTCTTGAGAACACTAAAAATGAGGAAAGAACTCATCCCTCCACCTGCTGAACACTTTTGGTACCTAAATGGTCTCTAGCTGTCTTGTACCGGTGAGAGCCTTGTTCCTCTTTCCAAGCTGGCTGCCAGGTCCCAGTGAATGTCCCTGGGGTGACCCGCTCCCTGGGTTGAGCCTTTCTGTTCAGGACTCCATCGACTCTCCAGACTCACCTCTCTCTAGATGGGCTGTTGTCAGAGCGTTTGGTTAGGAGTGTGGCTCTGTGCAGCCTGCTGCTCCCATGTTTTTGGGGTCGAGAGGCAGGAAGGGGGGTGTTTCAGGGGTTAAAATACCCTTGGGGGAGAATAGCACAGCTCAGTCTGGTACGATGCTGAGGCTGCAGGCATAACAGGCAAAACAAGATCCAATTTAGCAAAGGTTGGTCTTTCCTCTAGCTGATTTGGGTGGCCGAGGATATATAGCTCCAGCATCTTCAGAATGACTTTCTCTTTTTACATCATAGGATGGTAAAAATGAATCAAATTGGCTCACCAAAGCATTGCGGGAGTTGCGCTAAAAAACACAAGCCTCAACAGTAGCGAACTTCAGAACTTGTGCAAGGAGTTTCATTCACAGCTTTCTTCTCATCCAGTATTACAAGTTATCAGGTTATTTTCTGCCCTGCAGTTGATGTAGCCCTCCCCAGGTGTGTCCACAGTGACAGCTTCCTTGTTTCCAGTGAGTGGTCCAGGTGAAAAGTCTTCTTCTGAAGACTGCTTCAGGGCATGAAGGCACTGTGGTCAACGGTGGTTTGAAGTAGGAGTCTAGGGGATGGAGAAGCTCTCTAACTTGCAGCTCTTACACATTTATAAAATTATAGCCCAGTAGTTTACATTTATGCCTTAACTTTTCCTATCTGTAAACAAAGACTTTCATTAGTCTCTTGGGGTTTTCAAATTCGATGTCTTCATCTGATGTGCTCTTTTTTCAGCTGTATGCTCTTTAATCACTGAGCCAAACCCTAGAATCTGGAGTTAAAGCTGTAACGCTAATTTGATGTTAGCAGCAAGCATGCCTGTTTGCCCAACCGATGTTGTCTGGCAAAATGACAGGAGTCCTTCAGATTGCAGAAGATCAAGATGGACTTGGTGCATTAATTCTGATCATGTTCAAGTGCTGCAGATTTTCTATCTCTAGCGTTCTCCTTATATGATGCATAGTAGATGAAAAATAGTTACGGCTTTGCAGGAAGGACTTGTTTTCAAGCCTGTTGGCAAATGTCAGAAGATATTCCCTAAAACAAACACCTGCAGTGGAGCTTAGGATGTCCTCGATATAGATCCACATCAGGAAGGAGGACTGGTGCTCGCATTTTAGGCAGATCTGACAATAGAAAGTGCACTGTGTACACAGGCGAGGTGTTTTATTGAATCGGTAACGCTTCTAATTCACTTTAAAAGATAATCCCACAAAGTTATAGCATTGGAAGGCATAAGGAAGTAATAATGCAGGAAAAATGCATCTGTATTAGTCCAAAGGATGCTTGTTTCTCTCAAAACAGTGCCTGCAGTGACACCTCCCAGTAACCTGAAACCTTTCAGTAGCCATACGACAGGGCTGAATGGCATTACCTTTATTGCTACCTTAATCTTACCTATTTTTCTGGTAGCATTCTTTCTTTCCACCCCTCCCTCCCCAAATCTGAGTTTTAAAGCAGTTACTCTGCAACACACTCCAGTTTTACTCACCCTGTTGTGATTCACACTTAAAAATCTCTGGTCTTTCATGTGTGAAGGACTGGAATTGCCATCCGGTGGCCATCCAGGCATTTACATACCTGCTCTTTTTGAGATTGAGGAAACAGTAGGAGAGATGGGTGGTTTTTTTTGGTCTCCTAATCTTAAACCATATTCCCCAGGAGTAAGAATTACTCAGCCTCCTCAGCAGCAAATATGCTTCTCTTACATGTGTACTTAACTGTAATTTTATTCATCCCTCCAATAATTTGCAGACTAGAGATAGAATAGCTGCATTCAGCGTGCTTGAAGGCAGCATTTTCTTTTATCTGCATCATTGGACCAAGCCAAAACTCTGCTCCGAGTCCTTCTAGTTGTGTGAGATTGTCTTCTGCAACTGCAACCCTGCTGTCTCAGTTACTTGTGCCTCTTGTCATGACATTAAAACTGGAAAATTGGAGAATTGTGTGATGGATGCCAAAGAGCTGATCAGAAGGTGCTGTGACATTCAGTGCTAATGTCTCCTGGTTTCTCTTAGGGGGTGATAAAATCTTGGAAAAAGGCAGTATTCTCCACTGCCAGCCAGTCTTCTGACTTGTATGTAGCTCACCATATAGCTCCTCATCCTCAGCTGAATGTTATTTGGTTAAGGGCATCTAGTTCATGGAGGAGTTTGTCTTCTGAAATGCCTTAGCCTTATTTACTGGTTTAATCTTCTGAGAGTTGTTAATGCTGAGTTGCACATAGCAGGAATTTCTTCCCTGCATGAAACCAGCCCTTTTAACAGATGGGTGTAGTCTGAGCGCAGGTACCAAGCGCTACCCTCTCGTAGTGACCGTGATGCCTGTTGGTTCAAGCTGTGGATTTTGTATGTCAGGCAGTAGCAATTCAGTTATTTTCACTACAAACGCAACATCTGCCAGCATCCTTAAGCCGTTGGCCTACAGGACAACCATCTGTTCTGGTATGATCTTCTCTGAAGTTGCCACGACTCTGGCAAGCATCCAGAGCTCAGGCTCCAGCAGCGCCTGATGCAGAAGTGGCTTGCGCTTACTCTCCCTGATTTTGTCGTGAACAGCTTCACATCCTGATACATTAATCCTTCTATTTCTGTCCAAATTGTTTATTTGGATAACTAAACTATTCACTGAACAGGCTGAGTTCCCGTTGCCCTAAATCCCTTTGCAGGTGTCTACAGACTCTCCCTCAAGCCACCATCAACAATTATCTTAATTTAAATGCAACTTATGTAACAAACTTGGTTTTGCATTGCTTTATATTTGCCTTCAGTACAGGTTCAGTTTTGCCTTCAGAGTATTTTTCACCATTGTTTTCTAAATAGTTGGTCATATTTGACTTCTGAAGTTTTTAAATACCGGAAAGTTGAGGAGCAACCAGGAGCATTTTTCCCCCTTGCTGGCAGATGGAAGGGATGACTTGAGCTGGTGATGAACAGTTTGGCTGGATGTTGAATTGCCTGAATTCCTGTACAAAAATTGTTCTTCTGACTTAAAAAGAAGGCTTTAATGTGGAGTTCATGCCAAATGTGGACATTAGTCTTACTGTACAGACCAGAGATGAAACAAAGACAAGTGGATCAGCTAAAGCCCTCATGTCCTCCCATGCAGACGGAAGAGTTATTCCACTGTATCAAAGATGCTTGCTCAAACTCTTTGTTGAACCTCTTTTGGACGCTCTTGCTCCGACTCATAGGAGCTGATGTGAAACACAAAGGGACTTTTTTTATGTTGGTCTTAGGGGCCTCCTTTATAGGCAAACTTGTAGATGATGAGCTCATGAAATAGAGAGCTATTTAGCAGGTTTTTGAAATTTGGACTAATTTTGTGCCATGCTATGAATTTTACATAGTTTTGAGCATGGAGCATTTCTTTTGCTTATTTCCCTGCTTTTGAGAACATCCAAACAAAAATTGAGGCAAGTACTAACTTCTATTTCAAAGGTGTCCGTGGGCAGTTGGTGCATCCACATTACTGCCTATCCCAAGTGTACAGTTGAGAAGGTAATTACTCAAGTTCTTAATTCCCTCTGTGTTAACTTTATATTTTTAGAAGCTTTGTAATCTTGCATGTCAATGCCTTTACGTATCGTAGGCATTAAGTTCTGTGCGTAAATTCCAGATGAGTAAGAGTTGAGAAATTTAATGTTTTGGGTGCATTGCAGACTTACCCTTTTTTTATTCTGTGTATAAAAATAGAATATTCTTGAGTGCATTGAGATGTTTGACTGACACCTGCTACTGAAGGGGGAGACTTCTTCCTGTGTATCTACCAGATATCTGGCCGCACTGTAGTGCTTGCTGCAAGCAAGATTGTAGGTTTATACAACTGTGGTCTGACTTAAAACACAGTTATATGACTCAACGTTTTTCAAAAATATAGGCTAGCAACCAGCAAAAATACTGTGGGCAACGACAGTCCACAAAGTGAACTCAGGACTTGATCTTTTGCAGCTTTGACTTTCCTCCTGCCAATGTCCAAGGTCATTTTTCAAGGACCAGGAGCTTTGTTGAACAATTCTTGAATTTCACTGCCATGAATGCACTTTGGATTTAAATGAGGAAGTTATTTTTCCTCCAGAGTGCATATTGCAAGTCTTATTTTTTTCTCTCATTATTTAGATGACATCTGATAGTGAAGTCTGTTGTCAGACTTTCAGTTTAGGGTGTTTTATCTTGAAACTTGAAGCCTTATGTACAGTCACAAAATGTCAAGTATAGGATATAACTTTTTCAGTCAAACTGATTTTAACCAACTTTTTTTTTGTTCTGTTTTAGGAACCAATAAAATCACGTGCACCACAGCTTCATTTAGAATACAGGTTTTATAAACAACTTGGAAGTGCAGGTAAGTAAACCTACCTTAAGCTTACAGAAACTTTGTGATTTCTTTATTAAATCAGATATTGCCATCATATTTGTTGTGTAACTCTGACTCAAACTTACTGAGCTGGACAAACTCTTAGTCCCAAACGAGTTTTTGGAAGAGATTTGGTCAGACTAACATCATAATGATACGGGATAATTATTTGGACCTAGAAACTCTCGTTAGTAAACTGGCTACTGCATTAGTGAGGATTGACTGATATGGGAAATACCCATGTAAGTGTGTTTGTAAAACATAGGAACCGTCAATGGATGGAAAGTTATGTGCGTATAGAATGACAGACTGTAAAAAGGTGACGTAAAGACTTAAAATCCGGGAAATTATGTAAGAAGCATAGAGCTTTTCTAATAAAAACCTGAAATACTGTTTTTGTTGATATTTACTAAATCATAAGAGTGTCCAAAAGCCCATGGGCTCAGTATTCTCTCTGCGACCATAGTCTACAACATATATGAGAAAAATATAACAGGATAAGGAAAAGGTGGGTTTTATTATTTTTTAATTTTTTTCTGGCAAGCTCTCTGATTTCCCTGATGTAGTGCTTTAGCTTATGTCTAATAGTGTTTGGGTTTTTCTTCCCTGAATTTATGGTTGCTTTTTAAACCTATATAGACTTTTAGCATGTGCTGTTCCTCATGCCAAATATTTCCACAGCCCTGACTACCCACTGCACAAGGAAGTCTCTCTGAAGCAAAGACCTTCTCTGCTCCTTCTGTGCCTTGATCATATATTGACGGTGGGCTTTGGAAAAATCTCCTGTAATTTTTTACACTTTCTTCTGATTTTATTTTTCCTGTTTTCCCTGGATGGACCCAGCTTCCACTGGCAGAGGATGTGCTCTCATGTTACCAAAATACTAAGTTGAACAGAATGAAAGATACATCTGCTCTGAGCTCCTAATATGCAGTGCCTGAGCAGTTGTCTTGCATTTTTCCTTTCTGCTTGTTCCAATTAATTTTTCTAGTCAGTTTCCTTAATTTTGTGTAGCACATCCCCTAGAGATTGGGTGCTATTGCACTCTACGTTTTGTGGCGTCTTTGCTTCTTATAGGATGCAAAATCTGGGATTTGGGAACCAAGTTAGTTGTCAGTATTGGAAACACTAAAATACTGTTGTCGTGTTTTTTAATAGGACTCGTCTACTGAAATATGGTGCTCTTTTCTATGTATTTTGTATTCTGGTCGTAGCATCTGGTACTGTGCACAAAGCTCTTGATAGGTTAATGTGATCACTTAATTCCAGTTACCTGTGTTTTTGAGACTTGGGACGTTTCTGCTGAAGCCTGTGTAGTAAATAAATCAAATGTAGGTTCACAGAATAAGTAATAGACTTAATTCTGCTCTTCGCTGCCTACTTGAGTTCTGTTGATGCTTGCCATCTCTGTGGCACCCCAGCGCATGTGCCTCACGACTCTTGAATGAATCCCCATCTGCTTTTTCTACACCTGTTGGCTTTCTACCGCTCCCTAAAGATGTTACTGAGGAATTTTAAAACTGATCAAATGTTGGGGGCTTGGCTTTATTTTGGTTAGATTGAGTATTTTTAATAGGTTTTCTCCTGTTCCTAATGAATCTAAACTTTTCATCCTACAACACTTACTCACCCATGCGGGGCATTTCTGCCCTATCTGATGCTGTGCATGTTAATGGAAGTATTTCTGAGTATGCTACTGTCAGACATGGACATCTTGCCTTGAAGATCTCTCTTCCCTACATTCTTGCGGGGGGGGCTGACTGTCATCTCAAGCCTTTTTGCCAGTATTTGTCAAGAGACTGTTGAGAATCCTCATGAACAACATGACTTTTATTTCTATCTCTGTATGGTCCCACGGGCATCGCAACCCCAGCTCTGATAATCTGTTGAATGCTATTAGAAGCTCTTGTGCTCCAGTTCTGCTAAAATAACTGGAAATAGGCCAGGAACTCGGGTGGAGGATGTGAGCCATGTCTCTGGTCTCTCCATGGAACCTGGAAGCTGAAGAAAATAAATTTTGGTGGTCAGGCTGCCAGGACTAGGGAGCCTTAACTTGGTGTCTGCATACCATGCTGAGAATTAGGGGAGGACTGTCTGTCCATGAAAACAGATTGGTACTAAATACGTGTTGACTTCGGGAAATAGATGGGTCTGTTCTCAGTGATGTTGTTAATGCCAGGCTCCCCTTGATGGTCCTTGCTTAAAAACTTTGACTGCTCAAACAGAAAGCCTTGAACTTCCAGCAAGCAGGACTGGTTGCTTGCAATTATCATAGACTCCCCAAATGAAGACTAGAAGTGTCCAAACCCATGGTGTGTATGACTCAGAGGAGAACAACAGTAGTGTTACATGTGACATACTGTTCAATAAATTAGCCAATTAATCTTGCCAAATAACGTGTCTGATTGCGAACCTCCCACTGTTCGCCTAAAAAGTAAGACTAGTGTAAGCATTGCTGTAGTGCCGCAGTAGCAGTGTGGTCCTCTTGTTAGTGCAACCGCTGCGTTCAACTGCATGTACAACCAGATGGTCTCAGTGAGCAGTATCTCTGAGAAGTCAGATTTGTCATCACCTGCAGCATTTGGAGAAAAATCAGGTTTTTCCTAATAGAAGAATTTAAATGGTGATTTCCTTTTTCCTGGATGTTCAGAATAAACGTTTTTAAAATATATTACTGTTGGATACTAATCGAAGGAAAACATAGGTTGGAAGGGACCAGCCTACTTGGACATGGATCAAGTAGGAACCTCCTTGTAGGATAACTTTGAGTGTGTTGAAAAAGATACTTCACCTCTAGTATGTGACTGGATGTGTCCACGTGAAGTTGGGACTAGCCTGGAGGGAAGTGTTTTGTGGCAGTCGGCCTTCCAAGAGAGTGGTCTTGGATGCTAAAGGCTGCAGAAAACTTGGTCATGACTTGCTTGCAATGTACCAAATCGAGAAGCACAGCCTCCAAACTCAGGAGCTTAAAGGTTTTGTGCATCAAAACCCCTGTAGAAGCCCAACCAGTGTTGCTAAGGAGGCATAAAGTGCTCAATCACACTGGTAGGACAAGTGCTACTTCTGGAGAGAAATTTGCAACTAGGTCTAATGCTGACTTTGGAGTCTAGTCTCTCACTACAAGAAGGACATTGAGTTGCTGGAGCATGTCCAGAGAAGGGCAACGAAGCTGGTGAGGGGTCTGGAGCACAAGTCTTATGAGGATCAGCTGAGGGAACTGAGGTTGTTCAGTCTGGAGAAGAGGAGGCTGAGGGGAGACCTTGTTGCTCTCTACAATTACCTGAAAAGGGTTTGTAGCGAGGTGGGTGTTGGTCTCTTCTCCCATGTAACCAGCAATAGGACAAGATGAAACAGCCTCAAGTTGTGCCAGGGGAGGTTTAGATTGGGTATTAGGAAAAATTTCTTCACTGAAAGAGTGGTCAGACATTGGAACAGGCTGCCCAGGGAAGTGGTGGAGTCACCGTCACTGGAGGTGTTCAAAAAACATGTAGACATGACACTTCAGGACATGGTTTAGTGGACATGGTGGCGTTGGGTTGACAGCTGGACTTGACGATCTTAAAGTTCTTTTCCAACCTTAATGACTCTATGATTCTAGTCCGGCAGTATATTGCACGGAATGCTTTTGGGGGGCTTTTGCCCCCAAATTGTAGAGCAATTCTACAGTTCGATGCCTGAAGGATGTATGTTGGTATCAGGTACCTGCTTCACTTGTTGCCTTCATCAGACACTAGTGAAATTAATTTTTTTTTTTTTAGCTATTCAGTCTAGTTTTGCATTTTCCTTGGTGTAGTTAAACAGAGTAGCAAATAGCCCAGTAATTCAGGGCTCTGTAGGAAGTTAATTCCTGGGATGAGCTTCTGTGTGAGATGTTTCCATGTAAACGGAGGAAGCGGCACAGCTGTGTGATAGCTGCCTCTTCGTTTTGCAGCTACTCTGTGGCTTCCTGTGCCACATGCTCCATCAGCATCGATGTTTAAAGACTTTCTGACAAGGCACCGAAGTTGCATCTGCTACCTCCCATCAGCACCAGCTTCGTCTGCCGCATGACTAAGATGAAGATCACTAGTCTGCTCAGATTAGCTGAGAAGAAGAATGGATTTCTTGGGTCTCGTACATCTTAAGGCATATTTCACACTAGATTAAGATACACTGGAGCGGTGAAAAGTTTGATAAAGGGATCTAAACTGTGTGAATATAGCTCTTTTTGGTGCTTCTCAGAATAACTCAATACTGGTGGATATATCAGATTTGGAAGTACCTAACAGAAATAGTCCTGGGTCAGAAGTAACCAACTAACAGACATCTCTGATGCGTTTCTGCAGGTAATTGATGCTATCTCTGATGTTTCAATGCCTCTCTGTAGTAAGAGAAACTAATAGCTCCGCTATAATTTCCTACCTTGCCCCTCTAAATGGAGGGATGTTTGCTTATAGAAATGAGTTTTCATGATTCTTCCTTGAACTTTTCTACCACCCCAAAAGAAGAGTCAAGGGCCTGCTGCACAGTGACCATCTGCTGGTTTCTTCTGTCTCACTGTGGAATTAAATATATAATAACCTAAAATAGTGTATGACTGCTTTACCTTAATGTAGGCAGTGAAACAAAAAAACACAAACTGTGGGCACAGAGTCAAAGACCTGATGGTCAGTCTGTAGGGTGTCTCAGGAAAGGACAAGAATTCCTTTAGGTTTTAGGTAGTCTGGGATACTGTCTGTTTGCTGACCAAGATAGTTGGAATAGTTTTAACAATCTCTGTGCAAACTAGTTATGTTACTCTGTCATCAATCCTGTAAGATGCTGGTGTCATACTGAGCTGTTTCATGGTTGCTCTTTGCCGTAAAATCGATGTGCGCATGCACGAACATCCCGACGTAGAATATTCATCCTGGCCTGGGCCATCCCCAGGATCTCACTTTACTGGTGGTGGCCAGTCAGACCTCATTTTTTTTCTTGCTGGATAGTACCTACCTGTGTTTTAACACGAGTAGCACAGCTGTCCACAAGAAGTCCAAGTGTGAGTGATATTCCTCCAAATTAGGCTCTTGCTCTATGACCTTCTTTGAGGACTGCCTGTTCCAAGTGTTCCCTTCCTCCTTAAGTAAGACTGGTTCCTCAGCTGCTGGGCTTCCCCTTGCTCTGAGGCTTCATACAGCTACTTAAATCTGCTGCTTCTGTACCTCAGGGACAAGAGGAGCTCCCCCTCCAACTTGACTGGATGCTTTTACATCTCCTAGGGCTGCCAGAAGCAGTTAAATTCTCCAGCCTGCCTCCAGTGTTGGATCAGTCACTTGGGCATGTCATTTGTCCCCTGTACTTGAAGTTTGTGGAGTAAAGGCTTGGCTTCTTATTCATATTCAGGCCCTCCATCTTGCAGGATGACGAGTGGAGGACCTCTATCCCCACCGCTGGCTGATGTTTGAGTGTCTGGTTCCACATAAGTACTGGGGTGGGGAAGCTGGTGTTGGCAGAGAAAACTGAGTTACTTAGACTACGGTCAAACAGACCGAGCCCCTAGCTCCTGAGATGGTTGTGTTTGCTGGGCAGTGTACCAAAAGGCAAAGCTTTTGCTATGCTCGAACTGCACCCTGCTCACCCAGCAGCATCTCAGGACCTTCCTGCTTGGTTTGGGGTGAACAAAGCAGTTCACACAGCTTGCAGGAGCCCTGGCAGGCCTGCTGGGCCATCTTCAGCAGTTGGGTCCTGCTGGTGGAACATTAAGGTCTTAGTGGTTGCGTTGGCTTTGTCTTGTGAGCTCTTTTTGCTTATTGGTTTGAGGACCTTCAGCAGGAATGGTCTTTTTGTTTTAAGGTTGATTCCAGATTCTCACCTTTCCTTTGAGTTAAACTCTCCTACAGACTTCACAGGGGAAGCATCTCTTCCAAAGTTTCTAATAAAAACTCATCTTTTATCAGCAAGCAGTGCCTGTATTTCCCAGTCTTTCTCACTCTTCAGCAGCCTTTGGCTTGAGCCGCTCTTGCCTATGCGTAAGGCGAACGTTAAGGAGTACATGGCCATGCTTTTATCCCTGCCCGTCCCATCATTTGGATCTTTGGCTGCAATCGGCTGCAGCTCCTACACATCCTTTTGCATATGCTGGTATTTCTAACCAGCTAGTTGGAGTTGCACATGGAGATACTGGCCTCTCCTGTTGACTAACTGCTGTGATCGGGATCTGGGCTGGCGATGGGGGTTGTGTGCAGTGCTGCTCGATCCTGTAGGGTGAAAGGTGGATCCTACTGCTTTCAGGTCTAGTAGAAGACACTTTAAATGGGTTTTAAATTTGCGAAACCTTTTAAACTTAACACACCGCTATGTTTCCTGCTGTAGGAACCTCTGTATCCTTACTCAGTGCCACAGGCACATCTCTCGTCTACGAAGTGTTTAACATCCCTTTGCCAAAGGGAAACTGAAGACGCTGTTCATGAACACTTCTAGAAAGCTGCTGTGTTCCAGGGAAGAGAAGTGTGACAAAGCTGTCTGCATGCCGGGGCACTGGGCTGTCCTGTCTCCTGGATGCGGCAGCAGAGCCCGCGGAGCTGCTCCACGTCAGTGTGCTGCAGGAGGATGGCTGGATGTTGCAGGCACCTGCCTGTGCAGCCATAAAGCTGATGCCTCTCCTCATCCAGCTGCTGTCGTATCCGACGGAGCTCACATATCCATGTCTGCAAAGCCTCCCAGCGAAATGGAAGCCAAATAATAAGCCTTTAAGATGAGCTTTGTCTGAAAGCTTTTTTTTTTTTTCCTCCAGCTATGCAGGTTAGAGGGGAAAAAAAGACTTACCTCTTTCTATAATCTCGCTTTGCTGAGAAGTTGAGGCAAACATGTCTGCTACATTGATGCATACTTGCAAAGCTTTAACTTTTTTTTCCCCAAAGTATGTTTGTCTCCCAAACCCTAAGCCTTTTCCTGAGGCCAGGGAGCCCACTTGCTGCATGACCGTTACTGTATCACTCTGAGTCCAGTTCCTCTCTCTCAGGACATGACCATGGCTGAAAAACATCTCCACGCAATCAGGAAACTGCTCTTTCATCTTGTGCTTCCATGCAAATAAATAATTCACTGTGGTCCTGGGAAGTATTGACTTCCCGGGAGTGACCAGTAGATGTACAGGAATGATTTCTTTTGTTGTTACTACATTTCAAAGCATCTCTGGCATCTCTCGCCTGTGGTGGTTAATGCCATACGCAATGCCTTCCCTGTAAGCTTTGCCTTTGGAAGGTAAAATGGAGTACTGCTTATTTTCAAGTTTCTTTTGCCTGCGCAGAGCTGATGATTGAGTTCCTGCATAGTGACAGCTTCTGCCTGTGCACATAGTGTGAAGAAGTCATGCATTTTTGATTCAGTAGTAGTTTATTTTTATATCAGCTGGCAGATGAGTCACACCTTCCCCCAGTCCTTCGCAATCCCACCTTGGTACATGTGATTCATAGCAGTCCGGTGTCAACATGCGTTGAGTTTCATGCAATAACTCTGTAGCCAGCGCTAATCCCCAGGACAGGTAGGTGACATTGGCAAGTGGATGTCAAACGTAATGAGCCTCCTCGGTGTCGTGGAGGAATGCAGGAGAGGAGTCTGATACGCTGGAGAATCCCAGGAAACCGAGAAGATCTCTGCTCTCCCCAGCCCACACAACAGATGAGTCACAGCATACAAACAGAATATACCGAGTCAGGGAGGGGTATGTCGTTACATATAGAATATTGACGGATTCTGTGGTTTTGTTTTAAATCTTGCTCTGTAAACAAGTTCACCTCTAATGAAGTATGGAGTCTGTGTGTTTACTTTTGGACCTCTTTCTGTTGCACAACTCTCTGGAGCGAAGCAGTCTGTTTACTTGTCAGGAAGTAGGACCAAGGAAAATTAAGGTGGTATAAATAACTGAGCCTTTTACATAGTCTAGTCAATATTTGCATATATATTTTTCAATGTAGCTGAGCTGTCTACTACTCCGTAGTGCATATTAAAGTTAACTTTTCAGGATTGCCTATGTTGAGCATGTTTTTCTCATTCTGTGTTGCTCTTGCTTTACTCATGACCTGCTGCACGCTTTATACGTACCAGTGTCCTTTATAAAGAAATTCTTTCCATGCTGATTGCACAATGTTGTCATTCATGTAGCAATTAGGTAGGGGTCATTTCGGTAAGACTTGTTATACGAATGGATGTAAACAAGTCGCCGTGGTGGAGCATGCTGCCAATACCAGCTATTTCATGGGGAACTCCCTGTGAGCAACACTTTTTTCCCCAAGGGAGCTGGAGTTACTCGAGGCCACGTAAGTGAGGGTTAATGCAAGATGTCTACACCCCTGTTTAATTAAGGAGTATGAACATAGGCATTAGTTGTTGCTGTGGTCACTTTAATTTTCAGAAATTCCCCCTCATATTTGCCGCCTTGATGGAAACACTGCCGTGGCCGGGAGTTGAGCCAGCAGATCGCCCCACAGCAAGGTGCTGGTTTGGGGCAAGAGAGAGCTGCTGGGTGGGGATTGCCCCTCTGCGCCCCGAAGCAGGTTTGCGCTGGTGTGGAGCGACACGTGGCTATCGCCTCAAGTACGTTTGTGTCCTTCATTGTATGGAAAGGTTTGTTTGTAGCTGTCATGCTACAACACTCTGGGTGAGCACTGCAGCCGCTTCCTCTGAAATATTTAGAAATATTTCAGAAAATAAGTGTTCAGTTACTGTGAGTATTTAGTAAGCGATTTAGCTGTGCAAGATGATACAAAACCAACATCCACTTGCACGGAAAGCAACTTGCGCCTTTGGGTCACATCTTGTGTTTAATCATTTCCCTACTTCAGATCCCTGCGATAGACCCTAGTGCTCAGTTTAAGCTGTTAGTTAATTTTCTAACAGCGAGGAAAAGCTCTTCTCCCTTCAGTCTTAAGTCTTGCAAAGAAACGTGCCATTGGCAATAGGTTTGATATGCCTCAGCAAAGAGACGTGGTTTCATTCATCTGAAAATGGCCTTTTTAAATAAAAAGTGCAGCACATGTGGAGGTCCCTCACACTTAGCGGCACCATTAAAGAATGGTGATCAGCAGTTTCATTATAAAGTCAGGGTAGTCCAACAAACTGGAGGGATCTCTGACTTCAGAACTTTTGAATTGCAAAATAAAATGTAGTGGATTACTGTCACACGCCCAGTTAAAGCCTGTCTGCTTTCAAAGCTGGCTTGCTGTTGATCTCTGGAGAATAACATTTTACTATCTAAAAATACTTGGGGGTTTTTAGTGTGGCAGTTCCCTTGTTAAGAAGGGCTTCCCAAATGTGCACACTTCAGCATCTCTCTTAACATCAGAAGTTTTGACTTCCTTGGACTAAATTTAGGTTTTGTCAATTGGAAGCTATCAGATGCTTTTAAAGCAAGGCCATTAATACTTGAATATGAGACTAGGGCGGTTTCCTTTTTGTATTTTGAAAAGTCCTCATACATCTCTTACTCTTCCGGTATTCATTGCAGTAATCACAAATCAAAACCTAGCAACGCTGGGTAGCGTGCGGATGGGAACGGCAGGATGCTGGGAAGCTGAAAAATGCCTTTGCTGCAGACACTTTTCCTTGAAGCCTGACATGTCCCGCAATGGTGGTCATAAATCCGTAGCAGTCGGACTCATCTGAGTCATCCCAGATGCCTCACTGCGTTCTTCTGATGGCGGGTTCTGTGATGTGCTGCTGGCCCAACTGCTGTAAGGATCCAGCTGGGCTTGAGCAGAGGGACAGGCCCTTTAATCATGAAGGTCTCTGTGCTGCTTCTGCTGCTTTCTGGCAAACCCTGGGCTGGAGTATCTCATGCTTGCTAGCAGCCCAGGTTGTGCTTGGGAATTTAAGTGCCTCCACCATCTGAGTGAGGAGATGAAAATACTCAATGTTTGAAGATAAACTTTGGAATTTATATTTACATTGAATGGAAAACCCAGTTTGGCAATTAGGACCACAATAATTAATTAAGACGTAGCAACCGGTTAGCTTTGCTGTTCCGCTTATCCCCCTTTCCTAGCCCGTCTATGAAAATTTTTCAAGCTGTCGGGACGCTGCACTTAGGAGCTAATTGAGGTCTAGAGCTATAAAAGTTGATTCATTTTCTGGAGGGCTGATGTGTCAGGTGTTGAGTACTGCCTCCATTCAAACAAAACTGATTCCCTTTTGGAAGGTAGGTGCCTGATTTAGTGAGATCCCTTTCACATGTTTGTGCATCCTAAGCACCAGAAGCATCCTATGTATGCTGAAGGTTTTTAAGGTGCCTTTCACCTTAAAGAGAGAAACGCTTGAGCTGTGCCAGGGAGGTTTGACGCAAGTGAAGTTCTGGTACGTAGGGCTGCCCGCCTCCCAGACTGGCTATTAAACGGGTTTGGAGTTTGCATTTCTGAGCTGTGCCCTGCCTGCTATTCAGAAACCTCCTCCCATCCCTAAAAGATAAGCCATAGACTCCGTCCCTGAATCTGTAATGGATCCAGCTATGCCAGAATAACTTTTTGGCAAGCTCTGCCCTGCTCTGAGACTTGCAGTTTTGTAATAATTTTTCTGTCTGAAAGTGGCAGTTTTTCCTTCAAAATTCCATTCCTACCTGCTCGTACTCAGCTATCTTAAAGTGAAACAAAGAGATGATATCTGGGTGTAGTATCTTAATTAGTGCCTCTGAACTTCTGTTTTGCAGGAGGTTCTCCTGAGATAAGAGGGAGTGGGAGGTTTTCCATCAGGCTGGAAGGACTGTGTGGGTAACACTTTCCTACCAATCTGAAAAATCCCTTTTTCCTTCAAAAACTACAATACTTACGGGGCTGATGAATGCCAATCTTTTGTCTTCTCATGCAGAGTTTACATGTTTGACTCTCAGCATCCATCATTTACTGGTTTGATGCTATTGCAGGAGCAAACGTCCATCTTGTGGCTTTTTAATCAGTCCTCCTGTTGGGTCCTGCACTGATGCTAAAGCAGCTTTGATGGCAGCACAAAGCATTCCTGCTATCAAGCCGCCCTCCCAGTAGGACCAGCATGAGTGTCGTGGGGCCGAGCTGCACCCACGGCTTGGCAAGCAGGTCTCAGCACAGCTGGGGCATGGCACGTAGGGTTGTGCTGCCAGAAATGCCACCCGGATTGTCCCACTGTGGTCTGGTGTGCGGAAGCTGGCCAGCTTCAGCTGCCTGCACGTGGCCGAGCATCATCTTACTTCTGAGCACCCAAAGCAGAGGCTGCTTCTCTGATACCGTTGTCTGCTTTATCCAAATTGGACCAGTCTGATCTGTCATCCAAGACCCAAATGCTGTTGAATCAGTGACAAATACTGCCTGTACGTGCCAGTTTTGCCTTATGTTGCTGCGCCGCCCGGGCTAGAATGACTCCTGGTCACTGCATAGAGACGTGGGTTGCAGCTGAGCTGTAATTCAAGCTGTCAAATTGCCCTCTGCATTATCATCATGGCAGTTTCACCCTATTTTGCAGCTGGCCAGCACGCTGTAAGCTTAAAGTATCGCTTAACTTGCGCTATAGGTTTTTGCTGTGTGGATGGGGAGGAAGCAGGGAGCCGGTAAGAGCTCTGTCTCCAGCTGACAGTCTCCAATGGAGATGAGCCGATGAAGGGCAGGGACCACCTGGGACTTGGTGTGATCAAATCAAAATGTTTTTCTGGATAGCAGAGGAGCAATTCAGCTTTTATTATTGCTGCTTTCTTAGCATTTTTCATCTGCCAAGAAGTAGCCTCTTCCTTGGCGCTGCTTCTGGAGTTAAATTTGTGTACTGCTGAGCACTATCTTGCAACTGAGAAGCTCTGTTGTTCGTTTTTCTAATGATCTTGCAGATAATACCTGTAATGTAATTAACGTGCAAAACTCGTTCCAAAGGAAAAAAAATGCAATCACAGAGCATACCTGTAATCATCTCAACTTCTCTGTTACCTGGTTAAAATGAAGCAGCCAAAAACCTGCTACTGAATTCCCTTTTAGCAGGTAGAGCTGACCCAGTGCAAGCATTGCACAGCCAAGGAAAACTGAACGGGAAACCGTTTCTCTTTGGTATTAACCAGCAGAGCCGAGTTGGCCGTCACAGGTATGATCTGGCTTTGCACCGACCGGCAAAACTCACCCGGCACAGTGACCCGCAGCGTAGCAGGAGCGGGTCACGTCTGTCTTGCTAGATCCACCATGCGGGAGCTGTGAGGGCTGCCGATAGCGCCTGGCTGGTTGAACAGCGTGGAGCCTTCAAACCATGAAGCTGAGCTTGGAGATAGAAAAACAGCCTGGGGAGCTGGTTCATGACGTGGCTGTATTTTAATTACACGAGAGCTTTTTTGGGCAAACCCTGTTGCCTTCAGTAGGCTGCTGTAACCCCTTACTTAACCCTCAAGAAGTTAAAAAACTGCAGCACCCCAGTTTCTTGCACTTTTCAGCAAAAACACAGGCTCTGCTGAGCGCACAAAGAAACCCAGAAAGCAAAGCAGGAATAATTATGCGAAACAAAACCTTTTGATATTTTCTTCCACCCTTGTCCCTGTATTGCAGGTGTGTATGAAAAGGTAGATAATTAAACTAGAACTTAAGCTAGAACTTTTTGGGGTGGTTTAAAATAACTCATTTAAAATTATATAGTGTTTTGATCCTTCTCTTAAGGTGCTGTTTTATGTGCCAGCTGCAATCGTCACTGGAACAAGAGATCATTGCAAAGGGTATATGGATATAAAATCCAGCAGTTACATGGAGATTTGAGTGCAGTCATTTCCCTTGAGCCCTAGAAATGTGAATTCAGTCTCCTGAAACTTGCCAAAAAAGCAATTTATTGTGTTGTGCTTTATTCTTTTGTCTTTGTCAAGAATTGAAACAATTTCACTTGACTGTAGTTTACTTGCTACAGCTAAAAAAACTGCCTGTTTTTCTGGGGTGTTTCTGGGTAAATTTCCCAGATTTTGAAAGTCCTCGGCAACTTAACCTTTCCAGCTAGGGCTACTTCTCCTCCTAATCTTTTTTGATTTTTATGAATACAAATGTGAATGTCCTGTTGGTACCTTCTCTGAAACTGCTTCTTTCTTTGTGTATGTGAAGAGTTGTTTAATAGAGTCTAGCTGTGATATCAGGAAACCAGGTTGTACAACTCAAGGAAAATGAAATGCCACCCCATTTTAATAACATAGCGATCGTGAAAATTGTTTTTATGCAACTGAAGTAAAAATCAAATCATTTGGATTTTTACCAGCAGCAAGAACAAATATGTTCTTCCTTCTGTCCTTCCCATGTCTCGTTTTTTTCCTGTTCCTTTTCCCCTACCTTTTTTTTCGTAGATTCAAATACTAACAAGCTACTCAAAACACAGCAGGGACTCAATACACCCTGCATATCCTGAGAAGATGCACAAAATATGTTGGGTTTCTGGAGTGAAGCTGGAGTCTTCGAGTCTGCGTGGAAGCCACACTTTACTTGCAAACTCATTGGAGATGAGTACCATCTACTCATGGTTTGTACACAACTGTTGTACTGTTGTGTGCTGAGTGTCATCTCTTCCCATTAAAAGCTCTGCTCATTCTGCGGTTGTCAGGGGAGCAGGTATTGATCCAACCTGTGATGTTCTTCCTTGCTTTATTTCCAAGTACCTTGTGGGTTCAGAGAGTGTTATAGCTATGCCTCTAACACGTCCAAGGGCGGGGGAAGCGCCTTGCTTTGCCTCTCCTCCCTCTCAGCAGCGGCTCTGCTCCCTTCCCGCCCTCTGACAGGCTTAAGCAGAAAGTCCTGCCACAGCTACTCCTGCTGGGCAGCGATGCTGGAGCATTTAGCATTTGCTAGAAGAGAGATGATTCATTACCCAACCAAAGCAGGAAAAAGATGATGTGAAAAGCTGGCAGCAGAGAGCCGAGTGTCTGGCAGCAGTTGGAGCAAACAGAGCAGGAGGATGTTCAGGGGGAGCATGAAGAAGAGGAGCTCATAATGACGCTGTAAAAGGGCTGCTGAGATGCCATCTGGAATAGGGTGAGCAGTTATGGAAGAGTTATCTAGAATAAATGGGTCTGGGCGCAGAGGAAGCCAGCACAACGGCCAGTCGAGGTTTGAGGAGGTGGCTACTGCGGCAGCACTGTCTGTGTGCTGCTTTTCCTTGCTGGGCTTTGGGCAAGGGAGCGGAGCAGCTGGGACTTGGTTCTTGTTAAGTGATGCTCTGCTGAGTGCCCCTTCTCCCAGGGGAGCAAAAGCCAACGGTGACCCAGCTGCCTCCCAGGCAGCATCGTGGGGGAGCAGGCAGGAGACAGTGGGATGCTGCCAGATGCTCTGGACAGGTCCAGTTGCTCTTCACCCTGTTCAGATGAGTGAGAGAGAACTAAAGGTCAATCATGTGCTCTGAAACCAGAGTATCAAAGCTCAGAAGAACAAGGAAATTATCGAGGAGCTTCACAGTCATAAGGTGGGCTGAAAACACGATTCCCAAGCAGGTTGCTCTCCATCAGAGCGGTGCGAAGGGAGCTGCCGCCATGCCTACCCATCTTCTGACTGCGGTCACTGCCGAGTCACAGCGGTGCTCTAGCCTCACTTCTGTACGTTGATGTGTTTGTGTTGGATCAGCTTGCTATTTTTAGATTGTTTCCCTGATCTGATGCCAGTTCAAGGTTTGTAAAGTCTCTTCTTTAAAGAGCGATTGCCAAGACTGTGGCAGACCCTGTGCCATCACCCCCTTTTCTACCTGCAACGCAGCTGCAAGTGAGTTGGTGCTAGAGTCAGAAATTTCATTTTCTGCTCATTTTCCTTTGCATCTCAACTGCTGGGTGTTTTCTTATAACAAATTAAGGGAAAATATTCCCAATCACCAAAAATCTCTGTCCTTCCCCAAACTCCTCCAGTTACAGTTGAAGGGCTGAACTGAAAAGCTTTTGCAGTCCTGCTTTGAAATAAGACATCTCTGAAACGTATGCAATCAAGTATTTGAAAGACCCTTAGGCTAACTTAATTCCAAGTAACAAGCCTATCTTAACTTTTCTCCCGTCTTTCTATTTTTGAAGCGGATTATTCAGAAACCTGAAGGTCAGAACGAGACTTTGTAATTCTAGCTCATAGATGTAACCTGTTAACCAACGTATTTGGGTAGATTTAAACCCACTATCATGGGGCGTGTTTTAAGAGGTTAAAAGATGAGATCTTGGCCCAGCTGATGCTGATAGCAAAGATTCTGTTTCAGCCAGGATTTTATTCTGATTTGAAAATTAAGAGAAGGGTAGATCCTCATTAGTGTAATCAGCTTAAATGGGTTGACTACTCTAAAGCAATTTGTTTAATTTGTTTGGAACATGTTTAATTTTAGCTATAGATGTTCAGCTCTCGCACAGTTGCTATTTATGCTGTTTATCGTGTAATTTTGTGTTCTGTGATTTGTAAAAATAAACTTTCTGCTCTGAATGAGAATTTTGTGACAATCTATGTCCCATTCATCTGTGCTGCTTTAAAACCACGCAGAACCTTTTTGTGCGCTAATGCTGCTGTCGCATCTGCCTCCATTTCTATGAAGAATAGTTCTTGCTGCTCATGTAGAGTGTGTTTTTTGCATCGAGCATCAGCCTTTCGTTTGACGTTGGATTGCTCCCCCTTCCCTCTGTCTTTGGGTGTCTAATTAGGGGTTCCTCAGGAGTGTCTCTGCAACAGAGCTCAGCTTTGAAGTCTGAAGCATGAAGAGAGGTTATGAAATTCTTCTATAATTCTTGAAATTGAAGATGTCAGCTTCTCTTTATTTGGCCACACCACATCTAAGGGCAGTGGAAACCAATTTCCCATGGGAGCAAAAAAAAAAATTGGTGATTCAGAAGCTACCAGTATTCTTCACTTTTCACAAGCCGTGGTTCTCTCCTGGCGATTTGATTGTGTGGGGATTTGGCTTTTGTGCCTCCACTGATGTAGATGCCACGTGTAGCTTCCTGCACTTGCTACCTCGTCTCTTCTTCAGTGTATTTTGGGTTTCTCGCTGTTGCACGAGGTTTATTCATAGCCTCTCGTGATGCTTGTATACAGCACATCAGTACATATTCTCTGCCACAGCAGATGGTTTCCGCTTTCCGTGCCTTCCACGTGGGGCACATGCTGCAAAATCAGATTTCCCTTGGGCATAACCTTTGATTGGCATCTCTCTGCTAGTCGCCATTTCATAACCGGTCCTGGAAATGACTTTGGACTGTCTATATGACTTGTACGTCTGATGCCTGGACTAACGTGGCTTGTTGGAGTATGCCGGATGTCTGACAAGTTACTAGGACCATTAGTCATGCTGTAAAGCATGTGGCAGCAAGACAGCACTACTTGAATCGGACAGGATGCTTGATCTTGAGATGGAAATTTGCTGAAAGGTGTAGTTCCGTGATGTTAATCCAGCTCAGATGAAGCGCTCTCTAAGAGCAGTGGTCCCGCTGTTTGTTACTGTTCCTGTTCTTGCGTTCAAGCTCAAGCAAAGGCCAAGCTTTTTTCAGGGTTGATCCAATTTATTCCTTGGCCACGTGCGCGTAGGGAGGCGGTGGGATGGGTGAGGGTGGAGTGAGGATGGGACAGTCCCTTTTGGTGGCAGCCTGCAGGAGCAGTTAGTTTTAGCATCTTGGGAAACACGAGGCCAGAGTCCTGTCGCCGCACAGGAGCGCGGTGGAAGCAAAGTCTGAGTTTTCAGCTTTGATGTCTGTATTTGCTCTCGTTCCAACCATGATGCTTTAATCTCTGAAACGCTATGCTAGGTTTTCGCTGTGCTCAGCTTGAATTTTTTCCAAGACACAGCACTGCTGAAATAGCAGAATTTGCCTGTGGATTCTAGTGCAGTGATCGGTCTGTGTTTATTGGGGTGATAAACTTTCCATGAGAGCAAGGGTGGCGCGGGGCCTTTTACATACAGTCAAGCCAAATCACTCAGCAGCAAGACTGAAGCCGTTAAGCAAATTCAGATGATTTCTGCTTGCAGCAGCCTCCACTGTAATAAGTTGCTTTTTCTCCAAAGGAGAACCTGCACATGTCATGCCTGAATTTTCTTGCCTTAATACTTTGGTCGTGTTTAATGCCATGGAGAAACTGTTATTTTGTACATTAATTGCATTAAACTGATCATGATTTGTATTTCAAGTGTTGAGTTGTACCTTTGAATCCTCAAGAGGAGATCTCTGCTCTGCCCGTGGCTTTTCATTCTGCACTCTTTGAAACCAGAACTGCTCCTCTAGGACAGACTTTCACAGCACTGTGGGTTTGTTTGACCTTTTCAGTCCTCTGCCGACACAATTGCTCGCCATTAAAAACCTCAAGTGCCCAGACAAAAGATAATTTTTCCTCAATCAATCTCATTTGTTGGCAGTGTCCTTCTTAAGTATTTAGAGATCTACTGGTGATATTTGTGGAGTTCCTGTGGTTCACCATAGCAGTGGACTTGGTGGGACCAGAACACATTACTTGTTGCCAAAATAGAGCCAAGCTATGTCCTGAATTATGCAGATGGCCTGTGATTAAATAAAATTTTATGCACATTTTCTTAGGCTGCCCCTTTTTACTGTTCATAAGAAGAATGGGTCCAGAGATGCCTGTTATCTCAAGTTTGCAGAGAAGTACCCTGAAGTCATCTAGCCTCATCTGCCTGCTTGGAGCCTGCAGGCATCAAGGCTTAATATTTGCATCAAACTTACCACTTCTCTTTCGAGCTTCGCCCCATGCTAAAATGATGCTAAATGTTGGCTTGTGTTTGAGTGAGCTGAGGGTGCATTACCCTGTGTCCCTCATAACTTTTATTTCGGTAACCAGTGTGGAGCTGAGGAGCCCTGGCTTGGGCTGGGAGGCTCTGAAGGGCTTGTCAGCGATGCTCCTTTGGGTTTAGGATGTGTGGGTGATGCAGCCTGGGTCTGAAAATGAGATATATGTTACAGCATTGTTATTCTAGCAAAGCTAAGAGGTAAGCTTTTGACTGCAGAGCTGGCAGCACTGTTGCTACAAACCCTCAGAAAAATTGAACCCTAAAAATATGCCTGAAACTAATAATGTCTTCTGTAGGCTGGCACTTAGAATGCTTTTTTAAATGTTCTTTGCTACAGCTTCACCTTGCAGGAGCTCCCACCTGAAGTAGAGCCTTCCTGAGGTTTAAAGCTGAGAATGGTACTCCAAGCTTATGGTGTACTCTTGGCTTGTAAGGCTTTGAGTGGGTAAAGCTAACTGAAGGGGTTAGGACCCCAAAGAGTGCTGAACAGTTATGTTACTTCCTTTCCTACATGAAATCCCCGTCTTTTGAGTCTTGCTGTGATTTATCTTCCTGGTTCTTACATCCAGTAGGAATTTAATTTTAATTGCAATGTTCTCTCTTTACCAAGTAAGGCTGTAAATTTACTCCTTTCCCCCGTGCTCTGGGAATGGGATTCTTCACCTCCCTCAAGAGCCTTTCTGCAATTTTATTCTCCCATATACCTTAATTAGCACACTCCTAATCCAAGTGGTTTCCTTCCTGATTTGGACTTTTCAAGACTGTTATCCTGATGTAGAAATTGTGGTAGAAGCACTTACAGTATATATATCTTGAATTTATAATGGTCTCAGTTTTAAACTTTCCATAGAATATTCTGTTATTCTCTTCTATTATTCTCTATTTTTCTTTAAAAAGTAGAGATTATGATCTTGGTATTAGACGTAATGTAGGTAAATCCTCATCAGATTTTACTGAAAACTCAGTGGCTTACCATGAGTTACTTCCAGAGCTATTGCAATTATTCAAGCCTGCAGCACTAAGCTGATGGCATTAAATTATCATTCATGTTGGTTTGGGGATATTTGAAAAATGTTTTGGAGCTGCCTGGGTCACATCCCGTCATTGTTCGGCTTTCTGAATTGCTTTCTGCATCAAACCATCCTGTTTTCTTAGAGGATTTAATTACTGTTAATGCTTCCTTAAAACATGAAGCTCTGTTAAGAGCAGTAGCCTCCCAAGACCAGGTTAGATAAATGTTTTATATAGGACGTAAAACTCCAGTTAGACTGGGAATTCCTGCAATACTCTGTAATTTCTCATTAATGCGTCCTGATGACGGATACCTAATATGATTCCCCAAGCATGTGAGTTAACAAGATTAAAACCATCCTACGGTAATCTTTGCCAAGCTGCATTTTGTTCTTTTTGAGTAATACACGGGAGCATAAGCTCTGTAATATTTAAGCTTTAGTAATCTCAGTGCTGCATTTATCGTATTGTTGGCAAGTTGATGAGTGCCGTTGGGCAGATTAATGAGGCTGTCCTAAATCTGCAATAGGACGTTAAAGTTGTTACGTCGCTGACACACTCCAGCCTTAGTGTTTTCCTGTTCTGCTGCCTTGACCTGTGCTGAGCTAGGCTGCCTGAGCACGCCACGGAGCAGATACAAAACTGTGCAGTTACACATGCAGTTTAATTCTGGTGTCTGATAATTAGTAAAGTTTTTTGCTGTTTTTAATATTGATCTCTTATATAAATATAGTGTGTGTATGCGTTTACTTAAAGCATGCTGTAAAATTAATAATCACTATGCTTTCAGGTCCCATGCTATGCAGTTTGCAGACCTCTATGCAACTTTGTGAAAAAATAGTAGTGCTCCCCATCCCGAGTCTTTACACTGAATAACAGGACATGGTATCTTTGTATTTTCAAGCAAAGGTGTTGTTTTGACCTAGGACAAACCCCTGTATTTCAAAACAAAACCCCTTCCATTGTGTTTTGGAACTGCTTATGAGATGGAGACTGGAAATATATATTTTTGCAAAAAGTGTTACGCAGCTTGATACTGATGCTGGGACACCGAGCTCCTGTGCTAGATGTTGATAAGAAAAATTTGCAGTTAGCCCTGCACTGAATTTCTCCCTGTAGGGGCTGGTCTGATTTTTCCTTTTGACTAAAAGGTAATTCAAGGAGCGCTGTGCAGCTCAGTGAGTGTTCAGACACCGAGACTGTTTTTTTCCCTTCTGCTGCCTTTCAGAAAGCTAATCCACGCAAAAAGCCACTGTCAGCTGAGTATAAATATTGCGTACTCTTGCTGAGAAATCTGTTGCTGAGCTGTTAGGTGGGAAGGGTAGGCTCTGGCTCCTACCAGTTGGGTGTCGAGAGTTTTGTGTGCGACTTAAAGCAAAATGTTTTGCACATACGCTTAATGACTATGATTGCTTATTTTTATATGGTGCTGGGTCAAAATTTATCTCTTTGCTCTTTTTTTAAAGGAAAACTTTTTTTTTTCCTTTCTTGTGAGTGTAATAAGAGTAAACTTTGTGTAAAGTTGTGCTGAAAAATGCTATGTATTACCTTGGTTGAAAAAGCAGCCTTTTTTGGACATGCCTCATTTTCTGCATCTTCCTAACTGCTCAGACGAGTGCCAGTCCACATTTGGGGTTGTACTCTGCCTGATGTTTAGTGCAATGTAGGGAGCTCCGTGTCTTGTTCCATAAGTCCAAGCATTGAAGCTGCCAAAGCTAGATGCTTTCATGTGGTCATATTATTGCTTTGAAATCCATTTGTCTATTCAAGGGTGTAGCTGAGCAAAGCCTGCACTGATTTGGCCTTTGGTTCATTCACAGTGCGTGCTGAAACTTATTTGCTTGCTGAGCAAGATCAAACAGAAAGGACACTCGAGAGGTAAAAATACTGTGCCCAGTGAAAGATTTACGCACAGGAGGAAGGGTATTAATGTTGTCCCGTTGACTGATTTCAATTCTTTTCGTATTCTTCCAGCTGAAGGGCTTCCCCAGGTGTATTACTTCGGACCGTGTGGAAAGTACAACGCCATGGTACTAGAGCTGCTTGGTCCTAGCTTGGAAGATTTATTTGACCTCTGTGATAGGACATTCACTTTGAAGACGGTATTAATGATAGCCATCCAGCTGGTGAGTAGCAGTGTGCAGGGCTCTGCCCGGCAGCCTCCGTGATGCCGACTTGTGTTTATGTCAGTCCTGGGCTAGCTGGAGGATGGGGTTGGTACAGTGCAAGGTTCAGGGCTATCTATTGGTTGGAGAGAGAATCTCCTTCCATTGTAGAATCACAGAATAGTTTGGGTTGGAAGGGACCTTCCCGTGGGCAGGGACATCTTTCACTACATCAGGTTGCTCAAAGCCCTGTCCAACCTGACCTTGTAACACTTCCAGTCATGGGACATCCATAACTTCTCTGGGCAACCTCTTCCAGTGTCTCACCAACCTCATCGTGAAGAATCTCTTCCTTACCTACCTTCTTTCAGTTTAAAAACTTTGCCCCTTGTCCTGTCCCTACAGGCCTTGGTAAAAAGTCTCTCTCCATCTTTCTTAGAAAAGAAAGCTTCTCAGGTTTGAGAAAAACTCTTGCTTATGAAGGGAAGGTCAAATTATGCTTATGAGCAAACTTGCTCCTTGCGTAGCAGAACCAGTGAAGCTGGATTCCTATGGGCTTGCGTCCTGTGTCCCCTACACACCCCTGCCCCGGTATCTACCCCAGCTCCCTCCCTCTGTTTGGACATCCCCCAGAACATCTCATTTCTTACCCGCTCCCCAGGACACAGAGCACAGCACCCTCCCACACTCCTACCCGTTTTACTGGTTTGGTGCTACCAGGCTGCTCATAGACTGAAACCTCTCAGAGAGATGGGAGCTGAGCTCTCCTTAGCCAAAATACCAGCATTAGAGGTCTCTGCCTTGGTCAAAATTGGCCAATGGGTTTAAAAGACTAACAGCTGGAAAATAATAGATCTATGGGCAGCATCACAGAACCCCTAATTTGCCTAAAGAGGAAAGGAAACCAAGTTGAAAGTGGTAGCTTGGATTTGTATTTGTGTTAAAAGCGGAAAACTGAATGTACTAAACGCAGTTAGTGAACTTCCACAAGTCGGTAGGGCCAATCAGTTATCATTTTAGTTTGGCCTTCTGGTTTTCAACCTGTGGTCTGCAGATACCCAAGTGGCACAGCAGAGGTGGGACTGTAAATTCACATTAATGGATCTGTGGATAGAAATCTTGAAGGGAAGAGAAGATGGTAAGGGAGCGAGGTACATGATCCTTTCTAAACTGAAGTTTACCACACCAGCATCCCAGATGGAAAATTGAGGTCACAGATGCAGAACTTTGAACAGCACCTGCCTGGTATTGGGTTCATGAAGTTGTCTTCCTATGGCTGAGTGGTCTAGTTATGTTGGCTTTGAGTGTTCCTTCATCAGTGGAAAACCGATTTATAGTATTGGTTTTGATTAAATCAAGTAGCAACAGATGACAAAGCCTTGGATATAGCTTGTATGACCTTTTGGTTGTAAAGATGTAAAATGTAAAGATGTAAATTTATTCCCATCTGACTGCTGGGGAAATCAAGATTGTTACAGCAGTGTCCGTCTGCCTTTTGCCAAGCCTGAGGGTTGCAGACTAGCTCTGCACTTGGGCAGTCTTCACTGGCATCATCTGCCGATCTTGTGACCTCCATGAGCCTGCCAACTCATCTAGACACTGGTACCAGTTTGAAAAACAAATGCTTAGGGTGATGCAGGGGGACACCAAAAGCAGTTGCAAATGGAGGAGTTGATCTTTTCCAAAAGGAGCAAGCAGTGCTGCTCCTTTTTCCATGGGGAGATGTTTTAGGACGTTTCCAGTCTTCTCAGGGAGATTACATGAGTTAGAAGCTTGCAGAGTATGCATTTAAGGAGCCAGATTTAGCATCTTCAGTTGTGTCCCATCTCCTTCCCTGGGAGGTTTCCTGGGAGAAGGGCTCACCTGGCCCTCAGAGACATGTTTTCTGAAGGAGCTGGCACTTACTGCTCTACTGGAATGAAAACCCTTTGCTCCAGCCACAAGGTTTTGGGGGGAAATTGTCTTGGATTTATCTTAGTTTCTACACTAAATCATTGCACTGTGTCACGCTCCAGTGTGAGAGATTCATCATAGAAGGAAAGTTGGACTGTCAAATTCAGTGGGTTCACCTCCATAAATTATGTTTTGCACTTGCTTTTGACCAGCCAAGCCTGCTTAAGCTGCTGTAATTGTAACCGCAGGCGTGAGGAGACATAAGACTTCACTGCCAGAAGTGCATTGCATTGCACGAGTAGTGTTTCTCTCCTCAGATGCTTGACATGCCTGTTAATGAAGCCTAATATCCAGGGAGACTTCCAAAAATGTGAATGGCCAAGTACCATCCAGACAGCAGAGATGTAGGGAGTGAGGGAAAACTCAGCACATTGCAGAAAACTGCTACTCTGGTTCACTTCTCACCAAAATGTCATCAAATTTTTTTTTTTTTAAGCCCAGGAAAACCACCCAAAGGTAAAGCAGTAACTGCTTGTCTGGGAAGTCGCTCTGCAGTATGGAGCTCCCAGGAGATGACCCCAATGCTGAGAGTCACCTTTGTGTCGCCTCTCCTGCCTTGGGTTTGATCTTCTCCGGAGGGGGAGGAAGGAAATGTCTGACATCCCTGTCTTTGCACTTCTTGGAGCAGCAACACTGGCAGCTGGGGTGCCCTGAGCTAGTGTGTCCACCCTTTTGTCCCCTAGATCTTTCTCTCAGCACTTGCATATAATGATCCCCATGTCTTTAGGAGCATCCAGTTGTCCCTCTGCTGTTTGTGCGGCTCCTTGCTGTTGCCGGCTGCAGGCTCAGCCCGACAGCAGCCATATGCGCTTTCAAGGTCCCATTTAGCTCTCTCGTTCCCCTCTCCCTCCTTAAACCTGACCACTGCTGCAGCACATCTCCGACACATCTACATGTGTGCTGCATGCTAAAACTAGGCAGGAACTTTGGATGTGCTATGGTGACACTTGATCTCCTTTTTTGTGTCTGGTGGTCAATTTTTAACCAGAGGCATCCCTGCGAGATGTTTTTTTAATAAGCATACGTGCTTGGCTGGTCTTACTTAGCTTGACAGGTAGTAGCATCTCAGGACTGGGGTGGATCCTTTAACTCCACAGATGTTAGAAGAAAGAGGAGCCCTCTAGGAGAAACAAATGCATTGTTGTTGTGTTAAGGAGCATCGCTTTGTGATTATGGGAGAATTTAAACGTGGTTTTACATCAAGAAGATTCTCCTGGCTGAGGGAGATAGAGACTGGACAATAACAAGTCTTCAAGAAGGAGAGCCTGTTTTGGAATCTTTTCAGGTGAGATGACACAGTAGGAAGGTCTGCCTCGACAGGGGGATGAGCCACGCAGCCCTCAGGTTTGTCACTAGGCTTGCGTGTTCTTCTGGTAAGCGTGCGTTGTGTACAGAGCTGTGGCAGCAGCTTATCAAACCCAGCTTGAGTCGAATCAGAAACGGTCTTTGTCTAATGCACTGTTTCATACCTCTCGATGAAAACCTGCATGGAAGGACTCCTCTGCCTTCCTTCCCCAGCAGAAGTTTTCCAGTTCTGTTACTGCTGTAACTTGTGCGTCTCCGATGCTGCATGTTGCTCTGCTAAGAGCATCAAACTGGAACTGCTTCCTCCATCCTCCACACGCAGCTGAATAGATCCACTGCATAGTGGTTGATGTTCCTGAATGAAGCAAAGCACGGAAATTAAAAACATGTTCACTGACGTCAGTCCTTATAACCCATAAATTGAAAGTCATCTTCGGGCTTTGCGGAGCTGACTTTGTGTTTGTGCTAGGGGAGGATGTTTTCTTTATTCTGGCTTCAATTTTTCACTCTTGTCCAGGCCCAACATGTGGAATGCTCATTGACAACTCAGTTTTGTCAGCAGTAAATGTTGTTTTCACCCTTGCTTTAAGTGCTTGCTGCCAGAGACAAGGTCCATTGTGCCAGGCACTGTGCAAATACTGCTGGCTGCAATCTGGACCAAGTCACGGTGAGAAGTTTTTTGACTGGTGACCATCAAAATCATCTTGCATAAGAGACATCAAAACAGCCTTTAAACAGGAGGAATTTTTCACCTCTGCTGACCTGATCTATATTAAAGCAGGTGATGTGTGGAGGAAGGGCTCAAATTTATCAGGAGGATCTAGAGATGGAATCTCTATCGAGATCAGATCCTTAAGAGTTACCTTTTTGGGAGAAGAGGGTTTATTACACTTGCTTCCTTGGCAGGAGAAAGGAAAATAAAAGCATGGGTTTCTTTGGCATCTGGTTAAATCTCTCAAACACCCTCTCATTTCTCAGCCATAGAGCAGGGGTCCTGCTGTGTGCCAGCGGATGCTCTCCCCTCCTAGGGGTTTCTCCAACATCTGAAATGGAGATTTGTGGCTCTGAAGGTGGACTCGGCCAGCTGTGGCCATGGAAATCCTGCTTTAATTCGCAAGTAGAGTCTCCCATCCACCCCTAGCATTCCTGTGCCCCATGATAAAATGCCACAGTCTGTTCTTATTACTGTTAAAATAATAGAGAAGGTGCTTCACAGTCACCGTTTTTCCAGTGTAAAAGCAATTTCAACAGTTAGTCCCAGCTCCTTGCAGTGGTTTCTCTGTCCACAGAAGAATTAATGCACAGACATTAGAGCTTGTAGTTCAAACACAAAGGAGTGGGCACTGTGTCTCTGCATCCAGCACATTTCTGGAGTGGAAGCTCCACTTCTCCTCTTCAGCCGTGCAATGGGTTTGAGGTCGTGCTGCACTGGTACTGCTTGTTTCTTCTCGGGCAGCATGCCTGGAAGGGCAATGCAGCTCAGACAGTCACCAGCTCCCCATCACTAGCACCCACAAGCAGGGTGAGTGTCTTGTCAGGGTGAATAAAGCATGGAGGCTACTCCGGGAGACATCTTTCTGACTTGGAGAGCGTCTTTCAGCTGTCGTTGGCTGTGCGCAGCTCTCCAGCAGCACATCATGAAGCATCCAGGCAGGTGGAAGTAAAGAAAAAGGAATATGAAAGACCCAGCAGCAAGTGCATGTGTGTGGTGGAAGCAAAAAAGGCAGGTAAATAAGTATCTCTAAGTGCTGTTGGAGTGTATCGGTTCATCTGACATCTCAACTGTCCCAAGTTGTCCTGGCCAATGCAACTTGCTGTGAGCTTTTAAGGAACAACAACAACAAAAAAATCCCCATGCTTTTTCAGGTTATGTAATTGCTGTTAGCCGTTTCAACAATTGAGCTTCTCTGGTAGCGGGGACATATCAAATGAGCCAGTCAGGCTCTGTTTGAGAGCTTGTTATGTATGGAGAGGCGAGGAAACGCTTTGTTCCAGTTTTAAGGGTTGCATCTTAATTTGAATTGCCTCCTGACGTACCTTTTTGTCTTCCAACCTGCTGCTGTGTCCTGTAGGTGATTCAAAGCGTGAAGAATGGCTGAAGTGCAGAGCATCTGCTCTGTTCTGCATCATCCTGTAATTGATTAGAAATAATGGCTGTTAGCTGTGAAACCCATTTTCTCAGCACATTGAAATAAATCACTACTTAGAGGGGAGGGGAACGGCAACGCATGCTGTTACCTTCTTTGAAGAGCCTTTGAGCAAGTCCTATTTTATAAAGACCGATTCACCTGCAGTCAATTTTTTCTTGTCTACTGCGCTCCCTGTACAGCATTTTTTATTTTATAAGGAGTGCTGCCCCCTCCTGCCTGTTACTTCTTTCTGAGTGGTGGAAATGCAGCAGGTGTTCCTTAAAAATAAGGTATCTGACAAACCTCTGGGAGCGGGATGGAGGGATCACACACATGTGGAGCTTTCAGCTAGGTGTAAATCCAAGATCCGTAAAGAGAGAGATCTGGGTTTGCCAGCTGAGAATGCGTCTGGATTCAGAGCAAGAAACCAAAGAGCAGTTGGGGTCTGTCAGTCCAACGGTGCTTGTGGTCGAGGCAAACAGGGTGGTTGGAAGGACTGACGTGGGGTTACTGCTGCCTGGGCAGGGGCTCGGCTGGCAGAAAAGCTGGCTTGGTGATCCAGAGCTCCAGCCTGCCCCGTGCGGGAGGTGCGGAGCTGTCCTGCCAGTATCGACCCAGTGCTCAGGAACTAGCGACTCCCGGCAGGGAGCTCCCTGGGGGGGGACCAGCCGGTGACTCTGACCTTAGTTGTTCCCCAAATGTGATAGCATCACGCTGTGAGGTCCACCGCAATGGTGCGGCAGTGACCTCTGCGGACTGACTCTCGTTAGTGCAAAATTTGGAGTTTGCAAGAGCTTTGCAATGGTTTTGCAGCATTGCAAACCTGCATGCAGACGAGTAGATTCAAATGGCCTTTCCAAAGAAGCATCTTGCTTAAAAAAGCCACCATGCCCTACAGCATGCAGAGCAGCTGCAGAGCAGGACAGCCACAAATGGGAGTTCACATGTTTTCATTTAAAACCGAAAAAGGAAATTAAAAGGTAATAAATTAAATTGTGAGTTATTTCCAATTGGAACCATCTCTTATGTTAGGAGCTCAAAGGAGAACTTCTTGGCGAACTAGTCAATCTTCACCTGCAATATCTTTAGTTTCAAAAGCAATATTAATGATGATCATCTGAATAAGGTGCGTTGTTAGAGGGGAAATGGCCCTCCATCACTTTGGCAGTGGGGTTCCTGCCCTTTTACCTTCCCTTCTCAGTCACACTGCCAGAACAAAGTTAGTCAAAAGCTGAAAAATATTCCAGCTATTCCTAGTTGACAACTGATGAGATTTATTATTATTTTTAGTCAGTGTTGAGGATCGTAAGGCTTCTGCCTGCCCAAAAATCCCCCTCCATGAAGAATCTGGCATGTCTAAGACAACATATGGGTCGAGGGAGGAAGGTGGTAAGACACAGAGCAACAAGGGAAGGCTGTGGGCAAGGGAAGAGCTCTTGGTAACTGGTTTAGTATGTTTAGAATCAATACAAAAAGGCTGCTGCAATTCCCCATGGCATCCTTCCAAGATCTGTGTCCTGGTGGTAACATTTCAGAAACAGCCTTTGCAATTTCTGTAGGAATAAAGTCAGGGAGCACAGTACGGTAGCCAGAGAAAGGAGGGGATGGCAAATTCCTCTTCCAACTCTGCATTGGAGGACGCGACCCAGCTCCAATCGTAACTGCTGATTTGCTTCGCTCCGTCTGTTGTTGCATTCCTTGTAAAGTAGCTGAAATCTGAGATAGCACTGAGCTGAGGCTCGGTGATGGGCTAACAAAACCTTGCTGCCTTGCTAGCTGGGAGGGCATGATAGCTGGTCTGCTCGCAAATAACTTTTGCCTCATCGTTTTGCAGATATCTCGAATGGAGTACGTGCACTCAAAGAACCTCATCTACCGAGATGTCAAGCCAGAAAACTTCCTTATTGGCCGGCAAGGCAATAAGAAAGAGCATGTCATTCACATCATAGACTTTGGATTGGCGAAGGAGTACATTGACCCGGAAACCAAAAAACACATACCTTACAGGGAACACAAGAGCTTAACTGGAACAGCGAGATACATGTCCATCAACACTCATCTGGGCAAAGGTCAGTGTGGTTGGTGGGCGCTTGCTGTGCCGAGTCCTGTAGACCTGCAATGGTAGCTTGGCTTATGGCTATCTTGGGCCCTTTGAGCTATCTGTAAACCTGTTTCCAGTTGTGAGGCTTTCCCCACCCCTCCCTTTTGAGGAATTGAGACAGCTGAAATTTTGGATGCCTCAAAATTATAGTTCTTATTAGGAACTAAATAACTGGTAGCAACCCTGCACTGATAAAAGGCAAGTAGGCAGGTAGTAATTGCTGCACTAAATGATGACCAAATAGATTTTTATAGCACAGCTCTGTACCGGTACCTTCCAGTTTCAGGTGTTAGAGTTGGATGTTCCCTGACCTAATAATTGGTTGGAGAAAATTAATGATTTAACTAATTTTAAACCTGGCTTTCATCTCCTCTCCTCACTGCCGTCTTTCATACCAGAAGATTACATTTCTGTGGCTGAAAGGCAAAACACCTTATTAAATGTTTATATTCACTTAAACTCATAAGAGCAGTAAGATAATGGAATATTCTTTGAGTAGCCTCCCAGCTATGAGACCAAGGCATTGCTGGCTTTTGTGGCTCTTGGAGAGCTCACTCTCTTTGGGGAGTAAGGAGGGATGAGCCCAACTTCTAATTTTGGAAAACCTGGTGAAGAGTCAGGAAGGGATGGAGGAATGAGAAGCTGCAGTGGGAGCGGGCTCGGGAACTGCTGGTTCCAGGGACGCACTCTGTGGGTGGATGTGGAAAGAAGTGGTGTACTTCAGCTTGCGGTTGAAGTACACCACGTGCCTTCTCTAGGACCCTTTTCCCTGCAGGTTTTGCAGCTCATGCCACAGCTCCTGTGGGGGAAGAGGTGGTTCTGGGTGGGTATATTTGAAGAGGGAAAAGTTGGCTACCAGCTGTGCAGGGGCCTGTCTCTGCCTAGAAGGGTTTCAGGGGGTTAAGCTTTGCTGGTGAGGCCAGCCCAGGAGGCGTCAGTCCCTTCACATTTCAGGACCAAGCAAAGCGAAAGAGTCTGATTGCGATTTTTCTGAAAGGCAAGTGCGCTCAATCGTCTTCCCAAGAAGTTCGTCTGCATCGTTGCACTGAATTACTCAGGACATCCTCCTTTTTTTTTTTTCTTTTTTACAGCTGTATCAGGGTAACCTGCAGAAACTGTCATCTTAATTTCCTTCTGAGTATTCTCACCCCCAGCATCTTTTGAGGGTTAAATTTGCTGCTGCTTTTGAAGGAGAGTCATGCTGGGCAAAGCACTGCCTTTTTCTCCTCTTGCAGATGATGCAGCATCAGGGACAGCTCACGCGCAGTTTGTTGTGGCGTGTGGGCTGCATGACTAGATCTGCTCTGGATTGCGGCTTTGGAGCACCTTACCTGCCTGCAGGTGGAGATTTGGAGGAGAGGAGGTTGCATCAAATTGGTCTGTAAGCTCGATGAACCCAAGTCTGCATGATGCAGCCCAGCACAGCAGCAGTCCCGTGCTGTTGCGCTTCAGATTTGTTGTTCTGTCTTGTATCCTCCCTTGGGATTTTTTGATACATTTTGGTAGATTATTCTAAAGATGCTTTTTCTTTTGGCTTGAGGCCCCTTTTTTCCCTCCTCAGTTATAATGATAACATCTGCATGGCAACAGCAGTAAGTGTTTCACAAGGAAAAGCAGTGCTAGAAGGAGCTCTGATCAGAAGAGCTGCAGAAGCAATTGGGAAAAGGTTGGCACTGTGCAACACGGTAGTTCCCCGCAGCTGGTTGCAAGCGTTCCCTGCCTGTTCCTGTGTAGTTCAGAGGAAATAATATAATCCAGCACCAGATCGCAGTTGCACCATCGGCACTGGCAGTCTGGAGAAGAACTGGGGAACTGCTTTATTCCTCTGCGATTAATACTTCCACCTCTTACGCATTCTACCTAAGGCTGGGCAGTATGTCTTACAGCTCCTGTGTTCTCTCATGCCTTCTAGCTGATCTTTTCTTTACGTATTTTATGCTTTTTGGTAATGGGTTCTAGGCATTTTTGCACAAAGGCTGAGCTACAGACAGCAAGTGAACTTCCCTGCGATAAATTTATCTTGGAAGTAGATGTGGCTGCTGATCAGATCTCAGATCCATTTCTGCAGCTGCAGCAATAATTTGTCATCTCTTCTGTTCTAGAGCAAAGTCGTCGAGACGATTTAGAAGCTCTCGGCCACATGTTTATGTATTTCCTCCGAGGCAGTCTGCCCTGGCAAGGATTGAAGGTAGGTTTGAGCTTTAGGTTTTGCCCTTTGAAACTTTGTCTGGTCTCTGCCCAAATGAGAATCTGATGGGGGAAACATTTGCAAAATCCAGCCACAAACACTGTCCTCTCCTTTGTGTCCTTGGAATTTAATGACAAGGCGTTAGCGCTACCTACAGGAAAGATTTTAAGATAGAAATACGTTACCGGTCACTTCAAGTTACCAATTAGCTTAGCTGAATTGGTACAAGTCTGGAGAGAAGGTTCAGCAGAGGCTGGTGAGCAGCTGGGACAGGGTCAGCAATGAGAGAGCCGTTGAGCTGTTGGAGCCGCTCTGCTGTACCGTGAAGCTGCCCTGAGCTGGAGTGTGACTGGAACAGAGTGGTTGTTTATGAAATAACAGTTATGGCACACAGTCCCGCAGCTGCATCTGTGAAACATGTTTATAACAGGAGCAGTTCGATGGTTTTAGACGTGCAGATGGACTTCAGCTTGAAAAACTGTTTTTTTGGCAGAAGTATTGAACTTGGCTTCCCTCCAGAGACACTGGACACTCAGTGCTTAGCAGTTTATGAAATGTCATGTACAATGTGGAGGGCTGCAAGCAATTGAGTTACAGCAACTGCAGCTAACATCTGTCAGCTGAATTAACTAGTAGTAAGTCATTTGCTGGCTCTGAAGCTGTTGGTAGTTGTATCTTCACTTCTCCATCATTTTCCTGATGATTAAGCTGCTGTGTTCAACTTCGGAATTGCAGTGAGTGAAGGGATAGAATTTGATCAGGTTAGGAGAAGATTTATTAATGAAGACGGTAACTCCTTTTAGACCTGTGACTAGCTTTCAGGCTTGCAAGTTGCTCAGCAGAGTGTTGCCATGGTCAGTGGCAGTGTCTTGTGTGATAGACCATGTGTTAAGCTGCTTCGTCACCATCTATACAGAGTTAGTCTCAGCTTAGCTGGATCAGACATGTGCCAGAAATGTTGGCAACAACTCATAAAAGCAAAGAAAGGGTTTTTCAAGCATTAAAGTGATTATGAAAGAAATCAGAATCTCTCCGACTTTTAAGTTCACATCTCTGTAAGTGTGTGTTATTCTATTACATACTTTGTTCCTGGCTTAGTTGAACTCATCTGCTTTAAATTAATCCTGTAAATTACTCTAAAATAATTCCAGGTTTAGACAAGATTCTACAAAATTTCTTCAGTTCAGTGCTGAACTTCATAAGAATTAGTTGGCTGTTCTTGAAGTCTCGCATTGTTTTAGCTCCAGAACATAGACTCTTTAGCTTGATCAAGAATATGGCATCTTCAGTCTTCTAGCTCTCCTCAGCTTACACTTCTAGTCTATACTGTCAGTGCTATGAGAGAACATCTTAACGATGCTAATTATGCTGTTGGCAGGTCTAATTGCCTCCATTTCAAAATATGCCAATAAAACCCGTTCTTAGGGAACCGACTGGAGCAAAGTTCTCTGCTTCAAGAGGGATTTAGGTGGGAAATCTAACTGAAAATTGTTTCATTTTTCTTGATGACCAGCTGTTTAATCAGTACTGTCGAAGTAATAGACACTTTGGGGGTTAAAGGAGAGGCAGTATGGGAGTAGCATGGGATTTGGATGAAGTGTGACTGATGTAAACTAGTTATCTATGTGGTGGCATTCTATTATACACAGTAAAACCCAAATTGGCATTGCAATTTATCTGCTTTTATAGTTATTTATGAAGGCATCTTGGTTGACAGTGGCTCTGGCCCTAGGACGGGATACTGATGTGCAATGATAGGATAATGCAGCTTTGTTTTCTTGTCCCATGAAAGCTTCCCTGTACGGTCCTCAGGACTGGGCTGGTAAGAAATCAGACCTGTAAGACACTATCAAGTGTCCTCCCTTTCAAGTACTGGAGATGTTTTGAATGTGTCCCTGGATATTCTTTGCCGACAACACATAAAATGTGTAGTGGGAATTATAACAGGGTAAGACAGTATTCCTACAGGTTTAGTTTAGGATGCAGTTCAGGTACAAGTAACATCTTCTGATACCACCCAGCATCGGTATTAAATACCTTGTTTTTCTTTCCACACAGCATGTCGTTTATCACATGGTTGAACTCTTTCTCCACAACTGTTTTGTCTTTGTGCGCTACAGGCTGACACCTTAAAAGAGAGGTATCAGAAGATTGGAGACACAAAGAGAAACACTCCGGTTGAAGTTCTCTGTGAGAACTTTCCAGGTAAAGCCCTGATGGGACCATTTGAGTGCAGTTGGACATACCTTGTTAAATATGATGGTTCTGAGCTCCTCTGGCAGAAAGTATTTGGATGATGTGCACCCATTACGTTGTTCCTCAAGGTGGCAGACAACTGGAGTTGCCGTTATAAATCTGTGGGGCTTGAGAGCTTGTGGCTGTGGGTTAAAATGTGCATAAATCTTCTCATCAAGGAGGCTGCACAATGCTCAGGTGGCTCGTGTTCCTGCTTTGCTTCTTGGCTTCCTTCCAGAAGAGGACCTTGTTGCTTTCCCAAGTGACCATGCTGGATCTACTGAGTTAATTCTTTTCCAGCTGGAAGGTTTTACAGGTGTTAAAATTGTAGGTGGCCAGCTTAGAAGATGGGTTGATGTGTCTGTCATTGAATTCCACCTTCTGATAACAGCTTTAAGGAGAGTGTTATTAAAGATGTGCTTCTAGCTAAGCCTGACACCTATTCTGCAGTTAAACAAAAGTCCACCTTGGAGCTAGAAGAGCAGACTATGAAGTTAAAGCCCTTCCTGTGGCCTTCACAGAGTGAAGTTTTGTCTAGAAAGTGGGAATCCTGACGCCAGGGAGAGTACCTAGATTCTCACAATTAGCCCCATTCCTGTATGAGCCATTGTGTCACATGGCTCTTTCCCAGTGTGAGGAGCAGCAAACCTGGAAAGGGATCGTTGTTCACTCAAGTCATGCTAATTCCCCAGATACATTTGCATCCAAAGTCCACCCAGTTCCAAGCAGAACAACTTCAGATTGGCTGTTCCCATCTTTTTCCCCAATACTCCTTCCTCAGAGCTCAGTCACACCTGCAGGTCTGGGCTGACGGGAGATGAGAGAACTTCTGTTCCTTGCTTGCCTGAAATCTGCTGGTCCTCTACCTTTCAGAGATCCTAGCCAGAGGAGGGGATTACCTTTCTTCTCCTTTTTTTCCTCTTTTATCTCCATGTGACATGCAAGCTGCAAGCCACAGACAGAGTTAAGTATTGATAAGCAATGCTGTTCTTATTTTTGTTAACTAAAGGCAAAAACCATGGTGGTGTATCAGTCGTACTGCAGTGCACAGACTCGTACTGAGCTCTGCTCAACATCCTACTTTGGCTTAGGTGTGAGCCAAGGGAGAGCTGGGAAGGAGCACGACATGACTTACCAGGGCTCAGTTCTCTGTGCATGCAAAGTACAACCCAGATACAGGAAAGCAATTAATTAGCTTAACATCAAACACTGTTCTGTGTGCGCCAGGTAAATTAGCGTTGGAGCCTGGCCTTCAAAGTCTTGTTTTGAATATTCAAGGCCAATACAGAGGTAATGATGCTGGGCAGCACAGTGCTCTGGGCAGCCAGACCCTAGTCTGGCTCAGGGGTGCCACAGGGTGCCCACCAACATCTGCTTTCCTTCCCCAGATTGAATTGCTGTGGCTATTTTAAATGTCTGTGTGAGCAGACCTACACACGAGCATCCTGTTGGCAGGTTCAGTCCGTCGGCATTTATTGTACAGCGTGTTTTAGTGTTTGTTTTTATACAAATGTATAGGATAAAACTAGCTGTGGAACTCAGATTTGAGGCGGAGCAGCTGCTTTCTGGAGCTTGAGAAGTGTTTGAATTGATTTGCATTGTGGGCTATTACTAAACCCATTACTTTTATAGGGAAAGCCAGAGGTAGCAGTGGCAGCCCAGCCAAGTCTCTCACAGCATGATGCTCAATGCTAAAACACAGACCTTGGTTTATAACAACTCATTCAGAAGAATCAGAATAAAAGCAGAGTGTTATTAGACATTGGGCAGAGCAGGAGGGCTCTGGAAAGCTCTGAGTGAGATTCATCTAGCAGTAAAAGACTGTTCAATAGGTCACCGAGGGTGAAAACTTCTTGGATATCCTCAGCTTCTGTCAACAATCCACATGGCTCGGCTGAACTTAGCGGAGCCTGGGCAACTCACATAACTGGTGATCTGGCCCTCAGCCCAATTTTAAGCACCAACTTTGAGCCTCGTGCCACGGGAGAACCTTGTTGGAATTAATTGAAAAGCATATTTCCAGTGTGTGTGTCAACTCTGAGAGGCTTGTAAGTGATGGAGCTCATGTGGAGCAGATCATCTGGAGTGCCATCTTGTGCAGCACATACAGGACGACCAGGTGATCAGGCCCAGTCAGCATGAGTTCATGAAAGGCAAGTCCTGCTTGGCCAACCTGATCTCCTTCTATGACCAGGTGACCCGCCTAGTGGATGCGGGAAAGGCTGTGGATGTTGTCTACTTGGACTTAGTAAAGCCTTTGACACCGTTCCCACAGCATTCTCCTGGAGAAATGGGCTGCTTATGGCTTGGATGGGCACATTCTTCACTGGATAAAAAACTGGCTGGATGGCTGGGCCCAAAGAATTGTAGTGAATGAAGTTAAATCCAGTTGGCAGCTGGTCACCAGTGGTGTTCCCCGGGGATTGAGTGCTCCCTCAGTAAGTTTGCAGATGACTCCAACTTGGGTGGGAGTGTTGATCTGCTCGAGGGCAGGAAGGCTCTGCAGAGGGATCTGGACAGGCTGGATCGATGGGTTGAGGCCAACCGCATGATGTTCAACAAGGCTCAGTGCTGGGTCCTGCACTTGGGTCACAACAACCCCAAGCAGTGCTACAGACTTGGGGAAGAGTGGCTGGAGAGCTGCCTGGCAGAAAAGGACCTGGGGATGTTGGTTGACAGCCGACTGGACATGAGCCAATAGCATGCCCAGGTGGCCAAGAAGGCCGATGACATCCTGGCTCATATCAGGAATTGTATGGGCAGCAGGAGCAGGGCAGTGATCATGCTCCTGTATTCGGCCCTGGTGAGGCCACGCCTCGAATCCTGTGTTCAGTTTTGGGCCCCTCACTACAAGAAGGACATTGAGTTGCTGGAGCGTGTCCAGAGAAGGGCAACAGAGCTGGTGAGGGGTCTGGAGAACAAGTCTGATGAGGAGCAACTGAGGGAACTGGGGGTGTTCAGTCTGGAGAAAAGGAGGCTGAGGGGAGACTGTATCGCACTCGACAACTACCTGAAAGGGGTTTGTAGCGAGGTGGGTGTTGGTCTCTTCTCCCATGTAACCAGCAATAGGACAGGATGAAACAGCCTCAAGTTGTGCCAGGGGAGGTTTAGATTGGGTATTAGGAAAAATTTCTTCACTGAAAGGGTGGTCAGACATTGGAAGAGGCTGCCCAGGGAAGTGATGGAGTCACCATCCCTGGAGGGATTTAAAAGACATGTAGGTGTGGTGCTTAAGGATGTGGTTTAGTGGTGGACTTGGCAGTGCTGGGTTAACTCTTGGACTTGATGACCTTACAGGTCTTTTCCAGCCTAAACAATTCTGTGATTCTGTGTGTGAGCAGAACTGACACTGCTGCTTTTTTTCCCCTTTTCCAACAGAGGAGATGGCCACGTATCTCCGTTATGTTCGGCGATTAGACTTCTTTGAGAGACCAGACTACGACTATTTACGAACCATCTTCACAGAGCTGTTTGAAAAGAAAGGCTACACCTTTGATTATGCCTATGACTGGGTCGGCAGGCCAATTGTAAGTTGTCCCTGCAAAATGCAGTGCCTTGCCTTCCGGGTGCTGCTTCCCCACTACCTGGCTCTTTGTTCCTGATAATCCCAATTAATGCCAGTGATCTTAGGACCAAATCTTTAAGTTCTGTTCTCTAGCTAACACGGGCTAAACATGGTGAGATGTCCTGACATTGTGTTCAGGGGGTTCTTGCAGTGCCTTGAAGTTTCCCTAAGGGGCAGAAAGCCCCTTCCCACCTCTTTGGGCTTACTCTCGTAGGGCATTCAAACCTGATTTTACCACTTGTGGCAATGAACATGACTAGACTTAATTTCCTCTAGTCTAGCACAGGATTTGAGACCAATATCTAAAGACATCCATCTTAAAGCAGGAGAGTATACTTGCTACCTCAGCACTGAATGGTGGAAGACCTCTATAATGGTCGAGATCTTATTGAGGCATACAGGAGATCTGGGCAGGCCTCTGATGGATGCTCAGTGAATAGTAACAGCAAACCAGTTCTGACCTCAAAAAAATCTTGGGGCTTACCCTACCCCAGAGGCTGAACCAGCTCATTATAGCACAGGGCAAGGAAATGTGGGAGTAACCAAGCTCCATTTAGCAGTTCCATGACACCAGATGGACCATAATCGTGATCTCATTGCATCACTTCTATTGTCAAAAGCCATTTATACTCAAGAAGACCTTGGCCAAAAGATGTGTCATGGTGAAATCTGATAGAAAAGTCTAAAGTTTTTCCGCTGGCTGCCTGTCACTTGTGTTTTGTGTCATTCTGCTGATAGTCTTCTTGCTAAGGGCCAGTCACCACACACCGGCAATGGCAAAGGCATCTGTAAATTAATTGTCACTGGTGCCAGATCAAATTCCTTCAGTGCTAAACTTGGTACCATTGCCGCTGATTTACTGTCCCAACTATATTTAGCACTACCCGTGTTTACTGTGCCCAAAACAGTTCATCTTCATAAGAAGTCATTCCCTTTGTGAATCATGATTTTTCTCCTCATTTTTGTTTAATTACAAAGGCAATTGATAAAAACACCTTGTAAGACAAGCATGCTATTGCTGACAACTGCAGTGGTTGCTATGGAGATTTTGATGTTGTGAGCAGGGATTATGACTTTGGTGAGAATAGAGCAGATGAAGCTTTAATTTTAACACAAGCTGTTTCTATGCAAGTGTGATTTTTAAAAGTGGCAAGACGATGAGAAGAGGAAAACAAGTCTGTATATTTTCAGTTGTAGTAATCCTATGTGAGACACATTAGGTGTGATCTGACATGGATACAGATACCTAACTATATCATTTTAATTAATTTTTATACAAGACGTTTGGTGCTGGTGTCCAGCATCAAATCGCATGTCCGTCAAATCACAGGGATTTTATAGCCCTGGCTGTAGTTTTCCATTGTTATTGTCAGTACCTTTGGGCAGTGTTTTGATGTTTTCCTGCTTCCACCTGACAGGAGCCAGCCTGACAAGTTAGGTTTGTGCAGGCATGTGTTGAGAGAGTGAGCAGCATCTTCAACATTGGGTTCCTCCTAACTAACACCTTGTTTTCCAGCCTACTCCAGTGGGATCTGTTCATGTAGATTCTGGGACATCCGCAGTAACAAGAGACAGCCATGTCCATAGGGATCGACCATCGCAGCAGGCCCTTCGCAATCAGGTGCGTTGCTCACAACTGCTTCGGCAGTGCTGTGTTGTTTGGCACCTCTCTGAATTCCTCTTGGACCAGAGAAGCAGAAACCATATGCCATTAGAGGTGGCTGGGGCCGATTCTTGCCTTGGTCATGGCAAGCACAATTTCTGCTTAATTTAGAGATTGTGATTTGAGCAGAATTTTGTCAAAGCAATAGGTTGCTCAAATACTGTATTAGCCAGTGGAATTCCTCAGGATCGTGAACCGAGTACAATTTGGGACAGGTCATTTTTCTGTAGTTTGTGGGTAAGCTAAGGCAACTGTCCAGCCTGGTCAGACTACCTGACCTACCTGTCCAACAACGTTCTTTTGGGTGCTTTTACTCATAGCACATGGACCATGGAGTAGACCAACAGTTGTGGCGATGGCAGCCTGCTCCCAGGTGCCGTCTTCCCATGGACTGTGCAGCTGCAGTAAGAATGTGCATGTCTATACGCACAATATATCCCTCTGAGGGTGTCCAGTTCATGGCATGAATGTTGCAGAGCAGGAAGGACTGCCAGGGTGGGCTCCCTTGGGGAGGCTGCGCATCATGGTCCGGATGAACTGCCAGTTTTTGAATTTGAATTTCCCCATTTTTTTCTTTCTAGTTGTAATATTTTGTTGGTGTTGAGAGTTTGGATTTTCTGTATTAACAGAACTGATCAGAAGTTCAGTAGATGTCCAACTGCTGGCTCCTAGCTAGAGCTGTTGGTGCTCTTACTTCCCAGTGAGTGGTTCTGGGCTCGCTCTTCTCTAACCGCTGTGTGCCGTTCTAGCTCCTTGTCTGCTGGCTCTGCTCCCATTCAGCTCGTGCGAGCTGGTGTTCATGGGTGCAGAACTGAGTGTGAGGTGTAATAACCTCTCTGGGCTCAGCTCTCCTTGTTCCACGCAACTGGGCTCTGAATGGTAGAGCCGCTCATGTAGACTAGAATACATCTTAAACCATCAGCTACAATCAGGATGAATACCCCTTGTCAGAAGCGTTGCTTGTAGGAAGTGGGATTGTTTGAAGCACGTGCACAGTACTGTATTTATGCATGCTGATTAGTGTGGACTGGTTTGTGAGTACTAGTAAAATAATCTTCTTTAATATATTGCCTGATTAATGCATTAACCCCCCTTTTTTGGGTGGCAGTCTCTAGTTGTCCGCTTTGACAACAGACCTTCATGCTATGTACGTATGAGGCATCTTGTTTCCTTTAATGAACAAGGATGCCTGGCTTCATTTTCAAGCATGTTACTTCACAAATTATAGTATGTAGCCCAAAGAAATCTCTGCTATTCCCAAAATGTTACGCAGGCAGCCTTCAGTCCTTGTTCTTCTGAGCCTTTCAGATAGTCTTGATGCTGTATTGCATGGCAGCTTTTGTCTTTTTTTTTTTTTTTTACCTAGCCATTATTTAGGATGCTGAATTATTTAATATTCCCAGTATGCAGGGAAAATCAGTTTCTTCTCACCAAAACATAAACAACTCTCTTTCAAGGGATGTTCCTTTTAAGTGTTGAGCAAACAATTTCTCTAAAGGCAAAAGTAGAAAAAATAAATGTCTAGAGCACTGAATTCGAGGCATGGGTTTGGGTCAACTGACTGCCTTGATCTCCAGATTTAATTGTCTTATTTTTGTTCCTGGGTATAACTGCAGATTCTCTTTTGTAATATTTGGTTCCCAATAAAAATGCTGATGAGAGAGGGATCGCCTTTTTGTAGCCTTCTCCTCGAGGAAGTGCAGATAACTTACTATCTGTCAAAGAAGGGTGAACCCTGCCCCCTCTGACTTTAGGTGCCCGTTTTGTCTTGCAGTTTGGTAGCTGGTGGGAAGGTGATGAGTGTTAACGGGAACTTGATGGTCTCAAATTTCACGAGCACCACTTCCTCAGTGTCACGGCTTGGGTTGCATTTTGGGTGGCTCAGCTCGAACCTACTTCAAAACCAGTTTATCACGTACATGGATATAGAGCTAAAGTACAAAAATCTGGCTCTTCTGGCTGCTAAAGCCTTTCCTAGAAACTGCTTCCAGGCTCCTAGGCAGAAGCTTACTTCTCCTAACGTTGACATAGCATGGTACTACTTTATCGCCTGGGCTAGCCTAGCGACCTGATGGCATAGTGGTCTAGAAGAAGCAGCACTTAAAATCTATCTTCTACTAGCTTTTAAAACCTACATTTAAATTCTCCAGTTGTTCATAATCTTGTGACTTGCAGCCATTAAAAAAATATTCCAAGAGAAGTGCTTCTCCTTTGAATGTCACCAAGTACAAAAGGTGTAAGCAGCGTCTCAGGCTGACAGGAGGAACGTGTAATAAGGAGATTTAATAAGACGAGCCTGGACAAGACCAACTCTAGGGAAATACTACCTATGAGCTGGATTCGATGCCTGCTTGGAAGGAGGAGCAGTGCTGTGGGTCACTCCGGGAGGGAGTCAGAGGTCCCATGCAAAGGGAAGGACAGTGAATGTGTTATGAAATGCCAGGAGAGGTTTTTTTTTAATTCTGCTTCCTTTTGCAGGTGCTCCTAGTTAAGTGACAATTTGCTAATTAGCACTGAAGTTTATTCAAAGGTTTCTGGAGTCCTTCTCCTGTGTGGAGCTGCTTGCGGTCTTTTTTTTTCTTTTTTCTTTTTTCTTTTTTTTTTATTTTTACAGTGGCACTGAGCCCTGTGGCTTCTCTCTTGCTCAGCCTGGGGTTCAGGCTCATCTTCTGTGGCTGCAAGGGTAACACAAAGTAGTGCTGGGGAAAGGCAGGGGCTGGGCGCCACTCTCTGGTTAGCTCCTTCAGCTTCGCTGCTGATAACCCGGTGTTTATTTGCTTGAGCCTCTTGTTTCCTGGCCAGGTCCGTGGTGTCTCTGTTCAGCATCCCTCCTGCCAGGTGCGTGTGCACTGGGGGTACTCTGCTGCTCTGCCGTCTCTTCTTTCAAATCTGTGCTTCAGCTTTGAAATATTCTCTTAAATTTTTATACAGCGTCCAGGGAGACACCTTTTAAATATGTCCTATCGGTCACTTCAGGCTTGACTATGTCCTCTGCTGTTGGCCTGGGGCCAACACAGATTTAACTGTTTGTGCTACACTCCCCAGTCTTGGGAGGTGTTCCTCCAGCTGGTCGGTTGGGTTTAGGTGCACTGAGAACCTCCTGGGTCTTAGGTGAATGCTGGATGTGTTGTTGTCAAAGCTGGGCGACCTGTAAGGAGCTTCACATGCAAGTGCAAAGTGGTTCTTCTAATAAAGCAAATAAAATTCTAATAATTCAATTGCCTAAAGTTTGCATCTGTTGGGGATAGAGAAGAAACTGTTAGCAAAAGTTTCTTATCTACTTTTCTGCAGAAAACCAAAAAGCCACCAACACTCTCTCCAGTCAAGCAGGTGTGGTGGATGTTTCCTTCTGCACTGTACAGGTGAATTAGTGTGTGGAACTGGCTTCTGGTGAAATAAAACGTGGCTTTGTTTTGTGTTGCAAATTTGAGTTAAAATGTATTTTAGAGAAGTGGAGCTTGTGTATCCGGTCTTCCTGCTGTGCCAAGTGCTCTGGTGTGTGTGACCTGACAGACATAGTTAAATATCCTGTCAGCATGTCAGCATCCTTTCTATGCTGAAACCCATGGAAATAAAGCTGTGTAAAGAAATAACTACCTGAATAGATCTGAGCTTTCTCTTCATTTAGCAGCTAGAGGAGGAAAAATCCACTCCTGCAGTGGATTATTGCAGACACTGCTGAAGTAAAGTATGAGGTGCACTTGGTAAAGAGAAATTTTAGCCCAGCTAAAAGTTTAAATGCCTTGCTTTTTGCAAAGAAACTAACTCACTAACAAACACCCTTTTATTTCTGCTGCTCATTCACCTTTTGCCCTTTCTTCTACCCTTTGCTTCTGAACTTGTGAGCAGGCATCATCAGATCGCCGAGGGGAGTGGGAGATCCAGCCAAGCCGGCAGACGAATACCTCGTACTTGACATCTCATTTGGCTGCAGATCGGCACGGAGGATCAGTACAGGTACCTCTTCCTCCTGACATGTACAGCGTTGATGTGAGAATTTGTGTTAAATCCCCTGAATTCTCCTCAAATTGTGGTAACATCATGGTCAGGAGAGCGATTTCACAGGTCAGTTTGGTCCTGTCCAGTATGTAAAGCCATGGTTTTGTGGGACCCAAGCTGTGATGGCCAACATAGTTGCTGTTACCGCTTCAACGAAGCTTTTCGTCTGAGAGCTACTTTGAACTCAGATTTGTCAAGTTGAATACAGAAAGGAGTGTATATTAGCAGGTCTAGTCTAGAAAACACCCCTCTATCCCCACCTTGGGGATGCTCTTAAGTAGTAAGAGGCAGCTGAAATAAGGTCTGTTGCATATAAAGCCCATAAATGTTAGGGAAATGTTGAGCTGTTCCAGTTCAGGCTTGATAGGTGAGGTTCTGGTTGAATTCCTGCTCTCTAGGGGTGTCAGAGCAGAGAAATGCGCAGGGGGTGGCTGGTGCGAGTAGGCGGTACAGCCACTTCTGCCTCCGGATGGAGGGGAGACAGGCTGAACTGTCGCTGCAGTTGCAGAGTGTGGTGACCCTGTTCCCTTGCTCCCCAGTGCATGCGCAGTTTAGTTTTGGATCCCGTGGCAGGCCAGCACCAACACAAGTGTAAAGGCATGGTGGCTGCAGGGTGGATCTCTGGGTGATTGCACTGTGGAAGATGGATGAGCAGAGGGTGCGCGACAGTGCCAGACAGCATTAAAGGTGGCACGACAGCTAAATTTTTTAAATTCCTGAAAAGACTGCTTCTGTTTATGAAACCATACCTGCCTCTGGTTGTCACTTAGGCTCGCTAAGGGAGTTTCTTGCTCTACTACCAGACTAAGATGGCTGGACGTGGTAAAGAGAAGATGCAAGAGTTATTCAAGCAAATGAGAACTGTCTAATATTACTGGCAAGGTGAAATAGTGATTAGTGCCTGGAGCAGGACAGAGCTGAGCTGAGGAGAAGGCAAGTGCAGGGTGCCCCTAAGTGAAATGCAAGGTTGAAATTTTTACTTATTCCTGATGCTTGATTGGATTAAATAATTTTTTTGGCTTGACTAGCCACATTCCTTTTTTCATTTAAAGTTATTTTACTGAGTAGCAGAGAAACTGAAAGATAAGGAGGAACCAATGTATGTATAGCTCTGATCTCAGATGTGAGCAGACAGTAAACTGGAGAAGTGTTCAAAGCCAGGTTGGATGGGGCTTTGAGCACCCCGATCTAGCGAAAGATATCCCTGTCCATGGCAGGGGTGTTGGACTAAATGATCCGTAAAGGTCCCTTCCAACCCAAACCATTCTATGAATTGAGCTCTTGGTAAGTATAGCATGCGTGTTTTTATTGGTATTGTTTTACATAAGGGGAATAGTTTCCTTGCACAAAGCCAGCATGAGCTGTGTCTCCCCACAAACAGTGCTCTGCCAGAATAGCTACAGCAATAAGGCAGCCCTAGTCTGAATTTGGCTGGGAGTGTTGCCTGCCTGAGCAATTTATAAGCCTGTATGTGCCACCATAAGCATTAAAATTCTGCTTATCTGCAGCCAAGAACAGGAAATCTGCTGTGCGTGGCTTCTGGGATGCAGGTGCTTAAATTGTTTCTCAACAGATGACCCAGCTCATGCTGACCCATGGGAGGTCAGTAGCTTCAAGTGGCCATTTCCTTAAGGCAATGGTTGAATTTGCCACATCAAAATGAAGTGGCGGCACGTAAAAGAAGAGGAGGAAAATGAAATTTAACAAGTATCTGGAGAAAGTGTAGGAAGATCACTGGGAATAGCACGATTAAGTGCTAGCATTTTGCAAAGTTGTGTGGGAAGTGTGAGGGCCTGGAGAACCTGGGTGGGCCTACAGTGTCTGGGGAGGGGGCTGTGAAGAGAACGCAAGGGGTTTTCGCTTGAGGAGGGCTCTGAAAACCACATGAGCTGAGTCCTGACCTGTCTTGGCAGAGACTGGCCACAGGGCTTGATCTGCAGAAACAGCAGTTGCTGGTAGAACTTAAATGTTTGAAATGAACATGGAGAGATGCACTTAGTAGTGAGGGGACATCTGATTCAGTGAATTCCTTCCCTTCACCTTTGGTGGTTGGGTCATCCAGAACCACCACTGGGGTAGCACCTTGACCCCCTCTGTGGGAGATACCTCCTTTACCTTGTAGAAAGGCAAAGAGGTGGAGCAGGAATGCATCATTATGGCTCTGGACCCAGGAGCAGCTCCAGGTGTTCACAGCAACATGCAAGAGCCTGTCCTACCTTCCAGATGGAGCGCGGAAGGGCCAGACGAACTTTGGTCCCATACAGACTTCTTTGGCAGTTGTTGTGACAGTAGAGCAGTGATGAATTATCCAGAAAATTATTTGCTGTCCTGGCGAATGCAGAGCTGCTGGCAACTGGGAATCTGCGTGGTCATCCTTGTGATAGAGATGCTGAAGTAAGCCATGATGTCAGCTGTGAAGAAAAAGAGATGAGACCATATGGATAGCTTTTGTGTGAGGACATAATTCCGGAAACTGGCTGTGTAAGGAGTGAGACTCTGGTAGCTCTGGAGTGACTTCTTCCCACGGTGCTGGCAGGCAACAGGACTGAGTCGCTTGCCTGTAAAAGTGTCAGGAGAAAACAATCAACATAATACAGTTTGTGTGTCTATATAGGGCTGTCAAATAGTCTTCACACCAGTGGCTACGCGAGGCCTAGCCTCCCAAAGACACAAGACCTGTGCTGGGCACAGGAGTGTGAATTATTGAAGTCAGACACAGTCCCCAGCCTGCTGTTCTGCTCAGGATGCACCAGCTGGTCTCTCCAAACCAGGCATACGATTCAAAGGCATCCAAGGAGTATGACAGGGTGCAAAGAGACAGGAACAAATGGAAGTTATTCCAGTTTTCCCATTCCCACAGCATCCCTTGTCCAGGCAGGAGAGACACATCGTGTGCAAGGCGAGTTCACTAACAGCGTGTTCGTTTGTGTTTCAGGTGGTTAGTTCAACCAATGGGGAGCTGAATGTGGACGACCCGACGGGGGCACACTCCAACGCACCAATAACAGCGCAGGCTGAGGTGGAGGTGGTGGAGGAAGCTAAGTACGTTTGCTTTACAAACAGGCTTTCCACTGGTGTGGTCATTAATCCTCCTCCTGCAAAACGAGTGGGGATGTTTACCCGTGGTGAAGTGCTCTATGCTCGTGTCCCATGCCCTTTTCCTTGCATATTGCTGCTTTTGTGCATGGTGCCTTCAGTGCTGCTGCTGCTTCTTTTTTACACTTGTCATGGCTGGAGAACGTAACTCTTACTCAGAGCATGTATTGCAAGATAGACAGTAGCACAAATACCAAAATAATGTGAATTGATTTCAGGGATCCCAGTGAGCCTCCCGTGTTCCAAAAGGAGAACGTGCTGTACTCTCGTGCTGAGAGCGTAGGAGTAGCTTGAGCACAGCTCAGTGAAGAGATTGTTGGTCTGAAAGTTAACACTTTATTTCTGACTGCAAAAAGGGGATGCCAGGTATCCAGAACAGTCCCAAAGTAACTCTTGCAGAGATGGGTAGTTCTCTCTGTGAATTCTCTTGGTCCAGCCCAATGGAAGCTGAGCAAGAAAAACCAGAAGCAGCCCCCCTGCTTGTGGGGAAGAGCACACTCCCTCTGAGCTGACCTCTCCTCTGTAGCTTGTGGTCAAGAGTGAGAACTGATGTACAAAGTTGCTGCTTTGACCATTTTGGCCTCCTTTGCACATGTGCTGCATCTGGCATCATTGTGTCACCTTTTGCATGATCCTCAACATGTGACCTTCTTGCTGCCTTTGAAGTAGACCAGGACCCTAGCAGGGCACAGTGTAATCCTGACACTCCCCATGCGTGGGGTAAATAGGTCCTGGGGCTGCCTTTGAACTGGTTGGTGCTCGGACGTTGCCCAACTGCCTGGTTATAATTTGACTGGATGACACTGGTGTCGCTTGTCCCACGTTGTTTGCCTCAGCCTTTGTGTGAACTTCTGTTAGGAGTGGCTTGTGGGAGGGTGAAAAGGAAAACTGGCAGGCGTGAGAAAGGGTGTGTTGATGGAAAAGGTGCCTAGGTACACGTCAGTGTGAAGCCAGTGCTGGTCATCCTGTAGGTCTTCTGCTATCTGTTCCTCTGTCCCTCAGGAAGCACTTGTGCGTGATCTTGCTCGCTGGTAGCTGGCCTGGGTGTGATCCTGGCAGCAGCATGCCGGAGCAACAGATACACTTTCTCCTCCCAGCCAAAGGATCCAGCCTGGGTTTTGGTGCAGGCTCCTCAGCAAGTATGGCGGGATGGGGTGATCCTGAGGTGCAGCTTGTGGACTGGGCAATATTCCTTTTAGATACGGGTGGTGTTGCCTGCAGAGACCACCAGTTTGGCGTCACAGGATGTGTCTTGGTCAGACTGAAGTGGGCCCCCCCGGGCATGTTTGGGGTTGCTCCTAGGAAGGATGAGGCAAGTTGCCACCATTAACGGTTCTCAACACAACAACCAGTGCAAGGAAGAGCCAGCTTTTGAGATGGGATCAACCTTCAGCCTGCTTCTGTAGTGCCTTGTTCAGTGAGGCTGGGGTCTAGACCCCACACCCATGTACAGGGTAGATGTCAAGACAGGTGAAGAGGAGTGTGCAAGGGCCGTGCTGCCCAAGCGATGTCTCACGACATGTGGAACTGTTTTGTCTCCCTCCAGCCCTTGTTTGTGTGGTGCCAAATTGGTTTTGGAGGTGCTGAGAAGCAGAGCACGGGCTGCTTTGCACTGACAGGTTTGGGGTATCTTGTAATTCCCAAGTGTAGTCCGCGTCATTCCTCTTGCCACAGGCAGGGCTGGCTTCATCTTCCCTTGCATCTGTGATCATAAATCCCCTCAGATATATGCAGAGGGCAAAGGACTTTGGGATTCTGCTCTGCAGTAAAGTGGGCCAGAAGGAGCTAGAAGGAACTGGAGCTGGCTCTGTGTTTCAAGATGAGATGCAATAGCAGGAAGGTCTTTCCCTGGCACTCCCGGCAGGCAGAGGAGCTCTGCGAATGCTTCTGCTTTGGGGTATGCTGGAGATAAGCTCCTGATCCCGGCTGTGGGTTTCACGGAAGGGCAGGTCCCACTCCTAGATCCATGATCTGGCCCTTCTGCTGCTGAAGCTGCAGGGGACAAAAGCAGATTCCTCTCCTGGTGGCCCTGAGCCCCTTTCTGATCCCAGCCCCAGATAAGAACCTCATGGGGCTGATGCCTTCATGGAAAATAGGGGGTGTTTGTCAGAGGCCTCAAGACCCTGGAAAAGATGGCAGTTCTCAGCGGCGCCATGGCAAGGGCAGAGGTGGTATGAGGGCTGCGGGTGGGCGGTGGGCAGGCATGGTGTGTGTCTGCCAGTCTGCACTGCATGTTTGCATGGCTGCAGTGACATGCTTTCATCCCACCTCTGTGAACTAATTGCTCTTTCTTCCTTTCTGTGTTTTTTCTCTACACTTTCTGTAGCTGCCTGAAAATGCTCAACTTGTGGTGAGTCCCTCTCTCCAGTCCACATGCAAGGGGGAGCGGACCAGACTAGACTGGGGTTGGCAAAATCAAACCGACCAAGCCCTAAAAAGGCACAAAGTCAAAGCCAACCCAGAGCTGTTTTGATCTTAGGACGATACTGAGGACCACATGCAATATTTGGGAGGGTGTGGGCTCTGTCTGAGCGGCCGCATTAGGCTGAGTAATTCAGCTGATCTCTGAACTGATGGATGCAAAAGATGGATTTTAATCCTTTTCTATTCGGCTTACCATCTCCCCCAAACTGTTAAGTCCGCGAGCAGATGATGTCTGATGGAGTTGGGCAGAGTCGGGACCAGGCTTGCCGAGCGTCTTGCAGGAATTCCTCATGCAGATAGTTATGAAGGGAAAACCCTGGGCTGGGTATTGAGGGGAGGGGCCGCTCGCTTCCCTTGGGGAGTTTCCTCTGAAGAAGCACGGGCCAGGGCCTATATCATTAGAGAGGCTGGAGAGACATGACCATGGAGTCCTCCTCAGTAACAGAGCCCCAGCAAGAGCGCCTGCTTGGAGAGGGTGAATGGAGATGGTTTCTTTCCAAAAACCCTGCAGCTGCCAGCTGAGGGTGCAGGTGGCCTGGCTTCTGCAAGGAGAAAAGGGGCAGAGGGGTTGGGATTAGCACTGGTCCAAGCCCAGCTCAGGCATATGAACGGTTTTATCAGGGTTTTGAAGCCACAGCTGTAGTGTCCCAGTCTCAAGGTGTCCCATGGAGGTGTTCCCTCCCTCCATTGCCCCTTGGGGAATCCACATACCCAGTAAGCGGAGACTCGGATGAGGAGCTTGTAGGTCCCAGGTTGATGGGTGGGAATCGCTATGGAACAAGGTGACAAAGCCCATGTGCAGCGAGGAATGTCCTTGTTGGATGGGAGACTGACCGCCTCTGCCCTGCTCTCCATAGACATTGCCTCCAATACCTCTGGCATCTCTGGCTTCTCTGTATGTCGTAGTCTGGGGCTGTTCTCTTGGGCATTGTCTGCATGCAGAGAGATCACGTTCTGTAATTGTCAGCCTGCCTTATTCTTTTATTTTGGTGTTTTGCCTCTGCCTGTCTGAACTGCCAGGACTTCCTTTCCTGAACCCTTCCCTGGACCTCTCAGTAACAGCCTAAAAAGTCAGTCACAAGGAAAAACAGCCAGAAGTCAGTCAGGTCCCTTTGTTCGGTGCCCAAGGAAACGAGTGCTGCTCAGCCCTCTTCTTCCCTTATCCACTGCATGCAAAATCATAACTCGTGTGTTTTCCATCCTCTCTCCCCATAACGTCCCTCCCTTACTCACCATTGCCCAAGTCATGAAGGAAGGTGGCTGCTGTGGGAAAGAAATACTGTGACAGGTTAAAGCAGGAGAGGGTGGCAGATGGCCCAGGACAATAAAATGCAAGACCAGTCCTGGGGTGGGGGAACAAGAATGCCAGCCATGTGCAGGAGCCTGGGTTGCATGGTGCTTCAGACTGTATGCTGCAGACATCAGGCTAGGTGGGTAGTGATGGGAGCCAGTCACAGGTCGTTCTAAGCCCGTGTTCCTGCAAGGACAAGTGCTTTGCGTTTTCTCTCGGCTCACCTCCAAGTTGGGCCTGTTTAGGAACCAAAAGACAAATCGTCGATGTTAAACTTCCCCTGGCCATTAGTCTGTGCAGGCCAGAGGAACGTGTCGTAGGAGGTGGCTGTTCTCTTGCTGTGGCTGTTTGAGCTCTCCATGTTGTAGGCAGGCTTGGCTCATGGCGAGGTGGTTGGTCACCCATCACTTTTGCACCCCGTAGTAAGGCTTGTACATCCGGGGGCAAGACCTTCTGGGGTGCAAGTGAGAATGAGCCTGTTCCTCCAGCAATGAGAGGATAGAAGTTTAATGCTGACATTTCAGAGCTATAAAGGACCCAACGGAAAACAATTTGGAGAAGTTGTTTTCAAATGCTTTTTGTCTGGCTGTTGGTGAAAGATGCTTGTAGGAAAAAACGGTCTGCATACTCACATCCACTCTTGCTGCTTAGCCAGGCATCCCTTCCACCAGCCTGAAAAAGTAGTCTTTTGGCATCACTCAGGCTGCTTTGGGGATGGCTGTAATGGCAGAAGGAGAAAGACACGTAGCTCAAGGAGCAGGACTTGCACAGAACAAACACCTTTCTTCTGTGCAGAGGATTCCTGACAGTGGGCCAAGGAGAGAAAGGTAGATACACCTTAAATGCCAAGTAATTCTGTAGGAAGCCAGCAGGACTAGAAAACATGAGCGACTGCTTTCAGTGTATCCCACAAGCGAAACCACCGCTCTTCACGGTTCGGTTGTGATGGGCATTTTTCTCCCCACCTCAGCCTCCACTATCCATCCTTCTTGCTTCCCCTAATCCCCGGGCGCTGTGCACCTCCCTCGCATCAGATAGGGGAAGAAGCAGGGATATTGGCACTGAATGATATATCCAAGGTGGAAGCTCTGGTTATTGTGAAAGGTTCAGTAAAGAAAACTGGTCCCTGAGCCGAGATCTCTTTGGAACTTGTCTTTTTAGTGAATGATGGTGGAAACAGTGTCTCATAGCTGGGAAGAGCAGCCAGGGCTCACCGACCCCGTCAGCTTCCTCCGGGGTTCGGACAGAGGGAGTGGAGCATCTGGATCCTTGTTGTACTGCTTTCCCAGATGGCTCCTTGCATTCCTGCCCCAGTCAAGCCTCGGGAGCGAGACAGCCTGGCTCCTGGCGCCTAGGGGCTGTGCCCCGCTGTCTCCTGCAGCCTTTGGGCAGTGGGACCCCCAGCGTGTGGCTATTTGCCTTTGCTGGTCTGCCCGTCTGGGCTGGTGGTATCAACCATCCACCAGCATCTGCCAACCTTCCCGACCATCCTGCAGGGCAGCAGGTCTGTCTGGGCCTCGGGCCAGGCGCGCATAGGTGCTCTTGCATGCGGCTGAACAGAGGGAAGCCCGGGGTGGCGGCGACCTTCCCGGGGTGCTGGGCGCGGGGCTAACTTGCCTTGTCCTTTGTGCCCCAGGTGCTGCTGCTTCTTTAAGAGGAAACGGAAGAAGACGGCTCAGCGTCACAAGTGACCAGTGCCTCCTGGGCCTTGCAGGAACCACCACGCCTGCAGCTCCTGCCCTGTCTCACTGGAAGGGGCTTCTCTTTAGGGGGGAGGAGGAGGCATAGGAGGAAGAGAGAAAAAAAAAAAAGTGACATTTTAAACCAAAAAGAGAAGAAAACGTTCCAAAACAAACCACTCTGGGGTGGATCTGCTGAATGGTCTCCCTCGTTCACTCCAAGCCTGAAGCTCCTTTTGGGACCAGGACTGTGGCTGGCTCAGGTCTTGGTCACCCTGGGAGGGGGGCTGGCTGGCTGACCCTCCTTCCCGTTGTTTACGGCAAAGGCATCGTTCACGCAAACCTGAGGACTGTGCTTAGTTCCTGCTCACTTTCCTCCCCTCCCTCCCTTGCGCTCTCTGCTCCTCCGTCCTCCTCCCTCCTTAATTAAGCAAAGAAATACCCTAGGCTCAATTGGCTGTCGAGAGGGCAGGAGGATGCGGTGCGGGCAGGAGAGTTGTGTGGGAGAAGGGCCTGACTGCTGCAGCAGTAGGAGACAGGTTCCCTTTTCGGCTCCTTGGGAACAGTTACACTGTAATGTGCAAGCTGTGAGAAATTTGCAATCTACTGTTCCAGTTAGGTTTTTTTTTCCGGCTCCCTTGACACCTCCCTCCTCTGATGGTAACAGAGCAATGTGGATTGTTTTAAAGAAGCTGACGTCGTTGCACTTTTTATTATTTTTAGCATTTACAGATGCACATTGTATCTGTGGATCTCTGCGTGGCCACGTGGTGCCAGCGCAGACATTCAGCTGGGAAGACGGTGGGGTGCAAAGAATGCCCTCGAGTGGGGATGTCGACGACATCCGCACGACCCTCGTGCCAGTCTGGGGTTCCTGATGCCCACCTTGGGCCATGCGCTAAGGAAAGCATACTTGAATTTTCAATCGCCCTTTCCAGCTACCGGTGAATGTCCCTACCATAGGTTCCTACACCGTGCCTGACCCAACCAGCTGGGAGACGTAAGGCTGTAGCCCGGCATTGGCAGGAGGAAGCGGCATCAGCTTTGCTGGGCTGGAGGAGTTTGTGCTGGCTTGAGGGGTAGATCTGGATTAAGGTAACTGGGAGGCAGCCATTTCCCAAAGCGTGGGCATTTCTCGGTGTGGGCAACCAGGCAGCCTTCTCAAATCCCTCCGGTAGGGTGGTTGTAAACACATACCTTCTGCGAGAAAACGTTAGCAGGAGCAAAGCTTCCCCGGCAGGGGAGAGGATATTTCACTGCCTTAACACTGATTTCATCTCCAGATGGCCAGATAGGTTTGACTGGAATAGCCTTCACGTCCTCTCTGCGAGTGTGGGTCTGGGGCATGAGGGATGCCATCCCACCCCACAGGAGAAGCCACAGTTCTCATGCACCGCTTTTGAGCCAAACCAATAGCTAGCAAAGGGCTTGGGGCGCTTTGGACACGTGTACAAAAAATAAAAAATCTTGCGTCCTGCTGCAGCGTTTCCAAACTCAGAGGAGGCCGAGGCTGCCTGGGGGTTACTGTAAATGTGGCAGGGCTGTGGGAGAACTGGAGCAGCTTTTGAGGAGGTTGTGAATAGGTTCCTTGTACTTCACCTTTCCACGTGTGACACCTGACCAGGCTCGGACTGTTCACTTGAGGGACTTTGCTTGTCATAAACTCGGGCCTGGCTCACCCCAGAAATCCTGGAGAGCATGAAGGGAGGAAAGGGAGAGACTAGATCTCATTATCTTTTATTTTTTTTAATGATGATCTGCGTAGCTTGGAGTTCGTGGAGCGGCACTCCAGGGAGGTTCCATTCCCCTGGCTGGGCAGAAGTGGACTTAGAGGGCAGGAGATCATCCTGGGCAGGAAGTTTCTGGGCTTGCTCTTCTTGCATCCCTAAAGAAGGCAGATGCTGGTGTGGTGCCAGGGCAGAAAAGCCTCGCTTGCTTGCCGGGATCCCTGTAGGGCATCTCTTCGCCATTCTCTGCTGCGTTCTCTCCATGCCTTATCCCGACGAGTGTGGCTCGGAGGTGCAGAGCTCTTCGCTCGTGCGCCCTCCAGGAGACACGTGCACCCCCCTTTTCGTTCTGCAAAGCGGTTTCCTTGAGCCGTACGGTGGGCGCAGGCAGGAAGGGTGCTGCTCACCTCCCGCAGGCGCGTGCTGGGGCACTTCACCCTCTCGTTCCCTCCTGCCAGAGGGAGGACAGGGACCTTGGCCACATTCCACCCTTCTCTTTCTGAAGTCCTCTGCTGCCAGTGGCTCCCGGAAGCCCAGTGTCTCTGGCACAGGTGTTCCCCTCTCTGCTGTAGGAAACCATGGTTTGGCGTCTTGGAGGGGGCGAAAGGGGCACAGGCGCTCCCCGGGGAGCAGTCCTGCCCACTGCAGGCAGAGCCGGGCCCTGAGACACTCCTGTTGCTGCCCTCCCAAGCCCCACTAAGTGCCTGTCACCAGAACTCAATTCCTTCTGCATCTCCTGCCGTGTTTGGTCATTCCTCGCTGCCTCCAGTCAAGGAGCAGCTTGTAGTTGCAGCATATGTAAGTGTTTGCAGGGTGAGGGAGGGCGGGGGGGAAAAGGGGCCATCTCAACAGTTTTTGTTCTTAAATGTTTTTGGGTTTTGTTTTTTTTTGTTTTTTGTTTTTTTTGTTTTTTTGTTTTTTTAAAGTGAATGTATTTGATTGTTTAGAAAGTTTCCTGACCTTGTTTTTAAGTGGGTTAGTTTGAAAGCTATTTCACGGTGACCCACTACCGCTTCTCTTTGGAGATACGATGTTCTTTTAATCCTACGATGATGTGTTTGTAGGGGAGGACTGTCCCCCCACGGCATGCTGGTAATGCTCACTTGTACCAAGCCCTCTTGCACTATAGTCGTACGTTGGACTCTTCAAAAGGGCAAAGATGTGGAGTGGGTTTGTTGTTGGGTTTGGGTTTTTTTTAAAAAAAAAAAGGAAAATAAAGCAGGTTAACAGCAAGTCCTGTGCTTGAGGAAACCGCTGTCCCCAGGGAGCTTGGAGGTGACTAAGAGACACGAGCCAGACTGAGCCAACCATGCTGTGGTAGGAAGCAGGGCATTCAGCCTACCTGGGCAACCTCTCCTCTCCTTGCTGGGAGTCGTTAGCAGCTGGGAGAACCCAGGAGCACAAGGGGAGGGCTCTCGGACCCGCGCGGCAGGGAGCATCTGGTGCTGTGCTGGCCTCCCTGATGTAGCTCTCCCAGGGTGTGGCCCGCCAACGTTGCGATGCAGTCTTCTGAGGTATCAAGTGAGATGATTATTATTTTTTTTTCAATAAAACATTGCACTGCTGCATTGTTCTCCATGAACAGATGTATTTATTACCTCTTCCTGACAGCATCGCTTGCATTTTCCTTTGCTTCTGTTGGGCTCTCTTGGTAGCCCTCTTCTCCTGTGAGAAACTCTGAGCCCTCCTTTGAGGGGACGATGGACAGTGCGAGATCTTACAGGACCTTCTCCTCAACACACTGTGTTTTACAGCCATGGATGGTTCAGCCCCAGAGCGCCTGGCTAAGGCATGGTTGCAGCGATTTCTCTTCTTGTGTTTGCACGTTCCCATTTCAAGCATCCTGGGTAGCAGAATGGGCTAAACCATTAGTTACTTGGAGCGCAGAGATGTGAACCACCCCAAAACGTGCTGCTGCATGTCTCTGGAATAGCATCTACAGCTGATGCTGTAGGCATCAAGCATGCCTTCCCCAAGTGGAAGGGCACACCAAGGGGGCTTTGGCTCTAGCCAAGCTAACCCCCAGCTGAGCCCCTCAGTACATGCCATGCTGGCAGCTGTGCCTGCCAAGGAAGGCAGCAATGACCCACCCTGACAGCTGCTGCCTCAAGTGCTACCTTCCTCTGCGCCTCTGTCCACTTACCTGGCTCTTGCATAGAAAGGAGCAGCACTGTGCTGCTTCTGTGGAATCAACTGCCAGGATCGCGACGTTTTCCAGCGTGCAAATAGCTGCTGCTTATGTATTCCCAGAGAAAAGCATTAAAGATGTCACCTATTAGCCAAACAGCATCTTTTAAAAGCAGCTTTCACTGTATCTAGACAGGGAGAGGACCTGCAGTGTGACTCTCGCTCTTAGGAACTCCTTCATGCTGGGATCTTTGTCAGGATGCTTTTTCTCCTTCTGGCTCCCAGCCTTAAACGTAGTATTTTTAGCATGAACTTTCATTTCCTGTTCCCTCTTCAGACACTTGTGCTCTGAGAAGGAAGACAAACCTGAAGCTTTCTTTCCCTGGCTCTTGGAAACATATCTCCACCGGGCAGTTCCTTTAAAGGTTTGTATGTTGTACAATACACTGACCCAGATCTATTTGAGTAGACATGTTAAAAAAAAGTAACTCCCAAGTAGTCAACTAACTCCAGTACTTGTGAACGAGTGTGCTAAATTAGACGTCCGCTCCCACAATACTACGAACCCATCTGTGTGCTTTCAGCCTGACCAAATCTAGTATTTAAGAGAAATTTGGGGCACTCTGATGAAGACCATTCTCCTTTCTCTAGCTTTATCACGCAGCCTTGCCCAGGGAAAAGGAGAGGGGGGCGAGAGGCAGCAGCCCCTCTCCCGGGTGTGCCCTCGCGGCGGGTGCCTCAGGACAAGGCTCCATCTTTGCAACGCGGCGGCGTGGGCTGCACCAAGGGCAAGGCCGCATCCTTCCGCTGCCGGGCCCGGAGCGGCGAAGGGCTCTCGGGGGCGCCGAGTTGTCATTCAACATTTCACGTTTGTCCGTTCAACGCCCCCGCCCCGGCCCGGGGGACAGGGCTGCCGTCGGTGTCTCGCTTTACGGCCGAGGACACGGAGCACGGAGCGCAACCCCCTCCGCGTCCCTTCCCGCCGCCGGCGCGCGGCCCCTCAGCGCCCCAACGGCGGGGGCGCGTGCCCGCCCCTCGCAGGCCGCCGGCCGCGCCCATTGACCCTCGCCGCCCCGCCCCTCAGCCTCCTTGCCCCCGCCCCTGGACGCCTCTCCCGCGGCGGCCGATCCGCGCGCCGCCCCGCTCCTGATTGGCCGCGCCGCGGCTGCCGGGCGACGGGCAACGTGGCAGCCGCCCGGCGGCTCGCGCCGGCGCCGCCCCCGCCCGGCCGGAAGGTGCTTCCCCCCCCCTCCCCCCTCCCCGCCGCTGTTGGTCGCGCCCGGGCGGCTGGAGCGGGCGGGCGGGCGGGGAGCGCGGCGCGTACCACTGGGCGGCGGGGGCGGGGGGGCTCGGCGGGCGGGGCCGGATGCAGGCGGCGCGGCGGGCGCTGTGGCCGGGCTGCGAGCGGCGGAGGATGAAGGTGCTGGTGGCGGCGGCGGCGCTGGGCGCTGCCCTCCTGCTCCTGCTGCCCGCCGCCTCGCGGGCCGACGAGCGCAAGAAGGGGCCCAAGGTCACCGCCAAGGTCGGGGGGGGGCCCGGCGGGGAAGGGCCTGGGCGAGCCCGGCTGGGGCGGGGGGGGCCTGAGGTGAGGGAGGCCCGGGGGAGGGGGCGGTGCTGCGGTGAGGGGGTCCCGTCTGTGGGGGGAAGGGAGGGGCGTGGGGTGAGGAAGGCCCGGGGGTCCTCTCTGGAGGGGGGGGGGGGCAGCTAGGGGGCTGGGAGAGGCCTGGCCCAGTGAGGTCAGGCCCGGTTGGACTTGGTGAGTCAGACCTGGGGGGTGGGCTGGCCCAGGCTGGCTCAGCCGGGTGAGGCTGGCTCCGCTGCTGCCCCTTCCCTCACCTACCTTGTTCCCCCCCTGCCCCAAGGTGTTCTTCGACCTGCGGATCGGCGAGGAGGACGTGGGCCGTGTTGTCATCGGGCTCTTTGGCAAGACGGTGCCCAAGACAGTGGAGAACTTTGTGGCGTTGGCCACTGGAGAGGTGAGGGGCCAGCGGCTGCCTGGCTGGGCCTCACCTGGCCCCTGGGCTGCTCCTGCTCAGCACCCTGGGGCAGAGCTGGATGGAGGCAGCTCTAGTCTATCCCTTTGCCTCACTTCTTTTGTTTTCTCCCTCCCCACCCCCAGAAAGGATTCGGCTTCAAGGGCAGCAAGTTCCACCGTGTGATCAAGGACTTCATGATCCAGGGAGGAGATTTCACCCGTGGAGATGGCACTGGAGGTAATTTGTCGCATGCAAGCCCAGGGATCTGGGCACTGTCTTGAAGCAAGACAGCAGCCACACTCCCAGCCCACTGCCTGGCTACCCCTGGGGACCAGTGTGGAGCTGGATCACAGTGCCGCAGTGGGGACGAGTGGGCACACAGCTCATGGAGACCTGGCCTTGAAGCAGAGTTTGGTGCTGGGGAGGGGTGGGTGCAGCAAGGGCTGGCTGGTACCCATGTAACTGTGCCCTCCACCCCGGGAGGACCTGGAGCTCCTCACTTTGAGAATACTTTCCTCTGCAGCAGCTCGTGCCTCTGCTGGGCGTCCTGCCTGCCAGGACACATTTAGTCTGGTCACAGCAGAGTTCAAACCTTCCACCAGCACTTAGCAAACATGAGTAGATACCAGCATTTGGGCTTGTAAGCTCTTATCTGACTTGCTCCTTGTCATGCTGCAGCTGAACGGGGTCAGGTCTGCTCTCACATGGCCTCCTGCTCCGCTCCCTTGAGGGAGCAATCTCTCCTGCCCAGCTCGTGGAGTGCTTTTAGCTCATGGTTCCCTGCAGCCCTGCAGTGCTGGTAGTTAGTCCCCCCCTCTAGATATGCTCATCTACCCCACCCAGCCTGCAGAGAGAGCTGCCATCGTCGCCCCTACCCTGACATATTTCCATGAGAGCAACATGGCCTTTTTTTCCTCCTCCCCCTTAGGAAAAAGTATCTATGGGGATCGCTTCCCTGATGAGAACTTCAAGCTGAAGCACTACGGCCCTGGCTGGGTGAGCATGGCCAATGCCGGCAAGGACACCAACGGTTCCCAGTTCTTCATCACCACGGTGAAGACCCCATGGCTGGACGGCAAGCACGTGGTGTTCGGCAAAGTGCTGGAGGGCATGGTGAGGGGATGCTGGGTGGTAAGGGGGTGATCGACTCCCAGGGGGAGAGTGGGACCGGGCAGATGCACTGTGGAGAATGGGCTGGGATGGGGATTGCACTGAGCCGGTTCTGCCCGTGTCCAGCATTGCCCTGCTCTCAGGCCTCTGCTTTCCCCAGGATGTTGTGAGGAAGGTGGAGAGCACTAAGACAGACAGCCGGGACAAGCCCCTGAAGGACGTCGCTATCGCCGACTGCGGCACCATCGAGGTGGAGAAGCCATTTGCCATCGCCAAAGAGTAATCCGCCCTCCCGGCTCCGCCACAAGGGCGCAGGGCCCTGCGCTCTGCAAGGGACCCGGCCGCCACAGGCTGCGGGCCTGGGGCTGCCCTGCTCCCCGCTCCGTGCGTTTCCCTGTCGTCCCGGGGCGGGTGAGCAGCAGCAGAGCTGCTGTGCCCCGTGCCCCCGCTGCCCGGCCTCCCCCTTCACCCTGCCGCCTTCCAGCCGGCCAGCGGGCAAGACGGGGGCCCTGGCTCCTCTTCCCATCACTTTTGTAAGAAGCACATGCACCAATAAATGTGACCAATGTGTTTTTTAAAGAGTCGCCTCTCTCCTGCTCTCAGAAGGGTGCAGATCACTTAGCATCCCTCGGCCAGCTGCATCCCTCAACCCTCCAACGCCCGCCCTTCACATTTCATCAAGCTGAGAGCGGCACTGCGGTTGGCCCTGGATTTGCTTTGCAGAATTACAGAGTGCAGACATCTTTTGCCAGTCGAGCCCAAGTGATTTATTGCACCGAAGCCCAGACGCTGAGGGGTTTTTCCAGCATGGTTCAGGGTCCAAGGGCTCCTACCACAACCCTGAAGCACCAGGGCAGAAAGCAGAGCTCCTGCTCTCCTGGCACAGGCACTTTGGGTGGAGGTGGGTGAGCAGCGCTGGTCCGGAGAGCAGCTGTGGCTCCCACCGTACCCCTTGGCTTCTCCCACCCCATTTTCCTGCCCCATCCTGGCGTGGAGGAGTTATTTTTACCGCAGGGATCACCCGTCTGCCCGCTCACCACTGCAGCACTGGGTGCTGGCAGGGTGCTCAGGAGCCTGGCGAACTGGGGGCTCAGGGGGTGCAGCTCAGTGGGATGTAGAGGCCCTGCAGCACCCCGCTGAGGACGGGGTTGGGGAGCAAGTCTGCAAGGAAGAGGGGGAGCTGGAGCACCTTTGTTCCCCTCCCGAGCCCCCTTAAAGGGAAAACACATTTTGGGGGCCCAAATGAGCCTTTTCCCCTTGGAGGCTTTGGGGACCAGCACCCCGTGGTCCTGCTCCTTACCGCTGCCCGGTGGTCGCACGTAGGGGTCGGCGCAGAAGCCGACGACAGGGCGCTGGGAGGGCAGGCGGCTGGCACTGCCGTGGGAGAGGGGATGAAGGGTCCTGCTTTCACCCGGGGTGACCCAGCCACACGCCGGCCCCCTGCCTGTCCCCATCATCCCCAGCCCCGTGTCTTAGGGTGCTTAACGGGTGAGGGGGACAGTGCGGGATAAAACCAGGTGCTGGCACAGCCCGAGAGCACCATCCACCGCTCGCCTACTCACGGGGGGCTGCTGGCCTTGGGGTCCTGCTGGCAGCGCCGCACCTTCAGGAAGTCCAGCACGTCCTGGGGCAGCTCCTCGTTGTGGTACAGGACACCCTGCCATGCACCCGGGGGGTCAGCACCCCCCAGAAAAAAAAAAACCCTCCCCAAAAACCACCTTACCTGGAGGTAAAGCTCCAGGCCCTGCCGGCGCTGCTCCAGCACTTTGGGCATCCAGTTGGGGACGCGGCGGGGGGGAAAGTCGGGGACCTTGCAGGTCTTCTTGATCTAGGGTAGAGCATCATGGCAGCACAGACCCTGGAGGACGAGGCTGGTCCTCCCCGCTCAGGGGAGTCGGCATCCCCTCCCCATGTCCCCCCGCAGTGCCGGGGGGTCTCACCCGCTTGTGCAGCGCCTGGAACTCGCTGTAGCGCTTCGCCACCGTGTGCCGCCGGCCATTGCACAGCACCTCCACCCGGAACACCTGCGCCGCGGGTCAGCCGCTGCGGCCTCCACCCTCCTCTTCGTCACCCTCCCAGGGGAGGCGGCGGCACCCCTGCCTGGGGAGGGCACTTGGGGACTTCCACCCCCCCACTGTCCAGGCCAGGCAGAGACCCCCAACCTCTAGGGTAGACCCTACCTGGTGGGGGCACCAGGGAAGCAGGCAGGACCCCAGGAGCAGATGCCCCCCTCCGAGTGGAGGCAGGCAGAGACCTCCAGCCCCTGGGGTCGATGTGGACATCTCCCCACAACCCCCCAGGGGAGATGGGACCCCTGGGGCAGGCAGAGACCTTCAACCCCCCCTGGGGCTTGTGCAGATACCAGGCAGGGGCACAGGGGGGCCTCCAACTTCTGGGGCAGCGGGAGACAACCCATCCTTCCCCAAGGCAGGTGAGGATCCCCTGGGGACAGTCATGGACCTCCACCCCTCCATTACCCAACCTTCCCCCACCCCCCCAAACCCCAGAGCAGGTGGGGGCACCCCAGGGCAGGCAGGGACCCCTGGTGATGGGCAGGGACCTCTGATCCCTGGAAAAAGTGGGACCACCCATCCCTGGGCCAGGCAGTAACCCCTCTACAACAGCACCCCAGCCCCCTCCCCCCAAGAGGACCAGGGACCCCCACACACGCCTTCAAGGGTGGCAGTGTGTGGTCATCGTCGTCCCCCAGCATGGAACCGTCATGGCCATCCCCCAGTGTGGGACAGGGACCTCCACCTCCTGGGGCAGGCAGGGGACCCCCTCTCTTTTCCTTAGAGCCAGAGGGAACCCCCAGGCCAGGGACACCCCCCTGCTTTCAAGGGTAGAGGATCCTCAGGCAGGTATCTCCACCCCAGACCCCCCCGGGGCCAGGGACTCCCCCCGTGTCCCCCTCAGGGGCAGAGGGTCCCATCTGCCTCAGGGGTGGGGGCAGGGGGGAGACAGGGGCAGATGGGACCCCCGGGACAGCCGGACCCTGGGGTTGTGGAGGGCAGGCAGAGCCCTCCAACCCCTGGGGCACAGGTGGGTCACCCTGCATATGACAGGGACCCCCCACCCTCCGGAGACAGAGCGGACTCCCAGGCCAGGGACCCCCCCCTTCCAGCCTTTCAAGCAAGGACCCCTTGGGACATGTAGGGACCCCAGCAGGTGCTTGAGGACCTCCAAGCCCCACGCAGATAGAGACACCCTCCACCCGGGGCGGTGGGGACCCGCTGGGGACCCCTCAGGGTAGAGGAACACCCCCCACTTTAGAGGGGGGATCCTCCAGCAAGGACACCCCTCCCGGCGCCAGAGACCTCCACCCCCGGGCGCATGCGGGGACCCCCCGGGGACACTTGAGGACCTCCAACCCCCGGGGCAGAGGAAGACAACCCCCATCCAATCCTCCCCGGGCAAGTGGGGACCCCCCGGGGATAGCCAAACACCCCCCGCCCCGCCCCTCCCCAGAGCCCGAGGCCGCCCCTCACCGTGTGCGCCTTGTCGGGGCTGCGCGCCGCCGCCGGGGGCTCCGCCGCCGGGATGGAGACGGCGATCATGGCCGGGGGGGCGGGGGGGGCAGCGGGGCTTTGCGCCTCCCCCAGGCTCCGGGATCGGGGTCAGCCCCACTCCGGGACACCCACGGGACCCCACAGCCAGGCCGAGCGCAACCCCCCCGGGGGGGTCCTGCAGCCCCAAGCCCAGCACGCGGCGCCGGGGGAAGGCGGGGGGGGGGATGGGGGGTGTTGCTTTTCGGAGCCCGGAGGGAGCGCAGGGATCCGGCGCTACAGGGAGAAGGGGAAAGGAAAGTGGGAAGTCAGCACGAGCCGCCTTTCCCTTTTTTTAAGGCAGAAGACAGGGTATCGGTTTTGATAAAATCCACAGCCGGGGGCCTGGGGGGCTTGAAGGAGCAGCAGCAGCCCCCGCAAGGCTGCACTCTGCCCGTCCGCCCCCAGCCAGCCCCGCTGAGCTCAGATCCTAAAAACAGGCCCTGGGAGCGAGGCAGAAAGCCAAAGCTTCATCAGGTGGCTGGGGCAGCGCCCAAGGTCACCCTCCTCCCCGCCACACCAGGGCCCCCCGGACCTGCTGCCTCCCGCAGGGGCAGCGGGATGCGGCCGTTACCCCTCCGCGCCCCAGCCCACAAGGAGACAGAGCCTGTTTGCCCTGATAGAAGTTTTATTACAGAATTTTAATGGCACTGCAGGAGTAAGATAGTCAGTAGAGCCCTAAAACCCAGCCTGAAAAATATACATTTTACATATATTGTTAACCCCCTGCTGCAGGTCTGGTCTTAAAGGAGGAAACTAGTTTCTCTTCAGTAAGAAAATATATGTTGCTAAATGAAAAATATACAGTTAGAAGAGTTACTGGCTTGCAAGCTGCTTTTCTGGGGTTAAACCTCTACCAGCTCCAGAGTGTTTAACTAGGGTTCGTTCACATGTAAAAGAAGAGGTATAGTGTATAAAAAAAAAAAAAGGCAAAGTTCAGGTACGCTTCGTTTGCTCGGTCCAATTAAGAAATGGCCTTGGCTTCGGGTAAGAATGCTTCCCAGTACTTCACCAGCTGCGGAGAGGAGAGAGGGAGAGTCAGGAGCACAGTTCAAGCCCAGAGGGAGTCAAGAAGCATTTTGGGAGGGCAGAAGCCCCTCCACAGGGCACATAGCCAGCACCTCCCCCCCCCAAAAAAGCATCAAGGGGGATGCAAGGCTTATATTTTGCCCTGCTACAAGCCCATGGGGGTCGATCCCTCCCCACATCTGGGGAGCAGGACGCACCCACGGTGGGGGTTCATGCTCACGCTGCTGAGCTTTGAGAGGTGAAACCGCGGCAGGGGCTGGGGCTACTCACCTGTTGCTGAGAGTTTAGTAATGTCTCCAGGTATTTAGTGACATGGTTCCTGAAGTCCTTGGATTTCTCTTTCTGCAAGAGATGAGCGTGGGAATGAGCGCAAGGATGAACGAACCACCAAAACTCTCTGGCTTTTGTGGCGGGGTCAGGGTGGGGAGGAAAAACCACCAGGATGTTCCTGTTCCTCCTGAGATGCCGAGGATTATGCTCACCTCCAGCCACAGGCTGATGGCTCAGAGGATCTTTGCCCACCTCACCTTCATTTTAGCGGACACGCTTCTCTGCGTGGGGAAGCCCCCTCTTAGCCAAGGGACATCAGCTCTGCCCACAGCAGTGATGCCCCAGCTCACACATGTCCGGATTTATAAATATTGCCAACCGCTGTACTGGGAGCATAGTCAGGAGCCAAAGTGGCCCTTGGCTAGCCCAGGCTGGTGTTCCCAGCCAAGGCACATCAAGACCAACCAGCTGGAGGGCTGCACACCAAGGGCTGGGCCAAACGTACCTCAAACCGTATCACTTCCTTGCGGATGACGGCAGAAATCCGTTCAAAATCTCTTTCGTACTGTGTCACGCGAGACTCCCACTGCAGAGAGAGGAAGCGTGCTGTCTCCAGGGGAGGGGATGCGAAGCAGCTCTCGCTCCCGTCTCCAAGCGGTTTTGTAGCCACAACCGTTCACATAAGAGGCGCTGCCGCAGCAAAGCCCGGCATTTCTGGTCCTCGCTGCCACGGCAAGCCGCAGCCCCCGCTTGCTGCGAGCTCAGCAGGGAAGCCACAGCGGGTGGGATGGCGAGCAGCCCCTCCTGCAGCTTCTGCGGCTTCCTGCAAGGCTTGCTCATCCCTTGGTGCAAGCCTGGCAATAGGCACCTGTCCCTTCAGCTCAGAAGGTCCCCTTCCCAAAAGGGTCCCCTCTCACAGCTCAGCGGCAGAGCACTGAGGGAAGGGGCTGAGCAGAGACCCCGGCGCTCCACGTTCCCTACCTCCGAGATCTCCTCCTTGGCCTGCTGCAGTTTGTCGGGTTTGTTGGCCCAGAGCAGCCTGGCCTCCATCTCCCTCTTCTTCTGCAGCATGGTCTGGGCGTCCTGCCACCGCTGCCAGGTCTTCATGCGCTGGTCAAAGGCACCCTGGAAGGGGGGAGCAGAGGTTGAGCTCTGCTCTGCCACCACACCAGGAGCAGCGGGCAGCTGCAAGGAGCTCTGCTGACAGCGACAACCATGCCCTTGACAAGGGGGACATCAGCTGCTTCACCTGTCAGGTCCTGAACTCACCTAAGTGTAACCAAAGCTGAGCCAGAACATGGACTGCTCTACCAGGGAAGGAGCCCAGGTGCAACACTGACCAGCTCCTGCTTCAGGAGCAGCTTTGGGGCCTCCCACCTTCTCCAGGCTTTGGCAGGAAAGAGTCACTGGAAGAGCCCCAGCTATGTGCGCAGTTCAGCGCAAGCCTGAGGCCACCGAGGGGAGCGGCAGCATCCCAAGCACGATGTCTAGCCTGTCCCCAAGCTCTGCTGCCTGCCCGTTTCGGTCCTGCCATCGAGAGTGGCCAGTACAAGCAGCTGCCCTCGCCTGCCCCATGCTGGACCTCCACCGTGAGCTCCTGCAGAGCTATGCGCCCGCAGCTCCTGCGGACAGCGCAGCACGCTCCTGCACCAGCTCGCAGGCACCTGCCAAGAGGCCAGATGATTTTAGCCGGCCTGCAAATCACCAGCTGAAGCAAGGAAGACCCCATTAGGCCTCTGAACAGGTCCAGCCAGGTTGTGGGGAAGAGCTAGAAAAGCAGAAAGCAGCATCTGATAGCCTGGTCAGAAGGAAAGAACAACCAAGGGATAGGTAAAGTCTGAAGCAACACTCTATCTCCTTGCCAGAACATCCCAGATAAGTCTTATTACCTCCAGCATTATCAGAGATCTCAGTCCTGCTCTGGAGCACCCACCACTCCTCCCAGTACAGACTGGCAGACCAAGGAGGCTTGTGCCTACTCACTAGGCTGCGTTCTGGCCTCTGTAGCCTCCACAAACAACTGCTCACAGACAGGACAAGTTTGGGGCAGGAACACGGGAACCTGCCAGACTCACAGCTTGCCTGGGGCTTGTTTCTTTCAGCCTCCAGCAAGGAGGCCAGTGCACCAGGCAGGCTGCCTGGACTCAAAGACTCAAGCTCTGCCTCAGCAGGTGCTTTACAGATCAGTTTGCCACAGCCAAGTCACTGTTTAGCAGCTCACAGCCTCCACAGTAGCTGCAGTCTTCACCTCTGGAAGGGCTGAGGCCACCTACGAGCCATGAACTTGCTCCACATGCCCCCTGGAGAACAGCAGCACAGCCAGGCCTCACCTACCCCACTTTTCTGATCTAACTACTCCAACACATGCAACAACTGGACAAGCAGCCCAGTGTGCCCTCTGCCTGGAGGGCTCAGAGGCATGCCATGCCCCGTGCTTGCATTTAGAAGCTCATCTGCCTCCTGGCACACCTAAGCCTAAGACCGGTGCTAGAACCAGCAGCATAGTCTAGAGCTTGGCCCAAGGGAGTGCTTACCCTTACAACTGAGAGGAGGCGGATGTAGTCTCCCAGGAGCTCAGCCAGGAGGAAGAAGTCACTGTTAGCCTGTTCCTGGTGCAGCTGTTCAATCTTCTCTTCCACCTCAGCCAGCTGGGACAGCGCCCGGGACAGGGCCGTGTTGTCCTCCGAGCTCCCCAGCATGGCCAGACTCTTTGCAAACTGGGCTGTATTCAACGCTAGCTCTAGTGAACGGAATAAGAGAGTCAACCGACGGGCCTCGCTACACCAGGTGCTCTGCAAGTAAAGCCCCAGCCTAGAGTTCAGCCCAAGGAGACATCAGCTGAAGAGCCAGCGCTCTCCCGGTCACAGCCGGCAGCTTCTGCGGCGCGGCGGGAGGAGAGTTAGGCAGCTCCAGCCAGGGAGGAGAAGGGAAGCAGCAGAGTGGGAGGACAGGCACAGCTTTGCAGAAGTCAGCCAAAACATGCAGAGGAAGAAAAACATCCCTGCTCCCCGCTAGAGGACAGCTCGGGATTAGTAATAAGATGAGCTCTGAGCTCTGCTCAGGTTTGCACCTGCACACTGGTGGCCTCCAGTCAGGCACCGCACAAGGCTTAACCCTTACGGGCCAAGCTACAGAGCAAGTGGTACCAAGCTTGTTACCTTTCCTGTGGTTCACTAGCGTTTCGACGACAGCATGCAACTTCCGCAGCCGCTGGTCCTCGCACTCCACCTCCTGCAGCTTCTCCTCAAACCACTGAAATGGGTAAAGGCAGAGCTGATTCCCACAGCCGGCATCGCCACAGGGCTCTCCTTGTATCTCGCACCCAAAGCTTGAGCTGGGGAGAGCACACAGCTCCGGAGCAAGGATGAGGACAGCCCAGAGGCGTCCAAATACTTACTATGTCCGATTCATTCATCTTGATGGTCATTTTACTGACAGCATCCGTAGCTTTGTTGAACATCTTCAGTATTCCTGCTCCGCTCAGGGTCTGGGTGCCCACTGCTCTTGGTAGCTATAAAGAAAGGAAAAAAAAAAGCCTGCTTTGCCAGGAGATAAAAAGCAGATTGGTGAGTAGCCACCAGAGTAGCATCATTCTCCCTTGCATGATGGGAGAACCAGCCATGCTACTTGAATCCCTGAACTGAGGGTTGCCCAACCTGCCACAGGTCATGCAGGCATACAGAAGTGCTTTGGAGCATCTCTCCAAGAGCAGTTTACTCCAGTGTCCCCCAGCAGTGCAGAGCAGTGCGTCTTTGATGCTGGGAAACACTCTTCACCAGCCACAATTATTTTCCAGACTGCTGCTGAGTGGATGCAACTCTAAATGAGGTGTTTCCACGATGTCTGCTCCTACACCAGAGCCCTCCAGCACAGCCGTAGCACTGGAGTCACGCAGGCTAGGGTCTCCCCAAGGCTCAGCCTCTTTAAGACTCGGACTTCTTCAAGTCAGGTGCACATCTGGACACGGTCATGCTCTCCTCAGAGGAGCGGGGACCACATCAGCCACATGGTTCAGTACAGAGCCAGCACTCCCTTAACATCCGAGCATCAGGCCAAGCCAGCACGGGACCACCCCCCTCACCTCCCACCAGCAGGAAGCACTCCTGGCACGGATTTCCAAGAAAGAAGACTACCCGTGCTCTCAACGTGCGCCCCCGCCATGACGCAAGCAAGCCAAGGCCAGAGCTCGTGACGAGCGTACAGCGCTTAGACAAGCACTGACGCACGGGAGAGAGTCCTGCTCTTGTCATCATCAGTTAAGAGCTCTTACAGGGTTCTGCTGCTTCTCACTGAGCTTTGAAGTGTGACGTCTCATTAACTGTTGTGTACTGTTTCTTTCTGTACTTCCAAGGTAGCTACGTTACTCCACACTACTGACCTCCTCCTTTTCCAAGAACTCCCTGACGTCTGGGTCCTGCAGCATTGTTGGATGGCTGACCACTCTTCGTAGGTACCTGCGGAGAGGAACGTGCCAAGAGTTACTTCGGTTGTAGCAAACCTGGCTCTGAGCCACCACAGTGAGCTGCAGCGTGCGCAGGTCAGCTGCGACGCGCTTGTCATTTACTCTGAAATGGCAGTTCGGTAGCTGGAAGTCGGGCCCAACAGGCTGTTCTCGTCACCCACCAAGAGTCCTACCTCCCTGTGGACTCTAGTGAGACCAGCCTGCAAGACCAGACCTGCCAGGCCTTTGATTAATGCTTGCTATGGCAAGAAAGTTACTTCATATGCCAAGAGATCAAGATCCAGCCTTACAGCTGTAGCAATGACACTTTTAACAGCTCTTTCAGAGGCTGAAGCTGGAGGGGAACAGCATCCCGGTGCTAACCGGAACAGTCAACATGGGTGGCAGAGCAAAGGCCACCTGTGGCTGTGTAGTTAGGGTAAAAGATAAAGATCCAGTTCTTTCTTACCAGATCTGCACTGCGTGTACCATTACTTATCATCCATACTTCTGGGCTCTTGAGACAGCTCAGTTTTCTCCCTGGCCTTGTCAGTGGAGTTTGGCCAGATTTGGACCAAACACCAGCAGTGGCTTTCAAAGTTTTACGCAGTAAAACTCTGCAACTCTTTGCAGTTGCAACTCTTTGGTGGCCTCCAGGTTTACTGCAAACCTAGAAGCAGACGGCTTTTCTCATGCAGGGAGGAGAGTGCAGCCAGTCTGACCTTTCAGAGGTCCCTTCCTTGGTTCAGACACGAGGGGATAGGTGTTGGGGTCTGTACCTCTCTAGAGCAGCCCGTCTTTTTTCTAGGAACTCTGCAGAGGAGGAGTCTTCTTTCCCAACTTTCACTTTGGTCATTCCTAGCACAGAGGGAAGACGCAATTAGTGAGCAGCTTCAAACTCAGCACACAAGGTAGTGTGGTTTATTACAAAGTACAGACTAGCAGGGTGAGAGTAGAGGAGAGGCATTTTACAACCGGAATTAGACCTTGCATCAGCAAGAGCTACTTGGAAAATTAAAATCTGCCAATACCTAGCATCTAGCAGAAGTTGACATCCAGAAAAGAGGCAGAGCAATGCCAAGGAAGACTGGAAGGGTTACAGGTCTGGATTCATGTGAACAGCAATTCAGTGACAGCACAGAGGATAAGGTTTTACTCAACATCAAGCAGATGTGGAGGCATCTGCAAACTCAAACAAGGCTTCAAGCCTGGAGCTCCAAGTATGGAACCAGAGTTCTCTCTGTGCCACAGAACCCAGATTATTTTCCACATCTGCTTCCCATGGCTGCTCTGCAGCTTCCCTCTCAGCTTTGAGACTGCAGGTGGGCTTGTCCTTCGGGCACAAAGCTCGCCATCAGAAGGACCAGCTCTATCGCCCTGCACCTCCACCACTCACCTATGAGGCTCTTCTCGGGCGGTGGAGGAACGATGAACCCATTTTGGGCATGCTTCTCCGACAACTTCTCATAGAGACCCAGAAAGTCACTGAACCTCCTTTTCACTGAAAACTGCTTGCTCCTGAACATTGGCATGCTCGTCTGGGGGAAGAGACAGACTCAGATCAGACTCACCCAGGGAAGCTTGTCCCTGCACGTACAGCCTTGCTAGCTCTATCTGCTGTCACTTCTGGGGATGAAGCAGGACAGCTTGAGCTCTGCAAGATATGAGGAATGAATAGAGCAAGCTTCAGCCTAGGTTTTCAGCAACTTACCTCCCAATAGTTCTCCTTGGACCGAGCAGCCACTAAATAACAGAGCAGCTGTTGCCACAGCCGCAGGCAACATCGCCTAATCCCATCATCCCTGCTCCCCACAGGAACAGGGACTGCTGTCAGGTCAGACTTTATCACCTTAAGACTACAGGGGCCACCAGTGGCTTTTGACTGTGTTTGCAGAGCAGGATTGGAGGCTAACAAGTCCCCCAGTCCCCTTCACACACCATCAGCTTCAGACCACAGGACGCCTGTAGCCCAGCAGCTGCTGTACAGACAGCTAGAACAACTTCTTTGCAGAGCTTGGAGCAGCACCCCAAAGCTCCAAGCAGGGCAGCAGCTGCAGCAGGCTTGATTTCTTGCGACTAGCCCAAGGAGAGCAGGTCCTGACATGAAACTAGTTGCTGCAGCAGCTCTTCAGCAAGAGCTGAGCTCAGGTCAGCTTAATCTGATGCGACCATCAGCACAGAACCATTAGCAACATCCCCCGCGTCTGGAGCTCTCCCTAACAGATGTCACTCCTGCTGCTCACTCCAACGCTGAGCACCAGTTATCAGCCAGGTCTGTAAAGAGGTAACTGGCTAGGGGGAAAGAAAAAAAAAAAAAAAAAAGAAAAAACCCCCCACAAACCAGCCACCTTTCGAACAGGTTCAAGATCTATTTCTCAGCTAGGCTCATCCTTTGATCTGTAGGAGTAGATTACAACTCCTGAATCCACATAACAAGGCATTCAGACCTCCTGTCTATTTAGGTCACCGTTGGCTTGGCTAAGAAAGGACAGTCCAGCTGTCTTGCAAGAGTGGAAAAACAACAGCAGCCCATCTCGGGTGCGACGAATTAAGACATACCTGTGTTGACACTTTGTAGGCTACGTACGCGTTCATGCCATCCCCTACGGAAAACAGGAACAAGGCATTAGCACCACAAGATCAGCACTTTCCACTGTCACCTGAACGCAAAGCACAAGGCTCCTGCAATCCTCTGCCCTCTCCCTACTTCAGTGGTGCCGACCTTTGATCTGACGGAGCCCCAGATCTTTGCACAGAACCTTCGCAGGCAGCATCTCGCTGCAGGACCCTGGCTGCCTGCCCACTAGGCATTTCCCCGACCTGACTGCTTAGCCCTCTTTTTACTTCCCAAGGCAGCCAACACCGACAATCAGGCGCTTGTTGCGCCGACAGCGCTTGGGCTGACTCCACGCATCTGCTCGGCACGCAACAATTCGGCGGCTGTGCAGCACATGAAGCAGTCTATTCAGAGGATGCAAGTCAGACGGCCCCTGGCTGCATGTGGTTGGATTCTGAAACATCACAGGCAGTTTTCTTCAGCTAACACAGAAATCCCCTTGTTTGGCAAAGGGAGGGTTTACCTGGTAGTTCAACCGAAGGGCATCCTCAGAGGTCTGATGCTACCCCTAATACACCTCCGATTTACAAGTCAGTGGCACCCCCCATCTCCAGAGATCGCAAGCCACGGAATGAAAACAAGCTACCATGCGTGCAGCTGCTCCGCTGGCTGGGATCAGATGTTACCTTGCGTCCTCTGCACCCCAGGGATCACCACGTAGCTGGCCATGTTTCTCTGACCCCCACTTTCAAGAGAGAGAAACCCTCTTGCTTCTCAGTTTGAAGCCAGAGCTGCTTCCGCGGCAAGCACAGCTGCCAGGGAAGGTGCCAGAGCATGAAGTAATACACTTCATTTTAGGTTAAGGCAGTTTTGCCTCCTCCTTGCCAGCTGCACGCAGGACACTGCTGCCTGGAGGTCAAGTCAAGTTGGTCACCACAGTTTCAGACACCAAGTTCTACTACTGCAAGCATCGCATTTCACCCTCCCCAAAAACCTGCTCCTGCCTTTGAGGTCCCTGGCTTTACAGAATCTGCTTCTGCCTTGCTCATTTGTGACCTAGGCATTTTCCTTTGTATAGCTCCATTTCTTCTGGATGTTGGAAGAAGTCTTGGAGAAGTTACTCCAGGATCAAGTTTGTGCTTGCAGAGATAGCTCAAAAGCTGGAGCTGGGGCACACGGATACGACAGCTGCATTCAGTCCTACTGCCAAGCTGAGCTCCTCTAACTGTGCTTCACCACGCAGCGAGACACGACGTTAACTCACCAACTTTCTCTGGGTCACTCACTCCGACAGTCAGCTCGAATTTGTCCTCCTGTTCTTCCTCTTCCAGCTGTTTGGAGTAAGCACATGAGGACAGCAAGTTAAGACTAGAAATCCAGGCTTCAATCCCCCCCAAACCATGAAGTCCTGTACATCACAGTGAGCTTGTCACACAGCCAAGGCATCTTTGGCACTTCAGTCTGGCCAAGGCCATCCTATAAAACCCTCAAGCTTCTCACTTGCGTCCAGGGTACACATTCCAAGGATCCCAAACTGGATTTGTCTTTACTACACCGCTATCTGCACAAGCTGATGTACAAACTGCTGAGCCCCAAGGCAAAAAACTCTGTGCAAGATAGTTCCCTTTGGGCTCTTACATCATGAGTTCAGTTCTCATCCGAAAAATACTGAACCTACGCAGAAGGCAAGTTGTACGGTGTAGGCACACAGGGATGGAAAGCTAGGATCGCAACAGGCAGACCCAGTCTGGACAGCGCTTTTCATCGTACCCTGCTTTGCTAAGGGCCAGTGGGCAGCTATGCCAGCAGTACTGCCTCTGACAGACCACGGCGGCTTCAGGCTTGCTTAGCAAGCATTGCATTCCTCGTTAGTGGAATGGTGTCAAACAACTGGGTGAAGCGCAACTGAGACTGGCCTCAAATGGCCTTTGGTCTGTGAACGTGAAGGTGACAGCTTATCAGTTCGCTGATCAGCTCAGCGTCCTCGCCTAGCTCTGCGTTGCTCCTTCACTTAAGCCAGTCTAAAGCCAACCTGAGACACTACTCCTGATGGCACTGCAGAGTCCGTCTTCGTGAGCTCAGGGCAGAAAAGGAGCACTTGCCTTGTCTGCAAAATAGTTTCAGTCTCTCTACAGAAGAAACCCCAGATTTAGGCTAAGTACCACCTGATTAACTGGGCTTGGCAACCAGACAAGTTCCACACAAGCACCCTGTGCTCTCATGTCACCCGGGAGACTGTTTGTTTTAAAAACACAGACAAGGGCAGCAACACCACTTGCCCCATCTGCAGCAATACAGTGTGCCGGAGCGCCGAGCCAGAGCTCGGGTCCTCGGGACCAGATCAGCCCCTTGCTATTTCAGCTTTGGAAGCAGCCTGCACCACCACACGAGCAAGAATGCCGTCAGGCTGACCTGAGCCCCACTTCAGTGGTATGAGTCCCAGACTGATGGCCTGAGATACAAGCCAAGGCATCCAATATGGCAAATGATGCAATTAATTTAATTAAGATGCATATTTACAACTAAGTAAGCAGACAGGTTCCTGCCAATTACAGTCTGAAGCAAGCAGGGCAAGTTGGAAAGCTCAGAGCAATTCTCACCTCCTCATAGCTCTTTGGAGGGTTTCTAGAAGAAGAGCTTGCAGCTACTTCTAATGAGGGGGTAGGATTGGATGCTTTGGCCAGTTCCTTCTTCTGGTTGTTTTGCGTGCTGTCTAGCGACAACTCTACAGTGGCATCTGTCAAGATAAGTTCACAAAGGTCAGCCTCTCTACTTTTGGTTTCTGGAAAGGTAATTTCAATATTGTCCGAGAGGTTCATGGGATCTAGTGAATAACAATAGTCTTCATTAGCAAAAAAAAAAAACAAACCATAGGGAGGACACCTGGAAGCATTGGGAAGAGCATGACTTAACGCATCGTCACTGCAGTAAGAGCTTGTGATCAATCCTGCTGGAGAACGTTAACTTAATCCAATGAACGTTTTACAGGCATCACCTCCTTGCTGCATGCTAGAGGAGTTGCACACTAGAACAGCTAAAGCCAAGCTGGATTTTTACACGGCACATAAGCCAGTCTGGAAGGTAGGCTCCTTCTCAGTACACTTCTCCACCCAGAGGAAGTGAAACACCCATCTGTTAGCAGGTGCCTCCAGAATTGACTCTCAGATGCCTCTGCCAGAGGAGTCCCACCATGCCAGGGCTGGGGAAGGCCTGACCCTCCTCATTTTCCCCTGCTGAGGGGCATTACGTTTCCAGTTCCATGGGAACAGCCACATTTCTACTAAAGAAGCTTTCCGCCTGCATGGAGGGAGGAGAAGGTAGGGAACAAAAGTTTTTTAATTCTGAGAAGACACTCACCACCTTACAGTTTAAGCCAACAAAACTAAAGCAAACCCCATTTTAAGCCTCTTCATCTTCCAAACAGTTAATCCTGCCACATGATTATGCTAGAGACCTGGAGGAGGCTACTCCAACCTTCCCAAAACCACCAGCAGGTCTTACCGCTTCCAGAGTGGACTGGAACACGAGTTTGAGATAAGGACCTGCGATGGTCTAGAAATACCCACGACCTGCACATCATGCTTAAAAAGGCAGATCACTCCAGGCTTAGCATTCAGAAAGCCCCAGCAAACACCCAGTAGATACAGACTTGCCTGCAAATAAGTCCTGATCATCTTGGTCTACGCGAACCCCATTCTCTTTGGAGGTGTTGGTGACAGGGAGAAAAGATTCCCTTTTCAGTGCCGTGGGCTTGCTCTGTAAGAGAGTTAAAAGCACATAAGAGGGTATTTACACTGAGGAATGGAGGCTGGAGGACCAAACAAATCATCTTCCTAGCCACTGCCATGCAGGGTCACTACTACGAGTCTCATGTGAGCACAGTGGCCGGAGGACATCACAGACCGCTTCCCTTCCACCCAACCTCAAGTCCTGCTGCCTCTGCCAGCAAGGCTGTACTGTGGCATCCGAGTTGTTAAGGACACCGAGTGCCACGTGAAACTTCAGAGCCAGTTTCGACCCTGATTTTTAGCAGGTCACTGGGACATGCCAGCTCACAGGCCAAGCGCCTCAGCCCCGGTTCTTCTGCTACAGGCGTCGGGAGCAATAGGAGATGCCTTGGGAAAGCCAAGTTGCTGCAGCTGTGGCAGAGACACACGGTGATTTGCTTGCCTGAAGGCAAGACACCGGGGACTGCGGAAGCCTTGTCAGCAGCTTAACTCGTGCTAGCAGTTCAACTGCTACCACGAGCCGAGCTGCCCTTCCCCGGAGGGCTGGTTAGGGCCTGTGTGAAGGCAGCAGCTCACTTCCAAGAGGTGCCAGAGGAGCTCACGGGCTCCGCTGCCCCGGCACTGCTGGGAGCCGGCTTCGCGGAGCCGCACCGTTCCCCACTACAACACCCCTTGCAGCAGAGACAAAGCTGCCGCAGCTGGACGAAGGCCAGGCACGGCTCTCAGGGTTTTGCAAAGCGATGCTGGCAAACTCTTGCACACCTCGCTTTGCAACCCAAAGCTCATGCTCCCCACTTACAGCTCAGCTGGGACAAGCCAGTCCGGGGCCAGGGCTTACGCCACAGATGAAAACAGCCCCTTGAGCACAGAGCTTTGCTGGGGGACTGTCCCAACTACTGGGAACAGGCTTGGAGACAAGGTGAAAGCCCACCCATGAGCTTGCAGGCCAACCAGTCCACCACCCCAGAAGGCAGAGCTGTTTCTGCATTCCTGCTGCAGGCAAGCGCTACAGACGCTGGCATCACAAGTCATCCCTCATTTTGCAGGCAGACAAGCAAGTACAAGTTATTCCAAGCAAGAATCGGACAGCAAGCACTATTCTTTAACATCTCAGCAGAGAACAGAACAGGTCTTTGATGGCCAGTAAATGGAGCACTATTAGCAGCAACTCCGAACCGACAGGGTCCTTGGTGCTTTCTTCAGCAAGGAAACACCATCAGTTCCCACTGCTCCTGAAGGAGTAAAGCGGTGCTAACGCAGCTCCTCCTTGAGGCAGGCCCAAGTATTTGGGTAAATAAAACATCAGCGTCGTCTGATGGTGAGTCCTCCTGCATTTTAGGATGTTTTCCTGGAGGAGAAAGCTGGGACCCCTCCCAGCTTGAATCAGAACAGTTATAGGCAGGAGCTACATTTGCTAGTGATGGAGCGTGGGGAGCAGAGAGATCCATGCCAAACATCACACCCAGACCCACCCCAGGGTCCTCCAGACCGGTGCCCAAGCCAACAAGAATGCTACCACCAGAGCAACCTTCTCCAGCCAGCAGCCAAGCCAGCAAGAGGGCTGCTAACACCACAGCGACCTACGTTAGGGACATTTATAGCAGGTCTCATTCGGATCCTCTGCTTCTGCAGGAGCTCTTCAAGCTGGTAAAGAAACACCACTCCACAAGGACAAGGTAAGGTGGGCTCTGAAGTTTTCCTAATGAGTCTCCCAGTTTTCAAACGCAGAAACTATCTGCTTTTCTACTGCAACTGGGTCTCAGTTTGCTTTAAATTTAGCTTCCAAGACTATGAAAGTACCACGCCCTGTTCCTACTTCTCCATCTGCTACTACAGGAGAGCCACGGCCTCTTTTAGATCAGCCCACGACACAACACCCGTCACCTGAGGCCCGATGCACCCCAACCACCATGCATGCAGGGAGAAGCTCCTTACACCCCCCCATGCAAGCCTGATGCCTATCACAGGAACCAGACCTCGGGTCAGAAGAGCTGGCCCTTCAGGGCATCCCTAGAGAGGACTGTGGTCATGCAGGGATCCAACCTTGGTCAGATGGATGAGGTCCAGCTCTGGTTATATTTGTGTCTGACCCAAATGCTTCTTTGCTGCCTACTGCACGATGGCTAAGCGCTGCCAAGCCACCTAAACGCCGGCAGCCGGGTGGATCTGCCTTAACCAGCCCAACTCCCCTGCTTCACAGAAAGTGTTTTGCTAACACTCAAGGACAGACAGGGAGGCAAAGACACTGGGTCACGCAGAAGAACCAAGTATGAGTTATGACAGTGGCCTCAAACAACACTAAGCACCTGATAAGCTGCTTTAGCTTAACAGACTCCAGTTTCGGCGAAGGGCGGCTTTATTTGTGTGAAAGCCCATGGCAGTTGGCACTCGTCGGTTTTGGGAGGCTGTTTCTACCACAAAGGAATGAGCCACCTACTACATCTTCCAGTTCTTCAATGACGAAAGGTCCTGAGAAATTCAAGACCATCACTGTGAGCTGGTGCCAGCCAGAGGTACCAGCATCTTCCTGTGAAGAGGCCAAGGTTGCGCTTTTCCATGTTTTCAAAACGTACGACTCCACTGCTCCAGTATGCCCGCAGCAGCGTGAGTGTTTCATCCTCACAAGCACACACAAGGCAGGGTCTAGCCACAACTCCCCCAGTCTACCTTCTTCCCTGCTGCTAAGCCACCAGAAGACAGCCTGCCGCTGAGTGAGCACAGCTCAAGGACATGGCAGCACCAGGCCAGGAGCTTCATCAGAATCGGGGCAGAGACAGCTCCAGCTTTGTGCCAGTGGCAGAAGCTCAGCCAGGCCAGCTCCGTTCCCAGCAGCAGGCAAGTCTGCATGTTCGCAGCCGTGACCTCCTGCTCGAGGGAGGACAAGAGTTGTGCCCAACCCAGCTAAAACATCAGGGCTGGAAAACTGCAGACAGGAGAAAGTTCCTGGAGACCTTTCTGCCAGAGACACCAATTCCTCCTGCCCTGCTGGCAGGAGCAAGCAGGCTGGAAAAAGCCTGGGTGAGGCAGGCAGAGGCCACAGTGTCAGCCCTCACAGGGGACAACGTGACCAGTCTCAGCTTGCAGAGCTTAGGAAATCAACCCTAGTACTTGCAGCATTCAAGCAACCAGGCTGCTGAAGAAGCCGGCCTCTGCGGCCCCTCTGGCAGAGGCCCTCGCTCAGTGCAAGCAGCAAACCCAAGAACCTAGGGACAGCGGCTGGCTGGGGAAGGATTCAGCCTAGGAAAGCACCAGCCAGTGTTTTAATCCCCCTCCTGCCTGCTGGTCACTGTTTGGAGCAAACACTAGCACAGCTGGCCAAACCTGGTATGAGTTAATGCCAGCAGCCTTCAACAGCCAGGGATTCACGCACGGGAGACCATTAGACACAAGAAAAGGCACCGAAACTCTTCACCATTCACACCTCCACCTTCAGCGGGGAATTTGCACAGCATCACAGTGACCTGGTTTGCTGAACAAGTACCACCAAACCTTCCTAGACCCTCCTGCAGCCAGCTGTGCTGGTACAAGGCAAAGGAGGTCACCAAGGTGTTGGTGACCCTCCTCACCGCAAGCAGGGGCCATCAGATACCTCTTGTCACTTCACCCCCGCACAGAGGGGTTCATCCCCCAATACCAAACTAAAGTCAACAAGCACCAAGCCAGCCACGCCAGCACCCTCCGGATGTCAAGGGGACGAGAGCCGATGCTGGGGGAAGGAAGACTGGGCTTTTTCCCTGCGAAGTCTCACACGCAGCACAGCAAAAGCACCGAGCTGCGGCCGGCAGCAGGTTTCAAACCAGCGAGGCGGCCCGCTCACGAGTTACTCCGATTGATCTGGGGGGAAGTGGAGCAGCAGGCAGCTGCCCCCAGTGCCGTGCCCAAGCCACGCAGGGGCACTTCGCACCAACGGGCTCCTTTGAGACGCTCGGGTTCTGCGAGAATTGACAGGTTATAACCCCGGGGAAGCAGAGACCAGCCTGGCTCAAGCCGTTTTGCCATCCCGCAGCCAATGTGGCCGCCCGCTCCCCCGGCACCCGCTCCCTGACCCCCACGGCACCCCCCTCCACGGCCACCCAAGGTTGAGGAGCTCTCAGGGAGGGAGAAGAAGCCGGGTTCTCTGCAGGAAAAGAAAGCCCCGCGGCATCGCAACCCCCCTTTCATTCGGGGGGGGGGTGTCCCCCTTTTTTTAAACCCAACCCGGAGGACGCCACGCCCCTGCTTGCAAGCACCGGGCCGCCCCTCGGAGAAGCGCCCACCTGCAGGCCCGGCCCAGCAGCTCCCCCCTCACAGCCGCCCGGGGCCGGGCCTACCCCGGGGGCACTCCCCGCCCCGCACTCACGGTGCCGGTGAAAATGTCCTCGCCCTCCGTGTCGCTGTCAGCAGCCCCTGGCGCATCGCTGTCACCGCTGTGGGGCTCGGGGAAGGGCGGGGGGAGGCGCTCGGCGGGGGAAGGGGAGCGGGAGCGGGAGCCGGAGCCGCAGCCGCCGCCCGACGCCATGTCCGCGCTGCCGCCGCCGCTTCCGCCTGCGACAGCCGCGCCGGAAAGCGCCGCCACTGCCTTAACCAGCCGGGGCGGGGCCGCAGGGGCGGGCTCCCTTCGGATTGGACAGCGCCTCCTCCAGCCCCGCCCGCTCCCGCCAGAGGAATCCAATGAGAGCAGCCGTTCTCCTCCGCGGGTCAGCGTCTCTCCGTCCCCATGGAAACGGTCACGCGCCTGGCGGGGGGGGGGAGGAGGTCTGCCGGGATGTACCATTGCACCGGCGGAGGGGGGGCGTGCCCCCCACCGGGGGCAGTGGGCGAGCCCGGGCCTGAGGGGCCTGAGGCGGGCGGGGCGTGGGGAGGGCGGCAAGGGCGGGCGTCCCCCAGCGGCCGGCACGCCGCGTCCCCTCAGCGCCCGGCCGCCGTGCCCGTGGTCCCCTCAACGCCCCAGCTCAGACGTCCATAGTCCTCTCAACACCCCAACCGAGATGGCCATGGTCCCCTCAACTCTCCAACCACAATGGCCATGGTCCCCACAGCACTATGACTGAGATGTCCACGGTCCCCTCAACAATCCAACCGAGATGGCCATGGTCCCCTCAACTCTCCAACCGAGATGGCTGTGGTCCCCTCAACAACCGAGATGTCCATGGACCCCTCAATACCCCAACCAAGATGGCCATGGTCCACTCCACACCCCCATCAAAACAGTCATGGTCCCCTCAAAGCCCCAGCGGAGCTGATGGGGCCCAGCTGAAACCCAATGCCCCAGCTGAGAGTGCCACCAACCCTTCAGTGCCTTGACCCAGACTCCATGGTGCCTTTGATCTCCGAACCAAGATGGCCACAGTCCCCTCCATGCCCCAGCTGAGATGGTCATGGTCCCCTCAACACTTCTACCACAACAGCCACCCTCCCTGGGATACCTGAACTCTGAGGTGGCCATATTCCCCCTCAGTGCCCTGACAAAGATAGCCATGGTCCCCTCAATACCACAGCCAGGACAGCTGCCATCCCCTCCATGCCCTGACCAGTATGGGCACCTGTTTAGCTCAAGGGCTTTTGGGAGCAGCCCAGGAGAGGCAATGCTGGCATGAACCACCTTGCTCCTTCCCTCTCCCCACCTTTGATTCTTCCCCCAAACATCCCATAATAAGTTATGCAAGCTCAGAATACTCTTCGCTGTATCCCAAGGTAAATCCATACCCACCAAGACATCCCAGGATGAGTCCCATAACCTGAAGATGTCCCAGAATGAGTCCCATACCCCTGAGAAGCTTGACCCCCCCTTTGTCCAGCTGCTCACTCATGGTGATGGGTCACCACCACCCCATGGCACTGGTGACTCTTTCGGGACAGTGCCAGGAGGAGCCAGGCAGGGCAGTAGGTAAAGCAGGGCCAGGTGAGACACCCTGGACTTCCATCAGAAGATCCCAACATGGATAAACCAGATGGGGTCCCTGACCTTGCAGACAGCCCTCAGCTGAATTAATTCATACCCATGGGAGAGGTTCTCTTTCTCCAGGTGGGAAGCACCAAGGGGGCTGCTGGGTGGTGGGGGTCCCTCAGTCTCAAGAGGGTAACCAAAAGAGACAGAATTTCCTTTTTTTGGCTCAGTTGTTTCCTGCAACGAAGCAGCAAAGTCCAGCAGAGACCCCCAACCCTTCTACATTGAAGTATTTGGTTTCAGATGCGATTGCAACTGTGTCACACTTCCCCCCTTCATCCACACTGGCTCTCAGGCAAGGTCTGCGCTCTGCTCTGTTGCAAAGCAAAAACATAACACAGCTTATCCTTATCTTGAAGGACACGCTGGTGTCCTCCCTTCCTCCTACAAATCAGTCAGCAGCTGCTCGTTCCCTCCTGTGCAGTGGCAAGGTCCATCCTTTTGCTCACAGGTGGGTCACCACGTGAGTATCATCCCAGATTGCCTTGGTGGGTTTGAAACTATGGGTTTCACCCTGATAAGCTGGTCCTCTGATCCCTTCCACACGCATTGCCTTCTCCTCCATCCCCCTTTATCCTCCTTCTGGGTCCTCTGCACATCCCTCCCTGCTTCTCCTCCCCCTTCACTGCGCACTCAGATCCCCACCGTCCCCAACCAGGGGGTCTCCATGCCCAGGCGATGCCTCCGGGGCCCCTGTGCTTACAGCACAAGCTGCCCACAGGAGCCAGAGGAGCTCATTATCATCTTTTTATTTTATTTCAAGTGCTGTACACGAAGTAACTCACCCCCAGGTGCTCCCAGCGCCCCTGTGCAGACCCTGCCTCGACACCCTCCGTGATCCGGCGCTCACTGCTGCTGGGTGCGAGGCCAAAATAAGTTACCCGCTGTGCTCCCGGGCACCGGGGCAGGTCAGCATCAGCCCTCGAGCACCGGCCCTGCCAGTGCCCGGTTCACCCAGAGTGCCCTGCACCAGGGTAAAGTGTTCACTTCGAAACTCAAAAGTCACGGCATCGGGCCCTGCCCATCCCCGTCGCCGCTGTCCCCGGCTCCCAGGGCTCAGCACAGCATCGCAGCCTCCGCCGGCAGCGGGGAGCACCTGCGGGGAAAGGACGAAGTTGGAGCATCAGGTTGTCACCTTCGCACTGCCGGCGGCTGATGCCGACCTGTCCCAGAGAAGCCGCTCAACCCGGTGGAGGTTTGGAGACTTGCATCCAAGGGGGTCCCCAAGGGGACGGAAGCAGTGAGCCCCGCAATGCTGCCGGCTGCTCCTCTCCCAGGGGAATACTCACTCCATCTTGGCTTCTAGGTGGTGGATGGTCTGCTTGTCCAGGTAGCGGCAGAAGAGTGAGAGAAGGTTGCTGGGCAAGAAGAGAGGCTCCACCAGCAAGGTCTTGGGCACTTGCGACAGCTCCCGGGCAACCAGGAACACCGTGTCTGTCCTGGGGGCATCAATGCAGGGGGTGAGCACCCCACAGGCCAGCAAATGGCAACCCCACTGCTCACACAGCCCCTTACCACGTCTCAAAGTCCCTGCTGCATGGCTCCAGTGGCACATCAGAGGACAGCAGCCTCTCACCGTGGCTCAGCAGGGAGTAGAGCAAGGAGATGCCAAACTGTGGGGAAGAACCAAGAGGACATCACGGCTGGCAGCGGTGGCACCCCAGGGACACCAGAAAGCTTTGCCCTCCTCAGGACCACATACCTGGTTCTTCAAGGCCATGGCGAGGGGGAGCTCAGGGGACTCGGGCAGAAGCCTGCTCATCTCCTGCAGGACCTTGATGAGTTTGCTGAAGGTCATCCCGCCCACCACCTCATTCAATGGGCTGTAGAGCAGGGGGAGAGACTGGGCAGGGCAGAGGGGAGAGCAGGGATCTGAGACCATTTGACCTGTCACAGCCCCAGCCCCATCCCTGAGCCCCATCCCAACACCTGGAGGGGATGCAAAGGCCAGCACTGCACACCCTCCAGGGGGACTACCACCAGGACTGCTTAACCCCTCCTGGAGACCTTCCTCCTCCTCTGGGAAGGAAAGAGGCTCCTGTTTCATGTCAACCCCACCAGCTACCTGGCCATGCTGGGCCCCAGCAAGACAGGCCCCCCCCCTATTGCTCAGGGTGCCCCCCCAGCAAAAGCAGACAGGGAAGGAGGCAGTCCAGGGTGCCCCTGCCCTGGCTGGAGGTGCTCGCCTCATCCAACACATCCTTCTTCATGAGGAAGGGCAGGTGGTGGGTGATGGTCAGCAGGATCTTCTCTGCTTGCTCCTGGGTCAGGTGGGGCAGCAGCCGGGCTGTGAGCTTCTTGCCCTTCCGCACACATAGGAGTTGCAGGAATTCATCCTCTGCCTCCCTGGGGACGAAGGCTCCATTGGCACAGATCCTGAGGGACCTGCAGCATCTCTGTCCATCCAGAAGAACCAACACCAGCTCCAGTGGAGGACAAGACTCATGGGCAGGATCAACACAGGCCACAGTGACACACAGAGGACAGGATCCAGCCCTCCCAGTCACCCAGAACTACTCATCCATGACCATCTGGGCCCTACAAGGACCAGGACATGCTGCCCTCTCCCCAAGGCACAAACTCACTCTTCACTGCTGCAAGCTCTGATTTTCAAGGCTTGGTAGATATGCTCCACTTCTTGGCCCTTCTGCCCTTGACAGCAGGGCTGCTGCTCCTCTGGGGCCAGGGACATCTTGCGCTGCGTCTCCTCCACTTCCAGCAACTGCAGGAACAGCTAGAGAAACCACACAGGGTAAGGGGCAGCTTGGGGCATCCTCTGCCTGCCAGTTATCCAGGACCTCTGCCTGGGCAAATGTACCCCTCACAGAACTCCTCAGATGAAAGCCAAGCGTCTGCATCGTCCCGCCCTGCCCCTAAATCGTGGCTTGCTCACCTTCTCGATCCTGTGCAGTGCCCGAAGCCGGTGGCTCCCCGCAGCCTTCAGGAGGGGAGAAAGGAAGGCACAACAGTTACAGCCAGCACCAGACAATGCTGCCAGCAGAGCGCTGGGCCAGCTGCTCCCTGGGGATCAGAGGTGGCTTCAGGATACAGAGCAATCCCACAGGGAGGCCACGGCCAGCTCCGATCTGCCCAGAGCCCCATCCCACCCCTCGGCAGGGGACAAGCTGCCACGACCAAGGTGGCACCCACTCCAACTGCATGTCCCATCCCATGGCTCGGGGCAGCACCCGTGTTCGGTCACAGCAGCTCCTAAAGGTCCTGCTAAAGCTGCTCCAGGGCCTGGGAAAAGCTCAGAGCAGTGTCCCCAGGCATCTGGGGCACCCACCAGCCCGGCTGCCCCTCACCTACCTCCTCCACGAGGGCATGGTGCACAGCATCAATGGCCCGGCGAGGGCTGTAGCAGGTGGACACCGCAACTTGGCCCAGCGAGCCTGCGATGCGCACCACTGGAAGAGAGATGGGATGCAGTGAGACCACATCCCACAACCCTTCAACCCGGCCCCATGCCGCCCACCCCAGCCCCTCACCGGAGTCATACGTCTCCACTTTCTGGATGAATGGCGTGACCAGCTTGGGGGGCTCCTGCTTGTTGCGCCCACCAAGCAGCTCCTCCTCCGCCTGTTTGCGCTCTAGCCGGTGGTAGTACATCTGTAACGACGGGCGTAGCCAGGAGGGGAGCCACCATGACCCTGGGCACCCTCTGGCTCCCAAAGAGATGAAGGCCCAGCCCCAAGGAGCAGGATGAGCCACTGGCACTGCCAGCAGCACTCACCTGGTAGTAATAGTCATCATCTATGTTCTCGCTCTGCAGCTGGATCATCTCTACCTTGATGACCCAGTCCTTCTCCTTGGATGTCATCAGCCCAGAGTAAGGGTCCACTTTAGGAGACCACAGCTTCTTGGGGGAGATGCTGGCACAGGAGAAGATCACAGCCTGCTGTGACTGCCCAGAGCCCCACCACCCCACACCCTGCTCCCCAGGGACCCCCTTACCTCTGCACCTGCCCGCCTTGCTGCTGCCGCTGGGTCAGGATCCGCTGGTGCTGGGGGTGCAGCTGGGTCATGTGGCTGGGCGTGCTGCAGGGGAGACCAGATGGGAGTCAGGCGCTCAGCACGCATAGTAGAGCTGTCCCCAGAGAGGGGACACCCCACAGCTGCTTTGCAGGGCTCCTCCAGTCCCAGCCGGCACCCCACTTGCCATCCCACTAACCTGAGGTTCAACTGGCCACTGGCCGACGGACTGAAGAAGAGGGCAGGGTCCAAAGAGGGAGACATGGGACCGAAGTGCATGGCGAAAGGCCGCGGTGGGCCGCTGATGTTGGGCGACACGGGCCGGAAAGGGGTCGGAGACGCGTACCCTGCGGTCTGGAGAGGAAGAGAGCAGCAATCGAATATTTGAGCCTTCTCCTCCAAGCGTCCCAGCGGGGTCTGCCAGCTCCATGCTGGCTTCTTGCTCCTGTCCTCACAGGGGCCACCCTCTCCCAGCACCAAGGGGACGTGTTGGGCACTGCGGCGAGGCAATATCCCCCAGGATCCTGCCACCACAGCTGGGCAAGGACCCAGGTGTCACCAGGGACTGTGTGCCCCAGGTCCAGCACCAGTGTCCCAGCATGACATCAAGCACAACATCATGTCCAGTGCAGGTCCCACAGGGACATCAGGACAAATAGATTTATGAAGCAATGGCTATGCCGGTGGCTCCACTTTCCTCATCAACAGGACGAGGGAGATGGGTGCTCAGGATTAGACAGAGCTGCAAAGTCTGCCCCGGATGGCAGAGCTTTGGGAAGGCACCGTCCCCATCCCCTACTACTCCAGGGCCACCTCAGAGGGGACATGGCAGTGGCTCGCAGCCAGCTGCCTTACCTGGTTAGAAGCAAAGAGCGGAGAGGGTCTGTGAGCTGGCGTGAAGGGCCGAGGGGAGCAGGGGGAGCGAGGCACCAGAGGCGACTGCTGCAGGGCAGGAGACGGGAGGTGTCACTGGGACAAGCCCGTCCTCAAGGCTGCACCTCTGGGAAGGCAAGGACAGAGAAAGAGCAAACACAAGAGCCCCCCACAAACCCCCTTACCTGCCGAAGAAAGCGCTGGGGGAAGGACTTTGGGGACATCAGTCTGAAGTCAGGGCGCTTGAGCCGGGGAGAGCTCCCATAGCTCCTCTGCATGGAGGAGCTAAGGAAGTCAAGGGCCATGTTGGTAGATGGTGGGGGCCTCTCCAGGACCTGTAGGATGGCTTTATCCTGCAGGGAGGAGGCAGCAGGAGATGGGAACGGGGCCCAGCTGGCATCAATTTAGCTCCCCCAGCATTGAGCAGCTCACCAAAGCCTTTTGTTGTTGTTCAGCCAGACCATGCACCAGCCAGGCTCCCATCCTGGTGGCATGCAACAGCAGGGGACCCATGAGGACACCTGGCATGGGGCCCCCAGTCCCCCCAAACTCAACAGCTTTGCCTTCAAACCCAGGCTCTGCTTAGGGTGGGCACCTCTGCCTACAGCTTTGGCACCCAAGAGACATGTCCTTGGCATCTCCAGACCCACAACGAGGCTTTGGAGGTCCCTCGGTCGCCCCCAGTTGCCTGCATGACCCTTGGCCCAGGGTACCCTGAGGGCCTGGCTGGGGGTACCCACCTCCAGCACATGGTGGGGTGGGATGCTGCTGGGGCAGGAGCCCCACACTGCAGGATCCATCGCCAGCTAGAAGACAGGGAGATAGTCAGCATGGGGAAGGAGGATGGGGCAGGAGACACTGCAGGGGACACTCAGCCTTGTCACCAGATGGGAGGGGGCATTTTTACCACATCTTCTTTGCCAAACTCTGCCCAGCAAGCACCAATCCTGCTGTCCAGCACTGCCGAGTCCTGGCTCTGCAAGCAAAGAAGAGGTTACAGGCATGTATTCAGCTCTGGCACGGCAGGTCTTCCTCCCTTGGGCAGGGACCAAAGTTCCCCCTGGAGCCCTCCGTGGAGCAGGACCCACAGGTGTGGGGATGGAGGAGGGAGCAATGGGTCCCCACCAGTTCCTCTGCCTGCCGGCCAGGCAGGGGTTCCCTCCCTCTCTGCTCACACGTCACCTCCAGCGTGGGTTTGCTTTGCACAGCTCTCATCACTGCCGGGTCTCCCAGGTCATTGGGCTCCTCAAAGGGCTCCTGGTCTTCCTCCTGTTCCTCAGTCCCAAGCTCCTCCTCCTCCTCTTCCTCCAACTCGGAGCTGATCTGCTCGACCTCCAGCTCCATCCCACCTTCCTCCTGGGGCTCTCCCAGCTCTTCCAGCCGCTCAGCCACTCCAGACCCCGGTTCTTCCCCAGCCGTGGTCTCCTCTGCCACAGCTTCAGCCAGCTCAGGGCTCACCTCCAGAGGCATCAGGGGTTTTGTGGCATCCTCCTCAGTGCAGTCACGGTCTTGGAGAGGGGAAGCAGAGCACGTCAGGGGGGGTGAGAACCTCAGCAGTGCCCACCGGTGTCCCTGCTTCCAACCCAGCTCCTCACCAGGCAGGAGGACACCTTCCTCACCCCCCCACCTCCATCCTCCTCACCCCGCTGGGTGCTAGCTGACCTCTCCAGCCCTGGGGCTCCCCTGAGATCTTACCTAACCCAAAAGTCATCTCATTGTACAGGTCAAGCTCTTCATCCTCCTCAGCCATCTCCTCCAACAGAGGCGCATCTTCCACCAGCAGGTAGTCCTCGAGAATCTGGAGTTGAAAGCAACAGAGTCCCTGCTAAGGGAGACAGGCAGGCATAGGGTAACCCTCACCTGCCCCCCAAGTGTGGGGCACCCAAGCTCCCCCCCCCAGCGCTGGCAGTGCCAGGCAGCCCCCAAGGGCTCATAGCTGCTCTGCAGCTGGGAAGGGAAGAGCAGGAGCCACTGGCACTGCCAGTGAGGGCAGGACCCGCTGGCTCCGTGCAGAGTAGGAGCCCATTGAAGCCTGCTGGGAGGTGACAGCGTCCCCTGCCAGCGCAGAGGATGCCGGCGTGGAACAGCACCAGCACAGCTGGCACTGAAGAACACCATTAGGCTTCAGAGTGAACACCCCGCTGCCGGGTGATGAACAGCACCCAAGCACAAAGCAGGGAAGGGCACGCCACCAGCACCTCCAGGGCTGTGTCTTCTCCCGTACCGACCGCTCCGGGGAGAGCCAGCACCGGGAAGGGGGGCGGGGGGCGTGACCCAGTGCAGCGGGAGGGGAGGCGGCCCCGGGGACAGGACGGGCCAACTCGCCAGGGCGGAGCAGGGCAGGCACTCACAACCAGCTCGCCGCCCTCCGCCATACCGCGGCACCGCCCGCCCGCCCGCGTCCCTCTACGGGGCCGGGCTGCCCCCGCCGCCGCCTTTTACGGACCGCCGCCGCCGCTCCGGCGGCACCGCGCCGCCACGCATGCGCCTGCCGTACAGCATGGCGGCGCCCAGCTGCGCCCCGCGCCTGCGCAGACGCTTGGCTCCGCCCCCTCCCGGCTAGGCCCCGCCCACGATGCCGGGACTGCCGGCGGTGCGTGGAGCAGAGATGGAATTGGGGGGGGGGGGCGGGTGAGGTTTAATGACCCCACCCGCGAAAAGGGGTGTAAAACTGCAAACACCTGTGTCTCTCGGGGCACTGAAAACGCCAGACCAGCTTTTTCCACTCACTCCCTGCCAGCGAAGGCGATTTCCGAACGGAAATCTGAGCAGTCTGCTGAGCAGTCACACAAAGCCTGCGGGGATGTGGTCGGCCTGGCTGGAAGTGCGCCTCGGAGATTTACAGATTTGAAAACACAGAGCAGCAAAACTAAGGCGAAGATGCTGTAAATCTCTGTGCCCCGTGAAGTGCAGTGGGCTGCCTTCATCCCCCCGAATGCCGGGAGGTCCTCAGTTGTGTCAGGCCTGACTCACTCCTTAAATATTCCTCTCTGCTAATAAAAGCAGAAGCGCCCTAAAAGAGGAAGATTTGGCTGTTCTAACCAAATCAGTGCGGCCTTTTGGAAACACCACATGGAAGAAACTTGTGGTTCAGCTTCTCTTTGATGGGGAAAGCCTGCTGGGTGTTGCTGGTTACAGCAGAGTCACCTCCGGAGATTCCCGTCCCAAAGGGCAGAGCCCTGGTGTCAGCACAGAGAAAGGATCCTGCAATCAGCTCTTTGTGTAATTAATCCTCCCTGAGCCAAGGGGATGGCTCACCTGGGCAGAGCTGGACTAGCCTGTGGGTCAGTGACCCTGATGTCAACTCAGCCAAAATCCCTGATAAGGCTCCCACAGCAGCTGCATCTCCTTATCTCACAGCAAAAACACTCAATGGCAGCTGCATGGTCACCGGTGCTGCTCACTGGGCAGCCAGCAAATGGAGCAAGAGTTCATCCGGTGGGGATTGATAATGAGTATTTGCAGTTTTTTTCTTTGCTCAGCCCCTATGGATTTACCTGCTGCCTTTGGTGGTGGGGGATGTTCTCTGTACATGCTTTATTGAGTTAGGTTTTTAAATGGGGTGTATTAAGACAGCAAGTCTTAAAGGAGCCCAGTGTTAGATGAGCTCTGTGATACTGCTGTTTTGTCCCCACTAACAGTTATTTTCCTTTCTTTTCTAACTTTTTAATCCTTATGCAGCTGGATGAAAGACAACATATGTGTACCTGCTTCTCACTCTGAAATGGTGACTCTGAAGATAAGCAGCACGTGACCTGTAGGAGCCTATCTGCTTGTGGTCCTAGATGCATAAAATATCTACAAGCTCTTTAATACTGGTTCGTTTTCCTTTTTTAACCTTGGTTTTCTTCATGCTGCTATTCAAAACTGCTGTACTTCTCCAAGCAGTAGGCATACCCAGCCTAGCTGGACTTCGGTACTCAGTTTTTCCAGAAGAGGCACCAGAAAACCTGGCTCTTTGACCTTTGGGTTCTCACATTTGGCGTGGGAGAGTCCGTGCTGCGCTCCAATGACAGAGTCAATCCATCACCCTGCAGCCGCCGGACTGAGACGCTTCGGCGCAGCCTTCGAAAGAGAGCAAACCCAGGTTCAGAAAGGAGGGCGCAACGTAGGCTGTTGGCGTAACACCGGCCCTGGCTGCAAAATCTTCCGCGAGAGGCGGTTTTTACCCCCCTTTTGGTGAGGGGCAGGAGCCGGGCAAGCACCCTGTAGCCGCTGTGCCATGACCTGCTGCCGGCGGGGGTTCCTAGCCGCAGGTGCCCAGCTCAAGGCCCGGGGGAGCAGCTGCCCAAGGCTCTGCCGGGGCCCGGGGCCACCTCACGCCTTTGAGGCCTCCAGCCCTTCGGAGAAGGGCGGGAGAGGCCCCGGCACAGGACTGGCCGGGCCTGGGGCGCTGCCGGAGAGGCTCCGGCTGCCGTGGAGCCGGGCAGGGGCGCGGCCGAGCGCAGCGGGGCGGCTCCGGGCCCGCCGGGCGGTGCCTCGGGCCCAAAACGAAAGCGAAAGCGACGCTGCCCGCAGCGCGCAGGCGCAGCGGGTTCGCATAACCTCTCCACTCCCTCTCTGCCTGGAGACTGATGACGCGCGGACCGTTCCGCACCGCGATTGGCCGCGCGGCGCGGGGGCTATAAAAGGCGGCGGGCGAGCGGGGCGGGCCAGTGTGTGAAACGAGCGGAGCCGCCGGCGGACATGGGGCTGGTGCCGAGGCTGGGGGTCCTGGTGCTGCTGGCTCTGGTCGGCCTGGGGGAGGCGGATGGTGAGTGTCCGGGGCGGGGCGTGCTGGGAGGGGCCCGGTACCGGTTACCGTGGCCGGGCGCTGGAGCCCGGCTTCTCACTGCCCCCGTACCCCCTCTCCAGAGGCGCCGAAAGTGGAGGTGTACTCCCGCAAACACGCCACCTACGGGGAGGAGAACACCCTCAACTGCTTCGTGAGTGGCTTCCATCCTCCGAAGATCGACATCACCCTCCTCAAGAACGGGGAGCCCATGAGCGACGTCAAGTACGCGGACATGTCCTTCAATGACAAGTGGTTCTTCCAGCGCCTGGTGTATGCGCCGTTCACCCCCAGGAGGGGCGACGTCTACGTTTGCAGGGTGGCCCATTCCAGCTTCAGGGAGCCGCAGTCGTTCCGATGGGGTACGGTACCCTTCCTCTTCCAGCTTTGCCCCCGTTCACGTGCGGAAGCCAGAGCTCGTGTCTCCATTTCCCTTCTCGGGAGACGTGGTGCTATAATGGGGTGGATTTTGAAGGTCTTGTGCTATAGGTGGAAAATTAGCTTGGTTTCAGCTGGGCTGCTGGAAAGGCTGCCTGTACGTACCCGTGAAAGGGTTCGTTGGTAGCAGACAGGGGAGACGGGCCTCGTAGTGGAGCGCTCCGACCGTTTCCTAGGTGAACTTGCCTAGAAAGAGATGGGTCATATTTGGCGAATACGAAGAAGGATATAGCGGTGGGGAGCGATGGTGGTGGCCCAGCCTGCTACGGCAAGCAGACAGCCACGCGAGGGCAGCTCACCGGTTGCCGCACTGGGGCTGTTTCCAGCAGGGGTGGGCTTGTGGTGATGGGTGAGGGGGGGGTGCTCTTTGCCCCGAAGCCTAACGCTCTCCCCTTCTTTCTTGCAGATGCAGACTTCTAGGCTGTGTCGGGGATGATCGTGGTAAGTTAACGCTGGTGCTCCATACTGTACTGGTAAGGGGAACATGGGTTGCTTTCTGTAGGGGCAAGTCTGTAGCTTGCAGAATTGAGGAACAAAGGCAACCACCAAAAAAAGAAAAAGCCCCATAACTATAGTGTTGCCGCTGATTGGGAGCGGGGCTGTTCCCACACCCTTTCTACCCTCCATTTTGGCCAGTTCTCAGCCATACCTTTCCTATAAAAGCCTCCTTTGCTGAAAAGGAGCCCCTTGGAACAAAACTTCCCTGCATGTCTTTGATGTGCCTGCCAGATACTGTTCAGAGTTGTCACAGTTCCTCTGGTGCTTCTTCAGACCCTGTGGTGTTGCCTTCTGTCTGGTGAGGAGGAAGTTGCCATAGCTGGAAATCCCCGTGACTTGGCGGGGCGGCAGGCAGTGTGTTGGCTCGGTAATGTGGGATTTATGAAGCACGGGTCAGTGCCTCGCCGTCAGACCAGCAGCGGTCTTGGCTCATTGGTTTCTCAGTCTGAGTGCTCCAGGTTCTTCAAACTATCTGGTCATAACTGATCTGGTAAATACTAGTTTAACCCTTGATAGGGAAAAGAAGACTAAAGGTATGTAGCCTAGCTGGCATAGTTGCAATGCTGGTTGAAACACCTTAGTTACGTACCCCAGCAGAGGCTGGATAATTATTAACTGTGCCCAGGACAAGCCTTGGGAAGACCTCCCTTGAAATGCCCTCCATGTTGGACCAGAATGTTATTGGTGGCTTTTAGACTGAGATAGAATTGCGAGTCAAACGAACTTTGTGAATTGGAGAAACTCCTGGGCATTTCTTCTTGGGAAGATGTAGATGGATCAGAGTCCTTCACTTCTCGCTGTCTAATGCTGCTCTCCCTCTAAAGCTCTCCAGCCCTTCCTTGCTGTGGAGCAGCAAAGGCTAGGAGTGATGTTGGGCTTCCAGGGTCATGAGAAAATGGAGGTCAATTGACTTTCTTTCTTGTGGGGGACAACAGAAGAATATAAGGGAAACCTGGACCCAGGGCAGGGTCAGGGGTGTGCTGTGACCGTGTGGCAGTGTGGTGTGCAGCGGTTTTGCTGGGATGTTGGTGTGAAGGTCACTGATGGCAAGGGATGCCAAGCTTGGTTGGAGGTGGGAGATGGTGACTGCTAGAGTCTGGAGTCTCTAACTCTGCAGTTGGAGCTCCCTTGTGGAGAACACGTTTTTCCTAAAATAATTACAGTTGAAAGTGTGAACAGAGTGGCTGATATCAATCTCCTTTCCCCCATGCAGGTCTGAAGAATTCTGCCTTGCCAGCCAAAATCATCTTGAGCTTCTGTCCGTTCTTCACGTCTCACGTGTGGCTATGATGAAGAGCAGCAATCGTCTTCATTGCAGAATTCCTTCTTTATTAAAGCTTATTGTTAAAATACTGTTTATTCAAGGCAGTATGCAAGCTAGGCTTTTTTTTTGAGCATGTAGATATACATGTCTGCATTACTGATTAAAAAAACAATTGTAGCTCTGCAGTGCTCTGAACTGTACAGGATTTTTATCTAAATAAAATTGGAAGACTTACAACTCTGAAGAAACATTTTAGTATGACAACCCCAGATGATTTTTGTGGGCTCCCATGGCTGTGGGTTGTGGGTGGATCTGGAGGCTGGTGGTACCAAGCTCAGGTGCACTTTCTTATCCTGCTGAGAAGGTGCAGGAACACTTATCATCCCCCAAAAAAACCCAACCCAAAACCCAGAAGAATTAAAGGTTGATGTGGGATCTGCCTGGTTACAGGCTCCTGAGTTGCTCTGTAGGGATGGCACAAGGTTAAAAAAACAAAAGGGACTGAGTGGTTTTGGGGATGCTGGTCTGATCTTAAAGCTGAGCGAGTGGAAAAGGAGTGAATGGGCAGGATCTGGTGCCCACCTAAAGGGGGTGAAATCCAGCTGATTCTTCTTTGGGGTGTGTGGTATAAAGCTGGGCTCAGGGGAAGCAGGTATGTGCATCGGTGAATTTCATTTCTAGTCCTCTTGGGCAAGCAGCTGACCCCATGGAAAGTCCTGTTGGGGACCAGTCTTCTGCCGTACCTCAGAGGTTTGATGGCACTACCCAAAAATGGTGCCACTTGGTAGAATCCAGTAGCCTGCTTTTATTTCAGGAAGAAGCCGGTATGATTGCTTGGTGACTGTTGGGTCAAGGAGGATCTCCTCAGTGCAGATCTCATGTATATGAACAAGGATTCCTGGCAACCCAGTGGGTGTGATCCATTGTGTGTCTCTTGGGCGTATTAAGATTTGCTGTGACTGGTGTCACAGAACACCCGCTTGAGATTTTTGAGGGATCTTGGCTTGTTTCATAGCTTTTTTCCATGAAAGCCACATTTTCTGCAATGTACAAAAATAATAGTAACTGTCCTGTGCAAACCTCCAGCTTTGCTTGAAAAGATGTTCACCTCAAAGACAGGTTCTTTGCTACAGATGACAGTTTGCTGGGGTGAAGGGAGCAGTCAGGTGGACTTTGCACTCACCAGAGGAGTATTCAAAGCAGCAGAGCTGGGGATGTCACGGCTGGGTGGTCATGCAAAGTGCTTGTTGCCCAGCGTGGGATGGCAGGACTCACCAGAGCCACCACATAGCTTTGCCTGCAAGGCCAGCCATGCTCTGGAGACCAGCCAGGGACTGCACCAGCCCCAGCGGTGGTCCTTCTGTGGTAGATGGTCTGGTAGGGAGGAAGAGGTTTGGGCTTCCCCTCCAGAGACCTCAGCAGAGCAGCACAGCCTGCTGTGAGAGCCCGAGGTGGCCTGAGTCATGTACCATGTCCCAGCTTCCTCTTCTGGATCACAAAGAGCCACCAAAGTGCCTGCCACCACCTTGGCTTCACCTTTACTATCCTTAACAGCATCAGAGGGTAACAGCCAGGTGCATCACACCAACAGGAAAACCTCATCCTAATTAGGACACGAGTGGAGTTGACTGCAGAGGGTGAAGATGCTGAGGCACAGGCAACGTGAGACAACCATGTCTGCAAAGGAAACTTGCATCAACATCTTCTGGCACCAGGGAAGTCTTGATTGCATCTGTGGGCTTTTTGTTGTCTTAGGAAACAGTTTGACATCTCACTCGAAAATCCCCACTCTGGGGGAGAATGATGCATGCCAATTCCAGAGGCTGGCTAATTTTGATTAACATCTGAATTTTGGGACCATATCTAGAACAACTTTCTCTGTTTTATCCTTGAGGTCCAGCTTGAGGGGGTCCAAAAGCACCCAGGGTATCGCTGCACTGCCACTGCTGACTTTTCAGCAAAAGTTACCAGGGGATGGAGTTGTTGAGGGATATCTTGGCAAGTTTGAAGCATGAAACACGCCTTGTTTTTGCTTTATGAACTACGAGCAATTTTGCTGCCAGCAAACTGTTTCCTGAGTCAAACAAGTATGTGTGTTTTAGGGAGAACAACTTCTAAGAGAACAACTCTTTAGGAGAAGAACTTAGGAGAACTTTTTGAAGACCAACTCCTTCAACGTCACATCGTTTTGGAGTTTTTAAAGCTTCACCCGTGCGTCAGGAAGAAAAGCTGAAGGAATGGGTCCAAGAGGAGGAGAAAAATCACTCAAGACACATGGCTGAATAGACGTCCTCTGAGAAAAGTGGAACCAAGCAAAAGAGTCCCGGCACATCCAGTCCCAGCTCTGCCACCACAGCTCCAGCTCTGTGGGAATGCATTTGACATCTGCTCCCTCTCCAGCAAGCAAACCACAGCGAGGTGGGTAAAGGTGAATATCCACAGCGTGTGTTTGCCGAAATGTTCACGCGGTGTCTGCAAGAGGAAGGCTGCACAGCCCCAGGCCAGTCTTGGCTGCTCGACACAGGCTGGCCCATTTAAGCTCAGCTAAGCTGGGCTTACCTGTGCCATACAGCAGTTAAACCATGGCCTAACATCTTTCCTTACCTTTTTCTCCTTGAATTTGACAGTGTTACCAAGCCCTTCATGGAAAGGCCAAGTGCAAGCAGAAGTAATTCTTCAGCTTGTGTAAAAACTTGAATGAAAAACAAGTAAGAATCAAAGACCAGGAGTTTCTGCATCACTTTTCAGTACTGCTGACACTTGACGTTTAGGGCATATTCAGCTCTGCTTAGGTATGTGCACTAGTAAATCTTTATCCTGGGACATGCAGAAAATCCGAGCACGGAGGAGACTAGGCTGAGCCCTCACATGGCTGTGTCTCACCTGTGTGTCCTGCTGGGCTGGACTTGCCCCGTTTCATGATCACACACTGCCTGGCAGGATGGTTTGTTCCCTCTGCAGCACAAAGCACACGCTGTCTGAAAGAGACGGGGTCTGTCAGGCAGCTCCGATCCAGCAGACGGCATGGGAGGACATGAAATCTGGGCGAGGAGATGCTGTCTTCTTCTCACTACCTCCTCTTTTGCCACCACATACAGAGAACATGACTACAGAGCACTTCCAGGGGAGCTGGTTCCCTGCATGGGACAGAGGGAAGGAGCCAGGACCAGGCAGTGTGAAGGCTTTGGCCTCACCGTTCTGCAGAAGTTGGAAGAGGTTCAGAAGGTGGGGCAGGGCGTGGAGAGGACCGAGGCTGCCAGATGCTGCTCGGCTCTGCCACTGCCTTCTCCTGGGCAAGTCAGCCCAGACGCCATCTCCTCCGTGCCCTCAGCTCGTCCTGTCCCCTCCCCAGGGGTGACACAAGTTGGTCAGAGCCGTGGAGGGTTTCCAGAGGAGGTTGAGCATCAACACGCCCCACACGCCACCGTTGCAATCCTGGGGCAGCCCCACTTCCCGCCCGGCTGCGCGGAGGTGTGGGTCACCCGCAGCCACTTCGCGGCGCTCAGCCAAATGCAGACAGGCACGGGCAAGGTGCCAGCAGGGGCCGGGACCCCCTCATGAGGGGTGGTTTCAAACCTGCGTGGCTTTAGCTGCCGGTGCCTGAACGACTCAGGGGAACGGACAGCCCCGGAAACGGCCGCTGCCTCTTGGGGCACCGCGCCGCGCCTCAGCGCCCCTCAGGGCCTTCCCACCGCCCCTCAGGGCCTTCCCGCCCCGCCGCCCCTCAGCGCCCGCCGCCCCTCAGGCCCTTCCCGCCGCCCCTCAGGCCCTTCCCGCCGCCCCTCAGGCCCTTCCCGCCGCCCCTCAGGCCCTTCCCGCCGCCCCTCAGGCCCTTCCCGCCGCCCCTCAGGCCCTTCCCGCCGCTCAGGGCCCTCCCGCCGCTCAGGCCCTTCCCGCCGCTCAGGGCCCTCCCGCCGCTCAGGGCCGTCCCGCCGCTCAGGGCCGTCCCGCCGCTCAGGGCCCTCCCGCCGCTCAGGCCCTTCCCGCCGCTCAGGCCCTTTCCGCCGCTCAGGGCCGTCCCGCCGCTCAGGGCCCTCCCGCCCCTCGGGCCCTTCCCGCCGCTCAGGCCCTTCCCGCCGCCGCCGCCACCGCCCCTCGGAGCTGGCCCCACCACCGCCCCTCAGGGCCTTCCCGCCCCGCCGCCGCCGCCGCTCAGAGCTCGGCCCGCCTCCGCCCCTCAGGGCTCCTCCCGCCGCCGCCGGCGCTCCCCGCCGCGATGTTCCGGGGCCATCGCGCCTGGTTCTCTCAGAGCGTCAGCCCGGGCCCGCGGGAGCTGTGGGGTGAGGGGTCCCGGCGGCGCCCCGGGGATGAGCAATGGGCCGCGGAGCTGACACAAACCCCTTGGTGGGGCGGAGCAGTGGGGGGACGGTCCTCTCGGCCTGCAGTGGGGCGCACAGCCCCCTCACCCCTCAGTGGGGCAGAGCAGGGCTAAGCCCCTCACCCCAGCAGGGCAGAGCATGGGGGTGGCAGGTCCCCCCAGTGCCAGGGCAGGGCACGGTGCCCCCGCACTGAAGAAAAGGCCAGAAGAACCCTCAATGGGACAGGGAGGGACCCACAGCCATGGGGGTCCCATCGCAGCTGCCACTTCAGGGACCAGCCCTGTGGCCCCGCAACCAGCCCAGGCAGCTGTCCCCATCCTGGTCCACCCCTAGTCTGCCCGGGCGCGTTGAGGTGGGGACTCGTTGGGGCGTCCACCTTCCTCCTCACCCCTTCTTTCTTCCCCCCGTAGCGGCCGGCGGCGGGGCGCTCGCCCACCGGCGGGACGCTGACTACCTCTTCAGCAGCGACGCTGCCCACCCAGATACCCGCAGGTGGGCTGTGCGTCTCCCTCCGTGTCACCCCCCCATGCCGGGAGCACCCTCCTTGCTTGGGAGATGCCCGCGTCCCCGTTTCATGCTCGCGTTGAGCCCTCTTCACGCGACGTCTGTAGAGACTGAAAAATCAATGAAGGCGTGGATAACGGCTTTAATGTATTTAATGTGAAGTGTTTAATGGATGCTGACATCCTTTAAGAGTCAGGGTGGCGTTTTTGAAGTTCCTGGTACAGATCTGCCGGGGTTTTACGGCTTAATGGGGTCTGGAAACTCACGCACGCGCTGAAACATAGCCAGACGAAACAGAAAACGACTGCAAAAACCATCCACGTGTTAGGCTGGCTTAGCTCCGATGTAAATTAAACTAATTGCACTGGTTTTCTCGCTACCTTCAAACTGATCTACTGGAAAACTTTGGGTCTAAAACAGAGGCAACACCATCCCCAAGGAACCAGGTGCAAAAAAAGCCAGCGCAAATTAACTCTGAAAGCAAGCGTGGGGGTAAAAATGGCTGGAAAAGGGCTGAATTGCTATTTTCCTTCTGCTTGCTCAGAGAGCTCAAGAACATTTGTAGAAATATAAGGAAAGGCTATTCAGGGTCTTCCTCCAGCCAGTGAATATTTATATATATTCAATATAATGTAAATATATTTATGTGAAAGGGAACTGCAATGTTTACTCATGATGCTCTGCAGCAGGCTTTGCTAGGCTGGACTAAGCAGCTTCTTTTAACACAATATTGCTTAAAACAGGCTTAGATTTTTGTAATCCCTCAGCCACCCGCTCCAGCTGCGGGACGGGAATCCTGAGAAACCCAGAGTAACCCAAACCTTCCTTCCGCCACAGCATCCGGCTGGACTGGCTTGTTCCCCCAGGGGGAATTAGGGAAGAGCTGGTCTCATCTCTAGAGCGGAGTGCGGAACGGTGCCATTTAGTCCCTAAAAATACATGTTTACCTGGTCCCTGGTGTCCTTCCTCCAGGCTGCCCTCAGGAGGTGCTGGCAGCCGGGACCTCAACAGGATGTTGCTGGTAGATTCTCATAGTTAGAAAATTACAGAAAATTAGGTTCTTTTGGAAAAATACCAGAGCAGGTCAGTTTTAGCGACAATATCCCTCTAAACTTTTTAGTTTGTTTTGTTTTTCAGGTTTACCTTTGGAAACAGTTGTCTTTTTATCTTCCAGAATACACGAGAGCTGTGATTACTTGGAGGGCAAAGCTACGGTCTTTCACGCCCGTTACCTGTCTGCGTGGGCGAGCACCGGCACAGGAGCAAAGCCGCCCGTGGTTCTGGGCCACTTCGTCTTGCCACCCGCCTGCTTGCAAGAAGGTCAGGGGAAAAAAAACCCCAAAATACCAAGGTTTGGCTCCCCTGAGGGTTCCCCTGTGAGCGGAGCCTTTTTAGGGCGCAAACCAGAACCTCCAGTTACTTCTGCTCTAGGTGGAGGGAATTTCCTTCTGCTGGGAGCGATTCTTCCTCCCCAGTGACAGAGGAACTAATGTTCTGTCTTTTACACTGCATTAGCAAGCAGCGCCGTGCAGTGAGCTCCTTGCGAGCGCCGCTGAGTGCCTCCGCTAGCACCTGTGAGCGGCAGGCAGCGGCTACCGCGCAGTCTCATTATTTGATGCTCTCACGGTCATTTATTTTTTGTTCACGGCAGAAATCAGAAGGAAAATTGGTAGTTTTATATGGGAGCAGGCGGATGATTCCCTTGTAGACCAGGTAAGATGAGAAATATATCCTACAGGAGGTGTGGCTTAAAAAAAAAAAACAGTTCTATCAACTTCAGGGACCCTGAGTTTTGTCCCAGACCCTCAACCCAAATACAAAATGAAATATTCTTGTGCTTGGCACAAGGGCACAATTTTAACTCAACTCTGCGTTGATATTCGCAGGCCAACAAAAATCTGACAGACGAACCAGAGGCGGCGGGAAAAGGCTGTGAGGAAGAAGTGGAAGAAGATGCGCTAGACCTGGCCGAAAGGTATTTTCCTGCCCTGGGTGGTAGGATTTGGACGCACCCTCCCCCAAATTTCAAGAGATCCACAGCGCATAGGAAATAATGCAGATTTCCCCCCCTCCCCAATACAGCAGCGAAGAAGAAACAGGCTCCACAGCACCCGCCCAGGGGGAATTTCCATGCCGTGCCCTCCAGGAATACCCGATTAATAACATGGTGACAGGTAACGTTCAGCGTCGGTAGATTTTTAAGGAGCGGAAAACATGCCTGAAAAACAACTGCGGGTGAAGCAGGGATCCCCCCCCCATGTGCTCCTTGCTTCCTCCCGGTGATGACAGCAGCGGAAACGCTGAGGGCGTGACTGGAATCGCTCCCTTCTCCTCCGCGCTTCGCGTTTTCCGTCGTCCTTGTTTTGTCGGAGAAGAGGGCAGGTCCCCTGGTGAGACTCGCGCTTTCCCTTTGTAGGCTACGCCTCTGCTCGCGACATGAAGAAGTATGGCGGGGAGCTCCGCGATTTCATTCCCGGCACCTCAGGCTACGCGGCGTATTGGATTCAGAACGAAATTAACATTTACGCTGACGTGAAGACTAAAATGAAGAGAAAATTGTAAGTAACGGGTGGCTGCTTGCATCAAGAACTTAAGCTGCCAGAAAGCTCTCGGTTGCATTTGGAAATTCAATCCCGCAGTTAAGACGCTGGGAATGCGTCCTTGCTCGCTCTCTTCCGCGGATCGATGGTTATTTTAACCGTCAGTCTGCGTCCTCCCTGTGTTTTAGTTAAATAGGGAAGAGATTGGTGGTATCGAGCTGCAAACTCCGGGTTAAATCTCCACGATACGCGGGGGATTTGTAAACTATCCCTGCTTGGCTTAGCCCGACTGCAGCTCGGCATGTTCAATGTACGTTTAAATACCTGGCTGCATTTACTGTAAACTTTTTCTTCTTTAAATAACTATTTAAAACATATTCCACAGCAAACTTAAATACAGACGCTTCTCCCCAAAACACAAAACCTTTGCTTTTTTGTTTGCGCCGGGAGGATTCAAGATGTGGCTGCAAACTGTAGTTTCCCTTGGAGGAACACGTCACCCCACGGCACAGCTGCACCCACCCCACGGTACACGCTCACCGGTGGGACCCAGGGCCGTCGTGGGGCTGGCAGGACAGGCAGGGGCTGGCCCGGGCTTCTCAGACTTCCCCAAAGGAAAACCCACACCGTGCTGGAGCCGGCCAGGCAAGGCGGGGAAGGGGAACCCAGGGACATGGGTCATGGGGCTGGACAATGCCAACAGCCAACACCGAAACCTGTAGGTCTCCCCTGCCTCCACGGTGAGCCTCTGCATAGCAGGACAGCTGCTTTGGGGTGGGGCAGGACAGTTTTGGGGGGTCGGGGTGAACCCCAAAACTCTCAAATCCCTGCTGCGCCCTGGGGAAATTGCTGGAAGGAGCATCTCGCTGCGGGCAGGGCAGCACAAGCTTCAGCAGGGCCCGTCTCCAGAGGGGAGCTTCCACCCCAGACGCAGTGCTCTGCTCGGCTCTGGTCACTCCCCTCGTACAAAGAAAACCATTGACAAAAGACTTCTTCCTTTAATTTAAATGCTTAAAAGTGACCGACACAGTTATAAAAAACAACTTTTATTCTGGCACAGCATGACTTCCAAGAGTTATCTGCTCACAGGAGGCACAGGCAAACCTGTGAGGTGCCCAGTGCGAGGAGCTTCGGCAAGCTCCAAGGAGCTGCCATGGCCGTCCTCTCCCACCACCCCGAGAGCCTTTAAAGTAACACCTTTGCACCTCACACCCCAAACAGCCAGGAAAAAAACCCAAAAAGACGCCAGCAAACGGTGTCAAGTCCTCCTCAGCCTCTGAAGCCTCAGACACCCATATCTGGGACGCGGCGCCCTGAGGAACCAGCCCTCCCTCGTCATCCCTGGGGACGCAGGCTTCCAAAGACCAGGCAGGCTGAGACGGTTTCCCCACATTTATTGGAAAAATGACATACAGCGACCGACTCAGAGAGCTCCTCGGGGCGTTTTGAAGTTCATCCCCACCGTGGGCTGCGTCACCTGCAGGTTGGACAGGCTGCCGAAGTCCTGGAAAACAGCATGGGATGGGGATCGGTTGTGCTGCTCTGCCTGCCATCCGTGCCCAACCCCGCCAAGGGCGGATTCGCGTCTCCAGAAAGAAGGGGAGACGATCCACCCTGCTCCGGAGATCAGCTCATCGGTGGCTGGGGGCATCCAGACTTTTTAAGGGCGAACCCACATTCGCCCCCACCCAGCCAGAGCTGAGGAGGGGAAGCCGAAGGAGTGCATCCACCCTGCCTCTCCCCTCCTGAGAGCCGTACGGGAATTAATCTGCCTACGGGTGCCAGCGTGGAGGAAGCCCCACCACGTGCCTGGAGCATTGAAGCCTTCAGCCGACACCATTGAGCCTCTCAGGGCAGTGGGAGCGCTGCTGGGGACCCGCCACCAGCCCAGCAGGGGGACAGCGAGGGCCACTCACCAGGAGCTTCAGCATTTCCTTGGTGTCCGGGTCCACTTCAATGATCTCCTGGTCGAGGGCAGAGACCTGGGGACGGAGGAGAGACGGACACAGTTTGACGAGGCCCCGCAGTCACGTCCCTGCTGCCATCGGGTTGTCCCCACTCCCCTGCTCCCGTCCCGTCTCACTGCAAAGGGGCTGCGGGAAGGGACCTGATCCCTGCCCCAGCACCCCCCATCCAGTGCTGCCCACATCTTGTTTCAGTACCAACAAGATCTCTCTGCTCTGCCCGCCGTGGAGAACGGCTCCAGCAACAGAATAAGCCAGGAGGACCCCAAGGACATCCAGCTCTCCTGCCACAGCTCCGCCAGAGGCCACTGGGCAGCAGAGAGGCCCCGCACAGGCAGAAGAGCACTTGAAGGCAAGTCTTTGGAAACACAAGGCTCCACGCCACGGCTGCCAAGAGGAGCCAGCGTTGGGTCCACAACTGCGCCGGTCCCAGTGGTCACCACTGACACACACGCTCTTCCTGCGATGCAAGTGCCCAAGGCCGGAGCCCGACAGCGATGCTGAGTGACTGCCTGGGCTGCCCCACCCCCAGGACCTGAGGTGTCCTGCTCCTTAATCCCAGAGCAACCTCCTCCAACCCTCTCCGGACCCCAAACCTCCACCTCTGTGCACCTCCTTCCCCAGGAGGCTGCATCACACCAGTGTTTTTGTAAGAAACCGTGAATAACGCAGGTTCAGCTAAGGCTGCATCAACAGCTACAGCACAGGCACTCCTTCCCTCCTTGGGCTCCCTCCAGGGGTGGCCTCTAGCACGCCCTCAGCCCGCCTTCGAAAGGCACCTGGAAGGTCACTATGCAAAACAGACAGACAGACACCCCGGCCAACGGTGCCTCCAAGCCCCCGACACCAGCTGTGCAAGTCAGCACTGGGCCGACACCCAAAATCTGAGAGTTTGAAGCATCTGTGAGAGGATCTGCGGTGTTTCAGGCATAATTTCTAGCCATCGGGAGCGAGAGAGTCAAACCAAGCCCTCGTGGGAAGCCATGTCACCTCACCTTGGGTTACAAAACCAGAAGGCAAAGCAGGGAGGGCATTCCTGAGCCAGAGCCCCAGGTGGGGGGGACAGCACCAGCCCGCCTTACTGCACTGCCGAGGCTCCCGTGACAGCCTACTGTCATAGCTCTTCCTCCCAGATCATCGCTAAAGTAACCTTCCACGTAACCAAACCCCAGCACCAACGATTTGGGAGAGCTGAGCGTTTTTGTGCAGCACCAAAAGCCAGCAGCTCTACTGGAAGCTGCTCAGGGAGATCTGGAAGAGGGGTGAGAAGCACCCTGTCTGAAGGCTACAGGGTTTGGGAGGGACAGGATCGAACCCAAACACGGGGAACAGTTTCGGGGCTCCCTTCCCTGGATTATCAGCAACCAGGTCACGGGCAAGACCTCAACCCCTGGCAAATGCAGCTTCAAGGCGAGAGGGGGTTTCATCAATTCCCTCTCTTTGGAGACATTCACTGTACAGCAGGTTTTAAGCCACTCTGAAATATCTTCCCCCATCCCACCAAATTGTAGTTTTTCTCATTTTAAGTTAGGAAAAACGAGGCAGGATATCATCTGCTGACTGGCAGCAGTCAGAACACAAGACGTCAGCTGGCCTTCCCGCCCCAGAAAGCAGTTTTTTGAGGGAGTGCCCCGATACAAGGCCAAAATCTGCCTCAGCCCTCTCTGATCCAAGCCCTCCTCAGCTCCTCCTGGCTGAGGCTTTGTTTTAAAGAAATTTGGGGCCACTAGCAATGAAGACACCTCGAGGCAAGATGGATAGATGCCAAAGCGGGCACTGGAGCGCAGCCATAGCCTTACCTCGGGGACATAGTTGTCCCTCCTCTCCCTCTCCTCCTCCTGCAGTTTGATGGAGATGCCTCGGACAGGTCCCCTCTGAATACGCTTCATCAGGTGGGTGACATACCTGTGGGGGACACAGGACCGTCCAAAGCTTCCCCTTGCTGCCAGAGCCTACGTCTCCCTTCTCCACCGTCGCGCTCCCGAAGTCGGAGCTGGTGACCTCAGACGTGTCCCAGCACCAGCCCCGGAGATGTCCCAACCACCGACCCCGGCAGCATCCCACCACCTCCAAGGCACATCAAGGACGGAGAAGTGTTCGACAGCAACAGGGTTTGGGAGGGAGGGGACGGACCCCCCCAAACACGGGAAAGCTGCCGGCGTTCCTCTCCCTGCACTATCGATGACCAGGCCACGGGCAAGACCGCGATCACTTTCGAATGCAGGTTCCGGCAGAGATCCCACCCGTGCCCGAACACCACGCACCGCCCCGTGCCTCACCCCGCGATCTTGTTGCGCAGCTTCTTGCTGGGGATGATGGCGATCTCCTCGCACACCCGCTTGTTGGTGTGGAAGTCGTTCCCCAGGCGGGTGTAGTACTTCTCGATGATCACCCGGGCGGCCTTCTTCACCGTCTTCGTTCGGACGCGTCCCTGGGCGGGTGGGCAGCGGGGGAGACACCAGTCAGGCCCCGCCGGACCACCGCGGCGACTCGTGCCCGGCTTCCCCCGGCCCCGCAGCAACACGCCTCACCCCCGCCCCGGCTTCCCCTCCCGAGGCCCGCCGGCCCTCCCTGCCCCGGCCCCCGGGCCGGTGCTCCCTATTAAGGCCTCCCGCAGCTCGGCTCCCGCCGCTCCCCAGGCCCGCCCGGTCCCCGCTCCCTGCCGCAGCCCCACGCCGCGCTCCTCCCCGCTCCCCAGAGCCGCTCAACGCCGCGGGCGGAGCTGCCCCGGCAGCGGATGGCGGCGGATGGCACCGGCGGCGGGCGCGCCCGGGACCCACCATGTCGGCGGCGGCCGCGGAAAGAGAGCAAAGGATGCCGGGAGGCGCGCGGGGCCGCCGGGAGCCCGCGGCGCCCACAGCGCCCCCCCGCGGAGCGGAGGACGCCTGCAGCTCCGGGGGGTGGAGCTGCAAGGGGGCTCGGCCGTGAAGGGCGGGGCTGCAAGGGGGCTCGGCTGCGGAGGGCGGGGCTCCGAGCGCCCCCCCCCGGGGTCCCAACGCCCGGCGGCTGCTGGCGCCGCGTCCCCCACTGCCGCAGGGCGGTGCCGGGCCGCAGGGCCTGGCGGGAGCCCCGCGGCCGCATCCAGCGCTGGTCCTGGACAGGTCTCTTTGGGGAGAGCAGGTGCTTACCCAGGGTAAGACCAGCTGCTCCCACCATCAGGCTGTGATGGTGGAGGACACAGAGCACCCATGAAAAACCCTATGGGAGCATCACCCAGCCCCAACATCTGAGGGGTGACTGACCACCCCAGGGCTGCTGGCAGAGTTACTCACTGCCCCTCCCCAGCCATGGGGCACCCAAAGGTCAGCCAGGAACCCTGAAGACCACAGCCCAGCAGGCTGTCACCACTCTTCCCCATTAACCTCATTAACTCCCTAAATTAAGGAGGGGAGCTGCAGCTGGGACCTGGCTGCCCACTAAAAGAGCCTTTGGTAACCAGCATCTAAAAAAACACAGCCCCAGCCCCATCCCCTACAGCATCCATACCTTCCCCAGCTTCTCCGGCGCACAGGCAAGGAGCACGAGACTTGACTTTTTTTTGCTGCAACGTGTTTATTATGTGCCAAAAACTACACCACAGCTTACTCCACGCGTCTGTAGGAGAGTGCAGTCTTGCCTGCATATACTACAATGAGGTAGAGACTTCACACACAGCTTCACAAAACCCCACAAAGAGCAGCTGGGATATGCAACAATGCAACATCAGCTCAGCAGGAGGGAAAAAAAAATATAAGAGGGAGAAATTATGACACTGGTTCTTTGGCACACAGCTTCCAATAGAGGGGAAAGTAAAAAAAAAATTAAAGTTCTCAAATCCCAGCAGCAGCATTTCAGTCGACTGCACCATTACTCCATACATTTCGTAAAGGAAAGGAAAAGTACTTGTCCCCTCTAAGAGAAAGGGCTCCTATGAACCTTCATCTGTCCACCGAAACGCAGCCCTTTTTTAGCTAGTTACAAAAGAAAAAAGTCCTGTGACTTTGTGTGATTAAAAACCTCTATCAATCCCCCTTAAGTGCAACTTAAAAAAGTGCAACAAACTATTTAAAACTATATACAGCAGCTCAGAGATCGTTTATCCGGTCCAGTTTCAGATCCAAAAAAAAGCCTGTCCTGTTCTGTTGCAAACCCCTCGATTCACAACTTTCCACCAGCAGCCCCCAGACACAAATTGCAATAATGTTAAAAGCTGCCAGGAAAGAAAAAAATCTCTCGTTTCAAACGACTTAAAAACTGTTTAAGAGTGTAAAAAGGAACTGGTAAAAACCCTCGAGCGTAAAATATGAAATATGATTTGGTTTAAATGAAGAGCAAAGTCTCCTTGTTGTTACAGTAAAAAACGCCAGCTGAACATTCAGTTTATGCCGTTCAGATGGGGGTTAAATGAATGGAAAGGCACTGTATGGCAACTGCAAAAAAATGGAGCCAATGAGACCTGCATTATTACCATCAGTATTGCAAGGAATGTAAAAAAGCGCCTTTAATAAATAAAAAACCTAGGTGAAGGCATCTGCGTAAACACCTTCTCAACACGTGGCCCTTTATATTTGTTTTTTTTTTGCTTCTTATCAGCAAACTAGGAACCAAAGTCTGGGAACTGCAGAATCACTTGAGGGGCGCTCCCCCCCCTCAAAAAACCCCCAAACAAAACCCGACAAAATTCACTGTGCATTAGTGCAGAAACAAAAAGACCAGCAAGTGCAAACGTGAATGTAAGATTTTTTTGTTGGTTTTCTTTTTTTTCCCATTAGTCCTCAGGAAGCGCGTTCCCAGCCTGGGTCTGGCACCAGCAGGCACGCTCGTGCGCTCTCCACTTGGCGGGTTAACAAAAGGACTTTCTCCTGCGCCTGCAGCAGCCCCCGAGCCTCGGCAGCCTCTTTAGCTGGAGTCTCTGTTCTTCTGGTTGCGCATCAGCGGGCGATGGTGACGCAGGACCTCCATGGAATGCTGCCAGTGCCAGCAGGAGCGACAGAAGTACTTGAAGCAGATCTGTGGGGAGAACAGAGGGGTAGCACCATGGGGCAGGGGTTTCAAGGCAAAGCAAACTACAGACACCAGCCTGCCCTTTGGAAAGGTTTGAGAGCAGAGACCTGCACCTGCAGGCAGGGGCTGCAGCATCCCAACGCCTGGGCAGGGACAGGGGCAGCAGCCAGGCTCTGCCAGCACCCGCTACCCTCTCTCCCAACTAGACTCTGCAGAAAGCTGCCGGACCCCGGCCGAGCTCCTTTGCCTGCGGCGACTGGAGGTCAGCCAGAGTCCCCTACGCTTCGGGCAGCCCCGGGACTGCCTGCAGGGTGACAGCACTCCGAGTTCCAGCTTGTCACAGCTCACAGAGCGGCAGCCTCCCCTTGGGGCAGCCCACTGCCCACGGCAGGCCCTGGCATAGCACCAGCTGAGCCACGGTATCTGCCTTTGCGTCCTGGGGAGCACCAGAGCTGCCCCCGCCCAGGAGGGCTGCACCTCCTCCAAAACAAGGGCCCAGCTGGGGCTCTTGCCTGAGCAGTTCACTCTCCCCACTTGGCAAGGGACAACAGGCATCCCCAGACACTACGGCAAACGCTGCTGCAGGCAGCAAGGGCTCCCCCCTGAGCGTGACAGCCAGGAGCCAAGCACAGCCTTACCTGGTCTCTGCAGAAGAAAGGGCCGGGCTGGGCACTGCAGACTTGGCACATGGAGTCTTCCAGGTACGGGTCAATCTGAACCTGTGCAAGAACCAGGCAGTGGGCATGGAGTGGTGTTGGGGCTGACTGCCCGCTCCCTGGGTGCCAAAGCACCACCCTGGGTACCCCACATCCATCACCAACACCCCTCACAGCAGGCGGAGCAGCAGCCTGACCATCTCCCTCTGCTCCCACAGGGATACAGGGCAGGCTGCATGGATCCTGCTGCTCCCAGCAGTACCAGCCATCACACACAGATTCAACTCCCCAGGCTGCCCCATCACCTCCACTCACCTTTTTAGTAAACTTGGTCGTTTTGATTTCCACAAACGCAGCGGTCACTGCCTTCAGATAGCTGCGCTGGTTGTTAAAGGTGACACGGCCAGACCCTGGAACAGGCCAGACCACAAGCGTTAGACTGATCTGGCTCCTGCAGCAGGAACCGGCAGAGGCTGAGAGCGAGCTGCTGCCAGCACCAGCCCTTCCCCCGGCACAGTTCAGGGGGAAGCAGCTCTGGCAGGGAGGCCGTATCCAAGGCCTCGTGGCTCTGCCTGCCTCCTTCCCCAGGCAGTAACAAAAGCACAGCAGGCAGCTGGGAGCAGAAAGGCTTTTCCATGGACACCTCCAGGCTGGTTAAGATGGAAGCTTACAGGCTGCAGCGCTCCCAGGAGGACCAGCACCAGCCGGGCAGATGGAGGGAGGCTGCCAGGGCACTGCTGCAGGCAGTGCAGCAGTAGGCTCTATGCCCACACCTGAAATAAGCCAGTGCCAAGACAGCTCAGTAGCTTTTATTTTAAGCCTCCCACACATTTTGTGGCTTCATTGCCAGTCAGCAGCATTCCTGCACTCCTATTTTCCACCCAAGTTTTGTTAAGTTTCAGGAAAACGTATCTGTTCTTACCTACAAGTCTCCTTTCTCAGTGCGAGGGGAGCTCTGCCTATTACAAACCTGCCCTGCACACTGGCAGACAGCAGGAGCTCAGCTCGCCACCAACAGCCACAGTGCAGAGCGTTACCCAGCACCCATCCACTCCTCTCCCGCAGCATCACAGGGCTCGGGCTGGGGGGCCTGGATCTGGTGGAAGGGTTACACTGTGTACAGGCACTGAAACTGCACTCAGGGGGATCCTTCTTTTCCAGAGGGTCAATTCCATTCCCCAGCAGGACCCCCTGAATGCCGTCTGGGCAACAGCTTTCTCTGCCGACCCAGACTGGCCAGTCTCAAAGGCAGCTCCTCATAATGATGGTCAGACACCAATTCCTCACACCACATGCCTCCAAGAGGCTCACTCTCTACCAGAGATGATTCGGCACAAGGCAGGTTACACAGTGGTCTTCCCTTGAGGGGCAGCATCTCAGCACAGGAGATGCTTCAATCAACACAAAAAAAATCAGGGCATAGCTTAGTTACCAAAATTGAGTTAACTGGTACAACTTTAAGACAACTTCAAGGGTGGAAGCACCAGTTTGCTGTTAGAAGCCAGGGATCTCACCTACTTGAGGGAGCAACCTGGGCTCTGCATGAAGCCACAAGAGGTTAAGGTCATGCTCTAGGACCTCACAGTGCAAGCATGGGGCAAGTTGGTGCACAAGACTTCATCCACAGTCATACAGGAAATGAGAATTTGCTTAAAGTCTCATACTCCCATTCCCAACCCCTCTTGGGGCTGTCCCCCCAAAGCCACTTCAGTGGTAAAACACTGCATCAACACAGGTGTCCTAAACCCAGGCCTTGGGCACCAAGCCTCACCCAGAAAAGCCTGAAAGCTGTCCAAGGACAGTGACAAGCAGCAGACAGCTCTGCACCACCACACCCTGACATTGTTCACAACATGCTGCAGCCTGAGCCAGGAAAGCTCGACCTCATGCCCAAGCTGGAAGGTTTTTCCACACAGACCAGTAACTGCAGTGCTGTCCCCTGCCCCATAAGGCCACCAGGGAGGTACAGGGGACACTTGTGTGACAGGAGCTGAAACATGTCACAACCGGCAAATGCCCAATTCCCCTTTGGGAGGCTGTCTCAGCAGGGCACAAGGACAGGGCTGCTCCACAGCCACACTCATGCCCTGCCCCTCTTCAAACACACAGCCCTGCCTGGGAGGTGGGATCTCAGAGGCTTCATACTGACCATCCACAAGAGCACAGCAGGTCTACCTGACCAGAGGTCACGGTCCAGGGCAGCAGCTTGAACCATGGGCAGCTGTCTTGTTGCCTGCAGCAGTTTGTGGTTTCAGTCCCATCAGAGGAGGGAAGTGCTATCCAGAAGACACTCTCATCACCCCCAGCACCTCTCTGGCCCTAGGAAAGCTGGTGCCCTGATCTGAGGGTTACCTGACCACCATTAACAGCACCAAGTAAGGGCAGAAAACCCTTCAGCAATGCCAGAAGATATTAACCTCAAGCTGCTCTGGAATGATTTAGGACTTTCCATTTCCCAGGCATGTTGGCTCTGCCAGCCCTCCCCCAAAGCTTGTCTTACCTCCCCATGGCAGTGGGGCAAGGAACACTGCCTGTGGAAGAGGCTGGCTGGTCATCTGCTCCCAGGACAGGTGGAGGTAGAGCCTGGCACCCTGGGCAGTCTTCCACATTGAGGGACAAAGCAAGGGGCACTGCTGCAGCCTGCTCAGAGCATGCTGTGGGTGACTACTGATCCTGGCACGATCATCACTTACCAATGGGATACTTGTGCTTGTCCGTGTCGATGCCAGCATAGATCACCCCTCCAAACAGGTCATACATGACAGCTGCCAGAGCCTCTGCGTTCAGCATTCCGTGCAGAGCCCCCACAAACACCGTCTTGCTGGGATCAAGCCGCTGCGACGGACTGCGCACAAAGTTGCTGTCTGCCAGCACCCATGGGATCACCTGCACCTGAAACCACACAGAAGCAGGTCGGTCATCCAAGGGCCCGCAAAACCACACCCTGTGCTGCTCCACAGTGCCCTCGGCTGACAGCAGAAGTCATCCTTCACCCTCAGACTTCACCCCCAACTTGCAAATGCCCCTTCGTTATTGCTGCTCAGGGTCCACATACAGGGCACTACAGCTCTGGAGCTCCAGCCTCACTCCAGACACCTCTGGAGAACCCACAAGGCCCACTCGAGGGAACAAAAACCACCACAACGCTCCGCTTCCAGCCAAAGTAGAATCCAAAACACTAGTCCATTGGAGCTGGCAGCCAGGGAACAATCCACTCACAACTGGATTTCACCTACTGCCTGCACCTATGTTTACAGCCCAGTCAGATGCCTCCCTGCACAGAAGCCTGTTGTTGGAGGAGATCAATGAAACAACCCACCCACTGCCAAATTCAACAGGAGCTTCCATCTGCTAGACAGCTGATAGAGGGCTCTGAAGAGGAGAAACTTCTGCCAGAGCTAAATCACCAAGCATGAAAGCTCTGCCAATAGCCAGACACCAGGAGAGCTGTCTGGAGTGCAATTAGTTTGTGCCTTGTCTAGATAAGGGCTGAATCTCAATGCTTTAACTCCACAAACTCATGCAGCAGCACCTGATCTATAGCTAAGGCCCCCCTTTACTGGAAGGCCACCCTGAGCCTCTGGCAGCCTCGGCACCTCCAGAGCACAGGTCAGCCAGCCAAAGCCACACTGGGGGGCAACCACAGTTACAGCTGTGGATCCAAAGTATCTGCCTGCGGCAAGCATGAAAACCATTTGTTCTGCAAGCAGACAAGGTGTAATAAAGCACCAAAGAGATCAAAGTCTGTCTCTGCAAGTGAATGTGTGCTGAAAGCAGCATGAAGTGGTAAAATCCCTGTTTCTGTGCTCCTTTCCAGGCAACTCAGCTTCATGAAGTCAGGGTCTCCCACAGATCCAAGAGCTCCAGATCAGTTTCTGACACAAGCTGTTGCGAAGGACACGAACACCGATCTGACCCGTCCCTCCTTGCCTGTGGCTAGCCCTACTGCAGGAACACATCAACTGAAGATGGCCAAGAGCCACTTTTCAGCTGCTCTGCTTCAGCCCTGCTTTCCTGGAACACAGTGACACTGTGCACCCCCTTGTCTCCAAGGATCTCACCAGCATCCCCTGCTGTCACCTGTAGGGCTACTCTCATGGGTCTGCTCACCTCTTTGCAGCGCATCCTGCGGCTGGACATCTTGAAGTAGTATTCACTGAGACCGTCAGGACTCAGCAGGTCCTGGGAGCATGCCTGGAGCAGAGCACGCACAGATTTCTCTGACTCAAACACCAGGTAGACATATCCTTTAGAGATGAAGGGAAAGAAACGGTTGTTAGAGCTGTAGCAGAGGAGAAACAAGTCATCCCAATCTGCAGATACCTTAAAAAAACAATCACTCTCAGATGCCACCTGAAGTATCTGCACTGCATCTCCCTCACTCTACCCAACGTCCTTCTAGGGGAGGGCAGCAATTTGCAGCACCTGCCCCAGCAGACTCTACACAAAAGATCCACCCTTGATGCACAGAGCCTGGCAAAGCTGGGAAAGAGCCCAAACTCAGCACAGCACAAGGCTGCCCAGCCATCAGGGACAGGTTATCCACATCCAGTGCCATTTGGGCCACTGTCCCTCATGCACAAAGCCACATCTAGATGTGACAAGTGGGCACCACCAGCCTGGCCACAGTGCAGTCTGCAGGAAAAGAGACTTTGCTTCACATTTAGGATCTCTTGGCCCAGAAATACCAGCAGTTCAGGGTTTTCAAATCACTTCCATCAGTGCAGCACTCTGTGCTTTGCATTGTTCTGGTGACTGAACAAGGCCATGGGGCATCAGTGAGTCCACAAACTAGTCGCTCCGCTCCTTACCACTGAACTCGTTACTGCTTACACAACGTATCAGCCCGGATACTTCAGACAGGATTACGTCCCAGGGGCTGTTTGGCCCCCCAGTCCCCACAGCCTCCCAGCGTGCTGCAGACGCACGTTTGGATCAACCGCGTGCGCTTTATGCCAAGGGTATGCGTGCTCCGGATGCTCATGCTGACAGTGGGGACTAGAGGCTGTTGCCCAGAGAAAGGCAAACCCCACATGGGCCTCCAGAAGCACCAAAAAGTGTCCGACCCCACCACCCCCCTTCTGCCCAGCCCTGCTAGGGACAGTGGGGACGCCAGGTTAGAGGTGACAGTGCTCTGCAGCCCTGGTGCTGACCCAAGTGAGAGCGGGACATTTACCCTAGGGTGCTCTGTACCATCCAGTCACCAGCATGCAGCCGTACCATCCCAGCATCCGTGCTGTAACATAGCATGGGAAAAAAGTAACCCTACCGTGTCGCTATTACCTTTAGGCATATTACCTTTGGGAGGGCAGCGTGGGTGTTTGCCATCCTTACCAGGCCACTCCACACTCAGTGAGCCAAACACACGGAAAGTGTTGATCAGTCCAGCTACAGACAGAAGGAGAGACATCAGTGTTCTCCCAAAAAGCTCTATCCTACACACTCCTGATGTCAAAACTAAGGGCCTCAGTGCAGGGCTAGGGGGCTGCTCACCTTCCGTAATGTCCCACGGGACTCCTCCCAGGAACACTTTGCAGGAGTAGACGGGGTTCTTGTAGTTTCGGGGAGGCAGCTGCCCACTCCAGGTGCAGGTTGCTTCATTCACAGCTGGGACAAGCACAAGCAACACTCAGTACAAGCCCATTTACTTCCCGCTCCCCCACAGGTCTCCAAGCAAATCCCCATATTCAACACAACTATAGGTTCAGCAGAGCTGCAGCAGCAATAGGCAGCTGCCCAAGACAGCCTGCCTGGTTTTCTGTCAGCAGACAGACCCAGAGTCAGGCTTGTGCGCAGAGAAAGGTCTCATCTACTGCAAACTCATGTCCAGCCACCTTATCGGCACAGGAGGCCACCCAGAAGCACAGGACTGAAGCCTGCTGAGACCCACCATCCAACTTACCTGCTGCTTGCCTGTGAAGCCTAGCTTCTCTTTCAATACTGAAGGGGTCTTCTGGAGAGTCCAGGAGATCCCAAGAAGGCCACGCAGATGCTCCAGGCCATCTTTTTGATGCACTGGCTGGGGAGGAAGTTACTGCAGCCAGGGCAGCTTGATCTTGATCCAGCCGGGACCCCACTCCAATCTTTAGGGGGTCTCTTGACACCCCACTGAGGGGCAGGAAAGGCAGAGGCGGGGAGATGCGAAGGCTTGACTGCAAGAGAAAGTCCACATTAAAACCCATCTTTCAAGTAGGAAAATGTAGTACCAGAGGGGTCATGCACCACCCTGGGGCCCTGTCCTCACCCACAGCAGAAGGTGCTCTGTGATCTCCTGTTCTCCTGAGACCCTCTGAGGTCTGACAGAGGCAGGAAAGCAGCCTGATGGGCCCATAGTTTCCCCGGGAAAGGCCTGCCCCTGCAGTCATTTCCCACTGAACCCACACCAAATTATCAGCAGTGGGAATCGTTAAGCAGGAGGCACCTTGCAGACCACAAAGCCAACAGCTACCCCCGGCCTGCACACCCTCAAGGACAGCTGCCACCCCCAGGGAGCACCAACCAGCCCAGGAGGAGCCTTGTGTTTTGCTCTGGGCCCTGCCTGCAGCAGGCAGGGCTTGCTGTCAGCCCCCATGAGCTCTGCAGGCAGCCAGCTGGCTCCTGCCCTCCACAGACCAGCTCCCAGGCCTGCCTGACCGAAGTGTGGGCTCAGCTGGCTGCAGACCCCACTGCTTGCAGGTTTAACATGCCTCTCCCAGGGCAGGAGGAGTGAAAGCACGGATTACTAAAAACAGCAGGGATGCAAGACACTGTGCAGCTTAGAGTGCCAGCCGCTCTGCGGATCTAGCCAAGCGCTGCTGCGGCACAGCCACCCACGCCGAGGCCGTGCTGGGGAAGACCTGACCTTCACGAACAAGGCCAGCACAAAGACCTGCTGCGCTGCCTGCCATCGGAGCCCAGGGTTCTGCAGCTGCTTACAGCACCCCTGCTTGAGATACAGATTCTCCGGGGTGGATCACGGGAGAATCAACTCCACACCAAGCCAACTGTGTCCTTCACACCCACCCCAACATGGGGGTCAAGGCCATGGCCCACACCACAGCAGAGCCAGGAGCAGCTCAGCCCCAGCTTTAGCCTCAGGTCCTGAAGACAAGCCATGCAGCAGCACCCCCAGACCTGGCTGGAGCCAGGCTGTCTTGCTGACACCTACAGCTGCCACTCACACTGCAACGCAGACCCAGCGGCACAGACTGGGTCAGCAAGACAGACACTCGCCTCGCTCACTGGCTTCCAAATTTAGCTATGCTTTAGGGAACAGGAGCAGGCTAGACCCAGTTTGCTCTAAAAGAAACAGCCCTGAGATGGAGAAGTGCAGTCAGGAAACGGGAAGGGCAACAAAAGGCAGGGACAGGAGCTCCTGAGAAGCCCAGGCTGAAGCCTGGAGGCAGCTGTGCTGATCAACCACCTCCCTGCTGGGATCAGGGCACAAACATCCTCCCATCACACACCAGCTCAAGTATTCAGGCCCCTCCAGGAGCTACTTTAACCCATTAGGACTGCAGGTGCAAAGCCAAAGGTCAAAATATTATTTAGAAGAAAATAATATAAGGATACTGCTAGTTTGTGCTGAAGGAGGACTGCATGGGCAGCCCTTCCTCCAGACCCTAGGCTGCAGGAAAACCTTGCTGAGTCAGTGAGGGCATGACAGCTCCCTCCAGCACTCCCTTCCCTTCCTGAGCATGCAGGGCTGCAGCTTGCAGCCCCCCCCAGCTCTCCTGTGCTCCCCAGAAACACAGCAAGACACCAGGAATTACAGAGTGGGTGCAAGACCCAAACTTACAATCAAGTCTGAGAGGTGGTCAGAGCCAGAGCTGAACCCACTGGTGTCTGAGTCCGAGGGGCTGCTGGAGCGGGAGTCCAGGAGGGAGCGGGAGTCCAGACGGGAGTTCCTCAGCGTCGGTGTGGAAAACTTTTCTGACAGGTCCGAACCAATGGGGTCTAGAGGCAGGAAACCCAGCGGGGGCTTCCCCAGGACGTTCCCAAGAGGGTTACTCAGCATGCTGAGAACTGAAACAGAGAAAGAGCCCGTCAGTGCTGCAGCATGACACACCTCCTTCCCTCCTGGCTCTCGTGGCAGAGGCCCAGGGCTCCTGTCAGCCCACAAGCAGCCTGTCTGGGAAGTGGCACATCTGGCAGGTACCAACCCTCCGCACAGCTCCAGAAAGGCTGCACGTACTTTGCCATCAGTTGCGGCACAGTGCTGCATGGCTGGAGCCAAGAGTGGGTTACTCTCCCAAGGCTGAGATCAGGAGATCCTACTTCATCTGGGAGCTGAACTGAAGACCCCACATCCTGGTTATGGACTTTATACAGGTGTTCCAGATGGGCCACTCCACATCATTATGCTGGCATTTCTTGCTGCTTGTGCTGGAGCAAGCTGGAACCTGGGTGGGGGGGCAGCTACCCACACAGTTTTAGCAATGGGGGTGCACAGACTGGGCCCATGGCCAGCATTTGCTGCACGCACCAATGGCCAAGCTGAGAAGAGCAACGCCTGGCCCATTAGAAGGCATTTGCAGGCTCGGAGGTGGGATGTCACACACGTCCTTCCCGACAGGAGCTAGCTACGGACAGCCAGCAACGTGCCAGTCTGGCCTGCTGACAAAGGAGACGCTCCACAGTCAGCGGCAAGCACCGTCCCCGGTACGCGTTCACAGCAAGCCTGTCTGGTCAGGCCTTCGCCTGAGAGCTGACAGACGAGTACGCGCTAGACCGCTTCCCTCACACAGCAGCAGGTTTTCCTCCCACTGAGGAGAATTGAGGCAAGCAAATTCCTCCCTACAGAGCCGCCCCCTTAGAGCGGAGCACCAGGCCACCGAGGGGTCATGAAAGTCTCATCCTGGTCCGTGGGTCAGTAGTGTGGGACCAGCTGCCACCCAGAAGGAGACAGAATGGCAGGACAGGCCCAGCCACATGGGATCCCACAGGGGCACAACACCAGCCAGCTCTATTCAAAAGGAGCAAGTCTCAGCAAGCTGAATGTGTCCCCAAACCAAATGAAAAGAGCAAAGCATTCAGAAATGGTTTTAATTATTCAGATGCTGCAAAACAAGGCAGCTTGCCCTGAAGCTTTCAGTTTTCAGCAAAGCAAGTTTGGGATCCACTCGATATCCTTCAGCCCCACTTGATCTCAACCAGCTCGGACAACAAGGTTTTTAACCCAGATTTCCAGTAGCTCTTGTGCAGTAGAGGATTAATAATCCTAAACGCTGCCCAAACCATTTAAGTAAAAAATGCCATCATGCTGAAGTGCACCACAGTCTGACACCAGTACCAACTCAGTGTCAGCGCCCGAGAAAGCTGCCAAGCGTGCCTGAAGCAAAATGCTGCGTTACACCTGTCCCAAGCCGCATTATCCAGTGGCATACCTGCCAGGGAGCCAGCATCTCTAGCCTCATGCTACAGGAATAAACATCACAACACCAACAGAAACCCCAGACTGGTACAGGTGGGTCTTTTACTTGAAGCACCTACCTCAGCCCGAGGCAGAGCTGGTCTGCAGGAGCCCTCAGCAACAGTCACAGCATCTTCCCGTGTTCACAGAGCCTTACCCCTGCAAGCTGCCCCAGAGGCGCAGCCCCGTTTAGGCTACGGCACAGGACTATGAACTCACCTCTAACCACACTAAGAAAGGGACCTCCTGCCCTTTGAATATCTGGTTGGCTCTGACAGCAGCACCTGTGCTTACACCCAAGCCCACAGCCACAGAAAAACCTCACTGGCCCAGCAGTACTTACCCTAGGCAGAGCTCGAGGAGCAGCAGCAGCCCCGCTAGCTGCAGTGGGTAGCGAGGGAAAGCTGCCGCAGACGGCTCGAGTTGGGGAGGAGACTGCTCCCTCCTAGTCACAGAGCAGGGCAGAGCATCTCCCAGCCCAGGCAAGCCGCACTACGCTGGTTTGCCGACTTCTCTGAAGTCACGTGATGTGTTTAAAAATACAGTCAGTGTATTGTTCAAGGGAGACAGCTGAATTTGTTAAACAGGCTCAAAAATCTGATTAGTCACTAAACAGTACAAGAGTCAAAGCAAAGCAGCTGATCCCATGGCCCAAGCCTCACTGCCGACAAACACTCCAGCTCTGACGCCCTCCTCCTCCTCAGCCATCGAGCACAGCGGGTTTGTAATACCAGGCAGCAAGCAGCCCTGTGCTGACCCCGTGCGCACAGCATTCCTAGAGACCTGGGGCAGCAAATGCCACACTGATTGCTACCAGGCAGTGTTGTCCTGCACCTCATCTCCTGGTTGAGGGAGATGCAGGACCAGAACTCCATTTGGGATGTGTCAGCAAGGTTTTGAGGGCTCATCAGGAGCTCACAGGGGCACTACAGGGTCCAACTGCTCCTGCTCCCTTTATTTTACCCTCATCCCTGCCACCACTCTGGCTTGCTACAGCCACTGCTTACACATTTGCTCCTGGGACTGCTTAGCTCTCACTGCAGCTAGAAAGCCAGGAAGGCCGGTATGAGAGCACTCAAGTAGCAAGATTACTGGCCTTTAAAGGGACCTACTCTCTGGGCATCCACGTTTCAGCACCTACCACCAAGCACAATCCTGTTGGCTACAACTGACCCACTCCTAACCTTGTGTCCTGGAAGCACTGACATCCTGCTGTTAACAGATGGATTGTATCCACTCCAGAAGCTTTGACAGGTCTGCACAGGCAGTGCTCGGTTACATGCTACACTGAGCTCATGGGAGACCCATCACCCCAGTGGGTCTGACTCAGCTTTGCTTGGTACCTACATCCACTCACAGGGACATCGGAAAGAAAAGCCATGAGCTACACTCAGTGCTTCCTCCTTTACGCTTGCTTGGCAATCAGGTTGTGTACCCTGAAGCCAGCCTTTGCACGTAGCCTAGGAAACATCAGCATAAGAGAGCAGATCTTATTTCTCACCCCCCTCTCCCTGCCCCCAACCGAAGGGCACCCTGCTCTAACCCACTGAACCCCCTCCTGGGGGATGGGGCACCAGAGCCTGACAGAAGCTGCCCACCTGAAAAAAAAAAGCCCTCAAGTCATCGGGGCCACTCAGTAGAACCACAGATCTTCCAGGGAAGTTGGCCTCGTCTTCCCTCCCAAGCAGACAGCTTGCAGAAGAGAAAAAAAAACATCTCCAGTGCACATGCAAGACGCATCAGCAATTTCTGGTGTCAAGAGCATCCCCAAAGATCCTGGAGTGAAGCAGCAAACGTCAGGTAACTACCCAGACTAAGGGCAAAAAACCCTAGGTGCAAACAACTAAGTATTTTTCACATCTAGGGGGGGAAATTTTAACTGAAGGGTCAATGCAATTCCCATTCATGCGCTCATACACAGCGGCCCTGCTATCCAGAGCACGGCAGTTTGCAGAGAGCTTCTGGAACTTTTCATGCCTCTGCTCAGAGCTGCAAGAGAGGCACATGCCAACACTCCTTTGCAGGGGACAGCAAAAAAAAAGGTAGCTTTTAATAGAAGCTCAGCTCTGACTTTTGACTCACTGCTGCAGCTTTAATGACTGGATTCAGAGCCAGCATGCTCCATCTTTGAGCACGTCAGCCAAACGCTGACAGATTTAAGAGCTCTGTGGAGCAGTCTCGATACCAGCATGGCACTTTTCCAGATCGCAGGCGCTCAGGTCACTCTCTAGAGATCGAACATTTTACAAACCACTCCTCCTCAGTTGAGCTCTCCCTAGTAAATGCTACCAGCACAATGCTGCTGCAATACATCCTCTTAATACCTGCATCATCCTGGGGGGCCTAAAGATATGAGGGGGGAGCATACGCAAGGCTCTTGAAACCATCACGCCCAAGACAGTGACTAGTTTCAACTCTTTACGCCAACTCTGTCCTGTAGACCCTAAATAATCTTTTAAATCCAGTTACCAACTACTGAGCTACCACATTTAATGTGAGTTTACCCAGTCTCGGGCAGATCACTCCATCGGCACAAGTTCACAGCCCCAACAGCAAGATGCCCAATGCCGAATCCAACCAGCCTCAGAACAGCTTTTATTCTTCCACACACTGGTTAGACTCACAATTTAAGATTTTCAACACCTGCTCAGGACCTTGAAGCATACGGCTTTCTTCCCTGCATACTACAGTTTACAGCCATTTAAGAATTAGACCTTCCTGGTGGCTTTGACCAAGCCCATTTTATAAGAGATTGATGTGAAGACGAGCCCTAAGGAGCCGGACAGCTCTGGAAAGGGCTCTGGGTAAACAAACCACCTCACTACTATGCTGATGACAAATGACTCTTTACTGCCTTGAGTAAAACCTTAAGATAAGAAGAACACTGCAAACAGAGCATCCACTGAATTGATTCCCCGACAGCTAGAGTTGACAAAAAGCTCTGCCACCATTAAGCTGTCCTCTGAACAAGTACTTCTGCTTTAGCTTGGGTCTGCAGGAGACCACCCAGCAAAACAAGCCAACAGCACCTTAGCAGTGCTTACACTCTTTCCTCCTTGGCGCATCAGTTTTTGTCAAGTTATCTGGAAACCAAATCTTTCCCAAAGCAAAAAAAATTCCCACCTTACAGCTGTCCAGGTCCTTCTGCTCAAGATCTTTCCCCACGCTGTCAGAACATCAGTGGAAGCTTCCCCACAGAGGAAAACAGCATTTGCCATAGGGTGACACGCATCAGTCTGCCTGAAGGCAGACGTAACCGCATGCATGTGCACAAGCAGCTCCTTGTTGAGCCGAGCAGCACGCCAGGCCCCAGATTCTTACGTTACAAGCAACATCTGGCACCTGCATGCTTAATGCACAGGCAGTTCGACACCACATTTGGCAGTGGCTCCAAGTGCTAGATGAGCACATGTACACACTTCTGGAAGTCATGCTCTGAATACATATTTCAGCCTTTGAAAGCTCACCGCAGGGCTGGAGAAAGGCTATTTTGAAGGGACCAGGACTTGTCTGAGCAGGTCTACGATGCCAAGCCCTTCAGAGGGTCATTTTTGCTGGCTGGTACCACCATCAAGGTTAGACAGAGGGACACTTCAATCTCTTGCGAGGAGATACCAGAAGTTTGTCTGCTGGGAGATTACTCAGCACAGGAAGGATGGCAGACTGTCAAGATCTCCCCTTCATCCACCAACTACTACTCAGACTGAAAATCCACCCTTCTGCCCTGGTCTTCTTGCAGAGGCAGGGGCAAAGAGGTTGATAGGAAAGTTCTTCCCAAGAAAAGCAGGGCAGAGGAGATGGGTTCCAGCACCGCTGTGCTTCTGCTTCCACTCAGACACCTGCCATGCCCAGTGGCTGCAGAGCCGTATGCACATTTGGGGCAGGGTGGCGGAGGAGGGAAGCAGCGTGACTGAGGCCCTGGAGACTGAACACAGTGCAGTTTCTTTTGTCATTCGTCAAATAAGCTTGTAAAGAAAAAAAAAGGCTGATGTCCCAAACAATAGCCTGCTGCAGTTCCAGAAAAACAGCTCGTCTGCAGTTTTTACCACCCAGCCAGACTCTACCCTGGTGGGGTAGGAGCAGGCTGAATGTTTTAGTCAGCCAAAAAGCAGCACCTCCTACAGACACCATGCAACTTCATGGCAAGAGAAACATTTGCATGTCTGAAAGGCAAACGGGCACCTTAACCACCTCCTACAGCTACGCTTAACATCCCTGTAGTTACAGCAGCAACACAGCCAGACAGGCTGCCAGAGCGAGTTTTCTCCCCCTCCATCACACACAAGCACGGAGCTGTGTAAGACACAACCCGCTCACCACAGGGGAAGGGGTGATCAATACTCCAGACTAATCTTAAGCGAAGTTTTAGCACTTCACACCTGCAGCCATGGGACCTCATGCTGCCTGCGAGGAGCCAACATGCCTGCAGCCGCAGCACAGGGGACACCAACTGAACCAAACCCAGGAGAACTGCAACAACAGTTGCAGGGCTGCAGCACACGGCACAGGAACAGGCTTTGCTTGGCACAGGGAAGGCAGACATTGGATTCCCCCTTCTGTTCACTCCTTAACAGGGAGCTGCAGGGAACAGCCAGGCACTTACAGATGCACAAAGGAACAGGGAAAAGCTGCAGCAAGAGAAGTGGCACAAAAATTTTTTCCTCTTAAGTGGAGCAGCCATGAGACAGGGCCCACAGAGGTAGAGGGGATCTCCATCCTTAGGGTTCGGAGCTCATCTGAGCAGCACACTGGCTACCTCCAGATGTCTTGTCCAGCTCAAATCCTCCCACTTTGATTATACTCCTATTACTTCAATGGAGAAGAAAGTCACTGCTGTTATAAAAGCCACCTGAAGTCAGACCCTCTCCGGAGCTGTTTATCACAGAAGCCTCGATCAACTTCAGCCAACTGCCAGTATTCAAGAAAAGCAGCTCCCAGAACCACAGATGTGATCAAACCAGCAGTAACCACCATTTAAATAGGAACTAAGGTACAACCTTTTTTGTTTCTGAACTACAAAAGAGGAACCTCTGCCCTGACAGATTCTTCATTTGGGGCAAAGAAGAACCGAGGATATTCGGGCAGCTATTTCTGGTTTGCTAAGAAGGGGGCAGGGGAATAAAAAAAGGCAGCATGATCCCACAGCTGAACCACAGAATTAGAGTCAGGACACCTGAGGTCTATTCTTGGTTCTGGTACCAAGATGGTAAGTCACTTCCCTGGAGTGCCCTGAAAAATGGAAACAGCAGCAAAAGTAGGAACACGGGGCAGCTTATTGCATTAACATTTGAGCACACAGGTCCTCCTCCTGCTCTGAGGGAGTGGGACCTGGCTGACAACAAGCCTTGCTGCTTCTTGAGGCATGGAATTTACTACTGTGTTTCTGGGAAGGGAAAACAGATGCCCAAGGTAAATATAAAATCAGTAGAGACAGCTAAAACATGATTCGGGATTAGAAGTGCGCAGGTAATTGCATTCACTAAGCAGACTGCCACAACTGCATTAGTCTTTAAAAAGATCAGAACATTGAAATACAGCAGGGTTTAACATATATCAGTCCTGTCTGGATTTAAAAGCCAACATATTCAGGTCAAATTCTGCACAACAAGCTTCAGCTTCGCAAGCCTCAAGAACAAACACTTCTATATTTAAGTACCAAACTCCTCTCAATTATTTGCTGCAACATCCAGGGTGCAAACTCTGCAGCATGTGTTACTTTATGTGCAAACAAGGATGAGACTGACTCATTTTCACCACTCACTGCATCACAGTTTGTGGGGTGTCAAGTCCATCAGGATACCACCTTTAGGAGAAGGTATGTTCTTTAGAGGGGGAGCAGGCTGTTGGCCATACCCCTTTGGGCAAGGCAGCACACTGCTGTGAAGGAAAAACAACTAAAAAAGACAAGCTTTAGTCCTGAATGTAATCTTTCTTTGAAAAAAACAGGCACACAAGCCTCACTGAGGCATTCAGCTGGCATAAAGCCACATAATATTTCCATCACTAGACTGGCACACCCAGTACCACCAGTGATGCCTGCAAGTTCCCAGTTACCTTCCAGAGGTCTGCATGCCTCGGGTACAGCATGACAGCCTTAGGGGTTTGCTTCACTTTCCCTCTGCACCCAGAGAGAAAACAAGCCAGAGGGGCAAAGAGGGAGGCCAGGCATTTCTCTGCGGCCATCTCAAGTGGATGGCAGCTGCTGCTGTGTCTGAGAGCAGCCTCTGAGCTGGCACTAGCACAGACATCACCTGTGATTCAGCTGTTTTGCCAGCGCCTAACAGACCACGCACAAGGCAAGCGAGCCCAGAGACGTGGATACAAGGTGCCGAGATGGAAGATGCGGCACTGGCTGGAGACACCCTGCGCAGCATGCCTGCCCTCAGCCCACACCCTCTGGGAGGCTGTTTATTCAGCCCCGCAATGGTACTGCGCAACGCCTGCGTGGGGACAGCTCAAGGACCACAGCACCTTTTAGAAGCAGATAATTTCAGTGCCAGCACAATGGAGGTGCCCATTAAAGAGGTCTTGTTCTGGCAACACCAAGGGAGCCCATGAATTAGTTTCTACAGCCCCTTGGGCGAGTCATGCTGCAGCACCACGCTATGCAGCCTGGGCATCGGAGCAGCAAGCTGTGCCCAGGCAAAATGCAGCACCAGGGACAACCTCAAGTCTGAGGCAGGAGCAGATGCTGAACTCGGGGCCTGTCCCACCAGAGCTGGGGAAGGGGAGGAGCAGGCATCACTCCCACCATCTGCTACAGGCAGCCCCAGCGCACTGGGAGAGCAGCTCCTAAAGCCATGTGGAAGTCCAGGCAGTTCCCTTACCCAGCTCCAACTGAAAGCACTCAGACCTGCACATGCTGTGGAGTTTGTAGTGAAGGCACTGAGCCAAAAACATGTTCAGGGCCTCTTCTACAGAGCTACCATATTACCCCTGATGAAGCTGCAGCAGACAGCCTTTCACACCTGCTCTGCTCAGCAAGCAAGCATCCCATTTGCTGCTTGGATATGTAGCAGTGGAAGGGCTGGAGGAAAACATACCCAGCCCCATCTCTCATTTCACCAGCACAATTTTGGGGTTGAATCTTACCCCAGAGCTTGCACACACCTAACATACCCTGCTGCTAGCTCCGATACTGATCGCAACAGGGCATGGGGGCAAGACTAAGCTACTAGTTGCCTGGGGCAGCTCCAAGCCACCAAACAGCAGCTCCAATGCTCTCCTCAGAAGGCAACATGCTTGTTAAGGCTCACTTCAAGAGCTAGCCAAGAGGCATGCGCTCCAGACTACAACTCAAGCCAAGAAGCTTACAGGCAAGCTCCAGAAGCCCAAAGTACTTGTGCACACCAGCATTGCCAGTCAGCAAATCTATGAAGGGCTGAGATTGCCACTGCTGGAGTATTTTCATCATTGCACCACCAATGGCTTTGAGCAGGATCAGATGCTTGAGAAGTCTGTGCCTTCCTTGTGCCCACACTTGTCCACTGTTACCTCCAGAGAGCAGGCAGGCAGCAGCCACAGCCCCTCAGGGTTGCTCCTGAGGCCATGATAAAACATCCTTCCCTGAGAGAAGTCAAGGGGAGGGTTTTGGGTGGTGCATGCCTGCTCCTGCAAGCCGCCTCCAGCACAAGACTGGAGGCTGCCCTGACCCACTTCAGTGCTAGCTGGATGCAAGCAGAGATCCTGGTTAGGTTCCTGTTCCAGTTACTCATCTATTTGCATCTTCTATTTTACAGCATCAGCGCAAATAAAAATAAATCTGTTTAGGAGAAGCTGTTCAAATGGGAGCTTTAAGAGGTGGATTAAGAGCAGCTTCCATTAGAAATCAATTGCAAACTCAGAGTTTTGATAGTTGTTTTACTTATTTGATACATATTTTATCCTTTTAAGGATCAAATACTGCTGCCACATGAGCAGTCTGCAGCTATTAAGTGCTCCCTGCTTTCTACTCCACCACACAGCTGGCTCTAGCCAGCAGTTGAGAAATCAGCCCACAGAGCGTGAGCAGCCCTTACTGAAACATGCTCAAGAAACAAGGGCCCATTAAGCATCCACACCAAGTGTCCTCAGAACAGCCCTACAAGAGCTAAGATGGCACGGGGCAGGCTTTCAGTAAGGCCATCTCAGGTACTCATGAAATACAGCTGCCACGCAGGAGACCATGCCAGTCAAGCCAGCTCACAGCTTCGTTCCCATACAGCATTATTATAATTAACCTCCACACAGACAGCACTACCACCATGTTTGTGCTTCCTGAACAGTAGGCAGGCTGCTCCAGAAGGACCACGGCTTAATGCACAGCTGCCACAAAAGCCTGTTTTCCTTTCAAGGCAAAGGACACTGAGAACACAGGGATTCAGGATCCCCACCACCACATTTGCTTGAATCAGGTGCAGGTCTGAGGCCAGCAAGAGATGGTCCGGCCTCCTTGCTCCAGCACAAACAGCCATACCACCAGCAGTACAAAGGAACCTTTTACTGGATTTTCCAGGCAGACTTGGGCTTAAACCTGAGTGAGACTGCAGGTGAGTTCTGATGAAGCAAGTCTCAGGGTGAAGTGCTCACTCCCTGGTCCTGAAGCTCCCCTTTCACTAGGGAGCAGGAAAAAATCCTCCTTGGGTACCCTGGTAACAACCTAGAGTTATCCAGATGCTGAGCTCTCCTCTATCGGAGTAAGTCTCTGAAACCTTCCTCTAGCACAAGGAGAAGGATTTTCATGCAGCCAAGCAGGAGTTGAGGGCACACCTAGGCAGCAACTGTTTACTGAAGCTGGTTGTCCAAAAGGCAGCCGGTAAGAGCACGGGGAGAGATGTGGACACAGAGAGGCACAAGGGAAAGCGCTATGGAGCACGCACTCGGCACCATGCTGCAGCACAGGTTAGCCTAGCAGCAAATTAAACAGCCAATGATAACAGATATCCAGGCAACTTCCCTCACCCAAATCCTCTGCCCCTCTAAGGTCTTCCTCAAGCTCTGCAGCCAACAACTCAAGACAACTGCTCAAAGGCAGCCAGCAATTTTCATGTTGTACTTATTAGCAACAGCTACCCCCATACTACTTAGCAACTCTCACTTGGGGGGGTTCTCAGGTGCCTGCCACCATATACACAGTATTTCCTGAGGACAGTGTGAAAACAGCCCCTCCTTGGGGAGCAGCTTGAGTCCCTCCTGCTGTTATTGAAAAGAAAGGCTAGGAGGCCATGACAACCATGCTTCCTTCTGTGCAACAGGTCTTTTCTTTCATCCTTCAGAGACAGGGTTTTGCCTTGAAGACTTCAGAGCGATTTGTACGCAGAGGCCTCAGCTATCTGCCAGGCAATGCACAACAGACTGCCTGCAGTTCTAGCCTAGCAGATTTTAAGCAACTACAGGTGATTAGCATGTTCACCCTTACTGCAGAAAAGTTGCTGTGCACCGGGAAGCAGGAAAACTAAAGGCTGAAGAGATCCAGCAGTGCTTCCCTACCACAAGCAGTTTCCCCAGCACCAGAGCTGTAACCTTGCAGGTTAGAGAATGAGACAGCAGCAGCCACCCCAGAGGGGGCACGGATGAGGCTGGAGCTGCAGCCTCGAGAGCAGATCCAAGACAAAGCTCGAATCTGCTGCTGCACCAGCAGCTTTAGGGACACACACCAAGCAGAGAGGCAGATACAGCAAGGTATCCAACACCATAAGAGCTCACCTGCTCAGGCTGGGCTCACCTAGAGAGAGGCTGACATCCTCTCTGGAAGGAGAGCTGATCCTTCCGAAAATGCCCTTGCAGGTTAGCATTGCAAACAGTGTTAACAGGCTGGTTCTAGGATGATTTCCCAGTGGGCAAAGTCTGCCTGTCCCACATAGGGTTAGGCTCAGCCTCCCAATGTAGGGCAGGACAGACCAGCCAGACCAAGCAGCTGGCATGCAGGCTAAAAAACCAGCCAGGCAGACCCAAAATCTGCACACTGATCTGCTTGTGTACTGCTGTCATCTGTTCTCCAGGCAAAAATTGGATCAAGACCCCATTTGCTTGTGCTCCTTGAGGAACAGGGCAGCAAAGGTAAAGGATACCATGAAGGGCATTCCCATCTCGCCACCTCTTAACCCCTCTCTGTCTCTGCAGAGGGATGAACTCAAAGGTCTTGATGCAAGCAGCTGCCTTAGAAGTGGAAGTGCTGCCTCAAGAAATACAGCTGGAGATGGCAGGTCTGGAAGTGTTCAAGGCCAGTTTCCTGCAAAAGCCCCTCCCCAGGCCACAGAGCAGGTTTCTGAGACTTGCTGAAGTATTTCCAGCCTGACAGATCTAGTGGTAGCAGTGGGTTTGAGATGCCTTGCCTGCGATGAGACAGCAGTTCAATCTTACAGCCAAATGAAGGCAACTTGAGCCTGCAGCGGCTGCCGTCTCCCGGCGAGGGTCTCTCCAGACACCAGCTTCAGGGACTGGCAGCGCATCCAGAATGCTCTCAAGGGCTAGGCACACCTTCTCAGCGCATTATGGTGCTGGACCCAGAAGGAAAACTTGTTCCAGGTAACCTTGTCTGGGTGCAAGGGGTTAAGCAGCCCTTTGGGAAGGAGGACATAGGCAGGACCAGCCTCCCTGCTCTCTGGCCTCCTCTGCCCTGGCAGCCACCTGATCCCACCGTACCAAGCTGCACGGTAACACCAGAAGGATTTGGAACCACAGGTCCATCCCAGGCTGAGCACTCCACACTGGCAGGGACTATGCAGACAGGAGAGGAGGTCCCAGCTCATCAGTACACAAGCACAGGCACTTGCAGGGGACCACATCAGCAATATTTTTAGCCCAATTGTTAGCTTTTTGGTTTGGTTTTTTTTTTGCATTTCCACCCTTCCAGGCACCTCCCTGTGCATCTGTGCAGCTGAGTCACTGCTGGAACCTTCCAAACGCTTGGGCACCAGGGTGCTTGGCAGCACCATCCCTCCCCAGCCCCTAGTGACAGCCCAGCTCTGACACAACCTCACCTGCTCTCAGGACACCCTGACAGAGACCCCAGCCCTTGGGGTTAGGCCAGCAGCAGCCTCCCAGGCCTCAGCACTGGGCATCAGGAATACCCAGACACAGTAGCATCCTCCTCATGTCCTCCCTCTTTTTGTCACACTTCGGCCAACTGGAAGCATCAGCATCTGCCAACTCCTCAGATCTGTATGGCTTTCAGGCAGAGGAGCACTCCTTTGCCACCTGGAAAGCGTTTTGCAGCCTTTCGGAAGATGCTCCTGAACTACAAGATCTCTCCTCCCAAGGAGCTCCACATTGCCACTCCAGAGTCTTCACAGAGGAGAAAAAGATGAGGTTCTGCAGACGTGGGAGGTGTGGGCAGGCTGAAGCAATACACCAGCTGTGCACCAGCCTGTCACTTCTCCAGCCAGCCTACAGCATCCCCACAGCTCTGAGCAGGAGAGTAACAGCAGCCCAGGCCAAGGAACCGCTCCCAGCCCAGCTGCTGCACACTCAAGGAGGGTGGGATTGGGAGGGAGAAGATAGGCTCAGGACCACAACACCCCCAGCTGTATAGCCCTAGGCCCTCTCTGCACAGCCTCTGAAGGCCAGAGGCTCCTCTGTTGAAGCAGCACAAATACATTTGGGCTGGTTTTATGCCCAAATCCCCCCTCACATACCAAGGAGAATACCATGAGCAAGAAGTGAGGAAACAGGCCTCTCCAGAGAGTATTGGGTGCCATCTTCCAGCAGCTGTTGCCACAAGTTGTCACAAACACCCACTGGGTGCAGAACACCTGAGCACAAGGCAGCACCCAGGGTTAGATCCTTCCTACCACTCTTCCCAGGCCTCTGCAGCAGGCAGGAGATCCAGCACTACGCACTGCAGTCAGCAGGGGCATCTGATACCAGATACAGCCTCTGTGAGCAGAGAGGTCACCAGAGCACCTTCAAATCATCTCCAAACAAATCTCCCTCCTGCAATCAGAAGCTCCTCCCCACTCGACAGTGAACCCCACCACCACCACAGTCCACCCAGCCCCACTGCCCAACCTCCGAGGCACAAAGCCTGCCACAGGCTTGTGTGAGGGCTGCTCGCCTGGCCTGCCGGAGCGCTGCAGAGGCATCTGCACCTCTGCCAAGACAGCCTGGCAGGAAGCTGGCCAAGAGCATTGGAGATGGCTACAGCAGATCAGGTGGGGCTGGGACAGCCACACATAGCAGCCGCCTCGGTGTGCAACAGCCCTTGTTCTGCAGCACCATTGTGCACCAAGCCCCAGGTGTTGCGGTTGTTAGCAGCAGCAGAACCATTCAGTGTGGATGTTGCCTGCTTTAAGTGCGCTCTTTATATTAAAGACCCTATAACAGAGGTTTAGTGCCCCATAGCTTGCTAACAAGCATAGGGGGCTCAGTGCAGAGCTCTAAGGCACCTGCCCAGCCCACCACACACCAGTAACTTCCCTTTCTCCCTCCTCCTTCAAGGTTTTGACCAGCAACGAAAGGAGGACAGAGAGTGCGTGGTATTCCCTGGTTCGTTAAGGGAAGCCCATAGGACCACGTGCTTAAGCAGAGCAAGGCTTAATAAAGCTACCGCAGCCTGACTGCAAGCAGGCCCTAAGTGCCTGTGCTAGGGCCGACACGCAAGCCTGCACGCTACATCTTGCAAAAATTAGATGTAGAAAGTTGAGTACACTGCGCTGATGAAGCTGTCATTTCAAACTCCACTACCCCACAAGTGATTTTTGTTTTACAACCCATCCAGCAATTCAGGGCTATGTCCCAGAAGCTCTTCCTATCCCGAGAGCAGCATCCCCTGGACATCAGAGGTGGTCGATAGCACACCCTTGCCCCCCCTCCCCACAAACATCTACATGGGCAAAGCACACTGCCCAGGCCACCCCAGAAGCTATCTACATTCCTGTCAGCACCAACTTCACGCCTGGGGCCTCCTGTGTCACCCAAGTCTGTGCAGAGATGCACTACCCTTTTAACAAAGCAGCAGCGTGCTGCTATAAAGGGATGAGTTTCTGTAGCAACCAGGCTGAACTTGTACAAACTCTGCCAAAGCACTAGATCTTTCCATGGACTAATACTTGAACGAACACACCATCATTTGCAAAACTGTTTTTTACAGCCCTTAAAGACCGGGAAGTAAACTCTTCCCCCTGCTCTGTCAGCAGGCCGCAAAGATGCATTAAGTTTGCGCACACCGCACCCCTTTCTCCTCCTGCAGAGAAAGCTGGTGTTTCTAGAAGAGTTAACTGAACCCTGCATCACTCTGGGTGAAGCACCCAGCACCCCAAAAACTCCCCATCTGATCCCAGCTGCAAAGCCAGACCGGAGAGGATTGAGGGGGAAGGGCAAACCAGCCAGCAGCGCGTGGCTGCAAGCCCACACCCTGCCGATCACGTAGGTTTGCGCTGGACCAAAAGAGTTAAAGCAAGAAGCCATTCCACTGCATCTCCAACCCACTGCTAGGAGCAAGACCGCTATTTCTAGTTGAACGTGGGAGTGGAGAAGAATCCCTCCAAGTCTTCCACCCAGCCTGCAAGCTGCCGGCTGAAGTTGTTAGTCGGGTGCCGGCTGCACATACCACACCCCACAGGCAGAGTTCAGCAGGCATCGCTGCCGTAGCATAGGAGCAAGTGGTGCTGCCTGGACTTTTGCGGTTGGGCAGGAGGGGTACCCCTGCCAGCACGCGCACCCCTGCCTGCAGAGCTACCTGCCACCGGGGATTTTCTCGGGCTGCCGAAGTTCAGCCTCACTCCCACCCGGCGCGTTCAGCCTCCTGACACCACACCCCCCACCCACTCCCTCCAAACACAGGGAGAGCATTTCTCCTAGTCTCTCAGCGAGGTTATTCCTCCACCAGCATTACAGCTGCGAGAAAAACATAAGCCTGGGCACTTCTTGTCTGCAGTGAACTGACAGCAGAGCAGAGGGGGCTGTGGCACAGCCAGCCACAGCCTCCCCAACTAAACAGCCACATTACACAAGCATTACGGGTCAGAAGCCCCCATCATTAACTGCCAGCACCTCGTTACACAAGCAAATCTCACCGCATTAGCTTTGAAACAGCCAAAAATAAAAAGAATCCAACAACTGTTGCTGCGTGTGTCAGCAGACTCACCGGACTGTGTGCTGGTTTGCGCTGCAGCGTCAGAGTCCTGGGTGCTCCAGGGTCTGTCCCACCCTGTCAGGTTGAGGGACTGCAGGCCAAGGCACAGATCATTGGTGTCTGGGAGGCCACGGGAAGACTCTTGCGTGGACGTGGGGAAAAGCATCCTGCTTGCCACTGCTTCTTCAGAGTCCTGGAAGTCTGCTCAGATTGAGAACAAACAGAAGCTTGAGAGTTCAGGGCTGCTTTTTTCTTTTTAAAGAAAGGAGTTTTCCAAAGCGTTAAGCCCTGAGCCAGGTCTCGTGCCGCTCTGAAGCCACGGCTTCTGCAACTGGCAGTTGCACCCCAAAAGGGAGGGCTACCATATGTCCAGAAACCAGCCCCCCACCCCCCTCAGCCCCTCCACCTTCCTATCCCGTCTGCATTACTGACTGGGTCAGCATGTGACCAGGCTGCTGATGCTTACTGTGCTGACAGTGACGTCACTCAGCCATGCAAGGGAACTGCATCAGCTCTTACAAAATAAGGTAAGAAGGATAAGATTTCCCCCGAAAGACAAGACAGCAGACAGAAGGAGAGAGGTGCAGCTCCAGTAAATCAAGGGAGGCAGGCAGCACAAAAGCAGGGCTCCACAATACGGCACAGCAGACGACAGGCTTGAGGCAGCGATCCCCCCAGCAACGACGACAGCAGCAGCAGCGACAGAGCAGACAGTTTTAGTGCTACCCAGCTCTCCTGTCCCCGCCTCCCTCCACCCACAAAACCCAAAAACACTTTAGTCCTGGACAGACTCCAGCTGCTGGCTCCAATTCAGAGCCCAATGCAAAGCTTCGCAATTCTGCTAGCATAATCTATTTGGTTCAACTTGGCCACTGTGCCTCACTGACTCTGCATTGTTTACCACTGAGTAACAAGTATAACCTTCAACCCCCCGCTACCCGAAGAGAAGCCCCATTATCCCGGGTCCAGCCCGAGCAGGCACATCACACTGGTACAGGGAGAAGAGGACCAGCCAGAGGGCAGGACCCACTTCACATCAGGAATTTTTCGTGGCCTGTTTACCTTCCGCCTGCCTGGTCGTCCCCCCCTCCCCTTTCCCAGCCCTCCCCTTCCCTGCGGGGTGTTCACAAGCCTACGGTACTGGAGACACCGGATTCTTGCCTCGGTTTAAGCCTGTGCCAACAGCCTAAGGAAACGCAGCAGGTTCATAGTCTGAGAATTCCAGTTTAATGCGAGGATCTGGGGGCTGATGAAACCACAAGATGCTCAGCTGTGTTACCCAAAATCTGAGTCAGAGGGCATTTATAAGCCAGCTACCAAGCAGCAGCAGCTGTCTCCTCCTCCCCCTGCCCCCACACCCTCCCACTGTGCCATCAGATGTACACCTCACACACACCGCTCTGGCTCTTCAGCAGGGCGCTGCAGCGACTCCAGCCTGTCACGTTATCCCTCACGTGCAGCCCCGGCCATCCCAGACAGCCTGACGGCATTCCTGGACTCCTTTGCCACATCCATGGCCACATCCCGTGCCACTCGGTTGCCCATGACCTAGCAAAGCCCAGGCAAGGCCCGGCAGCAGTTGGGCACAAGACACAGACCGCTGCTGCCACCGGAGGTGCAACCCTCACCTTCACCCCACAGCAGTTTGGGGAGCAACAGCATTCCCAGATCACAGTGAGGGCTGAAGCACTGCTGTTGGGAGGAGACCAGCCAAAACCATACCTGCTGGCAACACACTGCCTTCCCCCTTGCCAGCTGCAGCCTCCTCCACAGCACTTCACCAGGATAGCTTCCACCAGGGCTTTTTCTCCCCCCTTCTACTCCCCTAGTAGTACGAGTACAAGCTGTAGTGCCAATTCAGTCACATTACTATCAAGCACCTGTAACAGCATCAAATATTCCTCCAAAAGATTCACACTGCATCTTCAGCAGGGTATTTCACTGCATTAATTCTTCCAGAATAGTTTTCAGATTGCTTGTTTTGGACAAGCCCTAAAAAACATTTATAATGCAGCTGTAGGGAAGAGAGGATAAAGGCACATTGCTCAGACATCTCAGTTCCCACAGCAACCATAACTTGCCCATATGAATATGTAACATTTCCGCATTTATGAAAATGCGGAAGCGCTGTACTCTAGCCCAGATCCCTGGCAGTAGGAGACTACCTTCTCTTTGGGGACCAGGATCTTGCTAGGTTTTATGCCATCTTCAAGATTAATTCCCACCAAGCTTCCTCTTCTGGGAAGCATGGACACAGAATACCAACAGACAGCACTGATCAAGTCCCGCCCAGAGTCCCTGACCCAACATCTTGGATGAAACCCATCACTGAAGAAATAAGGAAAACAGGGAACAAATTCATCAGCAACAGGAAGCACTCACTCTACAGCATCCAGCCACATTTTCCCTAGCTATCTACATTTTTCAGGAAATAAGCTCCTCCATTTTGTTGAAACCAATCAGACTCAAGTTCAAGAGATCTATGTTCCCCTCTGATGGCTTCAATCTACATTAAAGACAAGCTCCCTGCAATTCAGTTACGGGTATAACTGCTGAAGCACAGAGTAGAATTTGCTTAGATAACCAGCATTTTTTAATTAGACCTTTTCCCATCCAAAGCAAAGAGCCAGCACAAGCCTGCTTCCCCTTTAACACTCCCAGCCACATTGAAAGGTGGATATAGGTCATCAAGCAAAAACACTGACTTAAATAGAATTCAAATGGATTTCTGGAATAGTTATTTTCAAATTCAGAGCCTGGAAATTTGTTACAAAGCAATCAATTGTTGATGGCAGACAAAACTAATAGGATACTGGGGCAGGAAGAATTAATCTCCTACAAAAATTCAGTCTGAAGAGTCACAACCTCAAGTTATTTGTAAGTAAAGATCTACCAAATATTAAATCGTTTCACTTTGCAGCCTGACACAGCCCAACCCAGCCCAAATGCTTTGCTGCAGAGTTTTCCAAGCCCCAAGAACCAGCACAAGTCTTTCCAACCTGGATTTTTCCCTGGAGTTGCCACAGGAAGCCAACCATCCTGGCAGAGGGAGCCGCACTGCGCTGGGCTTGTGCCCGAGCATCTGGGAGAGACCGAGCTCCCGCCTCCCGAGCCGGTTAGGTTTGGTTTCAGCAGCATCACGAGAAGCAAGTCCTTAGTAAAATGCTCCCATGCAGGTCCCGGCACAGGCAGCTCTCCTGGATGACATCCTCCTGTCTGTCCAGAAGATCCCTGGAGCCAGGGTGCACCGCAGCACAGGCTGGACAGCTTTCCACACCACCTCCCAGATGGAAAGCTGCATTTTTCAGACTTCAAATGTTAGCATTGCATTTAAGACATTTCAAAGGCTTCTTAAAAGCTAAGCTCTCCACACAGTTCAGCTCTTCACCTACAGTTAAACCCTACCAGTCCAGCTGGCTTACGCAAGCTGCAGCCCCAGCCACTTGTCCCCACCCCAGCACTCCCTCCCTACTTACACCAGTTTAGGCAGGTGAGTTTCCACACAGGAACCCGGGCTGGGGAACCGATCTAGTTAAAACCAAGCCACCAGGAGTTAGTTTTAGCCTAGCTCATTCCCCTGATCTGGTATGCAGTATGGCTGCACCGACCAGGCATTTGAAACAGGAAAATATTTAGAAAATTACAGACTAAGCCTGCACACAGAGGACAAGCAGGGACTGGCACCAGGAGCTGCGACCCACAGGCAGTTTGCGGCAGGTAGGTTAAGGTAGCATGGGGAGAGCTGAGCACCTCTGTGCCATCAGATGGAGTCTTGAAAGGCAATGCTTCAACCAAGCACAACAATGTTCAGATGTTTGAGCCTTCCAGACCTAGGCCACTTGAAAAGGCAGCTAAAAATCCAGCTCATGGGTTTTACCTTAAAAAAGAGAAAAATCTAGAGAAAGGCAAACAGTTAAGCAAGCATGAACCAAACCAGCTAGATCCCACTCCTACCACCTCCGTGGCCACAAAGAGGTCTCACATGCTCATTTCTAACAGAGCATGAATACAGAGGAAGCCCCTCCAGGAATGAGGCCCCTGAGCATACAGGACAGGGGAAGGATAAGCACAACTCAGCTGTAAGCTCTGTTCGCTCACAAGAACCAGACTCAGCTACAAGACATTTTGTGCACAGCTACCTTGTGGACTAGAGCTCTGACCAAAGCTGAACTTCCAAACCAAATCCAGAGAAGCAAGAGGCAAGGTGAGCATTTCCACAGCCCTTGGGATCCCAAATCCCACAGAAGCAGCATTGCTTTGCCATTCACACCTCTTTACACCTCCAGTTGTAAAGGCTGGGAATTGCATCCCTGAAAATTAAGCTTCCAGTATGTTTTAGCACAAGACAAATCTTGAGCAAAAGCTTTTAGAGGACGAGATAATTGTATTCCTGAGAAACACCGGAGATCAGCAGGGGCTTAGGAAAGCTCTCATTAGGCATAAACCTACTAGTTACAAGCGGTTTTCCAGATACACAACTAAGCATCTTCCCTGTAATCTGAAAAATTTCCTCAAGTGGAGACATTTGCTGCTGCATGACCTGTTTCACAGCCACAGCAAGGAGTCTGCCTTACTCCCTTAGCCACAAACACTTGAACTGGCAAGCAACTACTTAAGAAACTAAAAGGGCACCACAACTTACTGCTTACTTAGAGCCTTACTGCTCTACCTACCTCTTCCAAGAGAAACAGTGAGGAACAGCCACAGGATTACTGCACCAAAACCTGAATGACAGAGCACATTACATCAGGGGACCTTCTGGTTCTTCAGCAACACCATCCAATTTGTAACAGCTGTAGAGTACAACAACTCCAGGCCAAGTCCCTGCTCTCTGCAGAAGAGCATCCACTGATCTGCTTCCATTTGCTGATCTGATGAAGAAACCCATTTACTAAAACTACTTTCCAGTACAGAACTGCATTGTGCCCATGTAGACAAAGACCTGTTAATGTAACACTTGCAATATAAAGGCCAAAAATCAAAGGCACTTCTGGGGCACACAGGTGTTGAATTACACTATTCTGGATGTGTGTACCAGGCATACAGTATTTATTTGGGCAAGCAGAATTGTTCTCAGCTGCCAGCTCCAGGTGAGCTCCAGCTAACAGCCTTGCTCTGCCTTTGGCACCCTGTTAACCCCACAAACTCCAGGCAAGCAGCACTGCATTTTGGCTCTCTGCATCTTACAACACTACCTCACTCAAGGCCACACACATCAGGTCAGCTGCATCCAGCACTGTCTGGCACATTTCCTCACAGCTGCAGGGCAGTGAAGAGCAGAGGCATTTACATTATAGTACCAGAGAGGACTTTTTGGTTGGCTAAACAAGTGATAGGTCATTAATTGACTGCAATTGAGAGCAAACAGGAAGCCCATTTAGTCATCAGCTAGCCTGGGTTTGCATTTGTCCTTCAGTTTTCCTTAAATAAAGCAGCCACCGAGAATCATTAGGACCTGACAGGCCACAACCAAGAGCCTTCACACCAAACTTGGCACCTTAAGCCACTCCCATCCACAGGAAGTCATTTAAGCATCTCCCATTTCTTCACACAATGGACTGTCAACTTACAGCAAAATAATGGCTGCTTTGTCTCAGTTAAATGAGCAGAGCTTAATGAAAGGGCAATCAATGCTGCTGGGACGTTTGGGGTACCTGCAACCCTTTTAAATCCATTTGTTTTAAGCCAGCATTGCTTTCGGTTGAAGCCAGTCAGCTTAACCAGCTGAGTAAGTGGGCATGCAAAGGCTGAAGAGGGAGCTTTACTCACTGTTCTACTTAATTAAGCTGGAAGTTGTGCCTATAGAACAGGCTGATTTCAAAAGCTGGTTTAGGGGTGTTTTTTTAAAAAAAATCTGGTAGCAGCACCTTCCACCCAGCAAGGCCCAGCTTTAAAGCCTGGCAAACAGACCAACTGCTACCTTAAGAGGTTGGCTTTACATTCTTATTCAGATTAGCAATGAACATGCAGATCAGCTTTAAATTTGGGAGAGGAGAACCACATTTCCTGTGGAACAGTTGCTCAAGGACAGGTTGCACTCCAGCAGCACTGGCAGGAGTTGAGCTGGTGGGAGATGCCGACTCCTGCCTCTGGTCACAGGCACATTTTCTCCACTACCACACTGAAAGCCTCTAAAGGTTAACGTCCACACTACACACAACCTTGCTGAGGAAGTTGTGCCTTTCTGCAGAGAGGACTGAATCAGCCTGAAAGGCAGGTGTTTTGAAGCACCATGCGATCCTGTCCCAGAAGTTACCAGACAGGTTCTACAATTACACCTTTCACCACACTGCTGCACTGTACCCTTGGGTTTGGGCTAGCAACCTAAGCCCAGGCTTGGGAAACTCCTGGAGCAAGCACCCATGAACCACTGCCATGGTGGTCAAGCTGGGCCTGATGACTTGCATCATTTTGACAAGGCAACTAAGTTCACCAAGGATTATCATTAACTGCAAACTGATCTTTACAGAGATTTAACATTAGGTATGGCAAGCTAAATCTCCAGCGGCAGTCCCTTCTGCTACGCAGCTCTGCCCAGATCTGGATAAGTCTCCAGCTGTGTCAGATCCAGGACTGCTGAATAAGCTTGTTCTCTCACATTGCTCAGACTGCACTGATCTCTCCTCCACACCGTCTTGCTGTGCACCTCATCACACCAAGTAAGGTGTCTCCACACGTGTTTCCCCAATAGCATTAGTGAAAGGTCACGAATTTCTGCCATCCCTTCTCCACCACATGTAATCCTCTTAAAGCTGAAAGGGGCTTCTTACACACAAGTCCAATCCAGGATAAATTTAGTTTGACCTGAGGAAGACAACTGAAAGCTTGAGGGACTGTGAATAGACTAAAGTACAAGCATTTCCCCTACTGGAATAAAATATCTCCCCCATGCTCTCCCACCAAAGAGTTTAAGTTGTAAAAAGGTAGTCCTTTCACCTGCTACAGCTACTACCTTTAAGAGAGGATCTCCAGGCTCATTAAGACTGCCCAAGCTACCAGTTTCATGACAATACAGCCCAGCTACAATACATAAGCTGTCCCTGCACTGAGTAAAAGCACCAGAGGCTCATGAATTCTTCAGAAGTGATTTAACAAGACGCCACATGAGATCAAGGGTCTCTGCTCCATCAGTCACCTACCCAGAAGCCAGGCTCACTGTAAGCAAGATGCTGAGCCTGCAGAGCATGTTCTTCACTCAAAGGCATGGCAAACAGCTCCAACAGCCTGCTTCAGGCTCTAAACCATCTGCCCAGCATAGGGGGCTGTTAGGAGTTATATTCTGAATTTTAGCAATCAGCTGCTCAGCCTTACAGCCATCAGGGGGATGAATTTCAGCAAAAGACTGCCACAACCTCTAGGCCAGGGTCCAAGGGCTAAAGCACTTCCCCACATGCAGATTGCAGCTGTCCTTGCTGACAGCACCAACATTTTCATGGAAGATGCTCATTAGCAACACATTAAACAGAAGCAGCTCATGCACTTTTCTGACCCAGAGACAGAGGAAAGCTTGCATAACTGCTGCATTCAGGCCCTCGTTACCTACCAAGACGTCCTGACTGACACTAACGAAACGAGGACAGGACTGCAAGCAGACTAATAGCTCTGAACTGCCGATGCACTGGCAGATGCTGACTCATCCACATATTTACAGCTGATAACTGCTGCCCAGCTGGGGTAGCTCAGGTTGTGCTCTATTCAGTCTCTTGTACAGCCCAGAAGCACCTTCTGAAAAAGATCACACATTTCCATTAGCCTAAAGAGTGAGGGCACTCAAGGCAGCCACTTCTCTCGCCCTGGCTGAGCAGTGCCCAACATCCCTTGGGAAGTGAGCAAGCCTCTTTCCTCCTGCCACCGCAAGCATTTTGTGCCACTGCACAAGGGATTTGATACAAGCTAAAAGCCTCCTGTCATGTTACCTAATGCTGAGCAGGGCCCTCACACCGGTCCCCACACTGCACAAGCGGCTGTGCCAGCAGCCAGCACATAATTGTGAGACTGGCCCTCAACTGCTATGTCAGGAACAAGAAAGACTGCTTAGCATGTCCCAAAAAGCACAGCTGTGGTTGTCCTGCAGCAGAAATAGTGTTCACTGGAAGAAACCTCCTTTTTTCCCAACATGCAAGTCCCACCACACTTGTCCTACCAGAGGTCCTCCATAGAAGTTACTCAACAACAGCCTGAAACAAGCACAGTTTAACACCACTGAAGGGAAAGTCACCCAGTTTCCAATCAAAGCACCACTTCTCAGTATCTCCACACCAGGCAAGACCCTCTGCTCCAGACATCCATAAGAAATACGGCAGGGACTGACAGACCAAGCAGAGATTTACATGCAGCAGGCCAGTAAGCAGGTTCATTTCATTGCCAGGTGAACACCCCAGTCACTTAGAGAAGAGCTTTAGAAGTTTAGAAGACAGTACTGCAAGTTAAAATTGATGTGCCAGCTCTAAGCCCAGACCTAAACTCAGACCTAACCCATATCTTCACAGGGTGAATCTGCTCTAGTGGGCAGGTATAGTTCCTTTATCAACTAGGTTAACTTTGGCAAGTAAGCTGAAACTTAATTAGGAAACATCCCCATTTCAAGTTATAAACAGACTATGAAGGGCTACACCTGAGCTTTCAACAAGGCAGCCAGAAAAAACTCCTTCATGAACTCAATGTAAGGAAATGAAGGAAAATACTTAAGTTTATTTCTCCTTTACACTTCCACTGCGCCAAGATCAGATACAACAGACTACCACTGTTCTAAGGGACAAAAAAACATCTAAACAGCTCAGTACAACAGCAAATCTCTAAAAATGCACCACTACCCACACCACTGACCTGAATTAGTTAATATTCACTATGCAACTGCTCAGGAGTAGCCAGTATATCCTCCAATACTGTTTTACTAGGCACGTTTCAAGCAATGCTGGCTATAGATCCATACCTCGAAGCGAACAATTCACTTCCTCTGGTATTTCTGCAGTGCCAGCACAGGATCACATGGCCAGATCAGCCCCTGGTCCACAGTGCTAAGCCCTTCAAATACCCAGGGAGATTAAGCTGCACTGGAAGTCATCTGGTAGCAGTCATTTTGCTAGTCCAGAACAACGTTGCACTGCGCAAGCGTCAGTCTGACCCACAGGATGCCCAGACACCTGTCTGCAGCTTTATATTTTTTTTACACACATTTTATTAAAACTCATCAGATTATCCATGAGCACAAGACAACCCTGTCTCCAAGTGACTGCAAGGAAAGCTTCTCCACCTACAGCAGCCTGCAAGGTCACCAGCAGATGAGGTTTTTCCCTTTTACTTCCCCACTTTGTTTTGGGACAAGTCCAGAGGGTCAGTTTGTTTCCAATAGCAGCCAAAGTGTTTATTGACCCTATAATTCAGAGGCTGGAGGAGCAACAGCAATCTCTTTCAAGTGCCCAAATCCTTGGCACAAGTACCACTGCACAGAAGCGCGCTGGCAAGAGGAACATCAGGCACTGGGCAGGTACATTCACTGGCAGATCTTGCCTACTGTAAAGGGACAAAAGCACATCCTTCACTTACATAAAAATAAGATTGGACCCAACACTCTTTGCTTTGGCATGGAGCCTTCTGTTTTGAGGCAGATTGAGTGCAAGACAGCAGAATATGCCCACTCCCCTCAGCCCGCAGGAAGCAAAACTTGCAGCACCGATTTCCAAATCCCAAGCTCGCTTTGCAAGAAAGTCTTCACCTACACTTACTGCTTCAGTGTGCTCTTAAATACACAATTAAATGACCTGTAGCCAGCACAGTTATTGAAAATTCTTTTGCATTTTTAACATATGCAGCAGATCAACCATACTAACCACTAACAGATTAATCCTGCCTCTAGGAGAGGCAGACTGTAAAGGAGTCTGCTGGAACTATCTATGCCTGAAGTTGGCAGGTCAGGCAGCGAGAGCTCACGTCCTGCCCACGCAATGATCCACGGCACCACAGGGAGCATAAGCAAACCTTCCCGGGCACCTCTGCACTGCCAGGGAATACTTGGGTTATCCATTTCAGGCACACAAATGAAGCCCCAGGTACCAAAACAGCATTAACCCTAACTCCAAGCATCTCTCTGCTCACAAGCACGTGACAACCACCACACCACCGAGAAGCACCACCACATGTTTGCTAGGTCCCACCAAGCAACTTGCCCCTTCCACCAGCCCCAGATCCTCAAGCTCGCCTCCCACCCAGCCAAATGCATCACCTGGCAGGATGTCACTTTTGCTTTTTGTGACAGGCGTGGTGCAGACTCCACTGAAATCCAAAGAATTGTCCAACATGGCATTTATTCGGCGGAATATATCTGCATTGCTGCAAGTGGAAAGTGCAGGGGCATCTGGGCAATCCCAGCAGTCTTTTACACTCCTCCCAGTATCTTCTTTCTGGTAAAAAGAACAAGCATTAGTGTCAAGCTGGCTAGTACTCACCACCCGGCTTTCAACACATTGTGGAAAGTCTGGATTGCCTCCAATACTCATATTAGCTTTAGCTCCAGGTCTTAGCAACACTCAAGCACAATTCTTGGCATTAAAGAAACAGTTAAGCAAACAGGTCAGCACAGCACATCAGACCAGGACTGCCCCAGCCACAAACAGGTACCAACTCACAACAGCTGGGATGAACTTTTAACTAAGAGCCACAGCACCCAAACTAGTTTGGTTGCCAACACAAGCTCCCTGCTGCTTTCCTCCAGCACATAACACCAAAGCAGAGTTCTGATTAAGAGGCACATGCCTTCTCTCCAGAATCAGCCTCCTGGCACTGGGGTACAAGGGGGATGATGTTCATGGTCAAGGCAGCCACAGTAGGTCCTCCTGTGCACAACAGAAGAGAGCACAGCTCACTACCACCCATGTTTGGGAGCTCTGAACAACATCTTGGAATGGCCCAGGTCAGCAGCCACACAATCACTTCAGAAAACAGGCTTGCAGAAAAAACATGGCTTCCCAAAAATAGTCCCAAATCCTGATGCTTCCCTTGGAAAGAGATCCTGATCTTCCCTTTAGGTAGCAGCTCCTGACCACACTGGGAAGTCACCCCAAACCAGCTCTGCTTTAGCATAACCCCCCCATGTTATGTTTAGCATAACACTGATCTACCGGCATAAAGCTTTTGGGGCCATCCTACACGAGCCAGAGCTCTTTTAAAGCTTCCCCCACATGAAAAAGATCAAAACCCTCCTGCTTTCTGGAGCTGGTCCAGAAAACCAGCAAGAACAACTGCTTCCCCAGCTCTGCTCACAAGCCACTTTCACATCTAGGCTTGTTTTGATGCAGCTGCACAACATTCAAGCCTCTGCCAATCTAGAAGCCACTAAAACTTAATCTCTAACCAGCATTTTTGGACCAAGGGCAGGTCTTCCTGCCACCCAAAAGCCACTGCAGCAGAACTCTGCTCCTGAACATGCTGAGCAAACAGTATGGCTATCAAGACACACATTAAAGAGAAGAGCAGGAAGGCACAACCTCGCCAGCCTTGGCCTCCAGAGCAGAACCCTTGCCATTAAGCAAATCGAGTTAGAGCCAAATTCAAAGAACTGAATTGCAGCGAGACTGGCGAACAAGCCCCTGCTACTCCAAGACACACAGAAGCCTGTAGCTCTAAATTGGGGCCATTTGTACCTGTCAAGGAGACATTTAATATATCTACCTTTTGGACGCATTCCTGCAAGAGTTTTGGGCCTGACTTCCCCCACATTTCTCCTCCTGCTTCACCCACTAGCAAGCTTGAAGCACCGAGCTGGTTTTACTTTCATATCATCCCTTGCTGATCTTCCCAGTACATGGCCTGTGGCAGAAGGCAGCTCTAAGCTGCATTTCACAGAGACATGGGAACTTTAGTCCAGCCCAAATACACACACACACTCCCCCATCGTTAGGAGCAGTTTTACTCCACAACACATGATCTGATACTTTCCTCCACATATGCGAGCTTCCCCCCCCCCACTTAGCTGAAAAGCAAAGGAAGCCCTATCCTGAAAGCAGCAGGAATAAACCACTGAACTGTCAACTCACAACACTGCCTCCAGGCAGGACCGGAACAATTGATTGGGGATTTCAGCCCGTTTAAGGCTATTAGCACCTATTCAGCACTGGGGTCCGGGCTCTTTGGCCCACCCCCAGATAAGGTCCTGGGACTCTTGCAGGCACAATGCAAGAGCATTTACAAGCCAAGAGTAAAACAGGTGGGACTGAAAGCAAGCTTCAGGCAAGAGCAAACAGGCAGAGCAAGCCTTAAGTCATCTTTATAAAAAGCAGCTGAGGAGTACAGAAGCTCAATTTAAGAAAGTATTGCCAGTCATCTTTAATAAAGAAATGCCACATCAGGCTGCTTTGGCACAAGTGTGAAACTCCATATTCTACTCCTGTTACTGCTAAAGAACCACTTACAGCAGGAGGCAAAGCTTTTCCCTGAGAGTCTGTGCTAGCAAGACAAAAATAAACTCGAGCAGCAAACCAAATGCCTGACCCGTTCCTGCTCATTTACCATTTGATGCTTCCCACAACCGGCAGCACCAGTCCTGCTACAAACAAGAACAGAAAACAGCAAGAGCATCACCAAGCATTTCCACAGAAATTCCTTCCACTTACAGAGCTTTTAACCTTAAGACTGTCAGGGATATCCTAGAGATACTGCAAGCATCCCAGACACAGGAGCTGGCATCCAACCCCTCGTAGGAAGGGACTCGTGTCTCTATACCTTCCCCTGCTAAAGCTCACCCTCCTGTCCCTAAACCAGAGATACTCCTTTGAGGAGAGCTCTGCAGGTCTCCAAAGCACGCAGGGCCCAAACCATTCAGCAGCCTGGATGGTCCAGCGGAAAGAGTTTGCAAACATGTAGCTGGAGAATACGCCCATACCCTTTAGTCTCAGAGTTAATACCACAGCACAGGGAAATACCACGCCTGAGGCTGCGTCCTCCAGAACCTGCTCGACTCCTGCATCCCCAAGCCAAGATAAGCAAAGGAGCACTCTTGAGCCCAGCTAGGATTAGCTTTCAGTGCTCCATTTTGAAGGATTTTGCAATAGTTAAACACATGCTGCCTGCTCAGGCTTCTCTGGAAGTCCTCCGTGCAGCGGCAGCTACAGCCCAGGCTTGGAGCTGGTGACGCCCTCTGCTTTCACCAAGGCACAAGTCCAGGAGCACCGGTGGGTCCTTCTTCCATAGGCCTCAGCCATGACCTGGAACATTCTGTCAAACACCAAGGTATATAACCAGTGACCCAACAACAGCCATTCTCAGCTGCTCCTGCCGGCTACATGCACAGTCCCAGTGCAGAGGAGGGAGCACCATTTTATCAGCATGGCCAGTGGATGAACAAGTCAAAACAGAAGTGTGATCCAGCTGACAGGTCATTTAAAGTCATCAGGAGTCAAACACTGCTTCCTGATGCCTGGTAAAACACCCAGTCTGTTTAAGAGCTGGGAGTTTCTAGGGTTGTTCCTAGATCAGAAACAAAGGCAAGCAATTCAGTTCCCTGCAGTAGGCATGCAGGGCCACAGAGCAGAAGATTTAAAGGCTTCAGGTTAAATCATTGTGGTAAATCTGGAACACAGACCCAAGAAGCATCACACACAAAGATGCAGCAAGGTGAATCTGAGACAGGAGTACAGCCCATCACATCCTGGCTCAGCTAAACCCTTGTCCAAGCATGAAGATGTGTCCCCAGGAGGTCTCTGAGGTCTCATGGAAGACACTATCAGGCTCCAGACACCTCTAGCACACCAAACAAAACAGAGTGAGAAAGGGAGCACCGGGCTTGCTTTGAAATAGAGAGAAGTTTCCACTCCCTCACAGTAACAGAAACACAACACAATGAGCCTTACCACCATGGTAGAGCATTTTTGTTTGCTGGCTCTGCATCAAGAAGCCAGCAGCCGAAGCACAGCAGCTGTCAGGTCTCAAGTTCACATCCCATCAGCCCCAAGCAAACCCCATGGCTGCAGCCTGCAGTTTACCTGCTGGGGATCCCACTCCAGAGACCCACGGGAAAAAAACCCACAGCAGCTCAGTTGGTGGAACAACATAAGCCCATGCAGCAAAAGCCACCAAATGTGTCCAAGGTAGGTGGAAACAAAGGCACCTCCGCAGCCCCGAGGCAGACACACCTGGAGGAAGCCTACAGATAATGAAGTCCCAGGGCTAGGCAGAACCCACAGCATCACAACAGCACTGGCACAGGATTAGGATATCTTAATCCTTAGGGAAGTCATTAAACACAGCTCAGCTGCCGGTACAGCCAAGACGTGCATTAGCTCCTGGGCACGCTCTGGAGTGGGCAAGGCTCATCCACCTCAGCTACAACGCGGCCTTTGCTTTTTACATCTTTCTTAGAAATCCCACTTGGGCAGCCATGCTGATGCACGAAGGGGTTCTCAGCACTGCAGCTACAGCCAAGAGGGCCTTGAATCCCAAGACAAAATGTAAGCTGCTGTCAGTCTCAACATGATCAAGCCAAGATGGCTCCATACTTTGATCAAAGGCAGCTCTAAAAGTCCTTTTTTACTGGTATGTTTTGCTTGACAAGCTGAAGTCAGCTACACTGATATAAAGTATGATATTGGTGTAACTGTTCCTACCAAGGAACACCACTAACAAAGCAACAAGCTCACACATCCAATTCATCCCAAACAGGCTTAGACTAGGCTGTATCAGCTCTGCTTAAGCAGCTCTCCCAGGGTTTACTCTGTGTGGAAAGGATCTTGAACACACCTGGCCAGAATAAAGCCTGGAAGGCATTTTAATGGCATTATTTTACAGGGGAGCATTGACTTCAGAACACCATTTTTGCCCAAACTCCTGTTTTTAAAGAAGCTTCCCTGTCAAGGCACCTACTTTTTGGGGTTTTTTTGGAACAAAACATTTTGAAGCTATCATCCAAGCAGCTTTGGAAACAAGCAATATCACAGCTGCTTGTTTCAGCACATTATCAAAGCAGAATAAGGTTTTAATCGGTTTAGGGAGACTGTTCCAGTAGAGAAAAACTGCAGCAAAGCAATAGTATTCTGAAACTCCTCAGAAAACACAGCTCCCACCCTTTGCACAGCTCTAGCTGGAGCCCCTCACCAACGCTCCAGCTGCCAGCACACATGGTTAGCCTCTCACCAAATCAGCCACAACAAGCATTAACTGGTTTTCAGCTGGGGAATACTGAAGGGTAAAAAAAAAAAAGAGATCTTGTTTTTCAGAAGACTTGTCTCTTGACTCCGCCAATACAGCACAGCATTAGGGACCAAGTCTCCTGGGTCACTACCAGAAGCCACTCTTGCTAGGTGGAGCTTGCAGCCACCTGGTTTAAGAGTAAAACAGCCGCTCAGTTCACTTTGCACGCTAAAGAGCGACAAGAGTTTAGAAGCTCTCACCAAGACTATGGATTCCTGCCCAGGCCAAAACGCATCCAACCATCACGAACCAGAGCTCAGCGCCTCCAGCTCGGCTGCCCCCCCGCCCCCGCCTCCCCACAATAACCTGGGACGAGAGCAGACACAGGCACCACTTGCTGGTTGGACTGGGACCACTGGGTTTCCTCCAGTGAGGGCTCCATCCCTGAAGGCAGCACCGGTTAGTCGAAGGGTTGCCCGAGGTGAAGCTGCCCCCGAGCCCCTTGTCCCCTCGGGGGGCAGCTGCCGAGCCTCAGGACTTTGCTCCGCGGAGGGGCCCCCCCCGGGGCCGGGCCCGGCGGAGCGAAGGCGGGATCCCATCCGTGTTCCGCCGCCAGGCACGGCAAAAGGGCGGGAAATCACCTCAGCGCCGCTCCCCACCCCCCCCCCCCAATCACCCACCGCCGCCAACGTGTGAAACCACGTGACGGGGGCGGCCTTAAAGGGGCCGCGCACGCCGCCTCCCGCCCTCGGCTCCGTGAGGCACCGGGACCGCCGGCACGTGTCCCGCCCGCACCCCCCCGCCACCCCCCTCACCGGCGGGAAGGCCATAGGCGGCGCTGCGGGCGGGCGGATCCCAGAGAGGAGGGAAGCGAAGGCAGCGGGCAGCCCTGCCCGCCCCGCCGGCTTTTATGGGCCGCCGCCCCGCCGGGGTGCGGGGGGGTGTGTGCGCGGGGGCGGGGGGGGGGGGCGCTGAGGGGAGGGGCCGAGGCGCATGCGCGCTGCCCACGCCCGCCGCGTGGCGCACCCCCCTCCTCCAATTACTCCTCCTCTATCCCGGCGTGCACCGCGCGGGGTGTCGGGCGCCCGCCGGCTGCCGCGTGGAGGCAGCGTCTCTCCCCTCTCCTCACGACGCCCGGCGGCGGCTTGAGGCTCCGCGGGGCCGCCTCAGCCCGGGCGGCTCCCCACTCGCAGGCCGTGGCGCTCGCTGTGCTCCCTGCGAGGGCAGCGGGCCCCCCGAGGGATTAAAGCAGGCCCCCCACGGGGGATGGGGTGATGGCGGCCTTGCCAGCTCCCGGCTTCAGCCCCCCTGCGTGCGAGGCAGCACTGAGCTGCCTCTGGCCCCGGTCGTTGTGGAAATGGGCTTTTCCCTGGGGGAGCAAATGCTCGACGCCCAGAGGTTGGTGGTGGTGTGGCTCTGTCCGGCATTTTGTCACCGTAAAAAAAAAAATTAAAAAAAAAAAAAAAAAAGGTGATTTGATCCGGCCTCCTACTCACGTGCTGGAAAAAGCAGAAAGCCCCTCACCCTTTTTGCAGCAGCAGCAGGAGTCAGACGCGAGGCGATTTGGAGTTCAAGCCTTCCCATCCGTCCTTTGCTCATCCTCTCCCTCCAGTGCCGGGCCTGGCTCCCTGCTGGGCTGCAGCTTTGGGAAGGGGGAGCCGGGACTCTCTTAAATCCCACCCAACCCGTGCTGGGAGGAGAGATCTTGATAAAGAGTCAAATTTCCTCCCCCCCCCGCCCCAGTTTGGAGATGAAAAGCCTCCCGGAGCCGGCCCCAGGAATCCCTCCAGTGACACTGCAGAATAGACCCAGCCCTGACGTAGCAGGTATTTCTGCGGTCAAAGCACAAGCAATTCTGCTTTGAATAAATCGCTGGAAACCTCCCAGGACTCCTCAGATCCCTGGTCGGGACCGAACGCCTCCTGCCCTCCGCCAAGCCCCAGGGGGGTTTACCCCGACCCTGCGTGTCGGTGCCAGGTTTTCTCCAAGAGCCAGCAGCAGATACGAGCAGTGCCACCCCCAGGGGACTGACATGTCCCCTGTTGCCTGAGGGATGGCTGGTCCCCTGGTGTCCCCAAAGCCTGATCTGCGGGGGGGGGGAGCTGGCAGAGCCTGGTGGGGGAACGATTTGGGGCTGATCCGGCCGCTGTGCACACAGAGCAGAGGAGGGGAAGGGAGCAGGTTCAAGAAGAGCTTTATTGGGGGATCCTGGCCATAATAAATAGGGGTTACATGGGGAGATGGTGGCGAGGGGCCAGGGGCTGGAGGCACGCTGTGCTCCCGTGGGGGCTGGAGCCACTGCCACCCCTCCGAGCGGGACATCGCCCTGCGTCCCGTCCTCCCTGTCCCGCTCCTTCCTCCCAGTGGCAAAGCCGGCCCCGGGGTCGCTGACTGCTGCCCTTCTGTGGATCGGAGCAGGGAATAACCCAGGAGAAATTGGGGCAGGGAGCATTTTGGGGAGCGATGTGGGCAGAGGGGGGGTGGGAGGGCAGGGCCATGGGTGCGGCGGGGCCCGGCCATCACTGCGCCAGGGCCTGGACGATGTCCTTCACCAGCATGGTGCCGATAACCATCTTCTCGCTGTTGACGGTCAGCTGGGCCGCAGCGCCCTCCCGTCGCTCCAAGGTGATGAGCACCAGGCTCCCGCTGGTCACCGTCTTGCCCGCGAACCTGCCCACCAGCAAACACGGGGCTTCAGGACGAGCTGTCCCCACGTCACCCTCCCATCCCCCGGGGTGCTCTGATGGGGACTGGGGAGGCGTCTGCCACCCACGGCCACCATCACGTGTGGGTTTGTGCACGCTCCTTGTCCTAAGGAAGCCCTGAGTGTCCCCGCTGTGATTCGGGTGGGGCCGAAGAGGTGACAGTGCCTGCCTGGTCCTGGTATGGGGGTCCGTACAGTACCTGTACTCGTTGTTGGCACCGCAGGGCACGCGGCCCACGTTGGCGGCCGAGGTCACTTGCTGGACGATGGTGTGGTCGCTCCGGCATTTCTCAGGCAGCGTCAGCTTCTCCATGATCTCGCTCATGCCCGTCAGCTTCCCTGAGGCAGGCAGCAGAGGCACCTGCCCGTCTCTGACCATGCACCCAGGGGCCATGTCCCTGCTGGGCCCCGCTTTGCCATCCCCAAACCAAGCCCCTCCAACCACCGGCTCCCTGCACCCGGGCCCCTGCGACATCCCAATCTGGTTGCCCCATTTGCTCCTCTCCAGCCTGGCAGAGACGGATTTGGGAAAACCCTCCATGACACTTTCCAGGCTCGTCCCCGCATCCCTGCCCGGTGGCAGCAGTGACGTCCCTGGGGACAGGCTCCTCCGGTACCGCAGGGCACCGAGCACCCACCACTCGCCGCAGGCTCCCATCCGTGGGGCCAGGGCGGGGATGCTGCTGCTCCAGGAGCACAGGGATGCAGGACCAGGGTGTCCCCGTCACTCACCGGACACGGTGCTGGCAGCACCAGGGCTGCCACGAGCCCTCCACGCTGCACGGGGACCCGGTGGGGCCACCCGGCATGGTCATCCCAACCCGCAGGCCGCGGGGTGCAAGAGAGGGATGAGGGGAGCAGGGCTAGTCTAGGGGCTGGCCCAGTGGCCACTTACCCTCGCCCGGCCGCGTGAGATGCTCTAGGGCCACGGCGAGGCCGGCAGAGGGGACAAAATGGGGGGTGAGTGTCGGCGCTGGGGCGGTGGGTGCCCACGCGCCGCCCTGTCCCTGTCCCCATCCCCGTCCCCCACTCACCCTGCTCTTTCTTGAACTCGTTCTCGCTCATGAAGACGGGGGCCATGAGCTCCCCCACGGGCGGCTGGATGGAGACGTAGAAGTGGCGCGTGTGGGTGCTGAGGAGACAGGAGGGTGAGGGGGGCACACGCTCAAAATGTCCCCCGCCCGTGTCCCACTTCCCCTCCTTGTCCCGGCCAGCGTGTGGCTGGAGGAAAACTGAGGCACAAAAGGCCTCAGGAATAGGGGGAACCCGCCAGGCTGGGCTTGGGGCTGCCGCCGCCTCCTTGTCCCCCACAGGGCCTTTCCTGCTGTCCCCTGACCCCCCATGCCCACCCCGGTGTCCCCCCTCCTTGGAAGGACCCTGGTGGCCGTCCTGCTGTCCCCTATCCCTCAGAGGGACCTTGTCCCACTGTCCCCTGGGGCCTCTCCTGCTGTCCTCCATCCCCTGGAACGGTCGGTGCCTGTCCCCTGGGGCACCCCATGCCCTGCCCTGCTGTCCCCCACCCCTGGAGTACCCCGCGCCGCCCCCCTCCCCGGGACACCCGTCCTGTCCTGCCCGGCGCTGGGTGCTCACCACAGCTGGAAGTTGGCCGCCTGGGTGGAGTCGCAGAAGTCGATGCCCATCACCACGCTGGCCGTGTCCCCGGGCGCCAAGCGCTCTGAAACCACAGGGCTACCACCGCCTCCCACGTCCCCTCCACCAGCCAACCCCTGTCCCCGTCCCCATCCCCTCCTCAGCATCATGGCCGTGCCGTGCCGTGCTGTGCCGTACCAATCTCGGGGAACTCCTGGATCCGCATGCCGGCGAGCGGCTTGGGCTCGCTGACCCGCAGGCTCTTCACCTCGGCGTCAGTGTTGTTGGAGATCTGGATCTGGACGGCCACCATGTGGGGGTCCCCCGGGAAGGGCCGGCGGCTGAAGCAGTACTCGACCGAGAGCCCCTCGCCCGCCATACGGTGCAGCAGCTCGTAGGTCCTCACCGCGCCGAACGCTGGGCTCAGGAGCTGCGAGGGGCCGAGGGACGGGCGTGGGCTGCTGACCCGCACCCTGCGGGCCCCGGGGCAGCAGGGGTCCCGGGAGCCCCCCGGGAGGGGCACTTACAGCGGGCACCAGGGAGCTGTCAGTGAGCGTGAGGCCCTCCAGGTCGGTCACCAGGCTGGTGGAGACGATGCTGCTGGAGGGGATGGGCTGGGGAGGAGGGGGGGTGACTGCGGGGTGGGGGGAAGGAAAGGGTTCACAGAGCTCTGATGAGCCACAGCTCCATGGGGACGGCCCCATGGGGACAGCCCCATGGGGACAACCCCACGGGCACAGCTGCATGGGGACAATCCCATGGGCACAGCCCCAAGGGGGACAGCCCCGCTGGCACAGCCGCCTGCCCCATCGCCACCTCGCACCGGTCCCTGTCCCAGACCAGCAGCCCCACAAGGACCTGCGGGGCCCTGACCCCACCGGGGCAGGCGCCTGTGCCTCAGTTTCCCCAGCGCCACCGCGATGGCCGTCCCACGTGCCCTGGGCAGCCACTCACAGTCATCCAGGTCGAGCAGGGAGATCTCCTTGGGGCCAGCCCTGCTGCTGGGGGGCTGCGAGAGAGCAGAGAGATGGGGGGGGGCTGTGAACGGGGGGTCGGGGTGTCCCTGCGCTGCCCCCCAGCCCAGCCCGGCCCTCACCGCCTTCCTCCGCTTCGCCTCCGCCTCGGAGCCAGAGTCGGAGCCCGAGGAGCTGCTCTCGGAGGCGCTGGCCTCCTCTGACGAGGTCTCGGCATGGCCCTTCCTCCCCTGCGGTGCCTTCTTCTTCTTGGCCTTCTTTGCCCCCTCCTCCTCTTCCTCTTCCTCGCTGGGGCTGCGGGGAGACCCCAGCTCAGGGGGGGCCGGGGTGGGGTTTGGCCGGGGGCACCCCACCTTCCCAGGGGTACCTGCCCACGCTCCCCGGGGCTGCCTTCCGGGAGCCTTCCTTCTCCTTCCTCTTTGGCCTTTTCTCCTCCTCCTCCTCCTCCTCCTTGTCCTCCGACTGCTCCCCGCTGCCTTCCTCTTCCTCTTCCTCTTCCTCCTCACTGCCAGAGCTGGAGCTGCCGGAGCTGCTGCTGCTGCCGCTCTCCTCGCTGACGGACTCGGGCTCTGCAGGGGGCACGGCTCAGCCCTGCTGCGTCCCCCCACCTCCCCACAGCTCCCTACTGCATCCCACCGCATCCTCCCACCGCATCCCACTGCGTCCCACTGCGTCCCACTGCGTCCCCATGCCCGCTGTTGCCCCCCCACTGCATCCTCCCGCTGCATCCCCACGACGCCCCCCCACATCCCTGCATCCCCCTGCCACACCCCTCCGTGTCCCCTGCCATGTCCCCGCCGCAGTGTCCCCTGCCCCATGCCCCAACCACGGTGTCCCCTGCCTGATGCCCCATCACGTTGGCTCCTGCCCCATGTGCCACCATGGCTATCTAATGTCCCTGCCACAGTGGCCCCTGCCCCATGCCCTGCTGTGCCACTGGGTCCTCACCGCTGTCCGCTGACTCCGTGGGCCCTGACTCGCCCTCTGAGTCGGAGTAGAAAGGTTTCTCCACCTTCTCCTTCCTCTTCTCCCGGCTGGTGCACTTGGTCCACTCAGGAACCTGCTGGCACAGGGCTGATGGAGTGGGGCCACCACCCCTGGGTGAGGAGCCCAAACAGCTGCCCTTGCTCTGCTTCTGTCCCCGGGCGGGTGTGTGGGCACCAGAGAGGGGACATGGGGCAGCTGAGCAGCACCTGGGCACGTTCTCGGGCACTCCCAAGACCTCGAAGCGATGCCCTCACCTCAGCCCCCCCATGCACCCCAGCATCCTGGGATGCTCCACACACCTCCACATTCCTCACAGAGGGGTCAGGGGCCTCATCCGGCCAGTCAGGCAGCTCCTGGTAGCCCACAGCCTTGGCGTTGAGCAGGTGGGACAGGGAGCCCAGCTGGAAGTGGTCCCGATCTACAGTAGGGTGAGAGGTGGCAGCAGCTCGGGGACAGCCATGCAGCACTGTGGTGACACCTGGCCCCGTGTCCCCATGCCCTGTGACCGGGGGTGGGTACCTTTGAAGGAGGACTCCAAGATGGGAGCAGGTTTTTGGGCCAGGAAGAGCTTCTTGGCGTACTTGTTGAGGGCCCCGCTCTTCTCAGTGGGCACGATGAGCTGGCGGATGAAGCGAGCCCGGTCGCGGATGTCGTAATTCTGGTCATACTTGGCCAAGTTGAGCACGTACTGGGTCAGCAGCTTGCTCTGTTCCAGGGGACATGCTCAGGGCCAGACTCTCCCTCCCTGATGGGCAAACTGAGGCATGACATTAGAACATGACCCCGGTACCTGCTTGGAGTTGGTCAGGTAGAGCTTGGCTGCCAGGTTGATGACCTGCAGCTTGACGATGTCCTCCTCATTGGTGAAGGACTTGGCCATCTTGCGCAGCACATCGGGTGCAATCTTGGGCACGTGCTCGCAGTACTCGCCGATGAGCCACAAGATGCTGGCCCGCGCCATGGGCACCTGCAAAATGCCCCCGGGCACGTGGCACCGCTGCCGCTCCCCTGGTCCTGCAGGCCATGCAACACCCCAACCCACCTGGATGTTGTCAGTGAGCTTGGCCATGTGCTTGATGATCTCGCTGTGCTGGGCCGGCTGCATTTGCAGCAGCTTTTTGATGACCACCACGGATTCGGCCACCACCAGCTCTGCGGGCAGAGTCCTGGCCTCAGTGGGGTCCTGCCTCGAGAGCGATGGAGCCCCCATTTCACCCTCGCCACAGGCACTCACCGTCCCGGTTGGAGAGGAGCTGGACCAGGCCATTGAGGCAGGTGTCCCGCACCTTCCCGATGTTGGTGGCACAGCGCCCTATGGCTTGGATGGTGGCTGCCACGAAGTCCTTGTCCATGCTGCGGATGTAGGTCTGCACAGGCATGGGGGGACACACATGACATGTCACCCACATGACAGTGCCGGGCATCCTCCGCATGGGGGATCCTCCGCAGGCCACACATTGGGGGTCTTTGGAGCCTCCCATAGGGTGGTCATGGTCTTAGCCCACTCCTCCTGGTAGGGCTCTCCTCCATCCCCTCCATGGTGGTGTTTTGGCACCCAGAGCCATGCCAGGGTGGCACCCCAGTGACCTCAGTATGGCCATGGCATACCTGGAACTCCCGCAGGATAGTGGAGATGTTGGTCTCATTGGCCAGGTTGGTGAGGACCTCCAGCTGCGGGAAGGAGGGAGAGATGGGCAGCACACAGTGCTGGGGCACAGGGTCCTTGCTGTCCTCCTGTCCCCAAGGCATGGAGGACAGCTGCCCCACAGGCAAGGGCCCCATGAAGTCCCAAGGCCACCGGTGATGGGTACTGCCAAGCACTTCCAGCTCACCTTGAGGATCTTGATCTGTGTGGGGTCAGTGGAGCGAATGTAGAAGCTCTTCAGGTAGGGCTCAAACATCCCCTGTGTGCAGAGCAAGCAACGTTAGTGCCATCCCTGCCCCCCTGTCACCGAGGCCACTCATGGGCAGCTGGCCCTGGCAACCAGCTGCTGGCCAGCCCTCACTCTGCTCCAGAGTCAACAGGGCCAACCCTTCCCACACCGAGTCCAAGACTCACCCGCCGTTTGATGGACATGGTGGCAACATTCTGCAACACGACGTACTGCACCTCGCTGTGGGGACAAAGAGGGGGCCACCATCAGTGGGGCAGGGCTGGACCCCCCCACCATGTCCCCATGAAGACGGAGCAGGACCCACCACCAGGCTGGGTGTCAGCACGATGCTGCCACCCCATGTCTGGGTGGGGCCAGGCCAAAAAGCACTGTTTTTTGGCAGTTGACCCCAACCCGACGTCCCTGCAGGTATGGGCTTTTTGGGGGTCTCTCCCAGGGTCTTGGGGCTCCCCGTGGCTCCCACCGATGGGGGTGGCAGGGTAAGGGACCACCGCAACCAGGGTGCTGCAGACCTGTGACTCCGCAGGAGCCGCACCAGCGCCTTGGCGATGACACCAACCTCCGCCTTGGGTGCCAGGTGGAAGTAGAGCTGCGCCACGGCCATCACCACCTGCACGGAGACACCCCAGCGTCACCTGGCGAGCACGGGGACACCCCTGGGAGATGGCTGTGTCCCCCAGCATCCCACCCAGCAGCACCCAGAGGAAGCCCGGCCCTGGGGGACGCCCGGCCCTGGGTGTCCCCCAGGCAGCCTGGTGGCTCCTTGGCTGGTGGGGACATCACGAGCCCAGGCCGATGGACACCACCAGTGGCCCTGGGGGACGGGCAGGGCTGGGGCAGGGAGCTCACCGCGGCGTTGCGGCTCTGCAGCAGGGGCTTGGTGTTGCGCAGGAGCAGGCGGTGGTCGGGGTCCATGACGTAGGGCTTGCGCTTGGCCAGCGAGGCTGCCTCCGCCTTGGCGTCCTTGGCCTCCTCCTCCTCGGAGCCATAGAAAGCCTTCTCGGCACTCTCCTCCAGCAGGGACTCCTGCCAGTAGGAGGGACGCCTTGCACCCCCACCAGCACCCTCCTTCAGCGCACTTCCCTGGCCCGCACCGGGCTTCCCAGGGCACCCCGAGGCTCCTGGGGCACCCCGTGGCTCCCCCACTCACGCTCTGGTTGGGGCTGAGGAACTGGGTGCGCGCGTAGCGGGTCAGCATGTTGATGATGACCACCTGCCCCCACTCCTCCACATCGATGAGCAGGTTGCAGAGCTTGCGGTAGTTCTTGTGGATGAGGTCGATGCGCTCGGGGCAGACCTCCTCGAACGCCATCACCACGCTGCCGGCCACCAGCTGGGGAGGGGAAGCCTGCGCTGACTCACCGGCGTGGTGGCATCTCCATCACGATGCCAGCTTGATGGGGATGGTGACATCCCTGTGAGGATGCTGGTTTGGTGGGGATGGTGGCATCCCCATGAAGATGCTGGTTCGGTGTGCATGGTGGCATCCCCATGAAGATGCTGGCTCAGTGTGGACAGCAGCACCACAGCGAGGATGCCTGCTCTGCATGGATGGCTGCATCCCCATGAGGACACCAATTTGGTGGGGACATCTGCATCCCCACGAGGACACCGGGTCAGCAGGGTCGGTGATGTCCCAGATTTAGGGGCAGGGGAGACGTGGCAGCCCAGTTACCGTGGTCTTGTCCGCCAGCAGCTTCTCGATCACTTCAATGAGCTGGTCCTTCTGGTCCGAGTCGAGGCTGTGAGGGAAGAGCAGGGCAGGTGTGGTTGGACCAAACTCGCCCTGATCCCTGCCTGCACCAAGCAGCTGAGACCCCAGCACTGAGCCCTTATTGGTACCCCCAAAATTTAGCAGCCAACCCCCCATTACCTGTACAGCTTGGGGATGGCGTGGGCGGCTGTCTTGCGCACATACGGGGACATGTCCGAGGCGGCCTCCTTGATGGCCAACATCATGATGGGCACGATGATGGGCACACGGATGCTGGAGAGGACCCGCAGGGCGCTGGCGCGGATCAGCTGGTTGGGGTCCTGTGGGTACATGCGGGGAGCTGCCGTGTGGTGTGGGAGAGCTTGCTGTCCCCCCAGGCCCCCTCTCGGGTCCCCAAACCAGCCCACCTTGAGTCCTCGCTGGAAGGTGGAGATGGAGAGCAGGGCCAGATCCTGCTGCTCTTCTGCGTAGCGCACCAGGTAGACATACACCAGCTTCTTCACCTGCAGGGTGAAGGTGGTAGGGCCATTTCAGAGCCACCCAAAACCCAGCCCATCCTCAGAATCCTCCTGCAGGGGAGGCACCAGACCCTGGGGACACCCATAGGTGCCACCAGGGCCACCCAAGGCCTTCCTCACCTCAATATTCTTGCAGGCGACGTTTTTCACCACGGCTGGGAAGAGATCAGAGGCATTCTTCCCCCGGGCGATCATCTAGGGAGTAAAGAAGTGGTGTGAGACTGGGCAGCCAGCACGGCATGGCATGGCACAGCTCGGCACGGCACGGCCCCGGTCCCTGCCGGTGGCAGCAACACCCACCGCCACGATCCTCTTCATGGCCTCCAGCTTCAGCGAATCCTTGTTGCTGTCGAGCATCTCCTTGAGATCATCGTGCCTGGACGGTGCCGGGGCAGGCAAAAATATCCCATTTTTCCGTTTTTAGCCACTTTTAGCCATTTTTAGTCTTTTTTTTTTTGCTCCCAGCCGGCCATCAGGCTGGCAACCTGACCCTTTGCCATGCAATATTTATGGGGACAGGAGTTGGGTTACAGCCACGTGAAAGAGGAGCTGGAGGGACCAACGTGGCACTGGCACCCAGCAATGTCCCCATCCCGGGCGCTGGGATGAGGACCCCGTCACAGCCTGGCTGTGGTTGTCACCCTAGGGATGTCCCCAAATTGCTTCGCAGGGAGCAGGTGCCCATCACCAGCTCCATCGCGGCCACCAGCCCAGCTTGGCTGCGTGTCCCTTGTCCCCTCATGGGCACGGTGTCATCGATGTGCCAGTGCACCCCGATGCAGAGCCCTTCCCCGGTCCCCTCCCTGGGCTGGGAAAATGCCACCACTGGTTGTCCCCACTGGCCACTTTTCTCAGGAACATCCATGCCCACCAAGCCAGGGGACCTGCCAGGCTGCGCCCACCCACAGCAGCTGGGGGTGACACCCACGGGACCGTGCTTGGCCAGAGCCACCGTCACCGGAGGGTCCCGGGGGGGGCGGGCTCCTTGGGGGGGTCTTACCGCGGCGGTGGCCCGGTGCTGGTGGCCACCGCGGGCTCGGGGCTGGCGAGCGGCCGCAGCTCATCGGCTTGCAGGGCGCTGTAGCAGGCGGGTTGTCCGACCTCGGTGGCCAGCACCGGGCTCGTCACCTCCTCGGCCGTGTCACCACCCGCCGGGGCTTTTGGCCGCCCGGCTGGCCCCGCCGGTAGCTGCCGCAGCAGCTTCTGCACCGGCGGCAGGGACAGCATGGCTTTGGCCAGGGGTGGCGGTGGCCCTGGGGCCGGTGGCGGGGCTGTGGCCCCGCTCCTCCTCCCGGCACCGCCGGCTGAAACCTGATGCTGGGGTTGGGCGGCAGCCGCGATCGCGACCCCCTCACTGGTGGACGAGGCCACCCCGGGGTGGCCTAGGGACATTGCCGGGAGCTCCTGCCCCGGGGCTCGCAGTGGCTCAGTGCTGGCCAGGGACCCCAGGTCACGGTGGGACCCCCGCCGGGGCGCGGGGTGGCACACCGGGACACCGCCGGGTGTCCCAGCGGGGGGCGGGGGTGGCACTTGGGGGGCGTTTCTCACCCATGGGGGGGCGGCGGCGGCTCTGGTGGGGCCACGAGGGGACGGGCTCTGGGGGAGGGCAGCACGCGGGCGGCGGGGACAGCGCCCGAGGGCCGGGGATGGGGGGGCACCCACAGCGGGGGGACACCGCCGGGGTGTGGGACGCTGCTGCGGCATTAGGGAGGGGTCCGGGGAGGGTGGGCACTGCCGGAATGGGGGACGCTGCCAGGGCGGCGGGGACGAAGGGACCCGCACGTGGCACCCCCCCCCACCCCGTGCTCTGCGTCCCTGCCCGCCCCCCCGCAGCCTGCCCCACGGAGCGGTGACATTTCCCCGCGCCCCCCCCGCTGGGCACCTCGGTGGGGGGGTGCCGTCAGCCGCGACCCCCGCGGGGGCCAGCAGAGCCCGGGGCGGGGACACCGCGCCCGGCGTGCCCCCAGCCCAGCGGTGGGGGGAGCGGCGGGGTGTCCCCACGCATCTCCAAAACCCCGCGGTTTTCTCCCGAAACCCTCCCCGGCCTTCGCAACCTGCAGCGGCGGCGGCGTGACCGCGTCCCCCGGCCCCGTCCCCGTCCCCACGCCGGGGACCACGGCCGGCCCCCGGTCGGGTACCACGTCCCGGCGGGGACGGCGGCCAAGGCCTGCGGTGGCGGCCACCCGGCCGGGCCGGGCCGTTGTCCCCTGTCCCCTGCCGTTGTCCCCACCTCTTGTAGTCGGAGGAGAAGATGCCGCCGCTGGCGGGGTCGTGGCCGTACTCGGGCTCCCCCAGGCTGGAGGATCCCCCCTTCTCCTCCCCGTAGGCCGGGCTGGCCGCCATGGCGGCGGGATGCGGCCGGCTGGGATGCCGGGACTGATGTCAGCGTCATGCGGGGACGGGGACGGGGACCGCCCTGGCGCTCCCCGCGCTCCCCATCTCCAGGGATGCTCGACCCTTCCCTCAGTTGGGGGGTGGGGGAGCTTTGCACCACCAAAAGGGGGCCCCAGCCCTGCACCCCCCCCCCCACCGCCCCCCCCAAGGTTTGGGTGCCAGTCGGCGGTAAAATGGGCGTAATTTGGGGGTGTTGGTAGTAGTAGTGTTCGGAATGTGCTTATATAGTATATATCATACAGATCATCCATCATACATCGTAACAGATGATATAATTATGCTGATTTACATTATATTATATCATACTACGTTACATTATTACCTCATACATAATGCATTATATATTATATACTACATATACTACAGTGCATATACTATATATTATATGCTAGAGACTATATATGATATATTACATGTTATATATTACATAACATGACATAATACATTACAGATTGTATTAGTTATATTATACATACTCCATGTTCTATCATACTGTACTATACATAATCCATAATCCATAATCCATTCAACATTCTACATTCTATATTATATGCTATATGCTATAAATTAAATGTGATGTTATATATGTTAAATGTTATATTACATTATGTTAAATTGGAGATAATATTAATTATATTGCATAGTCCATGGTCAATATTACATAATTATATACTATATGTTCTAAATTATACATTCTATGGTATATAGCATATTCTATACGATGTATGATGTATGATATATACATGATGTATTGTATTAAATTACAGTATTTATTCTAATTATAGATATTATTACAGATATTATTATCATCATTATCATCATCATTGAATTGATATTGGCAGACATTTCAGATATTATTTTTATTTGCCACCAGCAAGGCCCGCGGGGCTGGGTGCCAGTCGGGCAGCTCTCTCGCCCCGTCATGCGGGAGCGACGCAGCAGAGAAAAATGGGCACGTTTGTGGGAGAAAACCTTTAATAAAGCATCTAATTCATGCAGAGCAATTAAGCTCGAATGAGCAGAAAGCAAGCCCCACCCTCCAAAAAAAGGTCCTTCCCTGGGCGAGTGGTCAGGTTGGCCAGGGGGGACACGGAGGCTCCTCTGTGGGTCGCGGCGGGATCATCCTCAGGGGGACGCTGCGGCCGCAGCCCCTCACACTATGTTGCTGCTCTGCTGCAACGCCGGGGTGGGTGGGCTGCAGGTGGCCCGGAGCACGGGGGACGGTCCCCCGACCCCCTTCCCCCGCCATGCGGCTGGGACCCGGCCAGCGCTGGCGGCTGGAGCCCAGCCCTGCTGGGGACCCCACCGGCCCCCCGGGGAACTCAGCACGATTTGGGGACTCCAGCCCGCCACAGACCCCAGCCCCCTTGGGGAAGCCACAGACCCCCCGGGGACCCTGCAGCCCCCCCCGAGACCCCACCACTCCTGGGGACGCCGGTCCCCTTTGGGGAACCCACGGCCCTCCCAGGACCCCACGTTTCTCCCAGGAGAAGCCAGCCCTCTTTGGGGACCCCAGCCCTCCTGGGGGCTCAACCCTCCCTTGGAGCCCAGGGCCCTCCTGGGCACCCACCCGTCCTGGGGACCAGTGCCCTCCTCGGGACCCCACGGTCCTCCTGGGGACCCCCAACTGCCTGGGGATGCATCCCTCTTTGGGGACCCCACAGCTCTTCCCGTTACCCCAGGCTTTTGGGGACCCCACCCCTCCCGCAGACTCCAGCCCTCTTTGGGGACCCTGCAGCCGTGCCGGGGAGGGCTGACCCTGGGGATACTCACAACCGCACCGCCGCAGCTGCACCCTTCGTTTTGGATTTGCACCTGCAAGAGAGAAGTTGTCCATGTGCGGGGGCTCGGCTGTGCCCAGCGCCGTGCCCAGCGCCCTTGGGCCGGTCCGCGGGGGAGCGGGGTCGGGAGGCAAGCGCAGGGCTGGCTGTGGGTGCAGGAGCCGTCCCACCGCGGCTGGGACGCCCAGCTCCGCGCTCACCAGTTGCAGGTAGAAGTCCACCAAGCCCAGGAGGTAGAGGGCAAAGTGGATGCAGTTGTTCTCATCAACGAAATACTCGGCTTCGCTCTCCATCGCCTCCCTGACTTTGCTCTTGAAGTCACTGACGTTGATCCCACCTTTTTTCCGGTAGATCTGGCATTTCCCTCTCTCCCTTTTCATGGCTCGGAAGCCTTCCTTGCTGATCCGACCACTGTTCCCCCAAAAGCTCGTGTCTGGAAAGCCAGGAGCCGCCCGTCGCCCTGGCCCGGCCACCGATCCCCAGCTGCCTTTCGGCCACGGCCACGTCCCAGACGGGAGCAGGGCACGGTCACTTACTCTGGAAGTGTATGACCTCTCCATCCCCGCAGTAGACGGCCGCGTGCTTGAAGCTGCTGCCGCAGAGGCCGTTGCTGATGTTCATGGGGAAGAGCAAGATGTCCCCGGGCTGCATCTTGCTCTCCGCCACCTCCTCGAAGATCTCCCCGTGCCCGGGGAGGCTCCTGAACAGCAGGAACTCGACTGCCTGACGCTCCCTCTGCCAACCGCGCCGGGGAGGGAAGGTGAGGAGGCGGCAGAACCAGCCCCATCACCCCCAAAGCCCCCCGAGCCCGCCACGCTGCTGGCGGAGGTCTCGCCACGCTCCTACTTACTGAGCCGCTGGAGACCTACAAGGAGGGAGGAACAGGAAAGGGGTGTCAGCGCCGTGCTCGTGCCCTCCTGCCCGCGCGCGGCGGGCAGGGTCCCTCCCTGCCGTCACAGCCTGCCCGTGGTGGCTCCCGCCAGGCACAAGGGCTTGGCTTGGGCAAAAGTCACCCGTCCTGCCCAACTCCTTCGAGCTGGAGACGTCCCGGGACAAACCACGATCATCGTCTCCCCCCTCTGCTGGTGGGACTTGCGGCGCGGGCAGCTGCCTTTGAAGGGGCGCGGGGATACTTACCTTGCTGCTACCGATAAGGCACTTTTTTAGCATCGTGTTCTCTGCGCCGGAGCCGCCGACAGAGCCGGGCTGCTGGCACCTCCACCAAGGGCTGTGGGAAACGCAGCCGCTATGTCGGGGTGGGCAGGCGCCGGGGCCAAACCTGACCTCACATCCTTCCGGATGCCGATGAGAGGTGGAGAAAGGCTGAAAGCGAAATCAAAAAGCAGTACAAAGTCCAGAAAACTCCTGGATGATTTTTTCCACTTCTCAAAACTGCGGCTGATTTGCTAATTCCACCTTAAGCGTGAAGTTTGGGAAGGGAGGGAGGTGGCGTGGGAGACCCTGGAAACACCCTTGAGCCAGCGGAGCTGCAGGACATCTCCAAAAGCATGTGCCACGCAGGGACCTCCCACCCGCCTCCGAGAGACCTTCCTCCGGCCCCAGCCTGCACCCGCTATCGTCCCCTGGGGTACGCCGCCGGTGACTGGCCCCCGAGCAGAGCCGGTCGAGCCGTTCGGCCAGTTTTCAACCCAGCAGCGCAGGGACTTGGGTGTTTTAGTGATGAAAAAGCCCAAGGCCGGCTGTGGCAGCGGCCTCAGTTGGTCTCAGGAGGGCACCGGGAGCAAAGCGCGGCCCCTCCCTTCGCGGGAAGCCGGAGGGGGCGGCGGCACCGCGGGTGGGACGTCGCTCACCGGTGGTTTCGGGGAAAGGAGCTTCTAGGAAAAGGAAAGGAAAAGTGAAAACGGGACAAAGCAAACAGGGCTGGCACAGGCCGGCCACAGAAGTTCCTTGCCGGGGCGATGCCAAAGCCGCCAGCGCAACCGTGGTCCCCCAGGGAAGGATGCTGCAGCGCGTCCCCCGGGCCCATCGCCGCCGCCATCGCTGCGGAGATGGGGACGCCTGGGAGAGAAGATGGGCTGCGGTGACACGTCTCCCTGCTGAAGGCCGAGCAGCGGGCTCGGGCACCGGGCCACCCCAGTCCTGACGCGCCGGCGGTGTCCCCCCGCTGTGGGTGCCCCCCCATCCCCGGCCCTCGGGCGCTGTCCCCGCCGCCCGCGTGCTGCCCTCCCCCAGAGCCCGTCCCCTCGTGGCCCCACCAGAGCCGCCGCCGCCCCCCCATGGGTGAGAAACGCCCCCCAAGTGCCACCCCCGCCCCCCGCTGGGACACCCGGCGGTGTCCCGGTGTGCCACCCCGCGCCCCGGCGGGGGTCCCACCGTGACCTGGGGTCCCTGGCCAGCACTGAGCCACTGCGAGCCCCGGGGCAGGAGCTCCCGGCAATGTCCCCAGGCCGCAGCTGCAGGACGGCTGTCACTTGGGACGTGACGCCCCGGGGTGGCCTCGTCCACCAGTGAGGGGGTCGCGATCGCGGCTGCCGCCCAACCCCAGCATCAGGTTTCAGCCGGCGGTGCCGGGAGGAGGAGCGGGGCCACAGCCCCGCCACCGGCCCCAGGGCCACCGCCACCCCTGGCCAAAGCCATGCTGTCCCTGCCGCCGGTGCAGAAGCTGCTGCGGCAGCTACCGGCGGGGCCAGCCGGGCAGCCAAAAGCCCCGGCGGGTGGTGACACGGCCGAGGAGGTGACGAGCCCGGTGCTGGCCACCGAGGTCGGACAACCCGCCTGCTACAGCGCCCTGCAAGCCGATGAGCTGCGGCCGCTCGCCAGCCCCGAGCCCGCGGTGGCCACCAGCACCGGGCCACCGCCGTGGTAAGACCCCCCCAAGGAGCCCCCCCCCCCCGGGACCCTCCGGTGACGGTGGCTCTGGCCAAGCACGGTCCCGTGGGTGTCACCCCCAGCTGCTGTGGGTGGGCGCAGCCTGGCAGGTCCCCTGGCTTGGTGGGCATGGATGTTCCTGAGAAAAGGGGTAACAGTGGCATTTTTCCAGGCAAGGAAGGGGACAAGGGAAGGGCTCTGTATCTTGTCGCCACTGACATGGCATCTTCGTGAGGTTCAGCCATCCCCGCAGGGCTGGCATCTTCATGGGGATGTCAACGACCCCTCCAAGCTGGCATCTTCATGGGGATGCCACCATGCCCACGGAACAGGCATCTTCATGGGGATGCCACCATCCCCACCAAACCAGCATCCTCACAGGGATGTCACCATCCCCATCAAGCTGGCATCGTGATGGAGATGCCACCACGCCGGTGAGTCAGCGCAGGCTTCCCCTCCCCAGCTGGTGGCCGGCAGCGTGGTGATGGCGTTCGAGGAGGTCTGCCCCGAGCGCATCGACCTCATCCACAAGAACTACCGCAAGCTCTGCAACCTGCTCATCGATGTGGAGGAGTGGGGGCAGGTGGTCATCATCAACATGCTGACTCGCTACGCGCGCACCCAGTTCCTCAGCCCCAACCAGAGCGTGAGTGGGGAAGCCACGGGGTGCCCCAGGAGCCTCGGGGTGCCCTGGGAAGCCCGGTGCGGGCCAGGGAAGTGCGCTGAAGGAGGGTGCTGGTGGGGGTGCAAGGCGTCCCTCCTACTGGCAGGAGTCCCTGCTGGAGGAGAGTGCCGAGAAGGCTTTCTATGGCTCCGAGGAGGAGGAGGCCAAGGACGCCAAGGCGGAGGCAGCCTCGCTGGCCAAGCGCAAGCCCTACGTCATGGACCCCGACCACCGCCTGCTCCTGCGCAACACCAAGCCCCTGCTGCAGAGCCGCAACGCCGCGGTGAGCTCCCTGCCCCAGCCCTGCCCGTCCCCCAGGGCCACTGGTGGTGTCCATCGGCCTGGGCTCGTGATGTCCCCACCAGCCAAGGAGCCACCAGGCTGCCTGGGGGACACCCAGGGCCGGGCGTCCCCCAGGGCCGGGCTTCCTCTGGGTGCTGCTGGGTGGGATGCTGGGGGACACAGCCATCTCCCAGGGGTGTCCCCGTGCTCGCCAGGTGACGCTGGGGTGTCTCCGCGCAGGTGGTGATGGCCGTGGCGCAGCTCTACTTCCACCTGGCACCCAAGGCGGAGGTTGGTGTCATCGCCAAGGCGCTGGTGTGGCTCCTGCGGAGCCACAGGTCTGCAGCACCCTGGTTGCGGTGGTCCCTTACCCTGCCACCCCCATCGGTGGGAGCCACGGGGAGCCCCAAGACCCTGGGAGAGACCCCCAAAAAGACGAAACCAGCCGGCTCCTGGTAGGACCTCTGACCCCATGGAGAGAAGACCACGCTCAAGCAGGTTGTGAAGAACTGCAACCTGTGGGAAGGAGCCACGCTGAAGAAGTTGGAGGAGGGCTGTGTCCTGTGGGTGGGACCCACGCTGGAGCAGGGGAAGAAAGTGAGGTGGAGGGATCAGCAGAGACGACGTGTGATGAATTGACCACGAGCCCCATTCCCCGTCCCCGTGTGCCGCTTGCGGGGAAGAGGTGGAGAAATCAGGAGTGAAGTTCTGTCCGGAAAGACGGGAGGGGTGGGGTGAAGGTGCTTAAAACCTTGTTCTTATTTCACATTAACCCACTCAGATTTGATTGGCAATAAATGACGTTAACTTCCCCGACTAAAGTCTCTTTTGCCCGTGACGGTCATGGCTGGGTGATCTCCCCGTCCTTATCTCGCCCCAGGAGCCTTTTGCCACCGCTCTCTCCCCCCGCCCAGTTGAGGAGGGGGAGCGACGGAGCGGCTGGGGGTCACCCGGCAGCCGGCCAAGGTCAACCCCCCACGATGACAGAACGGCGCCTGGCGCAGGACAGCTGTACGACGCGTTACGCGCTGCATTGCGTTCTCTCCTCTTCTTTATTCTCCTCGTAGACACGGTGGCTGTCGTCGTCACCCTTCTTCGCAGGTTAAGCGTTGATATTGGCAGACATTTCAGGTATTATTTTTATTGCGGGACTGGGTGCCAGTCGGGCAGCTCTCTCGCCCCGTCACGCGGGAGCGACGCAGCAGAGAAAAATGGGCACGTTTGTGGGAGAAAACCTTTAATAAAGCATCTAATTCAGGCAGAGCAATTAAGCAGCAGCAAGTGGGAAGCAGCACCCCTCTGCCAGCCCCGTATAGGGCCCTTCCCGGGAGGAGGCGTTGGGTGGCTCGGGTCAAGATGGAGGCTCCTCTGTGGGTCGCGGGGGGATCATCCTCAGGGGGACGCTGCGGCCGCAGCCCCTCACACTATGTTGCTGCTCTGCTGCAACGCCGGGGTGGGTGGGCTGCAGGTGGCCCGGAGCGCGGGGGACGGTCCCCCGACCCCCTTCCTCCGCCATGCGGCTGGGACCCGGCCAGCGCTGGCGGCTGGAGCCCAGCCCTGCTGGGGACCCCACCGGCCCCCCGGGGAACTCAGCACGATTTGGGGACTCCAGCCCGCCACAGACCCCAGCCCCCTTGGGGAAGCCACAGACCCCCCGGGGACCCTGCAGCCCCCCCCGAGACCCCACCACTCCTGGGGACACCGGTCCCCTTTGGGGAACCCACGGCCCTCCCAGGACCCCACGTTTCTCCCAGGAGAAGCCAGCCCTCTTTGGGGACCCCAGCCCTCCTGGGGGCTCAACCCTCCCTTGGAGCCCAGGGCCCTCCTGGGCACCCACCCGTCCTGGGGACCAGTGCCCTCCTCGGGACCCCACGGTCCTCCTGGGGACCCCCAACTGCCTGGGGATGCATCCCTCTTTGGGGACCCCACAGCTCTTCCCGTTACCCCAGGCTTTTGGGGACCCCACCCCTCCCGCAGACCCCAGCCCTCTTTGGGGACCCCGCAGCCGTGCCGGGGAGGGCTGACCCTGGGGATACTCACAACCGCACCGCCGCAGCTGCACCCTTCGTTTTGGATTTGCACCTGCAAGAGAGAAGTTGTCCATGTGCGGGGGCTCGGCTGTGCCCAGCGCCGTGCCCAGCGCCCTTGGGCCGGTCCGCGGGGGAGCGGGGTCGGGAGGCAAGCGCAGGGCTGGCTGTGGGTGCAGGAGCCGTCCCACCGCGGCCGGGACGCCCAGCTCCGCGCTCACCAGTTGCAGGTAGAAGTCCACCAAGCCCAGGAGGTAGAGGGCAAAGTGGATGCAGTTGTTTTCACCCAAGTGGTAGCTGGCTTCGCTCTCCATCGCCGCCCTGACTTTGCTCTTGAAGTCACTGAGGCTGATCCCACCTTTTTTCCGGTAGATCTGGCATTTCCCTCTCTCCTTTCTCATGGCTCGGAAGCCTTCCTTGCTGATCCGACCACTGTTCCTCCGAATGCTTGTGTCTGGAAAGCCAAGAGTCGCCCGTCGCCCTGGCCCGGCCACCGATCCCCAGCTGCCTTTCGGCCACGGCCACGTCCCAGACGGGAGCAGGGCACGGGCACTTACTCTGGAAGTGTATGACCTCTCCGTCCCCGCAGTAGACGGCCGCGTGCTTGAAGCTGCTGCCGCAGAGGCCGTTGCTGATGTTCATGGGGAAGAGCAAGATGTCCCCGGGCTGCATCTTGCTCTCCACCACCTCCTCGAAGATCTCCCCGTGCCCGGGGAGGCTCCTGAACAGCAGGAACTCGACTGTCTGACGCTCCCTCTGCCAACCGCGCCGGGGAGGGAAGGTGAGGAGGCGGCAGAACCAGCCCCATCACCCCCAAAGCCCCCCGAGCCCGCCACGCTGCCGGTGGAGGTCTCGCCACGCTCCTGCTTACTGAGCCGCTGGAGACCTACAAGGAGGGAGGAACAGGAAAGGGGTGTCAGCGCCGTGCTCGTGCCCTCCTGCCCGCGCGCGGCGGGCAGGGTCCCTCCCTGCCATCACAGCCTGCCCGTGGTGGCTCCCACCAGGCACAAGGGCTTGGCTTGGGCAAAAGTCACCCGTCCTGCCCAACTCCTTCGAGCTGGAGACGTCCCGGGACAAACCACGATCATCGTCTCCCCCACCGTCCCGGCGTGACGGTGGCGCGGGCAGCTGCCAGCGAAGGGGCGCAAAGGTGGGAGCACCCTTACCAGGCTGCTGCTGCTGCTCATTTTCTGCGATGTCCTGGGACGGAGCCGGTGATGAAAAAGCCCAAGGCCGGCAGTGAGAGCGGCGTCAGTTGGTCTCAGGAGGGCACAGGGAGCAAAGAGCGGCTCCTCCCTTCGCGGGAGGCAGGAGGGGGTGGCGGCACCATGGGTGGGACGTTGCTCACCAGTGGTTTCGTGGAAAGGAGCTTCTAGGAAAAGGAAAAGTGAAAACAAGACAAAGCAAACAGGGTTGGCACGGGCTCGCTGCGCCAGTTTATTGCCGCGCAAGGGGGATGCCAAAGCCACCCGTGCAACGATGGTCCCCCAGGGAAGGATGCTCCAGCGCCACGCGTCCTCTGGGCACATTGCTGCCACGGCCCTGGAAAGACCCCCAAAAAGACCAAACGAGCAGGCTCCTGGCAGGACCTGTGGCTGCTGCCACGGCCCTGGAAAGACCCCCAAAAAGACCAAACGAGCAGGCTCCTGGCTGGACCTGTGGCCCGTGGAGAGGAGACCACGCTGGAGCAGATTGTGAAGAACTGCAACCCATGGGAAGGACCCATGCTTGGGTTGACCCAAGTTGGAGGAGGGCTGTGTCCTGTGGGTGGGACCCCACACTGGAGCAGGGGAAGAAGGTGAGGTGGAGGGATCAGCAGAGACAATGTGTGATGGATTGACCACAACCTCCATTCCCTGTCCCCCTGCGCCACTTGCGGGGAGGAGGTGGAGAAATTGGGAGTGAAGTTGAGCCTGGGAAGAAGGGAGGGGTGGGGGGAAGGTGTTCTAAGCCTTGTTCTTATTTCTCATTATCCTACTCTGATTTGATTGGCAGTAAATGGTATTAATTTCCCTGAGTTATAGAATCACAGAATCATTAAGGTTGGAAAAGACCTTTAAGACCATCAAGTCCAATCGTTGACCCAACACCCCCATGCCCACTAAACCATGTCCTGAAATGCCACATCTAAAAGTTTTTTTTAACACCTCCAGTGATGGTGACTCCACCACCTCCCTGGGCAGCCTGTTCCAGTGCTTGACCACTCTCTCAGTCAAGAAATTTTTCCTAATATCCAGTCTAAGCCTTCCCTGGCGCTACTTGAGGCCATTTCCTCTTGTCCTATTGCTGGTTACTTGGGAAAAGAGACCAACACCCACCTCACCACAGCCTCCTTTCAGGTAGTTGTAGAGAGCGATGAGGTCTCCCCTCAGCCTCCTCTTCTCCAGACTGAACACCCCCAGTTCCCTTGGATGCTCCTCTTAAGACTTGTGCTCCAGACCCCTCACCAGCTTTGTTGCCCTTCTCTGGACACGCTCCAGCACCTCAACATCCTTCTTGTAGTGAGGCGCCCAACACTGAACACAGGATTCGAGGTGCGGCCTCACCAGGGCCGAATACAGGGGCACGGTCCCTGCCCTGCTCCTGCTGGCCACACTAGTGCTGATACAGGCCAGGATGCTGCTGGCTGCCTTGGCCACCTGGGCACACTGCTGGCTCATATTCAGCCGGCTGTCAACCAGCACCCCCAGGTCCTTTTCCCCGGGCAGCTCTCCAGCCGCTCCTCCCCAAGCCTGTAGCGCTGCGTGGGGTTGTTGTGACCCAAGTGCAGGAGCCGGCACTTGGCCTTGTTAAACCTCATACAGTTGACCTCGGCCCATCGATCCAGCCTGTCCAGATCCCTCTGCAGAGCCCTCCTGCCCTCCAGCAGATCAACACTCTCACCCGACTTGGTGTCATCTGCAAACTTACTGGGGGAGCACTCGATCCCCTCATCCAGATCATTGATAACGATATTACACAGAACTGGCCCCGATACTGAACCCTGGGGAACAGCACTTGTGACCGGCCACCAACTGGATTTAACTCCCTTCGCCATGACTCTCTGGGCTTGGCCGTCCAGCCAGTTCTTTACGCAGCAAAGAGTAAACCCATCCAAGCCATGAGCCGCCACTTTCTCCAGGAGAATGCTGTGGGAGATGGTGTCAACAGCTTTCCTAAAGTCCAGGTAGACAATGTCCACTAGGCGGGTCACCTGGTCGTAGAAGGAGATGAGGTTGGTCAAGCAGGACCTGCCTTTCATGACCCTGTGCTGGCTGGGCCTGATCCCTTGGTTGTCCTGCACATGCCCTGCGAGTGCCCTCAAGATGAACCTCTCCATAATCTTCCCCAGCATGGAGGTCAGGCTGACAGGCCTGTAGTTCCCCAGATCCTCCTTCTGGCCCTTCTTGTAGATGGGCGTCACACTGGCAAGCCTCCAGTCGTCTGGGACCTCCCCTGATAACCAGCACTGCTGATGAATGATGGAGAGAGGCTTGGCAAGCTCCGCCGCCAGCTCCCTCAGCACTCTCGGGTGGATCCCATCAGGCCCCATAGACTTGTGAGTGTCCCTGTGGCACAGCGGGTCGTTAACTGCTTCCTCCTGGATTTTGGGGGGTTATTGTGCTCTCCATCCCCATCTTCCAGCTCAGGGGGCTGAATACCCTGAGGACACCTGGTTTGGCTATTAAAGACTGAGGCAAAGGCGGCATTAAATACCTCAGCTTCTTCCTCATCCTTGGTGACAATGTGTCCCCCCCCATCCAGTAAGGGATGGAGATTCTCCTTGCCTCTCTTTTTGCTGTTAATATATTTGTAAAAACATTTTGTGTTGTCCCTTACAGCCGTGGCCAGATTGAGCTCTAGCTGGGCTTTTGCCTTTCTAACTGGCTCTCTGCGTGGCCTGAGGAGATCCCTGTGCTCTTCTCGAGTCGCCTGCCCTTTCTTCCAGAGGTGATAAACTCTCCTCTTTTCCCTGAGTCCCAGCAAAATCTCCCTGTTCTGCCAGGCCGGTCGCCTTCCCCGCAGCTCTTCTTACGGCACATGGGGACCGCCTGCTCCTGCGCCTTCAGGATTTCCTTCTTGAAGCCTGTCCAGCCTTCCTGGACCCCTTTGTCCTTCAGGACGGTCTCCCAAGGGACTCTCTCAACCAGTGACCTGAACAGGCCCAAGTCTGCGCTCCGCAAGTCCATGGCAGCGGTTTTGCCGACCCCGCTCCTTACTTCGCTCACAACTGAGAATTCTGTCGTGTCGTGGTCGCTAAGCCCAAGACGGCCTCCGACCACCACATCTCCCACCAGTTCTCCTCCGTTCCTAAACAGCAGGTCCGGCGGGGCACCTCCCCCGGCGGGCTCACCTCCCAGCCCTGTCAGGAAGTTGTCCTCCACACGCCCCAGGATCCTCCGCGACGGTTTCCTCTCTGCTGTGTTATACTTCCAGCAGGCGACCGGTAAGTTGAAGGCCCCCACCAGAACAAGGGCCGGCGATGGCGAGACTTCTGCCAGTCGCTTGGAGAATGCTTCATCTGCCTCTCCGTGCCGGCTGGGTGGTCCGTGACAGACTCCCAGCAGGGTATCTATCTGCCTCGGTGGCCTTCCCCCTCACCCCCACCCATAAACCCTCGCCGTGGTCTTCACAATCATCGATTTCGAAACAGCCCAAACACTCCCTCACGTAGAGAGCCACCCCACCGCCTCTCCTTCCATGCCTACCCCATCCGAAGAGCGTGTAGCCGTCCATTGCAGCCCTCCGGTCAGGAGAGTCGTCCCACCGTCTTTCTGTGATGGCGACTAAGTCACAGCTGTGCCGCTGCGCGATGGCTTCCAGCTCCTCCTGCTTGCTGCCCGTGCTGCGTGCATGGGCATAGATGCACTGGAGCCGGGCTACCGATTTCGCCCCCAACGTCGCCATGCCACCCCCAGGCTCCCCTCTAGCGAGCCTGGTTTTATCCCCTTCCCCCTTCGAATCCAGTTTAAAGCCCTGTCGACGAGCCCCGCCAACACGTGAGCGAGTCAAGTCTCTTTTGCCCGTGACCGTCATGGCTGGGTGATCTCCCCGTCCTTATCTCGCCCCAGGAGCCTTTTGCCACCGCTCTCTCCCCCCGCCCAGTTGAGGAGGGGGAGCGACGGAGCGGCTGGGGGTCACCCGGCAGCCGGCCAAGGTCAACCCCCCACGATGACAGAACGGCGCCTGGCGCAGGACAGCTGTACGACGCGTTACGCGCTGCATTGCGTTCTCTCCTCTTCTTTATTCTCCTCGTAGACACGGTGGCTGTCGTCGTCACCCTTCTTCGCAGGTTAAGCGTTGATATTGGCAGACATTTCAGGTATTATTTTTATTGCGGGACTGGGTGCCAGTCGGGCAGCTCTCTCGCCCCGTCACGCGGGAGCGACGCAGCAGAGAAAAATGGGCACGTTTGTGGGAGAAAACCTTTAATAAAGCATCTAATTCAGGCAGAGCAATTAAGCAGCAGCAAGTGGGAAGCAGCACCCCTCTGCCAGCCCCGTATAGGGCCCTTCCCGGGAGGAGGCGTTGGGTGGCTCGGGTCAAGATGGAGGCTCCTCTGTGGGTCGCGGGGGGATCATCCTCAGGGGGACGCTGCGGCCGCAGCCCCTCACACTATGTTGCTGCTCTGCTGCAACGCCGGGGTGGGTGGGCTGCAGGTGGCCCGGAGCGCGGGGGACGGTCCCCCGACCCCCTTCCTCCGCCATGCGGCTGGGACCCGGCCAGCGCTGGCGGCTGGAGCCCAGCCCTGCTGGGGACCCCACCGGCCCCCCGGGGAACTCAGCACGATTTGGGGACTCCAGCCCGCCACAGACCCCAGCCCCCTTGGGGAAGCCACAGACCCCCCGGGGACCCTGCAGCCCCCCCCGAGACCCCACCACTCCTGGGGACGCCGGTCCCCTTTGGGGAACCCACGGCCCTCCCAGGACCCCACGTTTCTCCCAGGGGAAGCCAGCCCTCTTTGGGGACCCCAGCCCTCCTGGGGGCTCAACCCTCCCTTGGAGCCCAGGGCCCTCCTGGGCACCCACCCGTCCTGGGGACCAGTGCCCTCCTCGGGACCCCACGGTCCTCCTGGGGACCCCCAACTGCCTGGGGATGCATCCCTCTTTGGGGACCCCACAGCTCTTCCCGTTACCCCAGGCTTTTGGGGACCCCACCCCTCCCGCAGACCCCAGCCCTCTTTGGGGACCCTGCAGCCGTGCCGGGGAGGGCTCACCCTGGGGATACTCACAACCGCACCGCCGCAGCTGCGCCCTTCGTTTTGGATTTGCACCTGCAAGAGAGAAGTTGTCCATGTGCGGGGGCTCGGCTGTGCCCAGCGCCGTGCCCAGCGCCCTTGGGCCAGTCCGCGGGGGAGCGGGGTCGGGAGGCAAGCGCAGGGCTGGCTGTGGGTGCAGGAGCCGTCCCACCGCGGCCGGGACGCCCAGCTCCGCGCTCACCAGTTGCAGGTAGAAGTCCACCAAGCCCAGGAGGTAGAGGGCAAAGTGGATGCAGTTGTTTTCACCCAAGTGGTAGCTGGCTTCGCTCTCCATCGCCGCCCTGACTTTGCTCTTGAAGTCACTGAGGCTGATCCCACCTTTTTTCCGGTAGATCTGGCATTTCCCTCTCTCCTTTTTCATGGCTCGGAAGCCTTCCTTGCTGATCCGACCACTGTTCCTCCGAATGCTCGTGTCTGGAAAGCCAGGAGCCGCCCGTCGCCCTGGCCCGGCCACCGATCCCCAGCTGCCTTTCGGCCACGGCCACGTCCCAGACGGGAGCAGGGCACGGGCACTTACTCTGGAAGTGTATGACCTCTCCGTCCCCGCAGTAGACGGCCGCGTGCTTGAAGCTGCTGCCGCAGAGGCCGTTGCTGATGTTCATGGGGAAGAGCAAGATGTCCCCGGGCTGCATCTTGCTCTCCACCACCTCCTCGAAGATCTCCCCGTGCCTGGGGAGGCTCCTGAACAGCAGGAACTCGACTGTCTGACGCTCCCTCTGCCAACCGCACCGGGGAGGGAAGGTGAGGAGGCGGCAGAACCAGCCCCATCACCCCCAAAGCCCCCCGAGCCCGCCACGCTGCCGGCGGAGGTCTCGCCACGCTCCTGCTTACTGAGCCGCTGGAGACCTACAAGGAGGGAGGAACTGGAACGGGGTGTCAGCGCCGTGCTCGTGCCCTCCTGCCCGCGCGCGGCGGGCAGGGTCCCTCCCTGCCATCACAGCCTGCCCGTGGCGGCTCCCGCCAGGCACAAGGGCTTGGCTTGGGCAAAAGTCACCCGTCCTGCCCAACTCCTTCGAGCTGGAGACGTCCCGGGACAAACCACGATCATCGTCTCCCCCACCGTCCCGGCGTGACGGTGGCGCGGGCAGCTGCCAGCGAAGGGGCGCGAAGGTGGGAGCACCCTTACCAGGCTGCTGCTGCTGCTCATTTTCTGCGATGTCCTGGGACGGAGCCGCCGACAGAGCCGGGCTGCTGGCACCTCCACCAAGGGCTGTGGGAAACGCAGCCGCGATGTCGGGGTCGGCAGGCGCCGGGGCCAAACCTGACCTCACATCCTTCCGGATGCCGATGAGAGGCGGAGAAAGGCTGAAAACAAAACACAAAAGCTGTACTAACTCCAGGAAACCCCTGATGGGTTTCTGCACTTGTTGAAACTGGGGCTAAATTGCTGGTTCCACCTTAAACAAGGAGTTTGAGAACAGAAGGAGGTGACGTGGGGGATCCTGGAAACACCCTTGAGCCAGCAGAGTTGCAGGACACCTCCAGAAATGCGTGTCATGCAGGGACCTCCCTCCCACGTCCGAGAGACCTTCCTTCGGCCCTAGCCTGATCAGGCATTTGGCTTCTTGTTTCTTCTCCCTTCCCCTTAGAAATCACGGGGACATTTCCCGCTCGCAGGGGAATTGGACTTCCCCTCTGGTGGGAGCGAAGCCTCCCAGAAACTCTCCCCTGCATGTGGGAACTGCAAGAGTCCCTGAAAGAAAGCCCAGAGAGATGTGAAGCAGCTATAAATAACCCCAGTGGAGGAATGTTTTCCTAGGATCACAGAATGCTTGAGGTTGGAGATGCCTCTGGAGGTCATCTGGTCCAACCTCAACCTAGAGTTCCTTGCCCAGGACCATGTCCAAATGACTTTTGAATTCCTCCAAGAATGGAGGGTCCAGAACATCCCTGGGTGACCTATGCCTGGAGCTGGTCATCCTCACAGTCAAAAAAGTCTTTCCTGATGTTCAGAGGGAACCTCCTGTGTTTCCGTTCATGCCCATTGCCTCTGCTCATGGCACTGGGCACCACCGAGAAGAGCCTGGCTCTGTCTTCTTTACTCCCCCCATCAGGTGTTGATACACACTGACAAGATCCCCCTGAGCCTTTTCTTCTCCAGGTTGAACAGCTCCAGCTCTCTCAGCTTCTCTTCATACGAGAGGTGGCCCTTCGTTGGTCTCTCTCTCCAGTATGTCCGTGTCTCTCTTGTACTGGGGAGCCCAGCACAGGACCCAGCACTCCAGGGGTGGCCTCACCAGTGCTGAGCAGAAGATTAGGATCACCACCCTTGACCTGTTGGCAACATTCCTCCTAATGCAGCCCAGGATGCTGTTGACCTTCACCGTGACCCCATGGTCAACTTGGTGTCTCCCAGGCCCCCCAGGGCCTTTTCTGCCAATCTGCTTTCCAGCTGGTCTCCCCTCAGCATGACCTGGTGCCTGGGCTTGTTCCTCCCCAGGGGCAGGACTTTGCACCTTCCTCTTGGTGAACTTCATGAGGTTCCTGCTGGTCCATTTCTCCAGCCTGTCCAGGTGCCTCTGGGTGCCAGCACGACCCTCTGGCACATCAGCCACCCCTCCCAGTTCGGTGTCAGCAGCAAACTCACTGAGGGTACACTCTGCCTCACCAACTGGACCAGTAACAAAGATGTTGACCAGGACTGAACCCAGTATTGACCCTTGAGGTACACCACCAGTGACTGGCCTCCAACCAGACCTGGTCCAGCTGTTTGGCCAGTTTTCAACGAAGCAGCCCAAAGATGCTCAAAATCAAATGCTGGCAACAAAAGAAGCATCTGTGTGTCTCAGGAAGCCACAGGGAGCCGAGAGCGGCCGCCCCCTTTGAGATGTGCCAAGGTAGGACATCTCTCGCCGGCAGCTTCTGGGAAAAGGAAAGCAAAGAGCAAAAAAACCCCACAAATCAAACAGTGTTGGCACAGGCTTTCCGTGCAACCGTTTATTGCCGTGCAAGAGGGATGTCAAAGCCACCGGCGCAACGCTGGTCCCCCAAGGACGGATGCTCCAGTGCATCCGCCGGGCACATCGCCGCCTCCATCACTGCAGAGCTGGGGACACCTGGGAGAGAAGATGGGCTGCGGTGACGCTCGGCCGGAGCAGGCATGGGGGTGCCCCGGGGTGGTGGCACCCACCATGGTGCCAGCAAGCCGGCCCAGTCCCAGCAGGGCGAGGGCAAAGTGGACGCAGTTGCAGGTGACGGCATCATACTCCACCACCTGGTCCATGGCCACCCGGATCCGCCGCTGCAAGGCAGCCGCATCCAGCCCTCCCTTCCTCCGCAGCACCTTGGCTGGGCCCCGCGTCCGCAGGAGGTAGCTCTTGCCATGCTTGGCCACGATCCCCGATGGGGACATCCCCGAGCTGCCTGTGGGGCGGAGGGAACGCTGTACTCCATGTCCCCTCCACGGGGATGTCTCCATGCCACGACCACCTCCTGGGGCTCACCTTCCAGGTGGATGATCTCCCCGTCACCGCAGTAGACGCCGGCATGGGCGCCCCACCAGCCGGGGCCCCCAGAGGCCAGCGGGAAGAGGAAGAGGTCCCCAGGCTGGGGCTTGGCCACCCCATCAGGGACCAGGTCGAAGTGCTGGCCCAGCAGCCCCTCGCAGAGGAAGAACGCCGTCGTGCTCACTGCCCCCGCCACCGCCTGGGGACCCATCTGTGTTTCAGGGCCACGGGTGCCCCGGGGACAGCGGCAGCATCACCGACCCGCTGGCTCATGCCACCATCCCCAGCGGCTTGGGCACAGCTTGGGTCTCCATGGGTGGGGAAACCCTCTGAGAAGGGGCCATCTCCTCTTGGTGCTGAGCACCCGTGGGTGCCGAGGGAAAGGCAGGGCCTGCCGGATTTGGCCCTGTTGGGTCAGGGGTGAGAGGGGCGGTGTGGGGCACGGGGGGGGATCCTGGCACTTACCTGCCTGGAGCTGCTCACCTGGAGGGACAAAGACAATGGCGTCAGCCCCGGTGGCGCCGGCGAGATGGGACCCTGGCCGGACCACTGCCAACCCCCTGCCCGAGCCCCTGGCCGGGCTCCCCGTGCCTGCACCCCCAAACCTGTCGCACCCAGGAGGCCAACCAGCGCCGGGGCTGGAGGATCGGCCCGTCCGGGGCTCGCAGGGTCCGTACCAGGGTGCTCACCTGTGGGGAGAGGGGGCAGAGCGAGCCTGGCACCCGTCCCCTGCTGGTGCCCACCACGATGGCACCCATCCCCTGCTGGCGCCCACCGTGATGGTACCCAGCCCTGCTGGCGCCCACCATGATGGCACCCATCCCCTGCTGGCGCCCACCATGATGGTACCCAGCCCTGCTGGCACCCATCTCCAGCCCACAGCAACCTCCAGGACCCCCTGTCCCTCCCTGTACCCCCAGACTCAGCACCGGGCAGGTCCCATCCATGGGGTCCGTGGGCGCCGGGTGCCACAGCAGAGGGATGGGACCTCCTGGGTACGGGTGTCCGCCCCACCGGCTGCCCCATTACCTGGGCGAGGAGGTTCATCTGCAAGGAGAAATCATGATGTCCAAGAGAGCCGTGCCCGGCCCCACTTCGCGGCCCTCTGCGTCCCCAAAGGGTCGCGGTGCCACGTCGCCCTGATGAAACCCGGACAGTGGCCTTGGGCGCCGTGCCAGCCCCGGCGCTTGTGCCGCGCCCGGCTCCCTTGCCTTGGGGACGCCGCTGAGGTCCCCTCGCTCCACCGTCGGCCCCGAGCAGCCCCTGCTCCAAACGTGGCCGCGGGGCCGGACCTCAACCCACCCCAGCGAGCATGGGGTGGCTCTTGGCACCCGCGCGTGGCTCCGCCGGTGCCCGGGAATGTGCCCAGACCACACCGACCGGCCCCACCATGGCACCGAGCCCGTCCCGTGGGGCCGGTCCCAGGGAGACAAACCCAACCTGGTGTGACGTTTCATCAACAAACCCCTTGGGTAACCCCAAAGGAGTCGCGAAATGGCCCTATGGCCATGATGCACTGATAGCCAATGGCCACCGGGCTGATGCCAAAACACCTCTTGGTGTCAAAACGCCTCTTGCCCTGAAGGTGGCCCCAGGGATGGCCACCAGCCTGTCCTCAGTTGTGTCCCCAGGGCGGTGCGTGCCTGGGGTCAGCTGCAGAGCCACATTAAACTTTAATCCTTGCGCCGGGGGGTCAGCGAAGGCTTTGGCAGGGCTTGCAGTGGGTGACGTGGGAGCTGTCACCCTCTGTCATCGAGCAACCTCCACAGCATCATTTATCACAGAGCCTCCAGCAAACAAGAGCTAATTACAGCTGAAACCAGAGCCTGGCAGCTGTGTTAACCCTTCCCAGCCACCTCCAGTCCCACAGCCATTTTGTACCCTCCCAGACCTTCATGTCTTCTTCTGGTTGATCTTGTGCTCTCCTGATCCCCACCATCCTCTCCTGGTCCCCGTTGTCCCGTCCTGATGTATCCTCTGGTTCTCACCACCCGCTTCTGGTCCCTAGTGTCCTCTCCCAGTCTCCACCATCCCCTCCTGGTCCTCACTAGCTGCTCCTGGGCTCCATCATCATCCCCTGGACCTCATCATCCGTCTAGGTTCCCCTGCCCCCTCTTTGTCACCATTGTCCTCTTCTGGTCCCCATCATCCCCTCCCAGTCCCTATTGTCCCCTCCTGATCCCCATCCACCCCTATTGCATCCCACTGCCCTCTACTGATTCCCATCACACCCTCCTGGTCCCCATCGACCCCATGTGGTCCCTATTGTCCTGGCCTAGTCTCTGTTTTCCCCTCCTGCTCTCCACCATCCATCATGTCTCCTGGTCCCCATCAAAACATCCAGGTTCCCATTGTCCCCTCCTGGTCCTCATCATCCCCTCCCAGGCCCCATCACCTCTTCCTGGTCCCCATCATCCCTTCCTGATCCTTGTTGTCCTCTCCTGGTCCCCACCATCTCCTCCTGGCCTCCATCATCCACTCCTGGTCAAGGACCATCTCCTCTTGGTGCCCTTCATCCCCTCCTGGTTCCCAATCATCCCATCCTCATCCCCATCATCTCCTGGTTCCCAATCATTCTGTCCTCGTTTCCACCATCTCCTTCTCGTTCCCGTCACCCCCTCCTGATCCTTGTTGTGTCCTCTTGGCCCCCGTCATCTCCCTTTCATCCCCATCAGCTCCACCTGGTCCCCACCATCCCTTCCTTGTCCCCACCGTCCCCTCCCGTTCCCCACCACCCCGTGTCATCACCGGCAGGAGCGGAGCTGCCAGGACAGCGGTGCCTCCCTGGGACACCCAACGTCCCGAAGCGAGCTGTCCCCTGCCCGGGCCACACGCACCAGCTCCCCACAGCTGGTGGGATTAAGGTGGCCTGGAGCCTCGGGGCCGCTCCCAACTGCAGGCTTCAAGCCTGTCGCCAGCATCTTTGAGTAATTAGTAAATTAGTAATTAAACGCACTCTGCCTGCTGGGGAGGGGGAAGGGGGGGCAGATCCCGAGGTTTTAGGCTGGGTAATCCCATGGCATCTGCCCCAGCGTCTGTCACTGGGCCAAGTCACGACCCCACCGCGGGCTTTAATGTTTGCTCCTTCACCCCCCGCCCTGCCGCCTGCAGCCCCTCGGCGGTGGTGTCGGGCCTGCTCAGGGTGCTCCCTGCGCCGGGATGGGTCAAGCCCATCCGGGAGCTCGGGTTGGGCACTCATGGGGTGCTCAGCCCCGGGGAGGGGGACGGGGTGCCGGGGACCCCACCTTGGGGACGGCACCCAGCCGGGCGTAATGGAGAAACGGTGCGGGAAACCGTATTTTTGTAGTTATTGGCTTTCCTGGGCGTGCCGATGATTGGCCGGCAGCAGATGGTTGGCCCAGCTAATCCCCCTCCCAAATCCCAGCTCCGGAGCTGGCTTTTACCCGGCGGCGAGGAGGAAATGGGCAAATTAGCCGACTCAGCGTGTATCGCCATGCCGGCTGCTCCCCAGCGTCCCCTGACACCGGGAGCCCTGTGTCACCCGCGGGCGGGCTGGCACCCCGGGGTGCGGGTGCTGCCGGCGCTCCCGGATCGGGCACCGGGGGTTGTTTCGCCCCACGGGTGAGGGTCTGCGGGCAGGGGACGGGCAGGGCGAGGCGACAGCTTGCTGCTGCCGCATTAGCCCAGCGTCATAATTCTGCCCGGGGAGGAGGGCGGCCACCGCCGCAGATGGCGGCTGCCCGAGATCTGGGTCAGGGCTGGGGCCCGCGGCGGGACGGGGGGTCCCGCGGGCGGAGGGGTGCTGTAGGTGGGATGGTGGGGCCATGATGTAGGCAGGGATGGAGCTGTGCTGCAGGCAGGAGGTCGGGGCCGTGCTGCAGGCAGGGGTGACAGAGGGGTGACCCCAGCCCCGGGATCCACCCGTGTCGCTGCCGCCAGCCCTCAGCAGGGACCTGCCGCCAGCGCCCGTCCCCTGGGACGCCTCCGCCGGGGCCGCAGGCGGCAGCGACCCCCCCCGGGGCCGCCGGCTGAGCCCCCCACGGGAGGGACACGGCGGGGCTGGGGACCCCCGGCCGCAGCCCGGCCCATGCCTGGGGACAGCCCGGGCCGGGTGACGGTGGCCACCCGCCGTGCCCCGGAGCTGGGCGGGGCGGGGGGTTAGCGGCTAAAGCCCTCAAATCCCAAATTGTGCTGCCCTGTCACGGCGAGGGTTTAGCTGCGGTTGCGTAACCCCGGGGGCCACCGGGCCCCCACCCGCTGCGGCGTCAGCAGCCCCGGCCCGATGCCCCCCGCCGCCCCCGGGAAGAGAAACTGAGGCACGGGGGGGGCTCCGTGCCGACCACCTAAGGGTCTAAGGGGGCCCCACCCAGCGTTCCCCCCTCCCTTCTCCACCAGGGCCGGTAATTAATTACTTGGGGGCAGGGAAATTACCCCCCTTAATTACCACTTTTCGTTATTCCCCTCTAACCGCCTTAACGAAGGGCTTATGCGCTTATAGGACCTGGTGGGTCCCAAGCCGGGGGGGGGGACACACACACATATGGGGGTCCCTACCCCGAGCCCCATCTCCGGCCGCAATCTCAGCCTCGCAATGCCGGGGGGGTGTGGGGGGGTACAGGCGGGGGCAGGGTGACACCCCCGCGGTGGCCGGCGGTGGCGCACGGGGAGGGGTGGCTTGGGTGTCGCGGGGTTTAGGGTTACAGGGCTGGGGCTCAGCACCTTTTTAATTCTTCATCGCGCGGCTGATTGATCCCCCCGCCCCCCCCGGCCCCGCGCAGACACTAAAGATTAAGAGGGTGACAAAGGGGGCGGCTGCTTACACAGCGCCCGCCGCTAAGCCGCCTTGAAGAGAGCAAGGCAAGAGCCCCGCTGCCCTCAGAGCTGCCGGAGCACCCACCGCCTCGCCGGACCCCGGGGCCACCCGCCGTGGTGGCAGCCGGAGGGGGGGAAGAGGGAAAGGTCGGGAAGGCCGGGGGTCGGGATGGCTGCGTCGCCGGCGGGGTCGGTGGTGAGCGCTGGGCTGGGTGATGGCCCCGCAGGTAAGAGGTGGTGCTCTGCTTGAGCGGGTGCGGCGCGGTGGGACCACGGTCACCGGTGGGGTCTTTCTCCGGGATGGCTGCGTCTCTATCGTGGTCCCTCTCCAAGATACCCGGAGGTCCCGTGTTGTAGTTTCTCTCCAGGATGCCCAGGGTCCCCATCATGGGCCTTCTGGATGCCCTGGGTCCCCATCGTGGTCCTTCTCCAAGATGCCCAGAGTCCCCATCACAGTTCTCCAGGATGGCTGGCTTCTACATCATGGGCTGTCTCCAAGACACCCAGAGTCCCCATCGTGGTTCTTCTCTGGGATGTTTTGGGTCCCCATCGTTGTCCTTCTGCAAGATACCGAGGGTCTCCATTGTGCTCCTTCTCTGGAATGGATGGGGTCCTCATCATGGTCCTTCTCCTGGATGCCCAGGGTCCCCACTGTGGTCGTTCTCCAAGATACCTGGGGTCCCCCTTGTGGTCCTTCTCCTGGATGCCTGGGGTCCCCATCATCGTTCTTCTCTGGGATGCCTGGGGTCCTCAGCTGTTGCCCGTTTCCAAGATGTTGAGGGCCCCCATTCTGTTCATTCTCTGGGCTAGGATACCTGCAGTCCCCAACCCTCTCCATGATGCCCACGATCCTCATCATGGTCCAGCTCCAGGGTCCCTGTGGTCCCCTGCTGTGACCCTTCTCTGGGATGTCCATGGCCCCTTGCTGGGATGCCCAGTGTCCCCAGCCATGGTCCTTCTCCCGGACACCTCTGGTCTCTGGTTGTGGCCCTTCTCTGGGATGCCTCACGTCCCCTCACTGAAACACCTGGTGTCCCTGACCCTAGGGACACCACTTCATCCCCTTCTAAAAGTCCCATGAGAGCTCATCCCGCAGCATCCTGGGCACCGGGGCGTGGGCAGATGCCAAACCCCGTGCGCAATTGCTGGAGTCCCCGAAGTGTCCCCATCCATGTCCCCGGGCTGGATTGGTGAAGGTGGAAGCCGCTCCACCACCAGGATGCTGGGGGGCAGCGGGGACGGGAAGAAGGAATGAAGGACATTGGGGTGTCCTGACTCACCCTGAGTGTGGTGGCTCTGCTCCCGCAGGACTGAGCCCGGCCCCCGGCAAGGCGCTGAGCCCCGTGCTGCTGTGCAAGGTGTGTGGGGATACCAGCAGCGGGAAGCACTACGGCATCTACGCCTGCAATGGCTGCAGCGGCTTCTTCAAGCGCAGCGTCCGCAGGAAGCTCATCTACAGGTGTGGATGGGCGTGGGGGGTCCCTACGGGGCAGGAACCGGGAGGATGGACAGCCAGCGGGGCAAGAACCCAGGGATGGACACCCGGAGGGGCAGGGATGAGGCTGACAGGCACCTAGTGGGGGAGGGACCCAGGGGATGAGCACCCAGAGGGGCATGGACCGATGGGACAGGCACCCAATTCAGGAGTTGGGTACCCAGTGGGGGAGGGACCCATGGGATGGACGCCCAGCAGGGCAGGGACCCAGGGAGAGGCACCCAATGGGGCAGGGACCTGGCAGGGGGTCCAGGGCACCCATAGGGCCATGGCACTCATTGGGACAGGGCACCCATTGGGGACAGAGTGCCCACTGGGGTGGGGCACCCATTGGGTGGAGGACACGCATGGGGAGGGAGGGGACAAGACACCCATCAGGGACAAAGCACCCCCAGGACGTAGCACCCATGGGAGCCGGACACCCCTGAGGGACAGGACCACCCAGAGTCTGCAGCCAGGTGCCACCTCTCCCCATAGGTGCCAGGCGGGGACAGGGCTATGCCCGGTGGACAAGGCGCACCGTAACCAGTGCCAGGCCTGCCGGCTGAAGAAGTGCCTGCAAGCTGGCATGAACAAGGATGGTGAGATGGGTGGGGTGGGGACATGGTGACGGATGAGGAGAGTGACAGCGGGGTGGCCGGTGCTGATGCCACCTTGTCTCCGCAGCCGTGCAGAACGAGCGCCAGCCTCGCAGCACGGCCCAGGTCCGGCTGGACAGCATCGAGCTGGATGCCGAGCTGCCCCCCGAGCACGTGGCCACCACCCGTGAGGTCCCCTCGACCCCCTGCCCGGCTCCCCGTGGTGTCGGTGCCACCATCGCCGTCACCCCGGGTCCTCGAGTGCCCACGCCGCCCACCAACCATCGCTTCATGGCCAGCCTGATGACGGCCGAGACCTGCGCCAAACTGGAGCCCGAGGACGGTGGGTGGCCACCAGTGGGGAAGGGATGGGTAGGCGTCATCCCCATGGTGAGGTGACCGTCAGCATCCCCTTCCGTCCCCGCAGCTGACGAGACGGTGGACGTGACGGGTAGCGAGCCGGAGCGGGCAGCTGGCGAGTACCAGGTAGCGCCATACCCGGCAGCCAGCCCCGAAAATGTCTACGAGACCTCGGCGCGACTCCTCTTCATGGCTGTGAAATGGGCCAAAAACCTGCCCGTCTTCTCCAACCTGCCCTTCCGTGACCAGGTGGGGTTGAGGACCCCCATGGGGCATTGGGGACCCCTCTATGGGGTAATGGGCACCCAAAATAATGTAGGCGACCAGTGGGATGGGGATGGCTGGAGTATACCCACAACGTTCATCGCAGGGTCTTGGGTCCCGCCCTGCCCCAGACGATGCTCGTCAGCCCAACCGTGGTGGCTGCAGGTGCTGGAGGCTTTAGGGGTGACAGGGGTTTTTGGGGCTCCCTGTCTCCCCAGGTGATCCTGCTGGAGGAAGCATGGAGCGAGCTGTTCCTGCTCTGTGCCATCCAGTGGTCCATGCCCCTGGAGAGTTGCCCGCTGCTGGCCGTCCCCGAGCCGTCCCCCGGCAAGCTGCTGCCGGCCGCCCTGGACATCCGGGTGCTGCAGGAGACCCTCGGCCGCTTCAAGGCGTTGGCCGTCGACCCCACTGAATTCGCCTGCATGAAGGCTGTGGTGCTCTTCAAACCAGGTGAGGGGACCCACCAGCACCCACCGCTGCCCATCCCCGTGTCCCCGCCCCATCCCATCACCCCCTTGTCCCCACAGAGACCCGCGGCCTGAAGGACCCCGAGCAGGTGGAGAACCTGCAGGACCAGTCGCAGGTGATGCTGGGCCAGCACAACCGTTCTCACTACCCCGAGCAGCCTGTCAGGTACCGCCGTCCCCACGTCCTTGGGGGTGACGCCGGGGGCAGGGACACCCACCCATGGCCACCGCTCCGTCCCCCAGGTTTGGGAAGCTGCTGCTGCTCCTCCCGGCGCTGCGCTTCATCTCCTCCGAGCGCGTGGAGCTGCTCTTCTTCCGCCGGACCATCGGCAACACCCCCATGGAGAAGCTGCTGTGCGACATGTTCAAGAACTGACCCTCCCCACACTCCGGTGTCACCGGGCTTGTTTGTCACCCTGCGCTGGCACCCTGTCACCACCCCCCCAACCCCCCCACCCCCGAGTATCCGCACCCCGGGGTGCCGCAGGCGTGGAGGCGCCCGTGGTCCCCTCTCCAGGGTGGCGGTCGGGACCGCGGGATGCTGCTGGCAGCGGGGGCGCGGGACCAGCTTCGCTGGGGGACGGCTGGGGGCAAGGGGGTGTCCCCAAGGGGGGTGCCGTCCCCAAGGGGGTGCCAGGAGCACCTCCCCGGGGTGGGCGCCTCGATGGGTGCTGCCGTTCCAAACCCCGGAGGAACCCATGGACCCAGCACCCGCGGGGACCCACTGGCGCCCGGGGATGTCACCAGCCTGGAGGATGACACCGGGCGAGGGGTGACACGGGCCGGGGGGTGACGCCATCCCGCGGCGTGACGCCATCCCGGGGCGGGGCGTCGTCCTCCCCGCCGGCCGCAAATCACTGCCCCGCACTCACGGGGCGCCCCCCCCCCCCGTGATGCCGGGGGACGCGCGGCGACAGACCCTCGCCCCCACGTCCCGGGGGGGCTCCCGCTCCTCCCCCCCCCCATTTTGTACTCCAAATAAAGAGGGGCTTTGCAGGCAGCCTCCTCGCGCCGCCGAGTCGGGGTCCCGTCCGGGGCGGGGGTGGCGGCGGGGGGCACCGGCTGAAAGTTAATAACCTGAATCTAAAACCACTGACCACAGATTATCTCAACGCCAATAATCCGAATTAAATAATCTGAGTAAAGTGACTAGAAATAATCTGAAGGGAAACAATCTGACTAGAGATAAATTGAAAACAAATTATTTGAATATAAGCAAGTTAAAGAGCCTGAATATAAATAAACAGAAATAATCCGAATAGAAATAATCTGAATGTAAATCGTCTGAAGGGAAATAATCTGAACGTAATCTCAACAGACATAAACTGAAAATAAATAATCTGATATAGTCTGAAAATAAATAAATGGAAAATAAATTATCTGAATACAAATAATCTGAATTAAATAACCTGAATGTAAATAATCTGAATGAAAATAAAATGACTAGAAATAATCTGAACGTAAACAATCTGAGTAGAAATAAATTGAGAACAAATCATTTGAATATAAGCAAGCTAAATATAAAGAACCTGAATATAAATAAACTGAATAATCTGAAAATAAATAAGATTAAGAGAAATAATGTGAATATAAATAAATTGAGAACAAATAATCTGAACAGAAATAATCTGAATGTAAATCATCTGAATAGAAATTATCTGAATATAATCTGAAAATAAATAAATTGAAAATAAACAATCTGAAAATAAATAAATTTAAAAAAATGATCTGAATATAAGTAAGGTAAATACATGTAATCTGGATAGATATGATCTGAATGAAATAATCTGAATAATCTGAGTAGAAATAAGGTAAAAATAAAAAGACTGAATATAAATAGAAAATAATCTGAATAGAAATGATCTGTGTGCAAATAAGAGAAATGGAAATAATCCAAATTATTAAATACTCTGCATTAAATAATGACTAAAAACAATCCAAATTATTAAATAATCTGAATTAAATAATCTGAATTAAATAATCTGAATTAAATAACCTGAATTAAACAACCTGCCTAAGAAACGAGCCGGAAGCAAAGCCTCACCCTCCCAGGGTCACCCCCCAGCATCGAACCCAGCGCCCGGCGCGCCTCGTTACAGCTCTTTAATTAGCGCGGGCCGGGGGATCGCCGAGCCGCTCCGTACAGCCGCGAGGAGGATGTGAGGAGGAATCCACAAATTGCGCTTCATACACCCCACGGGCTGGTGGCAGAAGGAAAACACACCCCAAGCGCCAGCGTCCCCCACCAGAAATCCGTCGCCTCGATAGAATTACACTTTTATTTCTCTTTTTTTTTTTCTTTCTCTCCTTTTTTAAACAATTTCTAGCACGGATGACACAGGATAATATATCCTCTTACAATACAGACTTTGTTTTTAATTTACACGCAGCAGACTTATAAATTACTTTAAAAAATTTCCATTAAAAATAATAATAATAATAATAATTAACAGCACGCAGCCCCCTCTCCTTTCCAGTAGTAAGTACATTCATGCCGCTGCGGAAAAACCACATTTTTCGCCCCAAAATCCTGCCTTTTGCCGGAGGGAGGGCCGGGAAGGAGATGCCGGGGGGATGCTGGGCATCCCCAAATCCTGGGGGTCTGGCACTGACCACGAGCTTAGCTCCTGCCGAAAAATTTTTTTTTATATATATATATATATTTCTTTTCTATCTTTTCCTTTATATATACACACACACACAAAAATATGTTATACATATAAAGAAATATATTTTCTCTATATATTCTCTATATAAAGAATATGTATTTCTTTATATATACTTTTAGGTAAAGAAATAGAGATAAAAGAATATATACTTTACATCTATTTCTTTTATATCTATTTCTTTATATATAAAATATATACATAAAGAAATACATCTTCTCAATAGCATATATATTTTATATATTCCTTTATATATATGAATATGTATCATATATAAAAGAAAATTAAAATATATAAAGAAACTTATTTATTCTTTATACATATTCTTTTCTATATGCCTTCTTTTTACAGAGAATATATATTCGTTTGTATCTATTGTCTTTATATAGAGAACATACATTCTTTTAAATATATTTTCTTTATATGTATACAATACATACATATAAAGGAAATATATCTATACCAAAGGAAATATATATATATATATATGTATGTATTTGGAGGCGCAGCCTTAAGCCAGATCTGCCGTCCCCGCTGCTCTTGCGCTGCCGGGGTGAGAAAATCGAGGATGAGGATGGAGCCCCCTTCCCCCCACCCCCGGGGACCTCCTCGCCCGGAGCCCGGCCACTTTGAGGGCAATTCCTGGGATTTCAGACAAAGAAGCTCTAAAATGGCTGGTTTTGGCACCGTTATTTCCAGCGCCTGAGGGGTTGGGGCGGCTCCCCGGGAGCTTTCACCTTCGTGGCCACCACCCGCCTTCCCAGCACATCCCGGGTCGCTCTCAAAATCCCTATTTTTCCCTCCAGGGATGATAAAATCCCATTTTCCCCAATGGATGGGGGATGACTGACCGGGTCCTGCTCCGCTCCCGGGAGGCAGCGCCGAGGCGGATGCCGTTCCCGCGTCCCGGCTCTCCCTGCGGCATCTATCGCTTTCACCCATTGGAAAGAAAAAAAAAATTAAAAAAAAAAAAAATTAAAAAAAATTGAAATTAATAAAATTTAAAATAAAATAAAACAAATTAAACCAAAATAAAATAAACTAAAACCCCCAATAAATAAACCATCCCTCACATGAAACGGCACTTCGGGCAGGGGGAGAGGGGACCGAAGGGCGGCTCGGCTAAACCCAGGGACGTGGGGATGCCCGGAAAAACGCAAAATACTCAGGAAAACTCGATTTTTTTGGTATTTTCCCCTTTTTTGGTGGCATTTAGGGAAAGGATGAGCCTCTACCCGCTACGCCCAGCCCACCTGAAGAGACAGATCCAGCCTTTATTAACCTAATTAGCGCCCCAGGGCTCCTAATTCCGCCTTTCCGGAGGTTTTCCAGTACCCGGAGCTTCTCCGGGCACCACCGATGGTGAAGATGACGACAATAGGGGAAGGATGAGCATTGCTAATTAGTCCTATCATGGGCACAGCTCTTAAATCATGCTAATTACACCTCCAGGGATTTCTTGTTCAAAAAAAACCCAATGTATAGAGGAAGGTGGCAGAGGCAAGTGATGGATGGTGACACCGGCGGTAACACCGGCAGGACGGCTCAGCCCATCGCTTCCCTCCTCCCCGGCCAAAAAATAATAATAATAATTAAAAAAAAAAGAAAAGAAAAAAAAAAAAGTCCTGTCTGGGGAAAAATATTTAAAAAAAAAATAAAAATATATATATATTTACAACGAACTCCAGGAACCGGCTTATAAACAAATATAGCTTCAAGTAGTCCTTGATTATTATTATTATTATTTTTTAATACTGATGGTCTCCAAAAAGTAAAGAGGAAAGGTGGTTAGGTCATGTTAAAAAAAAAAAAAAAAAAAAAAAGGTGATTTTTGGCAGACTTTAACGCTTTTCCATGCGCTTGGCGTTGGCGTGGATGAGGTGGTTAAAGCGCGGAGGGCTTGGCTGGCTGGAGTGGAGCCGGCGCCGGCTCGGGATGATCCCGTGGGATTTTTCGGCTTGGTCTTCTCCTACCGACGGGCAACGGCGCTTCGGCACCAGGAGCCGGCCGGCGCCCCTCCGTCCCCAGCCCGACCCCCCTCCGCACCGTTAAGGCCACCCTTGAAACCCTCCGGCTCCTTTTCACCACCAATCCCTCCTCCTGGCGCTAACGAGGACGCCGCCGCGAGCGCCGCCGGGGAGGACGCTCCGGCGTGCGCCGCGTCCCCGGGGCGGCTCAGACCATGAACTCGTTGCTCCCCAGGAGGACGAGGGGTTGGGCGGCGGCGCGGTCGGCCTCGGGGTTTCTCTTGCGCGTCCCCCCCGTCCCCCCCTCCGGGGGCTCTTTGGTTTTCGGGGGGGACGTTTTCGCGCTCTTCAGTTTCTGTTTGCCTTTCTCCGGGTTGAACGTCCCGCGGGTGGTGAACTGAGGCCGGTCCTCGGGACAACGCAGAGGTCCCGGGAAGCCCTCGGGGCTCGCCCGGGTGTCGGGGGGCTCGCCCGGCCCCCCCGCTCGGTAGAAGGGCGATTTGGAGTACATCTGGAAGCGCTTGCGGGGCAGGTGGGGCAAGCAGGAGGTGGACGATTGGGAAGAGGAGGAGGAGGAGGAGACGGAGGCGTCGGCCGGGTCCGCCGGGTCCGGCCGCGTCCTGGGGTGCCTTCGCAGCCGGCCGGGCCCCTCCGCCTTGGCGGGGCGCAGGGAGGTAAGTGCTACGCTTCTCTCTGGGCGGGGGGAGAAGGACCACCGGAGGATTAACGCCCTGAAACCACCCAGCACCTCAGCACCGCTCCCCAGGGATGGATGCTCTTCAGCCAGGACAACGTCCCCGGCATCTCGCTGGAGGTAGCATCACCACCCGGGATGACGCAGCAGCGCTGGGGGAACACCCACCTCCCCGTCAGACCTTGGGGGCTACCACCCACCTCCCCAGGTCCACGTGTTTTAAGCCTTAACCCCCCTCTTTACACCCACTTAAATTGCTGTACATCGAGGGGGCAGGAAAAACCAAATAACGCCCCCCAAGCCTATCAAAAAACCTGAGCGACCTGAGCTAGTTGCAGGTGTCCCTGCTCATTGCAGGGTGGCTGGACTAGGTGACCTTTGAAGGTCCCTTCCAACCCAAACCATTCCAGGAAAAACCCAAGAATGCCAGGATTTACCCGAGCGATCGGAGATGGCTCCTTCGGAGTCGAAGTTCAAATTTTCAGAGCTGTCGGCAGTGCCGATGGAGGCTTCAGACTCAAGGGTTTCATCGTCGGAGGCGCGGGGCTCCAGCGTCAGCATCTCAAACGTCAGCTCCTCCCTGCCAAAAAGAGAGCCGGTGCCATTGACCCAACGGGACAGAAAAGGCGGGGAGGAGAAGAAAGGGATGAGTGTACACCAAGACATCATGGAGGGGTGGAGTCCTCCAGCTCACCCTATGAGCAGCATGTCAACCATATGATGTCAAGTAACATCCATACGTAACCTATAGCAGCTTGAACCCCTGGCCAGACTCACTTCTCCTTCTGCAGGCTCTCGATCTGCTCGGTCAGCACCTTCTCCTCCTGCTGCATGGCCGCTTGCTGCTGCTCTGTCACCTCCATCTCCATGGCTTCCTCGCTGCTCATGGTCTCCTCGGGGACATCCGTTACCGAAGGCAGACGCACCGCGACGGGAGACGTTGGGCTGGGGTAGGCACCGCGTCGCACACGTCCTTTGCCCTGAAGAGAGACAACACTGTCACCACCACCAGCCACGGTGATTCGGCAGATATCTCAGGTGCCAACCACATGGCTCTCCCCAGGAGCAAAGACGATGGCCCCGGCCACTGGTCCTCAGTGCACCACCGGCAGTCGCACCCAGGACCCTCCAAAATCTCACCCCAGGCTGGGAGAGGTACCAGAAGGACTCAACGCGTTGGAGGGGACGAGGATGGAGGTTGTGAGGATGGAGGCGGTGAGGATGGAGCTGATGGACCAGCTACCAGCTGACTGACCACGTGCAACTTGGACTTCAACGCAAGCCCAGCTGGCAGCAGGATGGGTTTCCGCAAAGCCCACAGCCCGCGTGATGGGAAGCTTGACCTGCCATGTGGCCACGCTGGCTTTGGGCAGGAGCATCACCAGGGCTTTGATGTACCCAGCTACGGCCTTATCATTAGATCACGTCTCGCAGCCTTTCCTCGCCTGCCCTTGGTATTTCCTGAGCATCGCAAGGGTCTCTACTGACTCCTTTGGCAAATGGTAACACGCATCTGATCACGTTGCCCACGCTCTGACGTCATGTACATGAGATCCATAAACCAAGACCACCTCCAATGGTCTGTTATAAGACAAGAAATGTTAATTTTTGCACCCGTGGTTAAACGGGGAGATTTGATGCAGTGGTCCCTGCTAAAAAGCTCTGAAGAACCATCTATTTATTTTTTTTTTTAATATTAAAACCAGTGATGGAAAAGGACTCAAACTGGGGTAGTATGTATGGAGGAATATTGTACATGCAGCTGCTTTAACCTTCCAAGGACTAGGTCTATGGATCTGCTCCATAAAGTAGAATAAAAAGATGGATTTTTGGGGATGAGGGACACCACGGACATTAAAAAGCTTTTATCTTAACTGTTACCATAACCAGACACATCGTATCTTCTAAATTCAAGATCCTGAACTGACCAGGACTTAGGAGATGTTCTGATGGCACCTTCTCACGTGGGCTCCTGAGCTGAAGTGCAGCTACCAGAGTCCTGTTCTCCAAAACCCCTGAGATCCCAAAGATCCCACCGGCTCATGGACTTAAGCCCCCGTGCAGTGGCGTGCTTGTGAAAACAGCGCTGGAGGAGCAGAGCTCGGATTTTGCTCTTCTCCATCTCCTGACCCTCACGGACGCTGAAGGATGGGGAGAAGCACCACGGGCTGAACGTGGTAGGAAGGGAAACAGCCCCGCGAGCATCCCCAAAAACCTGTGGGTGCTTTTCTCGCCTGTCGTGGTCTTGCTGGGAACTCAAACTCAAGCTGAGATGGAGTTGGGGAATACCGGGGTTTGCTGGACCCCTCCCAATTCAAACCTGGGTGTCCCGAACCTTGAGTTCAAGGTGGTGGTGGTGCTCCTCCTCCAAGAAGGTGGAGGAGACCTTTGGACACCTCCGGGTCTCTGAGGCACCCAAGCCGGGGGTTTTATCCACCATCTTGAGATACAGCAGCACTGCGAAAGCAACTTGACGCAGAAGCGCACCCTGAGCGAGCAGAAATTGGGGTGGGAAGGGAAGGGATGAGTCAAGTAAAGCAAAAAGAGAGGGAAGCACAGGATGGAAAAAGAAAAGAAAATAATAAGAAAAAAAAAAAAGTAGGAAGGGGAAAAGGGATGGAAAGCGGTTTTTTGAGGAGCTGCGTGCAGGGATGGCTGAGCACCAGCCGTCCTGAACTCCTGCCGCCCGGGGGACCTGTGGGAGAAACGGTGGCCCTGAGGAGCGGCACCCGCTCGGGGACAGGACGGGCAACGTCACGGACAATGGCCGGTGGGACGAGGCTGGAATGAGCGGCGGTGACAGACAACGGAGGGACGCGGTGGCTGGCGCAGGGCGCGCTGCAGTTAATACATACCGGGATTGAACTGCGGGTTATGCTCATAAATCTAACTGCAATTAGTACGGGTTTCTGGATTAGAGAGGAGATGAAAAGGAAAGCAGAAGGTTAGAGAGCACATGCCGTTGCCCCTCCAAAAAACCCATTTTTGTTCATTTTTATGGGTTTTTTTTTAAACTGGGATGAGCGGGGTAGCTCTGCAGCGCCAGCCCCACAACCTCGGGCAGGCCCTGCTTGGATTTCATCCCCAAAAAAGCAGGAGCAACGTGTCCCTGAGGACCACAGTGGGCAGGTCCAAGCAGAGGGGCCGCTCGACTCCTCAGTCCAAGCCTAGGACGACAGCGCTGCGCCGAGTCCGTCCCTCTCCCGCAGCCCAACAAGCCAAGCGCAGCGTTCATCTGCAGCCCGCCGGCCCCCCGGGAAGCATGGAAGCTCAATGAGATGGGTTTGAGGCTCCCAAAAAGGCAGTGTGGGAGCAGGGAGAGCCTTTGGGGAGCAAATTTGGGGTTCATATAATGCAGCTGAGCACAAAAAAGGCTGGTCCAGGTCTCCCGTGGGGTGACATTGAGCCGGTCAATGAAAGGCTTGACTCAACCCAGGACCAAACAAGCTCCAATGAAAGTGGAAACGTTGAATGGGAGCATCTGAGCTGGAGCGACCAAATTTCCATGGACCGTTCCCACCTTCCTGTGCTTTGCTATGACTCCCCGCAAAGGCGAGGAGCCACCACAGGGCTCAGGGTCCCTGTCCTGGGGGAGATGGTGAGGGAGGTTGCGAGGGGTTCGGGAGGCTGGAATAAGCAGGAGAAGATCAGGTAGGGTTGCTTCAGGGGCAAGGAGAGGACGGGAGGGAACAGACTTGGCTCTGGCATCTCACCATGGATCTGCGGATCAAGGAGAGGCGGCTCTTGGCTTTGTTCTCCGCAAACTCCAGGCTGTTGATGTCCTTGAGACGAGCCTTGTACTTGTTCATTTGCTCGATGACGATTAATTCTACGCAACTAAGGGGAAAAAAACCACAAAAGAAGACAAAATGGGAGGATGAAATTATTTGATCTGACTTGGCCCTGTCTTGCCCAAAGATTTGCCCTTCTGGAAAGGCACGGAGGGAGAAATGTCCAGCTGGAAACACAAGGGTAGTGGAAATTCCCCTTAAAAAGAGTGAAAATGGGCTACGGTTGGATCAAGGAACTCAAACTAGAGAAATTAAAGACCCCCAAGGATTCCACCGGAGAAAATCCCCCCCTTGAAGAAGGGTCAAGGAAACAGAAGCCTGGGAAAGGCAGGCTGCTTCCAAGCCACAAATTCAGGCTTGCTTGCATGCAGTAATGCTGCAGCAAGCTCGTTTAGCTGAGCTGACTGTTTAATGCCGTCAGGAGCGTGTCTGGGGAAAAAAATAATCCTTTCTGTGTAATAAAATTAGAGGATGCGCTATAGCGAAAGCTTAAGGGAGAAGCTACAACGAAATCCCGTAGAGGGATGAGTGCTCCTATCAGCTGGGTGTCGAAGCACATTCTCTGGTCTTCAACAATTTCAATACACTTACTGGAGGTAAAACCACCTCTTTCAGAAGCCCAGCCCTTCACTGGATGGTTTCCATTATTATCATTGTCTCCATTACCTATTTTAAAATAGAGCTGAATTTGGGCAAGGGCTTCACTTTTTCTCTGTAAAATCTTTGTTGCAGTTATGTCAAATACCTTAAAGAAATCTAAGTATGCGATATTAATATTGCTGCAGACCAAACAAGCTCATCTCCTCAAATAAAAAAGGCAAAATTCAGTAAGAATAAAGATCTGCTTGCCATAAATGGGATTAATTACAAAACCACGTCAGCACAAGAGCCACCTTTTCTTGCTGAGATGTGCTGGGCAGGAGCGCAAGTTGATCTGCTCTTGTGGATGCTCCATTGCTTAAAAATCCCCATTCAACAACCTCTTGGGGACTGAGAGAATACGCAATATCTCCATGAAGATGCATGTAACACGTGTTTATAATTTCCATGCTAAAGCTCGCTATTCTTGAGCCATTTGACCATCCTGTTATCAAGACGTAAGCAGTGACATGGCAATCACCCAGCACCATGTTCTTACGTGGTTGTTTTACTGATGTCCTGAACACTCTGCAGCGGGTCTGTCGTATCGGGGCAGCGGAGGATACAGGGAGCAAAGACGATAGCCAAGGCATTAGCTGACATTCGATTGGTCTCTTCTTGGAGGGCAATTCTGAAAAAAATAGGGATTAAGAGAGAAGTCAGACTTGAAGGCACCTCCACTTCACCTCTTCCACATGGCCATGACCTGTCCCTGGAGTGGCAAGAGGCACCACAGACCCGCAGGCACCACGAGCAACCAAAGCACTGCGGAGGTTGCTCATCAACATGCGCATCATTTAGAGAAACGGCTCTGGGGCCACCTCCCGGGAGACACGATGGACCTGAAAGCTCTTCCCTTTCCTTTGCCCGCCTGCTTTTGGTCTCGGCTGTTTTGGTATGAAAAAATGTCTGAACATCCTCCCCTTGCCTGTTGCCAGAAGCTGCCTCGGCCCAACGTACCTCACCAGATGGAAGATGAGACGCTCCAAGGTGCTGAGATGGGTGCGGGAGAGCTGGTCAATGACCGAATACACTCCCCGCACCGTCTCCTTCCTCTCCTGGAGGCCTGCAGAGAAAGCACCAGCACTTAGGGGCGGCTTCCACTTCTTCCTCATATTTAAAACGATGTCTTCTTAATGCTTGCTTACTTTTACTACTTTAAAGACAGATCTTCTGGGTAACATTTTGGGCTGAAATCTGCTGAACCACAATGCAAATGCATGCTACCAAAGGCAAGACCAAACTGCCCGTGGCTTTACATGAAATAACCCTTATGGCCAAAAAAATCAGACCTTGAAACTGGGTGAAAATGATTTGGCAAAACCAGCCGATTTGGGCCCAAAGAGTAAATAAAGAGTTTGGCACTAAAAGTGGCCACCGTTTCCCTCTGCCAAGGGAATGGGAGAGTGAAGGAGGCTTCTTACCCATCGGCCGCAGAAACTCCTCATAGAGCTCGAAGGTCATGAGAGGGTTGGGTAGATCTCGCAGCCACTGCTTGAAGACGCTGGCGATGACGTGGATGTTGTAGTCATCTAAATTCACATTATCGATGTCTGCATTTGGCAGTGGATTGAGGAGAAAGAACAGAAACAAGAGGCAACGATCAATATGAAGACATAAGTGGAGCCAGTGCATGGATAAGCTACTCCAGGATAGAAAATGTTCATGTGCCACCCCAAAACCACACCACGTTCAACATCAAGAAATCCGTCACCTGATCTCAGCTCCATGTCTTAAAATCTGCATTTTCCAGGGCAAGTAACCTTAGGTAGGACCAGGATTTCTAAGGCAGCGTTTTTTCTCAACTAAAATGACTTTTTTCATGCATCACACCTCAAAAAAACACAGATCAGTGACTTGAGAACAGATTTTGGTTGGAGATGTGAAAGCATCACTTGCTTTTTCACAACCTGCGGTCAGGGAAGGCAGGACCACTCCCTTGTTTCGCCCCGATGAAGCAGCCCCACCTTCCTTACATCCAACCTTGCCGTTGCAGAGATTTTTCTCCCCATGTGGTTTTTTATTCTCAGTCCTTTTACCTGTATCGAGTCCTTGCCGCAGTTCCTTGATCTTGTTGGTGGACCCCGATTTTCTGTAAATGCCCTCTGTGTACAGCCCATGCATTTCGATGTAGTTGATGAGCTTCTCCACCAACACCGGCACCGCTCGCTCCTCGCTGGTCAACCGGGAGAGCTCCACACCAAACTGTCGAGACGAGAGCTCGGGGTCATACTGAAGAGGACAAGGCAAAAACGGGTTTTAAAATCCTTTTATAGGAAGCAATGCTGGTGCAGCGCTCTGATCCAGCTTCTTCAGCTGACCCAGGCGACCTGCAAGTTTAATGAAGCCATGTGCAAAGGAGGACAGGACAGCCAGCAATGTACATCTTCCAATGCTGGATCGGTCTCTGGGCATCCACCCGAAGTCATAAAAAGTCTGAATTTTCTTTCTTTAACCACTCTACTGTGGTGATATTCTCAGCTTGGCAGAGCCAATGCAGATGGACACAGTCCTCCTCCACCTCCTGCCCCTCTGGCACCATCTTCAGGGATGATTTCAAAGCCCAGAGAGGATGCACAAAGCAGGTAAATCTGAGTCTTAGGTACTTAGATCAACTCACAGCATTGGAAATTACAAAATGTCTGTGAACAAACATGATGCCAAAGTAAGAGTGTGAAAAAACCCATCTCCATCTGTCGGGAAAGACCTCGTCGCCAGCTGCAAACGCTCACTGGAGATTTGATACTTGGCAAATTCAAATGTGAATAAAGTCCTCCCGAATGGGAGATTCTGGGTGGGAAAAGTCAAAAGATCTAATAAAATTTTGACAGAAATGCCCGGCCCCAGGAAAAGAAACGGCACACACTGCAATGCAGTCATCAGCAAGACGGTGGTGAGCATGACATAGGTCACAGCTCCCCTTATAACCATTCAGTGTTGTCCTTTCATCAATCTTGTCAACCTTATGAGATGATGTGGGGAAGATGGCCATGCTGTTTCATGCTCTAGGGGAAAAAAACACCCCAGGAGCATCTGGTCTCAGCTACAAGTTGAAATTCATCACTTGCTCTTCAACCAGCTTGTTTGGCTGCTAAAATCATCAGCGAATGCGATGCCACAAACCCCATGTGCTACGTTCACTCAAGTCAAGCAGCTCTGAGATGAGGACCAAGCATGGGTGAAAGCAATTCTATGGCCATCGAGAGACGAGCTTTGCATTTGCTGAAGTTCACCATAGATCTGGAGAAAGAGATCCAGTCTAGGACAAGGCTAATGGTTACAGAATCAACCATTGCCAGAAAATAAAGACAACTTTCTCAACGCAGAGTAGATGGTTTGTGGCTCCTTGTCACTGAAAACAAGCCTAAAAACATTAACCCACCAAGTACAGATAAGCTACAGCCTTCCCAGAGAAGGACCTCCAACTGCCCAAGTGGAGAGCTACCGTAGAGACACGGTGAACTCGCTTCTTTAGGTACAACTGCCTTGTGCAGAAAAAACCCAAGAAAAAAGAACGCTCCAAGCATTTCTGAGCTTCTCTGAAAAAATAATGAGAGATCTCCTTGAACTTCCCAGATCTGTAGAGCAGAAACTCATGAGGTGTTTCCAACTCTCACAGAAATACCGCCAGAAAGGGAAAGAGCACAGCAAAAATACTATATCAAAGAAAATATATTCAAATATATATATTCAATGTATATATTCAGATTATTTCTTGGGAAAAATGTAATCATGCAGCTTTACAGAGGCTATATGATTATGGAGGTTGTACATTATGGAGGCTGTTCTTCCCCAGGAAGCCTCTCGGGGAGTAGATAAAGCTTTGCGCACATTATTATCCTGGCTGTATTATCCTTTTTTTTGGGCACAAAATAAACTTTTAAAAAACCATACCAAATCTTGATGATTCACTGTTTGGGGACCGTGCTGTGAGCCTGAGCAGGGACCAGTGGGGTTAACAATAACCCGTATTTCCAAGAATACCCCCACATTTAAGAATACCCCCACATTTAAGAATAACCCCACATTTTCAAGTCCTTAAAAAAACATAAAACGAGGCAGCCTTCTATTATTCAGCACGGTTACAATGCAGGGAACATCACTGCAACATCTGCTGCATGACTGGGCAGATAACATAGTGATGCGTCGCTGCGTTACTCTCAAAATACGTGCAAACACCAAAGCACTGGTTGGAGAGACCTCCAGAGATTTCCAGTCCAAGCTCCTGATTGAAGGAGGGTTATTGCCAGCATTATATCAAGTTCTGTGCCTGCAAATATTTTTTATATGAGCCTGGGATCGCTGTCTGAAAGGTACTGAATGAAAGAAAAGGAATGAGAGACATTTACCTTTTTGGAGCACTTGGTCGTGGTTTTAAGACAGCACTTCTTGTGACAAGCATATTTACATACTGCAGTGAAGAAAAATAGTATTTAATAATCCAAAAAGTCAGATTGCTGGAGAAATATGAATTAATATGAATTAAGTAGCTCCTCTCAGGACTAGCAGGTCAAAAGCATGTTCAATTTGCAGTTCCCAGGGGCCAAGTCTATATTAGACCCACTCAAATTAAAAAAAACCCCGAAGCCTTTGATTTTAAAGGTCCCATATTTAAGTCCCTGAAACATTAAAAAAACCCTGATAGATCAACTCAGAAAATAATCTATGAGTCAGTCTCAGCTATCAGACTTGGACACACTCAGAGAGGTTGGAAATAGCACCTAATTTGTATTCTTCCTGCACTGGACATCGGTCTGAAATACCCCAGGGTCGATACGTTCAACCTAATCAAAGAAACGTTGGAAAAACCAAAGAGATGGATCAACCTTTCCCATTGGTCCTCTTCCATTTTCCTGATCTCTCCAAAAATTCATGTGCCTGGAGGTCAGATGGGCTAAGCCAAATGAATCTGCCACGGTCATGAGACCCACAGACATCCTACGGGCTGAAGCCACAGGGCACGTTCGCCGTACCTGACACTCTCTTCTGTCCTTCTTACTGTGACACTTAAATATGGTTTGACCATCTGGGATGACCATAGGACCTTATGGGATAAGAGGTTCAATGTAAACCTCCCACGCACAAAACTAACCATACCATGAGGACTGGAAGAACTGTTGGGATGGACTTACGAGTTGACCACAGAAACCCTTAGGATCTGTCCCAGAAGCTCTTCTAATGTGAAAAACCCCAAATTATTTGAGAGTGGGGTTGCAGGGAAACAGCAGCAAACATCTTTCAGAGCCCCAAAACTCATCACTCTGATACAAGCACACGAAAAAAGGGCACAGAGAGCGTGCTTACATTTACAAACAGAAGCCCTGTCCATTATCCAGATCAGGGAGGAACAATATTCACAGTAGGTGGGGATGCTGTACTGGGTCGCCTTAAAAATGTGACCGTTGTGCTCTTCCACCTGCAACGAAGAAGATCGGGTGGTGACAAAAAGGAGATGAGTGAAGAGTTTGCTGCAAAATGGGGAGATGAACACAGTCAGCTGTCCAACTTTTAGCTGTTGTTTGCTATTTTTGTTTCCTTTTCCACCCAATAACGCCATAGGCAACCCAAACAGACATCCAGCCAGTGTTGGGAACTGAACCATCACGCTAGCAGGTTAGAAACTGCGTTCGACTGAGGTTGGCTGATCTTCTATGCATCCATGGCCCCTTTTTGCTCTACATCGGCATCTTTCCCAGCACTATCATATCCTTTAGGAAAAAAAGAGATGTCATCTCCTACACCTCTGATGTTAGAGATGTCAACCACACACTGCAGAAACCCAGAACAACACTTTCTGTTTCGCTCTCAGCTCTACTATAATAACTCCTGACATTACGTGTACTGTCGTGACTGATGCGGGACGTGTTTTCAGAGGACGACCCTACAGCGATCCTTGATCAAGCAAACCAAGTCCACCTCATCCATCTTTCTAGCTTGTCCTTTCATGGCTGCACACTCATTACCGTGTGATGTTCAGATCTCGGCATAGGACATGTCGTGAGCAGGTCTCTTATCACTCGTTCTTCTGCCCACAAGGACATTAATTCTTTAATGCGCAGGCACAGAGTGCTCAACTCACCACATCCGCTTCCTTTTTTCTTCTCTTTTTTCGTTCCGTTTTTGGCACCTGGAAACAGAAAGAGATTGAAGCGTATTTACAGGCGATTTCCCCAGATAAAGCATACAGAGGGCTCAAATCTAACTTTGCCCACCACTTTCCCAGCTCCATCCTCCAGTGAACTTGCAGCCCCAGGAGTGTCACTCTAGAAAACTCTCCTACAGATCACCTCGTTTTTGGCAATCCCCTGGATAACTGTCCCCATCTTCATCTCAGAGTTGGGACTAGCTGCTCTGTCTCCAAGTCCAGCATCAGTGACCTAAAGCTCTCCCATCTCATGCAAGATACCCAAGGAGAACGTGGCCCAGCACTGCAGCCGGAGCTGATGCTCAGCCTGCTCTGAAGAAAACCTGCCTCGAGAGGACCCTGGGGAGGACTCGGAGCCAGAAGATGGGATTTTTGTACACTACACACCATTTCCCAAGCCCACTCTGAGACCCTGTGGCTGTCCTCACAGACAATATGGAGCAGAAAGTGAGGAGCTCAAGTTTGTGAAAGGCATACTGCAAGCTCTGACTGCTCTAAAAACTGCACCTAGACCCGGAGGACAGTCACTGCCAGTGTCCCCTTCTCCTGCAACCCAACCAATGTGGTCACTTGGGAAGAGGTCAAGAGACTAGGAAAGCTTGTATCTCTCTCACTTTACCTCAAAGATTAAAAAAAACCCCAAAACCTAAAAAAGAAGCACCAGGAGCTGCCTTTCCAACCACCCACAGATGGCTGCAGGTTTGCCCGGGAGACAACATCTACGTATTGGCATTGGCCAAGGCCCAGCTCAGCCCACATGTGAACTGGGGTTTGCTAAGCCCCGTGAAACACAACCAGTGAGTCACGCCTTACGGGCCGGCTTAATTTGTCCACCTCAGCTTAAAGCAGAGAAGACAACAGACGTTCCCACGTGTCTACAGAGAGCACAACCCCATGGGAAGACAGATCCCAAATCTTCAAGGGGCTTAAGAAAAGTGACGACTACCTTCACCGCTGTGTAGTCCAGGGGTTTGTACTCTATCATATATTCATCCAGGAAGACTTTGAAGGTATTGACCCAGACTTTAACTGGAGACTCACTCCAGTCCCGCTGCTCAAGCCTCATGGTTTTCTCCAGAATCTGCTCGAATAAGGCGTAGAGGTCCTTATAGCGGATGCTTTTCCCATCATCCATCTGTTAAGGAAACAGAAGGAAAAAGAACAGCTATTTTTATACACCCCAGACTGTCTCTTCTGCTCCAGACAATTAATTCAGCCTGACCAGCTTCCAGCCACTTGGGGAAAGCCCAAGTATGATTAAAAGAAGGAAAAAATCTAACAGAGAATCATTTTGTGACCTTCCTCACGGTGGCTTCTCAGTGCACAGAGCAGGAGGATGTTAAATGCCAGCTCAAGTCTTAGAGGAAACTCTTTGTACAATCCAGGCAATAAAATAGCTTTTTTTGATCACTGTGATCACTAAGCTGTAGCGATCATTGCTCAGATGCAGAAGTAGCAGAGCAGAGCTCCACATTGCTGAAACATCCACCGCTCACAAATTTAACTCAAAGGTTTCCAGGCACTTTGGGTGGCAAATAGGAGTTTATTGACTTACTGTCATCTTTCATTTGACTGGGAGCAAGTGCATTAGGAGACCAGAAATCTTCACCCAAGGAGGAAGAGTTTAGTCCAAACTTACAGCTCACAGGGCTGAATACAAAGGAAGAACATCCATCCTTTGGGATAAGCAGACCAGGAACGGAAGGCTCGGCAACACCTCCACCACCAGGAGGACCCAGAGCACCTCATTTCTCATGGAGGTAGAAGTTCTCACCCGCCATCTGGTTACTTACCGCCAATGCTGAGGAGTAAAAGCTGAAGATGTTTTGTCGGAATTCCTTCAGTGCTTTCTTGAACACGACATCCACCAGCGTGTCCTTCTTGCTGTCCTCATTATCCAATTCATTCATCTGGGAAACCAAAGGGGTTTACGCACCCATGTGACTTTTGCTGTGGCAGAGCACGGTGTGAGATGAAGCAGCACTAATGAGCAGCTGCTCCACCATGGGCAGACATTCATAGTGACTACAAGGTGGTTTCTCCTGCGTGCAAGCTTAGAAACACAAGCATCTCCCCACAGCCTTCAACTCCCGTCCTCCTGGTCACACATTTCTGATGCCACCAGGGGCAACTCAAAGCAATGAAAGTACCAAAGCTGCTGGGCCCATGCAGAACAACCACACAGGGCACAGCGTGCCCATCTCTTCTCCCAAGCCTGTCCTAATGCATGCTGTGCACCCTTAGATGAATTATTAGTATGGCTTTGTTGCCTCTGTCTGCTTTTATTGCTCTCCGGTGATTTACCTGGAGCAGTGAAGACAGGAGTTACCTTTTTCAGGAGAAACTCATCCATGCTCTTCAAGTCGCTAGCGCTGGTTATGATCTGCAGCGAGTCGTTCTGCCACTGCACAGGCTCCAGAGCCACGTTGCTGATCTTGACGCTGCGCTTGCGTTTCACTTTGGGAGAGGGCTCCTTGTTCTCCTTAAACTCCCGACGGTAGATACCAGAGAGCTCGGGACTCCGTGGGGGGGTCAAGTGGTGAGGACTCAACTCTACAAACAATAATTAAAAAAGGGAAAGAGAATGAAGAGCAGATTAATTAACAGATGCTTTTCCCCCAGGTTTCACCTATGGCCTGGAAGAGAAGCAGGGTTATTTCTTGGGTATTAATAAAAACCTCTGGCTCTCGATGAACACTCAACAAGTAAAAAACATCGAGCGTAATCTCCTAGAGCTGCAACACAGCAAGGTAACGCGAAGGAAAAATAGTTCTGCCACTAAAACAGGGAGATGGGCATCGGAATAAACCTGCGGAGGAGAAAAGCACTGTGGGGTACTCGTAGGAAGATTAAACAAATGTCATTTTTCCTTTGGTCATTTCCTCTGTCAAGAGGGGAAACATCTGTTGATGTCCAGATAGCTGCCAGGAGGATTAACGACATGGAATTCCTCAAGACCTGTTTTGGATCCCACCCTTTAACCTACTTGCCACCATTTCGGGTTGATGCCACCCATGAATTCAGGAGACGTGAACCAGCATGGACATTTGATTTGTGTAGCTTCCCAATCCATCTTCCTACAGCAGCCTCAGCTAGACCACACCATCGTACACGATACTCCCATTTACAGATACCCTACCCCTATAGGTGAGCCAATCTTCCTCGGTTCTGTAACTTTACCCGAGCCTCTATATCTTGGGCTACGCTTGGTTGTAGCGTAAAGCCAGATTTACAATAGCTTCTCCCTCTGCCGTGAGAGCGAACGTGATTTCTCTGCTCCTTACAGTACAGGCACCATGCCACCCCATCACTTACCTTCACCAAGCTGCAAGCCAGAAATGACCTCCCTGCCGGGGGCTTCTTGCTCCGCGTACAGCTCTAGCAGCTCAGACTGAGTAGCAAGCTTCTCCCGTGGGGTCTTCTTCTCCCCTTGCTTTCCCTTCACCCAGAACCTCATCTTGGCTCGCTGAGGCCTGGAAATAAGTCGGGGAAAGAGGAACCACCTTAACAAGGAAAATGTCCTTCTACCCAAAACTACCCCAAATCTCCCAGACTTTCATCATGTTTGAGGAGGAGTTAAATCAACACAACTTCTACCAGAGAAACCACGTATCCTCAGGAAAGGCAAGAAACTCAGGTTTCATGCGTGCAGTTGGGTGGTTTGTAACAGGACATCTGGCCCGTATTGTCAAAATTTTTATCGCGATATGAGCAGGATGCCTGTTCTAATTGGGCATGTCCCATGTCATGTAGGAAAGGTGAGATGAGTTACTCATGTACTGACTTTGGCTGATGGAGCTCCACAGGAGCTGAGGTGGTTCAGCAAGGTGATGGAGAGCAAGAAGGACACGGGAGGGACTCGTCTCCCATCTTTAGCCATGTTTCCTACCTCCCATCTGGAGCCAGGCTCTTCTGCGCGGCCGCCAGCTTCCCAATCTCCCCCTGAGACATGGTTTTGTGCAGTTTCATTTGGCCTTCCCCAGAGGCGAATCGCTGCACCGTCTGTAACGATTCCAAGTACGAAGTGTTTAAAAATGAAACAGTTCTTGGGATGCCACCTGTTTTTTTTTTTCCTAGCAAAAATTGGGTATTTCATCTGCTACGACTTTATTTCTATCTGCCTACAGGTGAAAACCTACAGTCCTGTCAAGCTAGCTACAACTCAAGAAATATTTTAACGACTCCTAAAAAAGAAAGGGATTTCCCTTGCTCCAACTCTACATCAAGATCCAACCTTCTTTCTCCTTCAACAACCAACGATGAAAATCAGTGTGTACCAAGCCACAGGTCCCTCATCACTCAACCTGCACAACTACTCCACCATCTTAGTCTGGGCAGCCCAAGTCTCCAGCCCAGAAGAGCCACATTAGCCACGATTGTTAGCCACAATGAAGTGATTTGTGGTGTTCCTAGCACCAAAGGAACCTTCAACCACAGGGATGTGTCCTAGCAGAGCCTCCTCCTCCAGCTCTTGTTGAGGACTTTGCAGAAAAGAAGTCCAAAGTCTTTGTGCCAAGGACAAGGTAAAATTAAGCTTTTAGAAATAAGAGATTCTGCAGCTTTAATACAAAGGATCTTCACTTTCACCACCATTTAAAATGTCCTTGGGATCACTATTAAGGTTGAAATGAATTTGCAATAATTTAACCTAACAGGATTCCATGAAATAGCCCAGAAATAGTCTTGCTGTATTTAAAAAAAAAAAAAAAAAGGCAATTTTTGTTCCTTTTTTCCAGTGGTAGCTGTGATTTTGGAGTTTGACTCCTGGAGAAGACACTTTCAGCATGAGGAAAGCAAGGAATCGGGTTGTATGAAAGGATTTGGAAGATGATGGTCAAATATCTCCTGTAGCTTTCCCATCACCTAAATGTCTCAACTGAACACATTGTGCTTTTTAAGCATTTCCTTTTCTTCTATTAAAAACATTTGAAATAAAATTATATAAAATATGGTCTGCAGGGGAGTCACATTTACTGTATTTACTCTCTTTGAACGTCTCTCTTTTCACCTCGGACTAACCTTCCTACCAGCCAGGAGATGGCAGCACATAAGGCAAAACTGCCACCGAGAAGGAAAGAAACTGCCTAAACCATCAAAGGGTTTCTCGTTCCTCTCACTCTTACATTTAGGTGACACATAAATGTCGGATGCATAATGGGACACCCCCCCGCCCCCGAACCCATAAAAGTGATTTCCATCCAGTGCGAACTTACTATTTGCTTTTAAAAATGACCTACTGAAATACCTGCCTCCAGACTATGGATTTGTTCTTGAGTAATTTCAACCTTCAACCTTTTCATCACTTTCAGTGCTTTTTTGTTTTTTAAAGTATTTTGTGGGGGCATTTACTCCCTTTTTTTCTATTTCAAAGCCATTTAAAGCACATTGGTATGTGCTGACCATTCCAAGCAGGCTAAGGGGATTGCTGGGGCAAGGCAGAGGTTGCTCTATAGGACACCACAGACTTTAGTTTTTTAAATATATATCGTTATCTACTGCACAAGCAGACCTGGTGTACAGATTCTGGAGTAGACCAAAGCAAGTGAAACCCCTGGTTCCTGCAGTAGACTTTGAGTCAAAAACATCTGTAATGCTCTTTTTAGACAAAACTGGAAGAAGGGTTTTCTACCATTACTACCACCACCTCTCTCCGCTCTGCCCCAATTCTTGATCTACCATTGTTCAGCGTTTCCTCTGCTATCACAGCAACCTCTCCAGCTTTTGCAAGTAAGGACTAAAAGGCATTTTTGGCACGAGAGCCTTCTCTCTGAGGGACTCCTCCAAGAAGCTGTGATGGGCAAGGTCCTTGTCTGGATGGGAAACCTTCTCAGATGCCAAGACAAGCCTCTGCACCAGAAAATCCCTGGCCAGGGAACACCACAAAGCAGCATGTGCGGGCAAACGGCAGTAGCCAGGGGGTCTGGAGTTGTCTCCTGGATGAAGAGGGGACCAAATACTTTTCCTCTGAAAGAGCAACCTGTATTTTGCCCACCAGCGCTAGGAAGAGATAACTGTGGCCAAGTGAGATGACTCGTCCCAGCAGGCAGCAGTGCTACAGGCTGCACTGAAGAGCTTCCTGAAGTGCAATGCTCCCTCTGGACGGTTTAGGACAAGAGATCTTTCATTGCTGGCTCTTCAGGCGTGCTTGAGGTCAGCTGGTGACAGATACTTGGACTGATGTTTGTCAATTTGTGGCTTTAGTATGGAGGTTGGAGCTAAATCACTGCTTCATTATGCAAGACTCTCTCTCAAAGAGCTTCTGCAGAAGGAGAACGTATTCAGAAGACACTTCTGGTGTGCTTTCTCTAACCAAGGCTTTCTATTTATCCGCTGCAGGAAAGCTCTCCAGGCTTAGGTACAAAACAGAAGTGGTATGCATATGTGTTGACCACAGCCAGGAGCTATTCGTCCCACCTGTATTTGTCTCACCACAAGGCAGGTTAATCCTCAGCTAATCACTAGCCAAAAAACTCAAGCAACCGTTGAAGGTCTGGTCTTGTCAGGAAGCCCTTTAGCCTTAAAGGCTCTTTGGAGTCAGCTGTACCTTCATCAGTCACCACTGGGTGCACCTTGGGGTTCAGCTCTGGTTGAAGATGCTTTTGGTGTTTGCTCTGAGATACCACAGACATAGGTCAAAAGCATTGGTTTCTGGTGGACCTCTACTTACCAGCTGGCGATACACAATCACTGACTTGATGGTCAAGAAGCCAATGGGCATAATGGGCAGGTTCACACCAGCACAGCTGGTGAGTCATCACATGCTCAACTTCACAAGGTCACACGTGATCTCCCTTTTGTCTATGCAGCAGCCCTTGGCCACCGAGTAGCACGTTAAAAAAGGCTTTTTTGGAAAGTGGTAGCTGGGGGCAGGGAGCTGTATGAATAAGCTATTCACTAGCACAGAAACCAGCCCGCGCATGGCGGCTGCCTGCCTCGTCTTCATGTGAGCATCACAAGACACAACAAACGTGTCTACACAGACATCAACCTACTGGAGCTCATACCCAAACCAACATGCACCAGTATTGCTCTATCGTAGGCGCCTCCATCATCTGCAACCCCCAGCCGGGCTCTGCAAATAAATATCAGTAAGCAGTCCCTAAATTTTGCTACTTGGGGCGATCCTGACCCAGAGAAACCACAAGCCAAAGAGCCGGTCCCCAACCTGCAATACACATGGCAACACTGTACATGTCAGGACAGACAGATGTAGGGTATCGCTGAGCACACGACTTCACGGGTAGCGTTTGCTAGAAAGCAGAACTCAACCACACAAGGGGTGAAAGTGCTGACCACCAGTTGGAGCTAGTGATGGAGAGCAGAGGAGAAGAGGTACACAGCAAAGACGAGAGACAGTTGGCACCTACTACTACTCGCATGCGGTGAGAGCTGTTAAACCAGGTGAGCAGAGTCCCAAGGAGCGTTTCTGAAGAGTGGGATGAGCCAGGTCCCTTCCCAAGGATGGAGCTTGCCAAGCGCCTTTCGCATCCCAGTGGGAAAGATTTATATGGCTAAAAAAACCCCTAATGCTTTGTAAGAGGGTAGCCTCCAGGAACACAGCACAGCACTCCAGGGATGGCACGGCCCCTTGCCCAGGGCTTTGGCCAGGCTATGTGAAGTAACACATTTTACTACACAAAATTCTCCTTTTCCCGATCTACAAAAGCAGGGAGATGTGCTAAGAGGCGACCAAGAGAGCTCCGTTCACAGAGCCGCCTCTTTCAATGAAGCTTCAAGTATTCCTGGCTCAAAACCCCTGGAAATTTATCAAAAGCAACCTTAAAAATTCATGGAGTTTGTAAATCTCTGCCCTCTTCCAGTGAGGAAATTGTCCTGGGAAAAATTTATCCTTTATAATAAAAACTGCTAACAGAAAAGTCACGGAAAGCCCTCCTTGGCCATCTGCCTCTCTTGGAAAAGCAGATTTTAGGATCGCACGAGAGGTTTGCCAGACCCACGGCAACGCTGTAGCACAAAATAAATCGCTGACTTTGGCTTTCGTGCTTTGGTTGGTTTTATACTCAGGCCCACACCTAGGACCGTAGCTGGAGCAGAGGAGCAAGGCACCTCTACGCAATGCTTGACCTGAGCTCTTACGGCAGGAGACGATTCCTGGTATTTATCCACACTTCTCTGGGAACATCTCCACCACCTCAGGAAAAAAACATCAGTGGGTTGGAAGCCGTTGGCCTCTTCCACTCCTGCAACCTCTGGGTTTATGATTTTCCGAAAGCAGCTTATCTGAGTGGGAGGTTAAGCCTGAGATGCAAATGCTCTGCAGCACAGGCTCACATAGCAGGGTGACATAGCCACTAAGGTTGCTCTTTTTTTTTTTTCTTTTTTTTTTTTTTTAAATCCACTAGTTCACTCTGACTGTATTTTTATTGCCCAATTTACGTGTTTTTGCTTTCTCCAAGATGCTGTCTGCCGGCATTGCTCTGATAATTGAGGACTGAATAATCATCGGATACTGTGGCCAAGGATATAAAATCAAAAGTAATAGGAGGTGCAAGATTTATATAGTTTTCTTTGCTGGCTGTTGCTTTTTGGACAAGATTTGCTTTCATCTTTTCTATGGATGCGTGTAGAGCATTTTTAGAGCACAAGGATCCTCGGGGACTTTGCTATTGAGATTAAAACCAAAAAACCCAGGTAGCTGTGCAATACGAGTTGCAATGCTCCAGGAAAGCTATGGAAACCATAGCCGATATCGAATCAAACCAGAAAACATCCCCATGGCCAAGAAATACAAATTATTTCCCTATTTCACATCCGTTTCTGCTGTGTTCGCTGAGTCTACCCATCTGCAGCATCCTTGGAAGTTGGAGAAGCAGCGGTGGAGGGATCAGTGCAGCTAAGGTTAGCAAAGAAAGGCTCCCGCAGCTCCGCTCACTCCCGTTTTAAATTTCCCCCACCACGTGGGAAAAAATTACCATTTCGGAGTCACTGTAACAGGCCTGCCCCAGCCGGGCTGCAGGCACCGCCTCGGGATGAGGAGGTTGGTCAGAGGAGAGAAGGAACTCAAAATTGCCATCGTAATCATCTTCCTCCGTATCCCCCTCCCCATCAGCAAAAGTACCTCTAGTCAAGAAATCGGAGCGCGTCCGCGCCATGCGGGCTTTCTTTTTATGGGTCGGTCTGGGAACCTGCTTGACCAAATGATAAAACAAACAAACAAAAAAGTTTTTTAAAATAAAAAGGAGATTCTACTGATGTTTGGCATCATAGTGTAGCTCAAGTATGGCCTTAAGACATCTCTGAGTAACATTGCACCTCACGGAGGGGACATAATATTACATGTAATAAAAAAGAAAACAACACCAGGAAAAACAAAAACCAAGACAACACGGTGAAAATGGACAATCGTGGATGTTACTCAAATGTACGTTAACCCAAACCAAGACAAGACTGCGATGGACAGTGTTTGCCATCAGGACCGTGAGATCCTTTTTATCCAGAGCTTCTATGAGTTAATGCTACTGGGAGCTCTTTTCAAGAGGAGGTGTGAAGCCTCCTTCCCTGTGTCTAGGAGCCCTTTTGCTTTATAGTTCACTTCTTTAAAGCTTTTTGAGGGAAAAATGGCAGAATAAGGGTTTTTTTTTCCCCCTGTTCAATTAAAAGAGAAAATAAGAAAGCCACAACTTACCTCTCCTCTGCCAGACCCCGGCATCTTAAATGGCTTCCTAGCCAGCTCACCCTTGGAGAGGCCTTGATGACTTGCTTCCCTGCTGAAACACAACACCACAGAGATGTTTCACCTTCTCTTAAAAGCCTTCCCACCAAACCAGCCCAGCCTGCAGGAGCGTACAAGTGCGCAGCCCAAGCAATCGAGACCAAAATTGCAAGTTTGAGGTCACGGGGTTTTGGAATTGCTTCGAGTTCTTCTGGATTTGAGTTAATACCAAAGGACAAGAAGATGCGAAGTTCTGCCTGCCAACTCTACCCATCATGGTGATCACAGATGGTACCTTTTCTCTGCTGTACTCTCAAACGTGATTGTTCTGTTGCAGAATAAAAAGACAGGAATTTTTAATTTTTTTTTTTTCCTTTTGCTTGTTCTATGCATGAACCAGGAAAAGAAATGGAAAGAAATTTTTTGGGGGAAGATTGTTCTCAAATAGCCAATTCCAAAGCAATTCTCCAGGACCTCACGCAGATTTTCATACAAACTGGTTCAGGAGAGCATCCTCGCTTTACATCTAACATAGAACTAAAAAATAAAGTTGCTTTTTGCTCAGCTCACTCCTATCACCGTTCACCTAGGGTCAATGAAAGCAGTGTTGACAATCTTTCTATTAACTCCCTTCACCTGCTAATATCCATGATTATCTCCCCTGGCTCTTACATAATGCTCAGCACATAAGAGACCGAGAAATCATATTTCCAGTTCTTTTTCCTTTTCTGCTCGCTCGTCGCTAGAAGATCAAGAAACCCGACTTTGTTTTGCTAGGGCTTTTGTACAGTCTCCAGAAACAATGTTCTGGACCATTGTACCAAATGGCCTCTAGCAGAACAAAAAGCCTACGGAGAAAGCCTATGGAGAACGCACACCATCTTTTTACTCACTGGAGGCCAAAGGGATTGTCTTTCGGCGTGAAGAACATAGCGCTTGCCCTTGTCTCCTCGGTGGCCTGATTGGGCATTCGGGGCTGCCGGAGGCGCTCTGTCCTTGAGAAGTGGCTGCCCGGGAGGTCCCTGGGGTCCAGAGCCGGTCTGGAATGGCACCGGGCTTCCAGCACCGATCCCGAGTGACCTTCTCTTCGCTCCATGAACATGCTGACAGGTCTGTCTTTGGGGGCACCGCGGGCTGGAGAGCTTCCGCTGGTCCCAACGGTGAGACCTTTAATGTCTACCGACGAGGCTGTAGTCACACCTGTGGTGTGGCCGTGCTCCCCTCTGCTCTGCGGGTGCAGGATGAGGACCGACTGAGGCCGGCTGTCTGTTTTTTTTGATGGTTTGAGGGAGGGGTCCTTCATTCTGCTCTGCTCAGCCCTCTGCAAAGCCTCCACCCTACCTTGCTGTTCGAATGCTTTGCGTTGTCTCTCCAGAATCTCCTTCTGCTGCCGGATCTGCTCCATCATCTCCCTCTCATTTTGCAGCTGAAGCTGCTTTTGCCTTTCTTCCTTCTCCACATTGAGCTTTTCCAGTCTCTTGATGACAGAGTCTGGAGAATGGGCCTGCGTCGCAGTTGCTGTCACACGTTCCTCTCTCTTGGTAGAGGACTTCTCCTCTTCCTCCCCACCCAAGCCTCTGCCCTGGTCTGGTTCAGAGTCCTTCCTGACCTCAGAGAACATAACTGTCCTCTCCTCTCTTTCCACTGCTTTGTTCCTCAGGTTGTTCTCCACCAGCTTTACCTTCATGTTGTCTTGTGGTGGAACGTAGAAAGTAGGTAGATTGCTGGCAAGGAAGGTTTCTCTCGGGTGCGCCTTGTATGTAACATTCTGGGGGTCGCAGACCACGCGCTCCTTCGCGGTGAGGTTATCGTGTAGCTCCAAGTCTGAAGGCATCCTTCGGCAACCAGGCAAATTGCTGTTCACATCCGCCGCACAGAAAGACTTCTCCTGCAGATGAACGTGGGGACTGCCAGGCAAGGAGTCAGTGGGAAACGACTGCACGTCTTGCTCATCTAAAACTAAGGAAACGCGTTTATTACTTGGGGTATCTTCACAGCTTAACATCTCAAAGCTCCCTTGAGAGCTTTCGCTCTCCGGGGTTCCCTGAGGGGAATGAAGTGCCTCAGATACAAGCTCAGTGGACCACCGCCGCTCTTCTGAAGGTGACAGCCCACCGGTGGACCGGACTTTAAGCAGCTCCAAGCTAAATTTTGCCTGTTCCAGTTCACGCATCCTCCGGCTTTCTCTTTTCGCACGAACCACTTTTTTCTGGTTGAGATCCTCCAGCGACTTGGGTCTCTCTCTCACAACGACCTCCTCTTCGGTGTCCATCCCGCTCTGGCTACTGGCTCTCTCATGCCTTTTGTACAATAAATTTGCAGAAGTTTCCAGTGGGTCCACGTGATTCACCCGATTATTCTCCATCAGTGATTTATGTTCCTCTATGGCTCTCACTCGCTCTTCAAATGAGCCGTCCTCCCACTTAGATGGGTCCGAGCCCTTAATTTCCAAAGCATCATCTGCCCCCAGTCCGTCTCCTTCTCTAATGGACAGGCCGTTCTCCAGCTGCATCTCTTTTAATCGCTGCTCTTTCAAAGCTCTAAACCTGCAAGAAAGCAGAAAAAACGTTCCCCTGTGCCCACTCACATCCCTTCAAGGTACTGCACCGGTGCCACCTCATCAACACCGCCGCCATCATCGCCTCACCGTTGGCACCTCAAGCAACCCTCCTTACATGTCCAGTGCAAGAGGATGCGCGTGCACCTTTGGTTTTCAATCTTCTCCTCTTACGCCATCTCTGCTACTCAAGGACTGCCCCCACGTACCTGAGAGCTCCTCTCGCACCGGTGGCAGCGGCTCCAGCTTCCATCCCTGGTCTAGCTCGTTTGCAAGCTGACGGAGGCAGAAGAGCTTAACCCATCACACCCCCTTGTCTTCTCCATCTTCACCACCCTGCCTGGGCTGCCTCTGGTACAGCTAGCAGGGACTCACGCCCCACGCCAAGAGCTCTTTGCAGCTCCCAAATCTTCCACCCTACATCAAGGTGCTCCACACCTCGCAGGCAGCGCCTTCGGAGAATGAACCAAGACCCGTCCTGCGGCCAGCAAGCCAAGGCATGGTTGGAAACCCCCTCCCCTTCGCAGCGGCTGGCTCCAGTATCTCCTCTCCCTGCAAGACAGCGCAGCAACCAGATCGGCAAGCCGATCCGAGTTAAAAATAGGCTACTTAAAGTGGTGCTGCTGCCAAGGGGGAAAAAAAAAAACCAACAACCCACAACTCACGAGTATTTATGGCCTCGGCTTTCCACTGCCTACGTGCTCCAACCTGAAATAGGCTCTGCTTATTCTAAGAGTAGGGCGTGCAGCTAAATAAACTCCTTTGTTAGAAAGCGTGGACAAGCAAAGGATCAGGGCAGGTCAGGGTCAGGGATCCCGCGAAGGGACACCATCCTCCGTAAAGTCACCGTGGTCTGAGCAGTGCCAGAACTCACATCAACCACATCCCTTATCAGAAAGCGTTTTCTTTTTTAACCGGGGCCGATGGCGTTACCTTTGCCGTGCTAAATATCCTCGGCACGCCGCTTGCAAGCAGACGACTTTGCTCCTGCTGGCCGCGTACGACCGCTTCGCACGGTGTCCTCGCCAGGCCGCCTGGATGCTGGTGGCCGCGCCGTGCCGCCGCTTGGCATAGTCCCGCCAGCAGCTCTGGATGAGGTGGGCCGCAAACTGCATCTGCAGGAACCTCCGCCTCTCCACGAAGCCACGCCAGTGGGTCTGGAGAACGACGGCGGCTCTGCCGAGGACGAGAGGGTCTGGGGATGGTTCACCTTGCTTTCGGAGCTGGTAACTACGCCAAAATCTCTGCAAACACAGCAGGCAGTTCCTTCTAACGGGTGTCGCGTGGGGGTGGGAGAGTGCCCGCCTTCACGCAACCTTTCCAGCTCTGTCTCCCCCCGTTCCCAAGTTATTATTGGCGCAAGGAGTCAAATCCCGATTGCAAGCTCCTTCCTCGGAGGGGGGACCTGACTTTACACACCAGCCGTACCTGTAGGATCCGTGGTTCGTAATTTGCAAGGAAATCAGGCACCATCACCTACCTGTATGATGACTGCGGCTTGCCTTAAGCTCAGGAACTGCCTCCTGCAGAGCACGCTGCGGAACCAGCGCTGCAGCAGCGTGATCCGGCGCAGGACCTCCTGATGGAGCAGGTCCTGCAGAAGCTGCCGCTCCCGCTCCTTCACGAAAACCTGGCCCCCAAAAAGAAAAAAAGAAACCCCCAAAACACTAGCACGGAAAGGTTCCAAGGCCACAGGACAAATGATTTAATCTTCCTGGTTTCGGTGACCTGGATGCCCAGAAGAAAGTTCAGCAGCTGATTTTAGCTAAGCCACCTCTAACAGGTTTCTGCAGTTTCTTCTACAGCTTGTGCTTGTCCAAGCTCTGAATTACAGAGCCTCTGCTTTCCCCTCAGGGGAGGCAAAATGATACCTATCGTTTCAAGCTGTGTCTACACACAGCCGTAGTTTTTTGAAGGCTGTCTCGTTACAGCCAGACTTGGTTAACATAAAGCAACGATGTTCCTTACTCTTTTGTGTTAACGATACTCAAAGCTTCATTTAAGCCATTGGCTTCCGGCAAACAGAAGAAAAATACGTGCCGAACGTCTACATGTAAAATGTTAATTTATCATTACAGAAATGCAGGCAAGTGTTATATCTGTATCTTAAACCTAAGTCTGAGCTGAGGATTAACATTTACCATTGTTCTTCCAACTTGGTAATTGTCTGGATTGAGTTTTATTTTCTGGAAGAAGTCATGGATATTGTGCTTAGACGGGCTGATTCCTTGCGGTAGAAGGACATGGAAATGGTTCACAAAATCCTGAGAAGGAAAAAAAGAAACACCAAGATTTGGTTAGATGGGTCTTGCTGTATCCCTTTCTTCCATAAATGGTGGATTTGCTCCACTGGCCAGATGAAAAGGGATCTATCGAGTGAGCAGAAGGACAGACAGCATTTTATGGGCTGAGGAACGCCAAGTTGCGTCCACCATTCCTGGTTTGACGGGAAACACATGAAAGCAGGGACCCAGCAACGTTCAAACGTCTTTCAAAGGGGCAGGAGAGGTTCTGCAGAACCCAGGGGGTCATCTTGAGAAAAAAAATGCTCCAAATCCTCAGCAAGGGCCGCTATGGAAGGGGGTTACCAGCATCTGCAAAGCATCTCTGAGATGCTCCATCGGTTACTGCTGTGAGGACTCAAACAGCGGAGGAGGTACGAGAGGAGAGATTTTCCCAAGTAAGGTTGGGATCCATGCTCACGGCACAAAAATATTGAGCAGTTTTCCGTTTCTAAACAGCTGCTGCGCAGGACATGACATCTGGCCCAAAGCAGCTGCCAGCAGGAAACAAATCGGCAGCGGCAAAGCATGAAAGGACGGACATGTGTGCAAAACCTGGCAAACACATGGAAAAGAAGAAACCAGGGAAAGCTGGGCAACTCCTGAGTGGTTTAGAGGATGCCAATCACCCTCCTGACGGGACGCAGCCAGCACCGATGCGACGGGGCAAATGCCATTCTGCGTGCAAAGCCGATACCTTCTTTTTTGCAAAAAAGGACGTCCACGTTACAAAAAAATACCGCTTTTGTTCAAAACCCACGATGTTATCTGCAGAGGGGCTCGTAGCCTTCACCTAGGTCTAGACCGGCTTGGTAGAAGTCAGCAGCGCAGCAGAGGACCACTCCATGCCAGAACATCAGCTCATTACTGCCTTACATGAGCTATAAATTCATTACCTTGTTAAAAAAAAGAGCTAGCAGCGTTCAGGGAACTCTGACAATGATGCTAAAGGTGGCAAAAGACAGAAAACGTTTTACTCAACCTGGAAGGAGTATTTGCAGCTGTATCCCGACTGGCGAATGCGAACGGTCTCCAGCATCCCCGTGTACCGCAGCTGCCTGAGCACCAGGCTGTCGTTGAACCGCAGGGGCAGCTGGAAGGGGGGAAAACAGGCCAACGATGAGCAAATACGTGCTTTAACTGAAGCTTTTAAGTGTGTGGATGGGTCAACGGATTCAGCAGATGTGGCACATCTGCATGACATGCACGTTGGCAATGATGCGAGGGGAGGGAGGAACTTGTACTAAACCCATCAGGGTTGAATCCTGTTTTCTTCCAAGCAGCCATCAGATGGAGACTTTCAATCAGCTAACTAGATATATAAAGCTAAAAAGAAGTTTTTTTGGAGCCTCTGAACTGCATAAGAACCCCCCAAAGGGCACAGCTAACGGGCAAGATTGTGAGCAACCAAGTCATCTCCTAGGCACAGAGCTTCATCTTTAAATGTCCGGGTAAAACTCCCAAGGATGAATCCGCAGGAAAGCATCACTGCTGCAACCTTCATTTTAAACTGAGGGTCCTTAGCCCACGCGACAAATGCTTAAAGTCAAACTGAAGAAATACGTTGCACCATGGAGTCAGTTTGAATAATGCAGCTTATTCTAAGAGTATCTGCTTTTACCTATAGGAGCTTTATTTTAAAGAAGCTTTAGGGCTCAGTAACAGCACAAGGGAATTCACGGCTCTGTAAATGTCTACTACGGGTGGCAGGAGCTTCAAAGGAGTCAAATTCATGTATTGAAAACACTGTATTTTTCATATAAATTAAAACCACATATTTTTCATATACGTGTTTCTACAACTGCAAGAAGAGCCAGCGCAGTTTATCAAGAGCAACACCCAAGCGATAACATCCACGCTTCCCATTGCTCATATACAAGTATCTTCTAAATCCAACTTGATTCGGGGCTATGTTTTCTTTTCTTTTTAACCCTCCCCCCGCCCCGTAAAAATTTACAAAATACTGCCAAGATGAATTTTAGCAGCACTGCTTTCACAGGACGGGATTTACCTTTTCGGCGTTGGATCGAATGCACTTGACAAAATAAGGTTCTGCTTGGCCAAGGGTCTCCATCAGCTTGTTGAGCGATGCCTGCAACAGAGGAGACATCTTCAGTTGGGAAACGGAGAAATGACCATGATGAGTAACGAAAATCCAAGCACTTAAATCGGAAAACAAAAAAAAAAATTGGAATAAATGATGAGTAAACCAGGCAGATTGGATATCGTTCCCCAAAATGAGTGTTTCAGCCCAAGCAACTTGGCTGGTTTTGTCTTTGCAGCCAACAAATTAGCCAGAGAGAAATATGATACTGGGTCGTATTTGGGCTCCCCGGTTCGACCTTTTCACATCAGCCACTGGAGCCCGAAGTCACATCCTGCTCCACACCAACAAGCTATGAGTGGGAGCTCCGAGACAAGGATTTACACCTTGCACCAAACGATCACTGATGTTTTTTAAATGAAAACAGAATTTTTCCTTTATCAAAAGTGACTCCACGCAGCACTTATCCCTGATTTTTAATTGTCAAAACTTAACTGCTGGCCTAAAAGTGAATTTTCTGAATGACAGTTTTGCAAAGAGAACATCTAGAATCTGCGGTGATTTGCAATCTGGCATTTCCAATTATTTTTGAAGCCTGTGAACCCTAAACACTTCATAGCTTGTTTTTGGAGGAGAATAGCTTCAATGCTGCCACATTCCTCTGCTGAAACGCAGAGTTGTGATGACTGAGAATCGAGGGTTTTTCAGGTTCCCATTTTACATTTCCCCTTATTTCTGCGTCATTATTAACAGTCTAGCCCATAAAAATGACTTTACACTGGCATCATCGCTATGCCCAACTGCTCCAGCGGGACATCACGGCGAGTTATTCCTCCACCTCGCAAATCTTTGACTCTTCTGCGACAAAGCACAAGCTCTTTGAATAAAAACATACCGAAAATCAGAGCATGCTGAGTCAGTCTGTGGCTGGCCGGGCTCCTCGACTGCATTTTTTTTGCTGTGCCCTATAAATACTTTGAAGCTCTCCAGTTGCTGAGCGCATTACCGACACGGTATTAGTAACGCGCTTCCGAGTTGATTACTCCTGATTTTAACAGAGTTTGAAATTCAGCTGTGTAAAAGATACTCTGTTGCATATTTACTATAAGCAGAGTTATAGATTTTTGAATATATGTGTTAATAAAATGGAGTGATACGAGAAAAGGAGCATTTTGCCTACAGATCTGCTTGCAGGAAGCCTTTTCTCCTCCTTCTGATCATTTAAAGACGTCTTTATGGGAAGCCTTTCATGTTTAGAAAAAAACTATCCACATCCAGGATCTGGGGAAGAGCGAGGGATGGATTCCCACGCACGTGCGATGCAGCTGTGTTACGTATATATTAACTGCACGTAAATGCCCCCGTCGCTCCCATCCCGGGGAGCACCGGGAACGCCATGACGCGGCAGACCTCCGCCGGCACGCTCCCGGTGATTTGACTGAAATCGCTCAAAAAAAGAAGAAAAAACCACCAACAACAAAAAAAAGAAGCCTACTAGGGGATATCAATCAGCACTGACGCGGCGGCATCCACACCGGGACGGGGGGAGGGAAGCGGGCGCCGCACGGGATGCAACCCCTTTGCCAAAGAGCCCTGCCGAAATCCCGGCAAGCGAAGCGCTCCCGGCACTGGAAGTTGTGGAAATGGGATCGTACCGCGACCGCCGGCCCCGTTAGGAGGTATCGCCACTCCGTCAGCAGCCGGCGACGTCCCGCGCGCGGCAGATGGTTCAGGCACCCTCTGCCATCTGGCGCGAGGTCCGATCGCCGGGAATCCGCAAAGGACGCGCGAGGTCCCCGGATTAACCCCGTACCCGGCTCCTTCGTCCCTCTGTCTGCAAAAACTTTCCAGCCACCCGCTCTTTCACCGCCCGTATCTGGTCTTTCAGAATCGCTTCTGCATCCCGCCCCGTGCCAGACGGGGCAGCATCCTTTTCCGTAGGGTACCACCCGCACGCAGGGTAACGGGGGAGGCTGAACATCGCCGTACGGCAGTTTAGTCAGCGGTCTAGTTTTCGACCGCGAAAGCCGTCGCTGCTCCGGCAGCATCCTCTAATACCGCCGTTTCGCCTATAGATCACTAAGCATAGGCACGGTTAAATTCCATAGGAGACGGAGCAGCTGCAAGCCCGGTGTTCAGGCATTAGCCACAAGGCAGCATTTATCAGCAAAAAAAAAAAAAAAAACAAACCCAAAACCCAACCCCAAACCCCACGATAGGAAATATTTGTGTTTCCTGCCTGTGACCCAATTCCATGTGCTGCAATTTTATTAGCCTGCTCTTGATTTAAAAAAAAGCACCAGGGCTGCTCTCCCTCGAAAACGCTTCTCTCTTACGAGCGTTAAATGAAATTTGGGCTGGAGTGCCCGGCGTTTGTCTGAGAGGAGAAGCAGGCATTCATACCGGAGCTGCCTCCGACTTAAATATGTTTTTATTCATTTAAATAAAAAAAAAAGGATGTGTTGCAGGCACAGCTATGTTGTCAAATCACCAAAAGCCCCCAAAAAAGGGTATTCGAACGATCTGCTTCGCTGCACAGCGGTGGGGGGGGGAAATCTTCACAGTGTTCAGTGGTCTGTTATTTGTATGCACTGTAAAAATAGATATAAAAATCTCAATCACACACCCTGAGGCTTTTCAGAATTTCGTTTGAAGGATGAATAGGTTTCGGGAAGGCGTTTCACTCCAAGATACCCCTGTTTCACCCCCCCCCTGTGGTATTGTATGAATTAAACTCTGCAGAAGTGTATTTTCACCAGCATGCCATTAGTCTAGACTAAGCTTAATATGTGTATAAATACACAGATGTGCATTCTGCAAATTATATATAGATTTATAGAGATGTGTGTGCGTGTGCACATATATATTTAATTAATCTTACCCAGATCTACACACGGACACTTTCTAAAAATGACCCACATCTACAAATAACCCCCAAACAAGTCAAACCCAAGCCAGACTTGCTTAGAAACCAATTTTTAACTGAAAAGCTGCTTTCTAATATTACCGCCTGCTTGTGCATGTGTCTTGCAGCAGTTTCCAGGCCCTGATGCCCATATTGGAGGATTATTATATATATCCCCAGCTATTCCTAGAGACGGCTGGCTGGCGCACCGCGCCGAGAACACAACGAACGCTATATTGATCCCTCCTCTGAATTCCTCTGCCCGCCTGGAGATAACGCAGCAATATTTTGACCTTTCCACCCTGGCTTGAAAACAGGTTGAATTTCAGATGCTAAATGCAAGTAAAAAGACTGTAAAAATGTCATTTCGGGATTTTGCAGCTTCTGGATTCGGCGGAGGAAGCACCGCGACGCGATGGCTTGGAAAGCGAGGTACCGGAGGACAGGGATGCACCAAAATCTCCGCTCTGCAGCTCATCCTCACGTCCCACCTCGCTCCACCGCATCACTCATACAATTCAAAGGAATTTTCTAGTCGGGGTAGCTTTTGGGCTGGTTTATGCTACTGGTCCACCCAATGCAAGGAAGATTTTTGAGGGAGGGAGATACTGTCTGCAGGCTTCTGGGTCCACCCTCAAAATATTCCTTTGTCCAGATACGGAATAGTTCTATTATGAAAGGTACAAAAAACCTTCCACTCCTGGTCATAAAGGTTGCAATATAACCTTCTTTGTGGTGGAGTCACCATCACTGGAAGCGTTCAAAAAACGTGTAGACGTGGCACTTCAGGACATGGTTTAGGGGGCACGGTGGTGTTGGGTTGATGGTTGGACTTGATGATCTTAAAGGTCTTTTCCAACCTTAATGATTCCGTGATTCTGTGATCCCCCACAATATCCACCATCGCTCTTGTTTCTCTCCATTTACACCATTCAGATACCTGCAAGGTGTCTCCCAGCTACCCAAGCCACCTCCTCAGCTGAATTCAAATCCTCAACAGCGGTGAAGATGGGACAGGACTGTGCCTGCAAATGTCCTAGGCACCCTGGCGACCCAGAGCAGGTATTTACTTTTAATTCACCTCTCTGTACCAAAGGCAAAGGATTACCTGGAACTGGGCACTGATGCTGGGTGGTTTTTTCTTCTTATGGAGATGGAGAAGAGATTTGGTAATGCGGTCGTGCAGCGTCAGGTTTGTTAGGTGCTTAAGGGACTTCACGTCTAGCATGTGCTGTGGAAAAAGAGAGATTCCATTTGTTCTTGATAAATATAAGAATAACTAGATCTTATTGTCGTGCTCCCTGCTATCTCCCTGTTTATACCTTCTCCAGGGCTTCCTTAGGGTGACCACCCTACTTAATCTCAGTGGGAAACACCGAGGAACAGCTTGAAATGTGGCTCTGCTCTATTTGGCCAGAGCTGGATCCTCCAGATCATGCTCCTCTGAGCTCCTCTTCACCTCTGAGGACTTGCCAAGGGCATCTTTGACCACAGGAAATTTGGCTCTCCTACCCCACTAAGGGCTGCAGAGAAACTATTCACTGTTAATGAACAGTTCATCGATCAACTGTATCTGTGCCTCTCCATGTGCAACGTGCACGCAGAGAAGAGTAAACCCAAAGTTTGCTCCTCCTGGCCCTCCATTCCCGACCACTGACGCACCAACAGCAAGGACCACAAGGAGCATTATTCTTCTAGATGCAACAGATCTCTTGGCAACTCTTAAAATACATCAGACAAGTCTATCAGGTACCAGCCCTCTTGCATGACCTACCCGCTCATTTTAAGGATTTCATTACCAAACTTCACCACCACGTACACAGTCCTTCTCAGGAGGAGGAAAAAAGGAGCCAGAGTAGGTCCAAGAAAAGAGGATATAGTCCTCTCTCAGGGCTGAAACCCTTTGGTTTTATAGAAATTAAAGAGCTCTGAACAGAGCTGAGTTGACCAAGGTCTTGATGTAAACACAAGCGGTCCTCCTCACACCCATCAGCATCTCAGCATTGTACCTACAGTCTTAACCCAGGGACCGGCAAGGTAAAAACGCTCCCTCTTGCTCACCTTTGGGAGGTTGGGTTTGGCTTTGAAGTTCTTATTTCGCCTGGGGAGATAATAAATGGCTCGGGTTAATGCACGTGCGCAGTTGCAGAATGGAGGAGTTTATGAAACGAGCCCTTCAAAATCCCCTTTAGCAGCTGCCTCCTACAACCTGCACTGAAACTGGGCTGCTTCTGCATGCTGCAAACTGGTTTGACAAATTTAGTTGCACAGGTTGGAGAGAAAGGTGTCCAATTAAAGGGAATCGTTACATCAGAAGTTATGGGGATGCCAGTAATTTGGGTAGAGCGGGGGAGCGGTGTCGCAAAACAACTGACCACCCTCCTGCTTTCTCATACCCTACGTTAACTCCAGCCACCCCAGCGATGTTCCCTGAACCTCCTGATGAGGCTGCAGCATGAATCACGGACGTCATTTCCCCACCTCATTTGTAATGGAAACTTTGATATCACGTTAAAAAACGTGACTGCATTACATCACTGTCATATCTTGAGACTGGTTCGACTGGCAGATTCATTCCTTCTCTCGCTTCCCCGCGTCTGTCATTACAAATGAATGATAGCAGTTACATAAATCAGATGCGTAAAACATACTAGGGTTGCTTTGACCCAACCGTGAAACGTCTCCAAGCCTACTTGAAACCCTGATTTTTTTTTTTTTATTCTGGCTATTTACATTCCTCTAACTACCCATGCTGCTCGTTATGCTCCAGGAACAAAGCCAAAATCCCTTGCTTTTGCACTGACATGAGGATGCCGTGGGCCCTCTCCAGCAGTTTGCTGTTGGTTGCGTTGACAAATATCCCATCTTTGTCTAGGAAGGCGCCGGGGCTGGTGAGCCTGCTGTGCCGCATCCCCATCCGGCCATTCCAGCCAACCGCATAGGCATCACTGTAACACCAAACACCGCACAGTGTTAAGAAGATATTAAAAAACCTGGTTCTACAACAACAACAAAAAAAAATCATAAAACAATCCGTTGGTAGAAAATGACAGTCAACATTTTATTCTTCTCGCTGTTCACTCACTCCCATGGGATGAGTTCATGACACCAGACACCATGTGAAATGATCAGCTACATATACCCGATCACAAATCCCTCGCCCAATGTGGTCCTCTCTGCTGCGGAGCAGAGATGCTCTGGTCTCCAGAAATGCTCACCTGGCTGCAGAAGGACTGAAGGGAATGGCGAGAGGAACCAAAATCCTCCCTTTGAGGAAGGGAAACGGGTACTCAACAAAATTTTGCATCAAGGTGAATAATTTACAGAGTTGAGGAGCTTTCCTACAGGGTCTGGGGTTATACAAAGCCTCTCCTGGGCTGCACCCAACTGCAATACTTTTGGTTTGGTGGCAGGGTTTTGGTGGTCCGGTGTTCTTTTTCTAATTTTATATTTTCTATCAGCCTTGCAGAAACCATCACATGAAAGAAACCTGATCTAAGGAGGGATGTGGGGTCTGCAAACCCCCCTGAGCCATTTCAGACAGGAAGAAAAGGAATAGGAGGAGACTCAATGCAGCACCAGTCTTCTGGTCATGAGGATGCTGAAGGACACAGCGATTTAAGTGGGACCTCCGGCACCGGTCGCTTCTGAGGTCTAGCAACAAGGCAGCCCTTTGCCTTAAAGTCTTGATTTGGAGGAAGGGCAAATATCAAGTACTGCATGGAAATTAAAAGATAAAGCACGTAAAGTTGTTCATTCAGCCAGCTCAAAGCCTGGAGTCAGACCCTCCGACCACTGTGACGCTGGAGTGCAAGTCGCCTTGCTGCCTCGCCGCAGAGCTTTTCAAATTCCTTCCTAGCCCCATTAAATCAGCTTTTTGACATGTATCACTGTTAAATGAAAGGATGAATCACAGCAAAGTAAACCCTTGGCTGAGCGCTCTAGCAGCTCCAGGACCTGCTTTTTTTAAGCAGCCCTTTTGATTCAAGGAAGGCCAGCGAAAAGCTTTAATATTCAGGTGATCTCTCCTGTCCACCTTCTTTCTCTTTACAGCTAAGGTCCCATATCCATCAAACACCTCCTATTTGCAGGGTGAGGGGAAAAAAAAAAAATCACCAGTTGATGGGTACCGCTAAACCTCAATGACCACTTTTGAGATCTACAATCCATCATTAATCCTGGCTGACCTCAATGCACTCTGAAGCTCGAGACTGGCTGTGGCTGTATGGACTCTGAACAAGACTATAGAATAGAAAAACCTAGAAATTCTCATGTGGTTTTCAGAAAAAAAGAGATAAAATGACAACTCCGTTTATTATGCACACTTCAGGATGGATTTGTGCGTATGGTGACCGACACAGCTGTTTTGGGACTTTGGAAGGTCAATCATCTCACCAAGCCCAACCAACTGTTTCAAGAGAGACTGATCAACACCTGCTTTCCTGCACGCCGCTTCGACATCACTGCGCATAAACCAGTTTCATCAATGAACACAAACCAGCAGGAAAACAGACAGCCCAAGCGGCTTTGGTTAGCGATGGCATGGTTTTCATTACTTGACGGCCAGTGAAGGCACTTCCAAGGCACGCCGGCTTCCTGATGCTCTGCTGAAGCCTGGCCCCGCCCCCCCCCCCCCCCGGCATGTGCAAACCACCCGTCTGCTTTCTTCTGAGATCAGAGAGCGCTCGGCTCGCTAAACTCTCCACAATGACTTCCTGAATGATGTCATGCCTCAAATTTGCTTTTAGAAGCAAGCCCCAGGCTATCCTGTGGGTTGGATGTACAACGCAGACTTATCAGCAACCGCATGATCGTGAGATGGCTTTGAAAGCAAATTCCTGTTTAATTTCGCTCCATAAATCGCTTGCCAGTCTATCTACTGGAAAGCTGTTAATCTCTCTTCTATACGTGTTACCTTCACCCCTGTATTTACTCCTCCTCGCTCGACAAGTGCCATTTAACTGAGATACCAACATTTATCAAGTGTGATATGACTCTTCAGATCAAAGTCATCCACAATGAAAGGTATCAAAATCACCTGCCTACTTTGAAAGCACAGGCTGGATTGTGGAGATCTTACGAGACCCGGTTTGTGCTTTCAGAAGGAAGGGGCTCAGACGACATTTGGGGACCCATCACTGATGATGCCCAAGAGGAGCACAGATCATGGATCGTGCTACTGAAGCACCACACCAGGATTCCTAACAGGAGTTAGGACAGCTTCAAAAGTACATTTTCTGCAAATATATCAGTAGAGGGAATAAATTGTCTGTCCTGATCCTGGTTTTAGGATACAACCACTGAGGATGATGGAAAGAAGACACAGTAGATGCTGCCCTTGATCCTGGCTGTTTAAGGCAACTTGTCTGCTATGTTGGCTTGGGTTAAGCCAAATAAATAGAGCTGACCACAGACTGAGCTCCACAGTAAATAAATATATCCCCCTTGTTGCCTGGGGCAGGAGGAGTTTCCCTGCCTTTACAATGGCCACTCGTTGAGATAATTAAAATGTTTTGGGCTATGAAGATGCTGGCAGCCCAAGCTGCTGCCCTAACGTGCCTCCAAAGCTGGAGCTGGACAGTCAAGAAAAGTCCCATCCCACTTTGCAGACGTTCTTCACGCACCAATGTCAGATTTGAAGGCTTGGTAGAGAAACTGCAGAACTGCTCTTATCTACACGTGAAGATCTCCACAGGGACAAAGTTTCACATTACATCACGTTCAGGGAAACCTGTGCAACCAGAGATGCTAGAAACGGTGAACGTCACCTCTGAAGACACTAATCTTGTCTGTCTCAAATGTTACCATGTACCTACTGTTGTCGTAACCCAACAGATTCGAGCTGTAGAAGCTATAGCATAGGAGAGAGAAAAGGAGGGGTGGGAAAGATTGATGTGAGGACAACCAGAGTTGCATCACCTTCCCCACAAGAGGATGAGATTGCTCGCACAAGCTGATTTCTGCCCAAACTTGAGAAGTGGCACAATTTTATTAATTCAATCCAGCAATTTTATCGAAATCACATCCTCCCTGACCACTGAAAATAAGCCAACTTGTAATGACATGAGAATATTCAGTTCTCCTTCAGCAGGGTGCCACCACCACTCCCAAAGGGAAGAAATTCAGGGCAAGAGGGATATTCTAGTCTTGATGGCACTCAGAGGGCACGTGGTGAACAAAACCAGACAATAAAAGCCACTTTTTTTCCCCCTAGGAAAAACAAAGGAACAACATGTATCTAATTTCTGTCTTGGCCATTTGGCATTAAAGCCAGTAAAAAATCAGGTTTATTAATATATTTGGAGGATATTTTCTTTTGTGTGGAAGGGACGTCCACTGAGATGCAAGGACCTTTACAGGGGATTGTCTCCTGAAACATGTTCATCCAATCTCAGACTCCTCTCGACTTTTTCTGCACTTCTCATGAAACTCAGAGCAGCCATGAAGTGACACCTGGATGTCTGCAGCTCCAAGCAATCGTTTTAGGAGCTGAGGATGCTCTGATCATAATTTTCCCCAGAACACACATGCATCTGCTCAGAGGGAAGCAGAGAGACACTGCACCCCTTTAGAGGTGGTATTTGGATAATCAGACTTTTGGGGTCTGCAGAGGGATAGCACTTAAAGTGTAGACCTGACTCCCAGGCAAAAAGGTCTCATTAAGTAGTTACCTGAATGGCTAGAACCTTCAAGGAAAGATTAAAAAATAAAACTGTACATAAAAACTGTAAAAATCAAACCTTTTTGAAGTTAACTTGCTTCTTTCCCTTAAAAACAAGCAAACATTTGACAAGGTACCATCGCAAGCTGCATAACTTCCCAGGTCCTCTACACTCAGTGGTGCCTAGAGCCACCATCACAGATCTTGTGTGCAGTTCTGCACCCAAACACATCGTTGGGTTTTTCATGCCAGAAAAATCCTTGGCAAATTTTTTATTTCCTTGGTATTGGCACATTCATTAATTTTTTTTGCAAGCTTCTTATCACCTCGTACACCCCACCACCTACAATTGCTGCCTTTTGATGCAGGAAAGTTGCTTTCCGTGCCTGCCATTTGGTCAGATATTTAGATATAAAAAAAGAAAGAGCAAAGAGAAGACAAAATTAATAAGCAAGCTGGGAGAAACATTAATACAGTCATTTACAACAACAGACAGTCCTTTCCCATCCTAGATTTCCTTCTCATGCCAACATAAAAGCAAGAGACTTACCGCTGGGTCCTCTCGTTGATGGTATTGACTCCCTGGAGATCTGAGAGCGGTGTCCGCGGGCTCTTCCGAGTAATACCTATAGCAGCACGTGAAAAAAGATGTTTCTACCTGGCTCTTCACCAAAAGGCAATTAGCACAGCCATAGCTTCGCATTGACTACAGCGAGGAGGAGCACGTAGGTGTCGTGGCACATGCTGGGCATACAAGGGTGCCAAGGATGCCGACATACCCATCGTCTACTAAGTTCTACCTCTCTGCCGCAGACTCATCACCCCTATGAGTAAGCTGTTTGCTCAAGCCTACTAATTCCCCTCCCACACACGCACACTGCGTTGGGGACACATTGTCCCAGCTGGTAAGCAAACAGGGTGAAGGAAGAGGTTGCTGTGAAGGGGAGGACTGGCCACCCATGTCCTGCACGTCCAAAATATTCCTAAGGTCTCCACTGCGCATGGGACAACCCGGTTCCTTGCATGGGCAGAACACCCGGACATAAGCAGTGTGCTTGGAAAAATGGTCATTTATTCCTCGCACGCTTCTTCCCTTCCTACAGATATATGGACAGGGCCACGTACAGCAAGTAGTATATACTGCACAGGGAGGCTTTATTGCCTATTGAACCTTCAACAGGGGCAGTTTTAGAGTAATTTGTATTGAATAAATAGCCAAGGAAGTTATCAGGCACGGTTACCGAAGCAGACATTTCAAGTTGTTATCTTCCCCAAAGTGGAAATGTTTTGTAAACACGCGTTTGGGAAGCCAGAAGACAATTTCTGTAGACAACAAAACACTTTTCAAGTCACTAAACTGCAGATATTTAAAGACCTGATAAGCTCGAATTTGACATGAAAACAGCGGAGCAATTTTTAACTGTCTTGAAATAGCTGCTGTGAGACAGGAAACATCGCAGCGCTCACCTGAATGTGGGGAAAAATGTATATTCCTTTACCCTGAGATTTCTGCAGTGGAAAAAAAAAATTGCAAAAAAACCCTCTCTAGAAAGAAAGTCAGTCAAAACTATAGTGTGTAACAGAAGCAACACCATATCCCCTCCTCCCCACGTTTATCATTTTCCTATTTAATATAGCCCAGATGCTGAGCTAAGAGGTGTCCTAATGAACTTTCTGTTCTGAAGATGAACGCAAAGCAAATACGCAGAGATCTGAGCCCGTCCTGCTGATCTGCCGTTCCTCAGAGCCTGAAATTTCTAAGGAGAAGATGAAATCCTACCAAAACTCAACAGGTGATACCCTTTAACAGGACATCGACCCTCCTCCTTTACCTCCAGAAACCCAACTGTAAAGAGGGTGGGGGGAAATGAGGATAATCCAGAACCTGCGTTAGTATTTTTTGTAGCTAGTTTTACACTAACAAAGCACCCAACTTCTAGCTGTGTCCCTTGTTTATACGCTATACGTGCCTGGATACTTCCCCATTAAGGCACAGAAGCCTCCAACCTAAAGCATTTAATGAAAAATAGGCTTTCACTGGTATTTCTAAGTTTTTTTACTCCATGCCCTTCTTTTTGGAACAGACTCTGTCCTCCTTCACTTCCCCGCACTCCCCACCAAAGAAATCCCTGAAAGAAAAAGCCCAAAACACCATCTAACCCAACAAGTCGGGCTGAAGCTACGAAGACAAGGTTGTCGCAAAACATAACTGCATCCACACCTTGCATTGCTCGGGAAAAGGGAATTTCTATTTCTTTCATGCTTCCAGATGATAGCTGCGTTAAAACCGCATCGCAATTCCGCCAGCTTAGCACCTTATGCGACTTTCTGATTAATAAGACTCTTCTACATTGTGCCATCACTTGGCTCTTAAAAGAAGAAATACATACAGGGCACAGCCAAATAAAAGCTGTCATATTGATGTAGCCCCTTTTCTGGGAAATTGAGTGGGGATTTAGAAATTAAAGGCAAAAAGGTTTTAGATTTAAGCCGACGAGTTGCACGTGGCTTTGAGCATTCTGTATCGTGAATACGGGCTAGTAAATTGTATATATTAATACGCTGCATGCAAGGAGCAGTGGTGTGAGTAGAAACCACTCATTCCCTTTGCGCAGATCAGATGCAGACTGATCTATTTTACATTTCAGGAATAAAATTATTCTGATTTTTCAAGCGCATTCCCTATCCTTCAGCTGTAGTGTTTCAGATAGACTGATCTGCCTAACAGGTCTTTGCCCTCATTGAGAAGAGCTTTGGATAATCCCAGTCTACTCCCTACTCACGAACGTCAACCAGCAGAGCTTTGGTCTTGAACTCAGAGATGTCTAAACCCAGTGCCTTGCTCTTGTGGAAGACCATAAATTAATTTATAGACTCAAAGACGGCAGCGAAGTGGCTGAGATGGTAAGGGATGGGCGATCGGTTGGCTACACAAGCCAAATACCAAGCGTCCTAACGGGAATCTCCATATATTCATCAAATCAATTAGTTTTCTCTCTTTGTGCGTAGCTGGAACTAATTGCACAATTCAAGACAAGAAGATGATCTATTTGGTCCTTCTCTCATGGGTGTAACCTCATCTGACTACTAGGAAAAGCCGAGTCCCCGGGGCCAACCTCAGCCTGAGCATCCTTGCCTGCGGGGCCCATAAGCTTGTTAAGTTCAGGACCGAAAAATTCTACACGCTCCAGCCCTGGTTTAGCCTGCCAAAGCCTTGGAGCCTGGGGAAGCAGCTTGCAGGAGCACACCCCGTGGGAAGACATGAACGATTTCTGAACGCAGAAGACGAATTACGCGTTTGTCAGATCAGATACTCTTGACCAATTCACAGACTCTGTCAAATGCCACTCTTGGATCCACATGTTGGTTTTATCCTAAGAGAGACCAAACTGTGTGGACTGGTCTATAATAAATGAAGTTTTAAAATGTTGAGCTCAACACCGACCTCAACTTCACCGCTTCACATTAAATTAAAGCTCTGTTTCCAAGTGTCTCTTGAGTTGTACAAATTTCCCTCTTTACACCTAAGCAACTGCAAATTAACCTCCCAAAAACTTCCCAGATTCCTAAGCTAACTTACAAATTAAAATTAAATTGATTAACTGCAATTAAAATTACTCTACTGATGATCGCCTTCCTTTTCAATGGTTTCTTAGTAGTATCAGTAAGGTCACTTAGCACAGCACCACTTAAAAAAACCTAGTGCTGTGTTTGTCTTACTCTTTATATTTCCTTGTAGCAATGGTGGGAACTTGTCGGAAAAAATAATGTAGTCTAAATTAAGAATTAAAGTCTAAATTAAGAATTAAAACACCTCTGCTCCCCCAGGGCTACATGCTGCAGGGAGCATGGAAACGTGATATAAGGTTTCTAGCAGGAAAAGAATGTTTATGAAGACTTAACATGCAACTACTGTACTTACCGTGCTCAGCTCCGCAAAAACAAAATGGGTATTTTGCATTTACACCCAAGTTGCATGATGTTTAAGTTAGCAACTCAAGCTGAGGATTTACCCTTGAAGACTGCATATAGCAGCACTCTATTCCTGTAAGCTTTGATGTGCAACGTGAAGGAAGAGAATAATGGCAAAAAAATGATATATCTAAAGATATGAGCACCAAATAAATATATTTTTAATATATATATAATATAGTAGTCCAGGAGAGAGTGTCCGTGTTGTCATGCAGGATGAGTTTATTATGTGACAGAGGAATGAGGAGGAAGAAACGGAGACCAAGTGCGTCTTTACCCAATTCATTCTGTAAAACAACATTGCCCAACGCTTCTGTTTTAAGTAAAAGCCCTCGGAGACAATATTCTCACAAGCTAAAGTTATTTTCAAAGTCCAATGAAATTTAAATAAAGTCAAATTCCAGCTCTATCAGCCTTATACCATGAATATTCCTACCTGACCTGCGGTGCTTTGAACTTATTACCACGCATGTGGTAACAACAACAAAACACAAAAAATACCCCTGGCATCAGCATCCCGACTTAACATCAGCGAGTAAATGGGGAAACCGCCCTCAAAACGACGCAATATCGCAAGAGATGTGGGGTTTTTTAATTTTACTTTTCATTTTAATGAAACGTAAATTTTATTCTTTTATTTGTAATTTTATTCTTTTTTAATTTTTAGATTTTAATTTTAATTTTTAAAATAAAAGCATTTAATTTTACTCTTCAAACTCTTCCCAATGATTTCCCGATAGGCTCAAAATTGCTATAAGGCAGCCGGTTCGATCCTGGAAGGCTCCTTGGGCGTTTGTTGGGTTTGGTTTTTTTTTTACCCTTTCTACACTGAATGCACATGGTTTCCATTTCTTGGCGTGTGAGTGTCGTATCAGGGGGAAGGGTGGGTGGTGGAGCCTTACTGTACTTCTCCTCCTTGCATCTCTGCAGGATCTCTAAGCTCCTCTGATGAACTGGGTGATGGAGAAAGCTAAAACTATCCACACTTTTCAAAACCGCACATGGCACTGCATCATCATGCCCTTGGGAAGCAAAATAAAAACAACAACAACAAAAAAAAAAAAAGGAGAGAAGAAAAAGATTATATAAGCAGAAATCAGGAGAGGGTAAGGAACAAGCCCGAAGGACGCGAGAGCTTGAGGGTCGCGTGTTTTTCGTGCTCGACACAATTTAACCTCGGTTTCCTCCAGACCTGGCGCTGAGGCACAGGAGGGATGGGCTGGACCTCATCCCAACCCCACTTACAATCCTTATGAGCCAGCGCATAATCCCTTTATCATCACCCCGTTGATTATTTGGGGAAAAAATAGATTATTAGATAAATCTTTACTTTCATTAACTGTTTTTTAAAATCCTTTCCATGCCTCTGCCAGGCATTATCTGCAATTCCCGGTGCAGATGCTCCCGGACACGGCCACCCTGAAATCTCATCTTGCAGCCCAGAGCTGCGCTTTGCTCAGATATTGGCAATTAGAAGGAAAAAAAGAAATTATTTGTATTAAACAAGGGTTCTGTACTCCTCAGGGACAAAGGACACAGAGCTTGGAGTTAGGTAGGATGGATTTGAGGTCGGAAGTTGGAAGAACCCGTTGTTGCGTGGCCAAGAGGACTTGCGATGGCCCAGCTTCAACCACAGGGTGGAGGAGAGCTTACACAGGTGACACTGTGCAAACAGGCAGCACCTTTCCGTCACCGTTTAAGTGGCCAAGGGATACGTCATGCTCCCGCTGAAGCGTGATGAGGTCACCGAGGAGTTACCTTGTGTCAGCACGCATGGAAGCATTTCGTACCAACACGTTACATCATCAGAAAGGACTGATCTGAACTTTAGAGAGGAACACTGTCAAGAGGTGTCTTCCTTGCATTAACACCACTTCACACAGCTCAGTAGGACCCCAAAGGCCATTTTTTTTTGGTTGCTATCACCTTCATTTGGCAAATAGAAATGAGTTTTTTTTATTCTTTTGCAGGAGTTGGTTTTTTTGGTGCCCAGCTTCAGGAATAAATCTGCAGAAGTCAACGGGATTGTTTTTGAGACTGCGTTATCGTGTAGGTCAGCCACAACAGGCACTAACCCAAGGAACTGGCCGCATGCAAACGCAGAGCCTGTCGAGGGAGCACACAGCCCCAGGACCACGAACCCTTTGTCAGAGCGAGGATTTAGGTTCGTGTCCAGCAAAACCAAGATGAGAAAGCTGGGAGCCTCCACGGCCTGGTTTCTATGAACAGCACCAGTTCTTCTGTCAAGTTTTCGCTAACAAAGGGTTACGGGTTTTTGCGTAATAAAATCGTACTGATGATACAGCAAAAAAAGGTCCATCAGCCAAATTTCTTTCCTAAAAAGCTTGATAATGTTCCTTTAATCAAAGTTCATTAACAAATTTAGTTCAAACATGTAGTTCTTTTGGACTATCTCAATCCTCCCTGATAAACTCAATAATAGTAAGAGTAAAAAAATAAAATTATTGAAAAAGTCCACCCTTCAGCTAACTGCATCTTGCCAGATCCCGGCGTGTTTCGTTCGAGGAGGGTTGGCAGCACCGTTAAGAGGTATCTCTTGGGCAGAAGAGAAAGGCACCCAACAAAATTGACCGTGACACCGCTTTGCTTCTCTTCACCTCCAGGTCAATGAGGGCAATCGCGCAGTCGCTAGAAGCTGCACTATGAGGATATTAGGAGCACAAAATAAGGAGAGTTCCCAAAGCCAGTAGGAAAAAATGCTGATTATCCTTACAGAAGCGTCCGTAGCACTGGTAGGCACTGCTAGCATGGAGAAGATAATCAAAAAGATGATGCAAAAAGAAAGCAGAGCAAAATTTTGCAGAGCTGCTTATACGTAAGCCGGAGATTTTTCATTAAAATCCCCGTTGGGTATTGCAAGCATGACTCGGAGAGGCCTTCAGACAGGTAAAAGCAATGGAGATCCATGTGGGGTTAAGACAAAAGAGTGCAAGGAGCCTTAAATAAAAAAAAGCATGCTTCAGATATTTTCCTACTCATTAATTACACGTGCCTGATGGATGGCGGTAGCAGCAGCATACAGGACCTCAGAAACCACGAAACGGGGCAACACGCCTTTTTAAAAATTATATACAAATATTAAGCGTGCACACTTGGATGAACATACGTGTGTGAAGTTATTCTCAGCTAATCTACCATAATTTTATCAAAAGCTCCATATCCGTGGGCGCTGAGGCATTCAGATCAGGCTAATTAAAGCCAGCAAGGTTTGGTAAAAAAAATCAAATACGCTTAAACCATACGCTGTCTTCGGTTGTCTGCTTTTGCCTACTGAGGTGGAGTAATTTTAGTGATTCGTTAATAATTCACAAATGCTTTCTGCCATAGATGCAAAGCATCAGCTCAGGGCTTTTCCGTGTTATTTTGGGGAGCAGGAGGGACCACCAGCATCCAGCAGTGAACGTGCCGTGCCGCACCAGCCCGCCCAACCGTCCAGACACCGGCCAAGCCTTCTGCTCAGGTCCACATCTTCTACGGCCATCTGCTTTGTGGTGCTTTGGCAAGACGGATGGGATTGTGGAGAAGGACAACTGAATGGGAGGTGGGCACGAGGTCTCACCAGCAAAAGCACGATGAGAACATTGCTACGGGTCTCACCTTGCTAAGTGCTACCACTACCCAGGCAGAAGACATGGCAGGAGATGATGAGGCCCTCTCCAAAGAGTTCAGAGGCAGCTGAACGTGAGCGATTCCAGCTCTGCCATCGCTTGTGGGGCAAGCTTTCCTGACAGGTAAGCTGCACCTCACCATGGGAATTAGACGTAGGTAATCTCCTCCCACTAGCCCTGCCTATATAATGGTGACTTTCTCATGACTTTTTCCCAATTCAAGTTGAAGACGCACATAGAAATTCAGGGTATAATTTATCCGAGGATTGACAAACCTTACCCAGCTTTTGGGGGTTATTTATTTATTTATTAGACTAAAAAAAAAAAACAAAAACACCAAACACCAAAACAAAACCCAGAGGTTACAAAGCACAAAGTCATTTGAAAGCAGGCCAAAGGGCACCAGACAGATAAACCAGCAGCACCGTGTGCCAGGAAAGGTTTAGAAACTCAGCCATCACTGTGTGCTGCTTAGTTTTGGTATGGGAAGAGCAGGGGGTACAAGAAGTGAGTCTCAAAGAATTGTCTGAAAACCTCCTGGAACTCTATTCTATCCCTATATACTGGTGTGTATATCCATAGATACAGATATAAGCAAGTTAATGTGACAAAGTCAAGACTGAAAAGCGGAAAGCTAGCTAGTGAGGAGATGAGCACAGCAGGCACGACCGATTCCCAGAGACACGGAAAGCGAAGCAGGGCTTGAAATTAGCTCTTCCAAAGACTGAATGTGTATTTTTTTTACCTCCTTGACCAGCTTGCCTTAGTTCAGCCTGGCCTTTATGCAAGATAAAAAAGACGATTCTAGGAAAAGGCAAATACGGATTTCCGAAGCCAACTCTTTCGAACGACGTTTCTCCCGATGCCAAATGTCTTTGCCATCTACCTCTCGGCGTTTTGAAACGCCGCTGTCTGTAGATGCTGCCTTGGTGTGCCAGACAGACCCAGGTTCATGCGAAACATCTTTTTTTCTTACATCGCATCTGAGCGGTTCGAGAGGAAAAGCCTCAAGAGCTGAAAGGTGATTTTTGCCTCCTGCTCTTCCTGAGATGCTATTATTCGCCCTGGACAAGAAATTTATTCTTTCCAGTTATACGGTTCCCTACGAACCTTTGTTCCAAGCTCCTTGGCTCTCACTGATGCACACCTCTGACTAAAAAAAAAAATTCATGGGGCAGCTCCGTGCTTAATTTTAACTCAGCTGACATTTTCCCTGCTGAGGCTCTAATTTCGTCATGAATTTCAAGCCCTCTTGTGCCCAGAAATTAATGGTAATAGCTTGTACCCGTCTTTCCGAAATTGCTTTATGCAGAGAAATGGTCTAAAAGCACAGCCAGCTATTGCGTGTCACAGCATGATGATGCACCATTACTTTCCTTTAATTTAATGCCCCCACGTTCGGCATGAGGTGGTTCTGGATGACCGCGAAGCAATGAATCTTGCTAGACAAGAGACACGCTCTCTTGCAGCTTAAAGGGTGAACGGCTTGAAAAATTATAGAGAAGAATTATTTCCTTTTTTTTTGTTCCAGATGTAACTAACAGTTCAAGAATTCCTCACAAAAATAATTTGCCTTATTTGCTGAATAATTTTTACGTCTCTATTCAAATCATTCAGGATTTCCTATGCATGCATCCTATAGAAAGGAAAAGTTAAAGCAGCAGTAAAATGAAAATCTTTTCTTACAGCGTGCTAAAATCCTACTGCGAACCTACCTTTAAATGCCACTTTTGGATAGCAAAAATCTATACACTTAGGTTTTTTTAATAGATGAATAGCTCCTAATAAGCCGGACAGGCTACTTAAAATACAGTAGTAATATATTAGATCTTTGATGCTGGCGAAAACAGGCGCTAGGATTAGGAGATTGGCACACGTACCGGTTTTTTTCTCCACGTATCGTTTTCCAGCCTCCCTAAAAGCAACAACCGCCCTGAAAAAGGCCCGCAGGACTGCCCAGCGGAAGACGGCCACCGGGTCGATGCCTATCATCCCGCAGATAAAAGCGTTTCTGCTGCTTCGCAGGAGAGCCACAATGTCCGGGCGCATATGATCTGTGTTTTTCTCACGGAAATCCTAGGGAAGGAGAAAAAGGAGGGGAAGAAAAAGAGGAAAATAAACAGTATCTACAAGATACGCCGGGTAAGATCTGTCGGGCTGTCCCTGCGACAACACAAGTATTGAATCCTGCTTCTATTGTTCTTTCTGCCCCCGTATTAGACACCTCTTTGTGTCCAGAAAATAAATGTTTTATCCCAAAGCACTGCTCTCTCAAGCATCTCGAAGCTGCTGCTGAAGTTTGTAGCATGTAATTATTGCCTCAGAAACACAGTTACAGATTTGCGGTCGTAAATCCCGAGGCTGTTTTCTCATACAGGTTCACTTGCTCGCCAGAATTGCTTCTGCTAATAATTGGCATGAATATAAATAGGGTCAACTTGGAAATCATTTGCATGGGATTTTAAAAAGTACCTGCAGCAGTGAGAGGCTGAGACTCATGTAACCTGCATTAAAAAATGGCTAATGATGAAAAAAACATTGGGTTTTCTACACAAACCAAGCCCAGAAAGGCCACCAAACACCCAATTTCAACCCATTGAACGTAGCATTAACCCCAGTGCGGGTCTCTAATTCTTCCCCAAAACGCCGACATGTGGAGCTTGCAACGTGGAGGAGAACAGGAAGACGCAATCCCCACCGCCTTTTCATTTCAGCCAAGCTTTTCACCAAACACCTCCCTCCCGAGCCTCACGTCTCTTCTCTAGCCAAGTCCTCTCCAAAACATCTCCATGGAGCCTTTGGGGCTCTCCTTCCCCATCACAGCTGGACGATTTAAATGAAAACAACTGCCGGGGAACAGCTGGGTGACAGACCTTCACTCCGTACTTCACTTTGCCCGCGTAGTGTTTGATGATGAAAGCCGGCTCCATGACCGCTGGAAATTCAATGTAGGAGTTCCCTTCGTGTTGACGCTTAAACTTGTCCAGCAGCGTTTGGTTTGTGGCTTGAGGAAAACTGAGTGGCAAGAATTAAAAAGAAGATAGCTGTAAACACAACAAAAAAGCTTTTACACTTCTTTCTTGACCACAAATGGGAAAGTAGAGATATTCTGAGCTTCACTTCTGTGCCTGCAGATACTAAGCAAGCACTATTTTGTATGCTGTCGCGTGGTTCCATGCAAGTACAAGGTGTTATCTGGTGTCTGAAGAACTCTTAACTGATTTAGTAATGGTCTGAAGTCAGTTATAAAAGCACAAATCGGTGTATTTTTATTGTGGTATAGCACACTGTATGCCCATTGTATGGAAATAATTCAGGGTAGCTGCATTTATCTAAAACACCGAGTTTCTGTAATTGGTTTTGAGGCTTAGACTGCTCCAGTGTCTATGGGATATTTACACATTTAGGAAATATCGAGTTATTTTACCTACAGATCTCACTTCAATTTCAGGAGTTACTTGATTGATCCTGGCATAGGAGAGAGGAAGAAAAAGGACAGAGAGCCTGAGCAGAGCGTCTTGGTAAGAGCAAGCCAATCCTCCATCCTCAAACTTCATGTAAACCTGCAACTTGGGGGTACGTTTCACAACGTCACCTAATTTAAGCTGTTTTAGCCTGGGACAGTATCACTGGGACAGCATCACTGCTGTGCGTCTGGTCAACAACAACAAGAAATGGAGGAGAAACCTGCAAGCAAATGGTGGAAGGAGAGCTGGTGCCCTGGACCGGTGCCACGTGGCTCCGCGGCGACGCCAGCAAATCCACCTGGCCTTTCCCTGCCCTTCACACGGAGAAAACCGGCACACGCATCTCTCGGGAGATCCCTTATGCCCAGAAGTTTCCACCCAAAGGCAGACCCAGAAGCCACACGCTCATCTGATAGCTTCTACCGAGAGGAGCTTGATGGATATCATCAAGGAGCTTGGTGGATATCATCAAGGAAGCGCATCTGAGCTGCACCCCTGGTGCCCATGGAACCCTGTGGAAGCGCAGCCCCTCTGTACAAGTGCCCTCAGCTCACTGTGGCTTAGTGTTTTTTTTTTTTAAAATGATAAATTCCCTTGTATCTCAAGAACAGCACCCACACAACCTTCTTTAACTCATGCACTTGGATTCTCCCTTCACCCAGCTCAACTTCAAGCATCTTCACGTCCATTACACCACAAGAGACAGGGAGAGAGTTGAAGAGAGAAGCAAAGGAAACCTTTGCCCTTCCCTTATATCGGAAGAAATTCTTAAAACAGAATTTTAATTATTATTTGTTAAGGCTTTTTGCTCAGCTTGCTGATTCTCCACTGTTTGCGTTACCCCCTTGGAAACAAAGATACATCAGCCCAGCGAGCAGTTAGCATCTTTCTGGGAAGAATCACAAGAGGTAAGACTTAAGGATAAACACTTTTGAAGTGAAAAAACAAATCTCATTAGCAAAAGCAACAGTTTCCTACTCACTTGCTTTCCTCATCCAGCAGATGGAGCAGGCCCGTCGGCTTCTTACTGATCAGGTTGATGCACCCAGAGTTGTCTATGTAGTCGATGTTGTGCCAGCTAATTCCTTCTGCTCTGTATTCCTCCTAAAAAAAAACCCCTCACAGATATTATAACGATCTCGAGTGCAAACAAAAAAAAAAAAAGTGAAATTCAAAGGATTTCATGGAAACCGATGCACCATTTACCAAAATGAACATCTCTTCCGCTAACACGCCACCCATATTTTCTTTTTACGCAAAAGAAAATGATGAAGAACCACTTGAACAACCTAAACCACAGGGAACCACATGGCATTTCACAATTTCAGGTGCACCAGACTTTTGTTCAGACGCAGGTTAGCTATATGGCAGACCATGCCTACCGAGGGTGCACGGCATGTATGCGCCACTGCTTCTCGCTTCCCTTTTCCTGGCTTGCTGTTGAAGCCTTACACAACGTATTTGCATCAACTAATATTTAGTATTTAGTTGCTAGAAGAAAATGGTGGTACAACATATTAATTTAATTGCACAGAAAAAGCAATATATCTCCCTTTCCTGTGCTTGACTGGGCTCTACTCTTCTATATCTCACATTATTAATGGCTGGTGCTATAAGGGCTAACGAAGACACCTCCAGCCAGCAGGAATCACCGCTCCAAGACCAGCAGAGCCACTATGCTGTACAGTAAAAGTGAAGATCTGTCCCCAAATTCATGCTGAGGGGGGGAAAAAAAAAAAAAGCTATTTTCCAGCAAAATAACTCCAGCCCTTGCTCTTTTATAAAGGTTATCTCCTCTGAGATAGATTTTCAACCGGATTACTTCAAGAAGTCTTCTGCAGAAATTGTTTTAGGGTATCTGGAAGAAAATAGAGTTTAAAAATCGTAACTTTTATGATATACTTTTAAGACTGGTGACTCACTCCTGAAACAGAGATATTGGAAGTTCACCTTACTCAATGTGTTGATAAAAGTCCTACTGATCCAGGCTGCGTTTTTACTTCTCGATCCTAAGACATTTTGATGGCAGAGTTGAAAGGGAAAAAAAAAAAAGGAAAAAAATCCTTCAAATTGCACTAATGTGATGCACCTTTATAACAATCCAATTAATCATTATTGCTGCTTCTGCTTTTATTTTTAATAGGAGCAAAAAACTTTAAAAGAAAGTATGTTCTTCCAACTTTCCAATGTACCCTCATCCAAAATCAACATGAACTCTATGTGCATTATTTTTAGAATTAAAGAGCCTGAAGTGCTTTGAGACATCTCACAAGGAAATTTTTGCTAAAAACCTGCAAGATCCTGAATTCAGGATTTGAGACATCATACGCCTTTACACCAACAATACGTACTCTGTATATACGTGCAGGCGTATGAGGAGTTTTTATCGGCCCTAAAAGCCTTTCAGGTTCAAAACGTAACACATCCCACTGGGAAAAAAAAAAAAAAAATCCTGAAAATAAGGAACAACTCTGCGTCGTTAATTTTATTTTTTCTTTTAACATTTTTTCTTTTTTCTTGGGTTCCTGCAGAGCGACAAACCTTGCCGCGACGCTAAAAGCGGCGCCTTATCTTAGCGGTGATGGGTGGCTGGGGCACGTTACTCAGCTCACCTATTTATTATCATGACTCTCGAGTTACTTGTATGGGGGCTTTATATATTTCCTCCCCCTCTCCCCCGAAAAAACCCAGTTATCTGGAGTTTTAAGTTTGCGTACGCCTGAAATGGGCACACACCACCGCTCCGCTCTAGAAGCCCTCTGGGGGTTCTATAGCTCCATATCTATATGGATATATAGAGAGATACAGATAATATATATATATATAAAATATATATATATATAGCTCCATATCTATATGGACAGCTATATATCCATAGCTCCGCGTGGGACGTTCGGCAGCTGCACAGTGAAGGTTGCTGTGAAACTCTTCTGACCACACTAAAAACTTCCATCACTCCGAACATCAGTGCAAAACGAATCATTAGCAATGCCAGCTGTTGTGGGTTTGTTGGCTTTTTTTTAAAATATACTGCAGTAAATGACCATAAAAGACCAGAGTTCAAGGTTTCTGCTTCTTTAGGCTCATTTTCAGCTCTGCCACAGATGGTGCGTGACCTGAGGCCAGCCACCACGTACCTCCTGGCCTCGGTTTCTTCAGCTGCGGGATTTTGGCTAATTTTCCCTCCTCTGCTCAATTCTCTTTCCTCTGGGCTGGGTCAGAAATACTCACTCCCAGGCTGCGGGGTTGCTCCCTCCTTTCCATCCCCAACGCAACCTCTTGCTGCGTCAGCCAAATACGAAGAGGGATTAAAGTCCTCAACTAATAACCTTTTCCACAGTACCTCAGACACGCGCTCGCATTTCAAGACAGGCACATACACAGCGGCAGGAACCATTCAAGAGCAATTGCTCCGAAGCATAAACGGAAAAAAATTTCCCGTATTTCTTTGTTCTGAGCATTCTTCCAGTTATTGGTTTGGTTGCCTTCAGAATCACAGTCCCAGAGCAATAACTATGGCTTCGCGATGGACACAATTCCTTGGGTGTTTGCTGGTCTGCAGAACACCATGCAAATCGTCCACATAAAGGCAGAAGCTTTAGGGTAAAATCATTGCTGTCCATATAATTAAGTTTCAGTTATTAATCTTCTATATGTTTTGTATAGGGTTTCTATATTCATCTTCTAACGACCGTCCTTCCGCAGCACCCGGAGGAGATATCCTTGAAAGCTATGTCCAAAATACTCCTTCACTTCTGAGGACGACAATAAAGTCTCTGCCATCCTTTGACGGATGCGGGGTCCTCGCAAAGCACTTGAATATTAGGGAATTGGATCCAAACACCACGAGGTTTTCATTTAAGAAACATACGGTCAAGATGAAGACAATAGGAAACACAGCCCATTCAAACAAAAACCCTCAAACTGGAGGGTGATTAAAATCCAGCTTAAATTTATGCCTTGACTTAAAACTAAGTTACGTTTAGGGGCAAATTCAAACGTCTTCTTCCTAGAAGGCCATCTTTACATCAAGAACCAAACCGTTGACGTTACCACTATCTGCAGAAGTTTCTAGTGCAGTGAAGTCCACAGAGTCCTATTTTCGGCATCCTTACTCCCAACAAAAATGTACGGATTTACTCCTCCCATCCCCAAATAGCTGGAACCTGGTCTGCTGGAAGGTGGAGCGAGGCAAGTTCACTGGAGAGGAGAGCACTGAGCTCCTGAACTTGGCAAAAGGAACTGAGCGAAGAACCAAAAAAAGACATTTAGGTTTCTTTAGAGGCCAGCAGCTCCGTATTTGCACTTAGTTACTGGGTGAGATGCTACTGATTGCTCTCCAGGTGACCTCCACAGCCACCATGAGTAGATTATCACTTCCCAACTGTGCATTCAGAGGTAATTCTGCTGCCCCGACCACGATGACGTTGGCAGTACGTCAACGTTGGCACCGCATGTCACCGAAGGGCCGGCGCGAGCACGATCGCTTCCCAAATGCCGACACCCAAATCAGAGCAGGGCTGTGTTGTCGTAGCTGCCTCGGCACGCAGCCAGGTCGGCAAAACTGCGTAATGTGGATTTGGCCTCTCTGACTCAGCTGAAGCTCAGGAGAGAAGGGGGTTAGTGACTTCATCTCGCCTCTCTTTAGGGCAAAAAACCCCATATTTATATATACATACAGATATGTACTTTGTTATTGCATTCGATCTTTAGAAAAACGTGGCTAAGCAGGGAGGTGGCTCATACGAAAAGGCAGTATTAGCTTGGGTTTTTCATGTTTGAAAGGGATGCTTTTTAGAGCTTAAAATGCTCAGACTGATCTGAATAAAACACAATTTGTGATGTTCAAACATTAAAAAAAAAAAAAAAAAAGAAAATGCAGACCCAGACTTTGAAATGCATATACTCAGGATACGAGCATAAATCTGTACTGAGTATCACACAGCATTATCTGAGGCATGTAAAATTTGGGGTACCAAATAAAATAGAAGGTGGCAGAATATCCAACATTTTTGTATATGAAAATTAAAGGAATTCTAGTAAAGAGATAGCTAAGCACTATTAAAGAGAAACCCCGCCTGCCTACAACCAAACCAACCCCACACAGAATAAAGAATCGAAGATTAAGATACGCGTGCTGAGCATCAGGGAAACCTTCCCAGCTGATGGAAACCCTACTGCTGGGAACAGAAAATAAAATTTTAGAATTCAACGTGTAGAGAAACAAGTCCCGTTATCTTTACAGGAGCATTGGATCAGTTTTGTTATCAGGGTTTTATTTTGATGCTAAGCCAAACAGAAACACGCTCTAATCTGCAGCAGAATTAAAGGTTTATATATCTTGAGTGGGAGAAAATGCCCACGAGCCCAACAGCACCTTGGAGGTGCTGGAAAACATCTCTACACACCCACACATGCTCTATTATGAATTATTCCGTATCCAGCCATGGCCAACAGTAAGTAAAACCAAACGCTAAAAAGCATAATTAGAGAAGAAAGGATTAAATATGATTTTTAAGCTCCCACTTACCTAGAGTATTACGCTTACTGGGGGCTACTGCTCCCCAAAATCATATGGTAAAATTAAGAGGTGGTTGGAGGGAGTGATCAGGGGATTAAAACATTTAAGAGGAGCATAGAAACCCAGAGAAGAAATGAAATGGGGGAGACGTGATAAAAAAAATAAAATAAAAAACATAGTAAGTTTCCCATTTGTCTTAAAGCACAAAACTGAGGGATTAGTAAATTCAAATCAAAAGGCGGCAAAAAATCAGGCCTGAACATAAAGGGGTGGGTTTTTCCATGACATATGAAATTTGTCTCTCGATCACAGGATATCAAAGGTAAAAAATTTGCCTTGATTTAAAGAGGTCTGGAGGGCGTTGGGCATCCAAAAATTGAGAAGCAGCCCCAAAAAATAACATTTAAAACCCAAAAGACAGGGATGAGGCTCTCGCCTCTTTCCTGGGGACGGGGCAAGGCTGACGGTAAAAAGAGGGATAAAACGTAGCACGCAAGCGCTGTGTCAGCTTTTATCGCATCCAGCTAGGAGATGAAAGCACATCAAGAAGGAAACGTAAAACAGAATGGTTAATTATTTGCGTGGAACCACGTGCAAGGGAAATACAGCGTTTTCTGTTCCCTGAGAGCACGGCAAGCCCTGCCGCAGATGTCCTCCAGTAAATGGCAAGAGCAGAGGAAAACCCCATCGGCTCATTCGCCTCCTCCCAGACGGAGCTAGAGAAGCCCCAGGAGTTTATCTGCCCGAGCCTTTCATTACCCAGGCAGAGGAAAACCTTGTTTATACAATGAAAATTCCCAAAATAAAGGGGGACATCAACTGAAAAATCCCTTTTCCCGGCGTAGCTCCACGTGGGAACGCTTCCCGTGACGTTCCCATCATAAGAACTCATGTAATCCAGAGCCATACGCTCCAATGCGATCAATAGGCACATACTTTTGGATGTCTGAATGTATGTATTTTGCCTAAAAATTAGCGACGAAACAGAAGGGTGTGAAATTCCTCTCTTGTTGACTCTAACACCATCTGCTTCAGCTTCAGGCAGTGTTTGCAAAGTGAGAAACTAGGAATTAAACCCCCTTCCACGTCTCTCTCCGTTCCTAGCTGACTTCCCCAGCTTAAAACAACCTCAAAACGTTTTTAAAAAAATATTACAAGTCCATTTGACACCTACAAAAATATAAACTTTTGCAAATACAAGGTTAGAGCCACTAAACCCGAGCGTATAAATTGTTTCTCTCGATCGCTTACCCGGTAGCAAGGTACCAACAACCTTGCAGATGCTGGCGGACAAGAAGATGTGAATAATGTCTCAAAAAGCTCAGTTCAAAAATTAGAAACGAAGCCATATTTTGCAAACTATACTGAAAACCTTCCAGGAAAGAAGATAGTATTTAATGCTTTAAAAATTACATTCAAATAGGTCATTGTTATATGACAAACTAAAGGAGCTAAACCTTGTAAAAGCTCCTTTCTGGATAGGTCCATGTATGCACGTATCCTAAAATCCATCTTGGGGAGCTTGGGAACGCTTTTCCGAGGCTGGAAACGACAGCGAGGCATGGGGAAGTCTCTCCATCCCGGAGAGATCCACCCAGGATCCATCCATCCAGGGATTAATCCATCCCATGGAGGATTATTTGCTTGTTCAAGCAAATGCAGGTGGGCATCGTGAGCCAGTCCCAGCAGAATCATCCTGGCACCATTCGATAATTAAAATGAGCTTGATATGATAAATCCTTAAGATGGAAAAACTTTAGTATTGGAGAGTTCCCGAATGAACGAGATCAACGTCTGGTTCGGTGCCGGCGCTTGTGTGCCGCTGACGACGTGGGTGCCTCGAGTTCCCGACATCCCTCCGGAAGAGGATGTCGAGGCTGATGATGCCGACACTTTCACTTAAGAAGAAGAATTTTATGTTTGCTCTCAATTTAAGCAGAAAAGGAATTCATACATGCAGCCATGTAGATATAAATATATATTGTAAAAATACATATAGTATCCATTTTTTTAATAGTGCACCCACAGACACAGCATATATAAATACGTATCTACATGCTCTATAAATACGTAATCTATAAACAGGCTTATAAGCTCTATTTTAAAGACGCTGTCTGGCAATGCAGGGGTTCTGATAGAAATGCCTTCCCCTGCATTTCTTCTGCCACCCAGTTTTAAGCTGCAAACCACTTACAGAGCATTGGGAGATGGCTTTGAAGCAAAGGTGCTCCTTGAGATGGTCTTCTCCTTCGGGGTGACCATTTCAGCGGCTCCTCAGCGAACGGCATGTGAATTCAGCTTTATTTTGAGGCTGACCCTTTGCCCACCGACAACAATCTGCTCTATGTACGCAGCCTGAGATTTTAATTTATTGTAATTTGGATTGTCCCTCATTAGAGAAAGTGTTTCAAAATAACAAGTTCAGCCCAGGGTTTCATGCACGTGGCCGTAGGAGCTACCGCTGCTCTGCAGCAGCCATCTCTGAGCTCAAATCAGTTCCCTGCGCTTCAGTGGCAACAGCAGGTTGCAGTCATAAAATCTATTTTGCTCTCAAAATGGGGAAAATCGGTTTTGCATGATTCAGCTGCCAAAACACGCCTTGCCACGATCCCGTTCGCTCCCTTCGCAGGAGCATCCTTCTTCCTAACCTGCTCTTCCAACAGCCAGGAGAAGCGTGAGCCTAAAGATGCTGCGTGATCTGCTGGCAGATTAATTTCTTTAATTTCTTGCTATCTAAATTAAAGAGGAAAAGAAATACCTATCTCTCTCTCAATGCAGTCCTTGCAAGATGTAGGCTTAGCAAATGTGAAGGGGACCTCCAAAGTGGTCATGGTCAACGCCAAACTGGTCCTCCAGGCTAAACGTCTTCTTCCCTTCCAGTTTCCACTCCAAACTTGTGACAGTCAATACACTTGCTCCGATTCCTCTCTCATTCACTCACACTTGCAGTGGGCTCACAGTGCTCTCGATTACAAATATACAGAGACACACGCATATAGCTGTCTTACGCTACCCCTGTAAGATCTTGTTACCATGCCAAACCAACTGCTCAGGCAGGAATTTTGCACGTAATGAGTGGAAGAGCCGCAAGTCAGGATGGAGCATCCAGTTCTGCCTCAATATGACATTTTTTTGGATGGGATGAAGTGTTTCAGAGGCTTTTAGAGGTTTCTCGCTCATCTGCTTGCTTAAGAAGGAAGCTCACGTTGCACGACACTGAAAATCCACTTAGATGCAGGGAGATCTTTTACTTTTAAAGAAAAGCTGTTGCTCACAAATATTGCTAGTGTTTTGTTGCTGAAATAACCAAAGATTTCATTACGTCATTGCCTAATTTAGCTCAAAGGTAGAGGGAATGTGCAAGAATTTCCCCATGACTGTCGTTCAGGACCATGACCCAGGGCTTGGCCCTAAGAGACCAGTATAGAAGCATCCTAGATCACCCTAGAGCACATCTAGTACTCTCCAAAGCAGAGTGTGCATCGGGGTGTGGGAAGAAAATACTTTTTGTACTATTAATAAATAAAAATAGGTGTTTATTTCCTCTTCATCTCATCCTTTTTTAATTTCTATTGGGGGGGGCTTCATGACATACATAATATTAGTAGATGTATATGATTTGAGAATAAACAAGTATACGTGTATTGGATTGCATCTCAGGAGCAAGTCTTCAGCTGGGTTAGGGGTCAGGACTCTCCCCTGGCACAGTCTATACCCACATATATTTAGCCAATGTATTTGAGTAGGAACCACGATCAACAGAAAACATCATCTAACCGGAAAAAGTCAAGGAATCAGCTCAGAGAAGATGAAAAAAGGCTTCAAGAGATGATGGGAGAGGTATAACAGCACCTGGAGCAAAGCATCCGCAACTCGGAAAGCTCCCGCAAGGAGCGTGGGATGAGGGATGGAAGAGGGGGTTTGAGTAGGGGAACCAAGGCCGTTTGGGGAAGACACGGCACTGCTGCAAGCAGCGCCTGGGGATGTGCTCGGGTGCTGTTGGGTGCTCTAGAGGGTGCCTGGTGAGGCTCTCTTTAGCTTCCCTGGATCCCAAAAAACATCAGTGAAGGCTAAGACAGGAGACAGCACTGAGATAATCTCTTTATCGAAAGAACCTTTGCTTTTGCTCACTACAAGACACTTAATTTCTAAAGGAGCCCACATTCCTAAGTCACTATTGCAAGATCGCCCAATGCAGGCCAACGAGCAGGAGGGACCGCGACCATCACGCTCCTCCTCCCCGACAGCCACGTTGCCAACACATGCGGAACACCAAACCCTCTTCAGATCATCTGCAGCACAAACCACCTGCAAGCCCGTACTTCGTTAAGGAAAGGACTGTATCAAACCTGCTGATCAAAAGCCAGGCGCGCGCAACAACCCCATGTTGAACCTGCCTGTTCATCTCACCAGCGTTTTGCCCAAATAATTCTTCTTTAGCACAGTCATGATTGTTTTTCATTAAAGAAAGAAAGGCTTGGACCTTCTGTTGCCCATCTCCCAAATCAATTCAGCTTTTCTCTCTCTTTCTCCCAGGTAAAATGTGAGCTTGAACCTTAAAATTACACATTACCCAACTTGCAAATCGGAGCTCTTGGTGCATTTATCTCGAGAGTTTTAGGCTCTCAACCACAATTATGACATCTTTACGAATGCTGAACTTCACAGATACAGTACTTCTCTGCACTGGGCTTAAGCCAGTCAGGAAACCAGATTAAAAAAAAACAAAACCAAAGCAACCCAAACCTGTTTCTTTTGGATACCTAATTCTAACGTAGAAAAGATGCAGAAAACCGCCGAGTCTTTTACACCGGTACATCACACTAGGAAAGCTTTCTAGAGTATTTTCTAATGATATTTTAAGCATGTTTTCTAATTTGCCTACCTAGGATGCCGCTACACAGGTTTAAAAATACCACTTCTGGGGGTTCATATATCATATACTATATGTTATATATGGCAGGGGGTTTGGAACTAGATGATCTTTAAGGTCTCTTCCAACTCAAACTATTTTATATTATAGTATAGATACAGAATATATTTTGCTATATTATATTACATATTATGTATCACATTATATATCACGTATTATATATTATGAATGTTCATCATCTGGAGAAAGGCAAGAACAAGGAGGTGGCAAACAAATCCCCCCTTGGGCCCAGCCCCGGCCATGTAGCGCCCCAGGAGGGGAAGGACCCAAGCCAATGCTTTGGGGAACTGATGACGACCAGAGCCCTGTTTTATTTCAAGCTGGTAGTTTAAAATCCTCCTACTCTAAAGATAACATTTAAACAACTCTATTTTTTTTTTCCTTTAGTACGAGTGACGTACTCTAAACATCCCTTTTCACAGAATCACAGAATCACTAGGTTGGAAAGGACCTTTAAGATCATCAAGTCCAACCATTAATCCAGAACCACCATGTCCCCTAAACCATGTCCTGAAGCGCCACATCCACACGTTTTTTGAACACTTCCAGGGATGGCGACTCCACCACCTCCCTGGGCAGCCTGTTCCAATGCCTGACCACCCTCTCGGTGAAGAAATTTTTCCTAATATCCAATCTAAACCTCCCCTGGCGCAACTTGAGGCCATTTCCTCTTGTCCTATCACTAGTTACTTGGGAGAAGAGGCCAACACCCTCGTCGCCACAACCCCCTTTCAGGTAGTTGTAGAGAGCGATAAGGTCTCCCCTCAGCCTCCTCTTCTCCAGACTGAACACCCCCGGTTCCCTCAGCCGCTCCTCATAAGACATGTGCTCCAGACCCCTCACCAGCTTCGTTGCCCTTCTCTGAACACGCTCCAGCACCTCAACATCCTTCTTGTAGTGAGGGGCCCAAAACTGAACACAGGATTCAAGGTGCGGCCTCACCAGTGCCCAGTACAGGGGCACAATCACTTCCCTGCTCCTGCTGGCCACACTATTCCTGATACAGGCCAGGACGCTGTTGGCCTTCTTGGCCACCTGGGCACACTGCCGGCTCATATTCAGCCGGCTGTCAACCAGCACCCCCAGGTCCCTTTCCGCCGGGCAGCTCTCCAGCCACTCCTCCCCAAGCCTGTAGCGTTGCATGGGGTTGTTGTGGACAAAGTGCAGGACCCTGCACTTGGCCTTATTAAACCTCATACAGTTGGCCTCTGCCCATCGATCCAGCCTGTCCAGATCCCTCTGCTGAGCCCTCCTACCCTCCAGCAGATCAACACTCCCACTCAGCTTGGTGTCATCTGCAAACTTACTGAGGGAAAGTTTTTTTTCCCCCCAAATGTGAGTTACATGCGATGGCGTATTGCCAAATAATAAATCAATAACTTCTGCAACTTGTTATTACTCCACGTGTCATACGACACATAGCTGACGGCAGCATTTTTCGGAGGGCTTCCGCTCTCCCATCTCCAACGAAAACAGAAATTTGAACCTAGCCTCCCAGTCCTCAGTGGCTTATGTCTGATGTCAACCATTTTTTGTCTTCAGAGGCAATAAAGAGGCGTTCACACCTAACCAGAGTGACGAGATATTAAAAACCCGCCTCACTGGAAGGAAGGGAAGAAGTGCTCCAAGCAGTAGGAGAAAGACTCTTTTTTATAACTTTTTTTTAAATTTATTTATTTTAAATTTTCATATCTTCTTTTCTCTAAATGACATGGGAGGCTGCTGGGAGACAGAGCAGCAAGACCCGTGGTGAATGGCGTTAAATCCGGCTGGCGGCCGGTCACGAGTGGTGTTCCCCAGGGCTCGGTTCTGGGACCAGTCTTGTTCAATATCTTTATAGATGATCTGGATGAGGGAATTGAGTGCTCCCTCAGTAAGTTTGCAGATGACACCAAGCTGGGTGGGAGTGTTGATCTGCTGGAGGGTAGGAGGGCTCTGCAGAGGGATCTGGACAGGCTGGATCGATGGGCAGAGGCCAACTGTATGAGGTTTAATAAGGCCAAGTGCAGGGTCCTGCACTTTGGCCACAACAACCCCATGCAATGCTACAGGCTTGGGGAGGAGTGGCTGGAGAGCAGCCCGGCGGAAAGGGACCTGGGGGTGCTGGTTGACACCCGGCTGAATATGAGCCGGCAGTGTGCCCAGGTGGCCAAGAAGGCCAACAGCATCCTGGCCTGTATCAGGAATAGTGTGGCCAGCAGGAGTAGGGAAGTGATTGTGCCCCTGTACTCGGCACTGGTGAGGCCGCACCTTGAATCCTGTGTTCAGTTTTGGGCCCCTCACTACAAGAAGGATGTTGAGGTGCTGGAGCGTGTTCAGAGAAGGGCAACGAAGCTGGTGAGGGGTCTGGAGCACATGTCTTATGAGGAGCGGCTGAGGGAACTGGGGTTGTTTAGTCTGGAGAAGAGGAGGCTGAGGGGAGACCTTATCGCTCTCTACAACTACCTGAAAGGGGGTTGTGGCGATGAGGGTGTTGGCCTCTTCTCCCAAGTAACTAGTGATAGGACAAGAGGAAATGGCCTCAAGTTGCGCCAGGGGAGGTTTAGATTGGATATTAGGAAAAATTTCTTCACCGAGAGGGTGGTCAGGCATTGGAACAGGCTGCCCAGGGAGGTGGTGGAGTCGCCATCCCTGGAAGTGTTCAAAAAACGTGTGGATGTGGCGCTTCAGGACATGGTTTAGGGGACATGGTGGTTCTGGATTAATGGTTGGACTTGATGATCTTAAAGGTCCTTTCCAACCTAGTGATTCTGTGATTCTGTGACCTGAGAAACCCTGCAATATCCAAGATGCTTTAAAATATCGCAGGCATCGCAACCATTTCGCAGACTAAATAAACCACCTATCACCGCATCCTGTGACAAATCAATGCTGGTTTTACTTAATTCACTCTCACTGCAATGAATAAATTGTTATAACGTTCATGATTTAGTCCAGACTGTCAGATTTAGACTAGATATTAGGAAAAATTTCTTTACGGAGAGAGTGGTCAAGCATTGGAACAGCCTGCCCAGGGAGGTGGTGGAGTCACCGACACTGGAGGTGTTCAAAAAACGTGCGGACGCGGCACTTCGGGGCATGGTTTATGGTCATGGTGGTGTTGGGTTGACAGTTGGACTTGATCTTAAAGATCTTTTCCAACCTTAATGCTTCTGTGATTTCTCCACCTATTACACAGGACCAGTAAAACCTATAGACCTCCCTAAATATTCACAGAGCTTTAGATGGCTGAGCAAACACTTTATAGGATGCGTTATCTTTATGGAATTAAGTTTTTCTATCTGAGCAGGCTGAAGTTTGCTGGCTGGGACATCAAGTTCACCAGTGACCCCACGAGAAAACTAGACTTTGCTCAACACCTGAGCTCATGCCAGTTGATTGTGCTCCAAATAATTCTTTTCTCCCAGTCTCAACCTCGGTTATTCATCATCATTTTTAAACAATAAAAGGATGTCCTCAAAATTGAGGTTTGGTGTGTAAGCAAAAGGTAGAAAATGGGGTAGAAAAGAACTTAAACAGCAACACTTGTGGGATGGAAAGCTATGGGATGACTTCTCAACCTTTGCAAAGCACCAGCTGAAACAGGGAAAGGTGAGTGGGGATAATTGAAAAGCCAAGCAACAGATGAGCCTGAGCAGGGATGGGGGAAGATCAGTGAGGTCAAAGATGACAAAGTTTGGAGAATGGGATACATAAAGAAAGAGAAACTTGTATTCCTGGCCCTCAAACTGCCACAGATCTGGAAACTTGGAGGAAACACGTATCATAGGTGCTATGGTAGTGGTGACCTCCAAACTACATCTTCATATACAGCAATTATTTCATGCAATTCCCTACACTGGGCGGGGGGGGGGGGGGGGGAAGGGCTAGTTGCAATGCAAAAATGCTGTTTTCCTCTCCCAGAAGCACCTGGGTCTTATCTGAACCTTGTAGCAGCTCTGGGCTTATCTGCTCTGCAGAGGAGGCCACACGAGGAGGACGTGGGGATGGAGCAGCTGCCAAGGCATGATGCTCTGATAGCACCTAACGAGTCCAAGAGCTACGGGGAAGTCTCGCCTGAAGTCACCAGCCTGAGGGAGGGATGAGACCACGCTGTCTGGAAGAGCTAAACGCATCTGCACTTTCCATGGAGCCTGGTGAAGGACGCTCCATCCTCCTGCTGCCCAGAGCAAGCACTGCATCCAACCTCCATCCCGTAAACCTGAGAGATACACGGAGGGAAGACCACCCTTGCTACATTAATGGGGCAGGCTGTATTTAAGTTATGATTCCTGCAATAGCAATCTTTCTCGATTAATAAATAGATCGTTATCGGTCCGAATCCAAGAGTTTGCCTATAAAGACAGACCAGGATTTACGAGCCTGGGCTTCACTGCCTGGTTTGTACTAGTCCATCATTGCCTAAAGCATATTCCCACGTAGCATGAATCATCACTAAATCTTCCTTAGCAACCCAGAAGAGTTGGTTTAAAAAGAAAGTGGTAAAGAAACATCAATAACTCTCTTTATCCAAGGCAGAACTCTAATATTTAGCATTTTTTGCCTTCTCCTGCTATTTTACTATAAACAATGGGCAGAGATGCGTTATCCTCATTCTCATGGTTGCCTCAAAGAGAAGAGGTTGCTACTACGAAGACCTTTGCAGACTCTTGGTACGCAGCACGACAGCAGCTGTATTTATAGGAGGCATCGGGCTGAAGCCAGACTGCCCAAGGAGGCCTCGGCCGATTGTTTGCACACCGCTGGAAATAGCGTCTTCAGACAGAAGGTTTAATAAAAAAAAAAGAAAAAACAGATTTGCAAGGCGTGTTGTATTAGATTTCACCAAGGAAAAAAAAAAGAAAAGGTTAAAATAATCCCACGTTTCTGTTAGATGACTTTGTGGTAGTATTTTGGTTTCCATAACATCAGCAGTATGCCACGGCAACAATTACATCATGGCTAAACAGAATCATAGAAACTTAGGGTTGGAAGGGATCTTTTAAGTTCATCTAGTCCAACCCCCCTGCCATGAAGACCTGAATATCTGAACATGTATAATAAGTTTTCTTTCCATCAAATCCACTCCTTCACATGCAGCACCTAACTCCAAGAAGAGGAAAAGTAAATGATTAAACCATACAAATAATTCACCCAAGAGCCAGTGGTTTCATGCCGCTGTACAGCTTATTTATATTTATAGAAAGCAAACTATGTAGAGATGACCGTATTTTCCACCAGCAGATCTTGCAGGGCTCCAGCCCCAGACGGATGACCTGCTCCGGCATTAAGAGTTGGAACAAGCCGTCTGCAATCGGGTGCCTCTGCAACTGCTCCTCTCATCCATACAGCAAATACTGAGTTTAATGACTTCATGTACTTGACAGATTTATAGGAGAAAGCTAATTAGGTCACCGGTTATAAGCTGGTCCAAGGAGAATTACAGACTGCTGCAACCAGGAGCTCTGCATATACCCCGGGCTCAGGGAAGAGCACTGACCTGCTAAGAAATCCCATCCCGAGCACAGGAATTCCCTTATGGATGACGGCATATCAGCTCGCTCCCGCGAAGCCGGCGGAGGCTGCCGAAGCCCAAGTGCTCTGGAATCCCACCTCACCAAGGTATTATCTCTCTCCAGCTTTCAGGAAGGGTCCTCCCTCCCCAGGTCTCTTCTAGAAAGCACATCAGTTACTTTTATAGGAAAAAAAAAAAGCTATGTTGGCCTTGCAATAGTCTTTTAGTTTGGCTGTTTACGGTGCATAATGGTAATGCAGACCTGCTCCTAGAAATGCAAACAGGTTTTCCCATTAACTTCTTAGAGCATCTACTGAGTAGGGTGCATCAGCACACAAAGACCAGTTAAAAAACTGAAACAAAAGGGTTTTGAGCAGCTCTGCTCCATCTTCTTGACCAAAAAAAAAAAGAGAGTTAACAGAGAAGCATCAAACTCTAGAGCAAACATCCCCCAAATGATCCACTCAGGGCTACACCGCTTATTTTTGACCATCCTCTTATTCAAGGGGACTTCTCTTTCTGACTTTTCAGCAATTTTATAACACTGTTAGAGGCCCAAAATAAAACTATCAGAGTTTCTGGGAAGAGTTGGTTTAATTCTTTGATCTCAGCTGGACTCATGCCGCAGAGCGCAGCTCATCAAATACTAGCTCTACTGAAACTAATGATAAGGAGGATTCTCCTTGACCTCACCCAAAGAAGAACCTCACCTGAAGGGAGGGCGTGCAGACTGGCATTAAAAAACAGGTATTTTGAAGGTCTATAGCATATTTACGGTATTATACAGCCCAATTATATGTTGTACATCCATGAAACAACATGTATTTTCTCAGTTTTCTTGTCCTGCTTGTTGTTAGATAACAAGTGATGTTTGGAGAAGCCTCCTCCCATCCTAATTAATAGACATGCCATCTTGTCGTACAGATTACCTGCTGAATTATGGCCTGGATTTTTGTTATCTCTCTTACAGTGCATTAAGTCGAGGCTGGAAAGCAACACCCAGTCTTAACGAACCTAAAGCAAAGCTTAAAGTTCAACCTTTCCTAATCTACTACGGCTACTGGAGGTCATAAGGATCTCAAGTCTGACCTTGCAGAACATGTATGAGAGGGACATTTCCCCTCCCTCCCCACAAATTAACACTGGAAAGAAAAACACCACCAGAAGATTGGGGTGGCATTTTCAACAGATGCCAAAAAATAACTTTTATGTGATATTAAATGACACAGCAGCAAGTCCAGGCAAAGGCAAGGAAGAAATTGCGCATGGATGAGCCCTCTGAGCATATATCAAGGAGACAAAAGAGCAACAGTTAAGGTCTTTGTGATGTTTGAGCACACGTGTATCCCAAAACGTTTCTTTAAAACCAGCAAATCTCTGGCTGGATTTTGTTTTACAGGTAGCAGTAAGTCATATGGTACATTAGAAGTTAAATCTGAATAATTCGGTGTACACTCCTTAACGTAAAAGAATCAAAGGGTCAACTTAAGAACTTTATCAGTGCCACAAACTCATGTCAACACTCACTGGCATCAGAGAGTAAATATTTCCAGACCTACCTGTTCAAGTTTAAAGATATGTTGGTTAAAGTAGTGCTGCAAGCGCTCGTTGGCAAAGTTAATGCAGAATTGTTCGAAACTGTTATTTTCATAGTCTTCAAACCCAAAAATATCAAGTACTCCAATAGATAAAGTCTGCAAGAAAAGTAAGAAGGCAGATTAGAATAAAATCACATAAAATAAATGGATTATTTGTACGCAGTACATAACCAAAAGCATACAAACAGAATTAAATATGCTTAACAGCAGGACTTTTAATTTTTACTGGAATTGTTGATATTATGCCATCTGGAAGACTTCACCTACATCAGAGAGACAACGTGTAACTTCAGATATTTGGACAGATAGCCTTTTTCTAAAAGAAAAGTCCTTTTAGAGTTGTGGGGTTTTTTTTAATTTATAGACAAATTGCCATCTTTGAAGAAACCTGAATCCAGTTCCAAGTTATTCTATTGGATCTAAGACAATATTTAGCTTTTGAGGGGAAAAATGGGGATAGGGTTGGGAAAAAAAGGCTTACCCCATGAAGACAGCCCACAGAAACATGCCTACAAGGTGAATACAGGATGTCTAAACAAACACACTTCTGAAGAAACCCCTGCACAGCAGGGGTTTGCACAGAAATAATCCATTGCAACAAAGGAAAATGAGTCTGGTCAGAAATAAAATAGTATCAAATATAAAATATCCACCTTGCATATCAGATGGATCAGTTGAATGTCTCCTACTGAGAAGCATAACTCAGATGGACTGATTTTTGGAAATGTTGAGTCGCTCTCGCAGGATGTAAAGTAATGCAAGAATAGCAATGCTGCTGAAAAAGAGGGCTCAAATCCATCCCCTGAGTCAGGTTCCTTCATAATTAAAAATTTTGGCAACAGAGCTGTTGAGCAGATAAAACAAAAGCTCCTTTACCGAGCATCATGGAATAGTTTGGGTGGGAAGGGACCTCTAAAGGCCATCTAGTCCAACCCCCCTGCCATGAGCAGGGACATCCCCAACCAGAGCAGGTCGCTCAGAGCCCCGTCCAGCCGGACCTGGGGTGTTCCCAGGGACGGGGCATCCACCACCTCTCTGGGCAACCTGGGCCAGGGCTTCGCCACCCTCAGGGTGAAAAATGTCATCCTTATGTCTAGTCTGCATCTCCCCTCTTTCAGTTTAAAACCATCACCCCTTGTCCTGTCGCTACAGGCCCTGCTACAAAGCCTGTCCCCATCTTTCTCCTCAGCCCCGGCAGCTGCAGGAAGGTCTCCCCGGAGCCTTCTCTGCTCCAGGCTGAGCCCCCCCAGCTCTCCCAGCCTGTCCTCCCAGCAGAGCTGTTCCAGCCCTCGGAGCGTTGCTGGGGCCTCCTCTGGCCCCGCTCCAGGAGGTCCATGTCTCTCCTGTGCCGAGGGCTCCGGAGCTGGACGCAGCACTGCAGGGGGGTCTCCCCAGAGCGGGGCAGAGGGGCAGAACCCCCTCCCTCGCCCTGCTGGCCACGCGGCTTTGGGGGCAGCCCAGGACACAGGTGGCTTCTGGGCTGCGAGCGCACATTGCCGGCTCCTGTCCAGCTTTTCACCCACCAGGACCCCCAAGTCTTTCTCGGCAGGGCTGCTCTCCATCCCTTCATCCCCCAGCCTGTGCTGGTACCAGGGGTTGCCCCAGCCCAAGTGCAGGACCCTGCACTTGGCCTTGTTGAACCTCATGAGGTTCACCTGGGCCCATTCCTTGAGCTTGTCCAGGTCCCTCTGGATGGCATCCCGTCCCTCAGGCGTGTCAACTGCCTAAGTTTTCTAACCTAACGACCCAAGAGTGTGCTTTCCCTGCTGTCTGTGCCCTTTGAAGATTTGGCTACTGCTTGCCGCTGGGCAGGGAAGGGAAGCGAGCGTCATTCCCCATGGATTCTGTCCCAGGCACAGCCTGTGCTCTGGCACAGCCGTCCCAGCCACTGCCACCTGGACACAAGAAATGCTCTACAAGACCAGCCCAACATTCCTCCCAGCCCAACATCTCCAACCACGGCAGCAGGACATCCCAGCCTAGTGTGACAGATGCACTCCTCCTGTTTGAGCGAACAGAACTTTGCTCCAGGCAGATGTTCCTAACCGGAGTTAATCCTATTGTGTGAGGCTCTCAAGTGACAAGTCAGCACCAAACCCCAAAAAACCCAACCAGTTCGGCTGGAGACTGGGCTGACAAGCAGCAGAAACTGCATGGACACAGCAGAAAACCTGACTACAAATCAACAGTTTTACACGGTACGTATCTGCAGCCACCAAGGCCCGTTGAGCTCTCCCTCCGTAGGGAGAGGCGATCTTCCCCCGCGTAGGGACGCCTCTCATGGCCACCCCACGAGGCCGAGAGATCCCTTCCCTGACACCAGGCATCGACGGGTTGGTAGGTGACGTTTTTTGCATGCACGTAACATTTAAGATATGTATAGTAAGACTAAGTGATAACCTTTGCATCCCGTACTAACTTTAAATGTAGTCGAGTATTGACCCCCAATCCATCCGTACTTATTAAATATTTCGCAGACGTAAATTTACCCATTAGAACTCCATAAACTAACTACTAGCCCAGATCTGAGTGATCTTTCTCCTGCGACACCCGAGTGTGTCAGCGCGGCTCTTCCGCAGTCCGTCACCCTTTTCTATGAGCACCTGCAGTTTTGGGATGAGGGAGATGGAGAGGCACCTCTGTGCTCCCTTTAGTTCATGGGCAAGAGATGTGTAAAGAGGTACCCATCCAATTTTTGGGGGAATGCATTGACACTACGATCCCTCACAGCCTCTCAGGACAATTTCTAGAAGTTCCCGGTAGAGATGTGTTTTCTTTTACTAAATCCATAACGGAAATTGCAGGATTTGGCAAGTTACAGTTCTAAATTGCCTTTTTTCCACCACTTTGATGATTTTGTACACCTCAACTGTACCCCACCCCAGCCTTTTCTCCAAATTGCAGGGCCAAAGCCTGTTCGGTCTCTCCTCCAACCTGCAATGACTTCTTGAGACACTCCTCAAGACATGGGTGCACCAAGGTTTTCTATGTTGGCAAAACGAGGCCAACACTGTTGTAAATTCACAGCTTGCTTTGCAACCTCCTGGCCCCCTCCTCTCCTCCCAAACCAACCCAGCTCCCCCCATACCAGCCAGGCAAGGGGCTGCAGTGGACCCGTGGCCACACATATGTTGACCCACAAGCAAGTGCAACCCATCACTCCCCTGCTCAGACTGTCCTTCCTTCCCTTAACGGGAGTAGAAACGTGGACCTTTCTCCTTCATGTAGGTCCTGGTTATCATAAAACTTGAGCCCTCTGCCTGTCAGATGGATTTGGTAAACCCAAGAGAAGAGGGACATAGGGATGTGACAACAGATAAACCTCATGGACACAGGGAGCCAGGGTGAAAAACAAGCTTAAGTAGGTATAACTTCTGCTGCAACTTCCAAACCTGTATATGACTGTTCTGTTAAACATGTAATTAATAATTAGTTACAAATAAAACCCAGACTGTGTCCACCTAGCAAGCCTGCTGTCATCAGAAAAGGAGTGAAGAGCCTGAAGGACACGTGCACAGAGAGCTCCACCAGCGGTCCGTTAGCTAACCACGCTCTGGGGTCTAACCAAAGCCATCTTGCTTATGCACAGGCTCTGTTCACACATTACCATCAATTAAATAAAAATATTGAGAGAGGTAAAAGCATTAGCATTGGTCAAATGAACCAAGCCTCAAGGAGGGAGGAGAAACACTCCCTCCTCTCCACCTCAGAAGAACCTAAGAGCTGCCAGACACCCTGCTTTTAATTTTATTGGTCTTAACCCGCACCCTGGATTTCACAAGACTACCTTCCTAAGACTAGCCTAACACCACTGCCAGAAATATAAGCCAGACTATCCACAAGCCTACGCTGCAGTTCGTCTGTTTTCAACCGAACACATAACGCGGGAGGAAAATATTCCGCCTGTGCTCGTCTCCTGACCGGGGGAACCACCTACGGCTGGAACGGGCACCGCTGCCGCGGGCAGGGCAGCCGCCCGGCTTGGGAGTTGAAGCTTTGTACGACATGGGCTTTGGCTACCAGAACAAGTGAAAGCACACTCAGAAGCAGCGTATGAGCCCAGCGATACGACTCTAACCCGTTTTCTCAAGAGGTCTTTGGCTACTTCGTCCTTCGTCCAGGATTCGTCTCCCTCTTCCGGGGCCAGACAGACCCTACCTCCTCACCCCCATCCCCGCTGTGACAAGGATGGCTACCCAAAGGCCTTGGCCAGCTTCCCGGAAGCGTTCGCATCGTTGGGCAAAACACCCCGTAAGAAACAGCCCTTTGACCGGAAGATGGAACTCGGGAAGCCACCGGACTGCGGGCTGAGCCTGGCAGAGGGATTCGCTCTCCCTCGCTGCTTCCGGAGGGTTGAGCATCCTTCTCCTGCTCGTCCCAACGGACATGGCAACCCTTCTGCTCACAGGTATCTTCGTTAAACAGCCGCCTAACAAGCAGAAACCTCCTGCTTCATCTTCTTTTTCAAATAGATTTCAGCAAGAATTCTTCTTAAACTCTCTGTACAATTAGCAGCTCGCATTTTATCCACATTATACAGGGAAAAAGTGACGGCGGAAACAGGACAAAGTGACTTTTTCTCATCCACGACACCGATGCTCCGCTCGCATCGCCTGTGCGTAGGCAAATCCCGACCACCCCGCTGCCGGGCAGCTTCGCCTTGCAATCCACAGGAGCTCCCTAAAATCACCCTAGATAAGAGTCTCTACTGCACTGCGTAAAAACAAGACGTAGAAGATAAAATGCTCGCACTTCCTGAACCCTTACGGATTTACCGACCCCAACTTCCACACGCGCCGCACTTAACGCTCCGTGGAAACAGCCCCTGCCGTGAGGGAATGCTTTAAGCTGCACGAGGTTTCCAAGCTCTTGCAATTTATTATAGTTTATTAATTTTTATAAATTATTTTTTAAAACTTTATAAATAAATAACGTTTATATTTATATTCTATATCATAAATAGAATATTTTCATTTAACATTTTATTCATAAAATAAAAATTTCATAAATAAATAATACTGTTTATTATTATAGTTTAATAAGAAACAGCTGAGCAGGAAAAAAACCTCCCCCTTCTTTTCAATGCTGGTTCATTTACTGTGTTGAAGCTGCTACAAAAAGTATTTTAATGTGTGCATGTAAATACATTTATAAAGCAAAATAGAAGAATTATATGTAGGAAGAAAAATGGCTATTTCAGTTATAAAAGAATACTATTAAAAACATTCGATTTTGAAGTTATCTTTTTATATTTTTTTGCTGACACCCAGAATTAAACAAGCTCAGACAGGTAAAATGCACAAAACTAAAAAAAATAATAATAATTAAAAAAAAAAAATCTGTATTTTACAAAATCACTGCAGGTATCAAACTGTGCGTAAAAGATGGTTAATTCTACCGTGGTTGTTACATGGGGAAAACCAGCATTTTTCTCACGTCACTCCGTGGATAACTCCCGAACACCTCCAGAATAGGAATTTTAAGATTAGAGTTTCTTTGCAGAGTTTCACGCCAGAGAAATGAGAGCAGAGCTCTGCGGCGCATCAGGTCGTTTGCCCTCTCTCGCAGGAGGCAGCATCACAGAGCTCCCGAAAGAAAGAGGTCAACACATATAACTCGGTAAAACTTTTAAGAATGAGAAATTAGCAATTTATGGCTATTTTTCTGCTTTCTGGCCTAAAAATCCCCTGGTACCTACGCAAAAGGGTCATATCAAGTTTTCCATGGATAAAGCAGCACAAATCTACCCGTACGGCATCATTTCTTACAACAAGGTGAAAAAAAATTCTTCCCATTGAGGTATGCATAAATGAAATTATTTTGTTAAATTGCCTGGCAAAAGCATGTAATCTGGATGTTTTTAAGACTGCGTTTGCAGTCGCCAATATTTAAAGAAAACCGAAGGAATTTTACATTCACAAACCTTCTAATTCTTCAGTTTCGAATTCACTTTTTGAACAACTGCCGTATGGAAACCGTGCGAAGACGTAACGCAATTTAGATCTCGATTAGCGAAGTCTAATTTGTGTGTTAATGTCGTGCCTTTATCACAACTAACGTTTAAAATTAGCAAGTCTGCAGCACGGACAGGCCTGCAGCAGACAACTATTACTTTAGTATATCAAATCTACAGCAAAATTCCTGTAATTAGAAGCGTACGACTACAGGGATTTTTAAAATTTGGGCGAACCCTGGGTTAGTAAGCACTTTCTGGTTGAGATGTTAACAAGTGACCTCACGCTTTTCTAAAAACCTCACAGCCGTGACATGGAAACACTGAGCACAAGTTTGAAGAGCTTTTGGCAAATGACAAGTCTCGAAGCTACGTGCTGTCCAATTCCCAAGCCACCAATAAAGAGAGATAGTTGGAGCTGATTTATGTCACCCCAAATGCACATTGGTGATGTCATTCCACCACGGAGGTATATTTTGGTTATCACATATAGGTTTGCTTCAAATTCTGGGGAAAAGTCTTTTTTATTATTATTTTTTTATATCTGTTCTAATTTTTTTTTTTTTTTTACAATATTCCAAAGCCAACACTGTAAAAAAACCCCAAACAACCAACACAAAAAACCCAGCACCACTAAATCTAAAAGGATCACTCCGACCTACATCACCACAATATACATGACGACCTATTATACAAAGTAAGAGGCACTGATTTCCTACAAATTTGGAAGTTGGGACCTAAAAATAACACACAGAAGCACATTAAACCTGTCGTGTGTTCAGCAATTCTTTCTGTTTCAGGACAGATAGCCAAGAATTAACCAGTTGATTAAATTTCAGTGATTTTTTTCTCACGGTCACGAATTCACATTCACCATCATCACCACGTACGCAGCACCTCACCTGAAAACAGCAGCAGTTATTTAGGAAGAACCAAACGGGAAAAACTTAATTAAAAAAAAAAACCTTGGAAGAAATGCCTTTTGGTCCACCACGTTCTACACTGTATCATCATTTTAAGCAACGGGACAGACTTCTAACAATTCTTAACCTAATTTACGGAAGGGGAATTAAATAAAAGGCTCTCTGAGGTTTAGTCATGTAGTTCTCAAGAGGAGGAAAAGTCTCCGATCTCATTAATAAAGGTCAAATTTCAGACAGTTTGTAGGGGATCATGAGAACATAAAAGAAGCTAAAAGCGATAGAGAGAAGACCAAGGAAAACGGAGTCCGAGTGAAACCGCTACACAGCAGCACTGCCACGAGCACAGAACAAGCCATATCAAATAACTTATCCATAGTGTGTTCAGAAATACAATCATAATCTCAATGATACATCAACATCAACTCAAAAATATTCATAATATTCAGAAATAATATGCTATGAATCCCGTCAGCAAGCAAGATAAGCCAAATCCCACCGTGTTTTCCCAAAATAATTTGCTGTACATTTAACTAAATTTGGATATCAAAGGTCTGATTTACATCTTCCGAATACTTGCTTGAAAAACAGTGGAAGAATGACAGCCTGGTGTTTATTTTTTTTTTACCCAGCTTCATCTTTTGATCTTCTCCTTACTGCCGACATCGAATAAACACACATATTGGGATATGAATATTGTCTCCATTCCCATTGTCCCAAGTTCTCCTGGGGTCTGGACTGCGTTAGGATCTAGGTCGTCTTCCCAACTATCATCAAACCACCTAGTCTACCAGCAATTAAATAGGCTTAACTAGCTATAAATAGTCTCCTCACCAAATACCATCTGCACCAATGAACATTATATCCACCACCGCTTTGGTTGAGCACAAGTTTTGGCCAACACACTTGTCTGAGGTGGCTGGGGCAATGCTGCTTCGTCCCAGCAAAAGGACTCTGCCAGATGCAGAGATGGCTGAACATGTTTCCATGGCACGCAGAGGGGAGAGCAAACCTGGATTTCGTGCGCGTGCCATATGTGCATTTAGAAGTATTCGTCGTCTTCTGCGACCTCCAGCCTTCACGGCAAATCCCTGAGCTCCCAGAACCAGGCGAATGGTAGCTCTGGTCAAGCCAACTTCTGTGAAGGCTAGACAAGCTCTCCACCACTGTTTCATAGGACCGGCTGTGTAGGACTACTGAAATAAAGATTTACGCTCACGAAGAAATACACTTTCATATTCACTTTTCTCATCAACTCCGGGTGCAGTTGTCCTCCCATTGAATTCAGATGGGTTTGCGTCTTATTTTACCTCTGCATAATATGACTGTCATGTAAGAAAGCCTTCTGCTAAAAATCCATCATCTGACAACTTCCTGAACCTTCACAACGTGCGGGATTATTTCAAGGCGTATCTGAAAAGCCAGAGGAATATTGGTGGCAAGCATGGGCTGGGATTAAGCGGGATATTTGCTGCAGGGCGAGTCGCACATTTTTTCACCCGCTGCAAACTCAGGAGTCAGAAGCCTTTCGTGGCGAGGTGCAAGACTGTATTTTTCTTTCATAAATCAGAGACTCTGTTTAGGAGATTTTTTTGAGGGAGCCAGTAGATGCCAGCAACCAGATGTCATCCACGTGCTGAGATCTTGCCTTGCAGAGAGGACCTATTCCCAGGGTCCGGAGATGCCCCTGCCCCCAGCCCACCTTCCAGTTACTCGGTGGTGTTGCCAACCTCAAGACAACATATGGGAGGTTGAGAAGAACCTGTATCCTCATCTGGGGTTTCTCCAAGCACGAGCTGAAAACGATTTGAAGAGGATTGTGAAGTGGTAGGAAAAACCAAATTAATTGGCATCAGCTCAGTTCCTCCAGGGAAGAGAAGGGTGGTAATTGCTGGTTGGTGTCTCAGCGGCAGCCGCAGAGCCCGGGATGCCCTCGTCCGCTCGCCGGCAGCGACGTTATTCCTTGAGGGCACAGGAGCAGCTATTCCCAGCCCTGCCTGGTTCCGGCAGGCACTTCTGCTCCCTCTCTGCTGGAAGGACCCAAGTCGGGGGCTAAAAAAAGGGGCGAGGACGTGACGCTGTAGAACAACTCGAGAGAAAATTGGCTAGTCAATGTTTAACGAAGCTGCTCTCTGCAGTTCTGCGCAACGCACGCAAACTCTCTTCTTTAACCCCTCTACCCATAAAACGGGCAGGATACGTGCACCTTCACGATTTCTGGGGGACTTGTGAAAATCAACCGATGTTCACAGAGGACTCTGAAGATAAACCTAATTACAGCCCCGTCTCCAGAAGCATAAGTTTTCTCGCTATTTTGCGCGCTACCTTCCCGTTTCAGAAAACCTTGGCTCGCGTACGGCCCGGGACCGCTTCGCTGGGTCTCGCTGCCGGAACGAGCCGGCACGTTCCTGCGGCTCCAGGTCCTGGGCGTTTGCCAGCGCAGGCGGATCTGCTCTTGCGCAAGGGCAACGCCGCTCCCAGCTCCTGGCGCGCACTTGCTGCCTGACCTGGATCGTATTGCTAGACCGCACGATTTTGGGGGCGGGGAAAAAAAGGGGTCAGAATACTGGGAATTGGGAATTCAAGAGATGATACGGGGAGACGGGGCGAGGGGAAGGTGGTTACACCGCACAGGAGTCTTGGCTGGAGGAAGCAGAGGGTTAATACGCAGGGGTGATGCTGGAAAACAGCACGAATTTGGGCTGTTCTGGCTCTTACCTGCTGAGATTTGAGGTTGGGAACTAAAGTTTAATGGCCCATAAACACCCACCGTTGTGCCCTGCTATTATAGACATGCTGACTAAGCAAGCAACAGCATCCTAGTCCGATTTTGTATTTAAATATTACGGAACAGGTATTTTCCAAAAATCATTGCATCATTTAAAAAAAATTAGTTAGCATTTAAGAAGCATTTCCTTGTCAAAACAAATCCACCTTTTCTGCTTCACCAAATACACAAACAGTGGGTTGTTTTTTTTTCCCCGACACTCCAGACAAAACTTTTGATGACTTGGGAAAGAAAATAAAATATTCAGGAAAGAACACAACATTTTTGGTAAAATATTAAACAGAGGAAGAGGAAGCATGTGCAGTCAGAAGACACGCGGGATGTTACCCACTTTAATAACCTTTCTTGTCAGGAAAGCATGTTACCAAATTTTATACGCCTGTATTTATTTCCAGTCTGTAATTACGCTCCGCAAGCATTTCTACGGAGTTAAATAAAGGACCGGCTACACGGCAACTTCGGTCCTACAGCATAACTCAAATGTAACGTTAGGGCTCAGCAAAACAATCCTCCTTTTGGCAGCTGCAGCTTCAGCTTGGATGTACACCCCCCCCAAAAAGCACACATACTGCTGGCCCATGCCCAGAATTTCCAAGCCAAGGGCAGCTGCAAGCACGTGCGTGCGCGGACGTATCTGGACACCCGTGCTTTCTGGGGCCAGCATCCCCCCGCCACGAGGAGGGCGGGTGAATACACGAGAGGTTTTGGAGGCGGTGTCCTGGGTCGCAGCATCCAGCCCCTGCTGTCGCAGGAAGCGTCACGTCATCCCTTCCATCAATTCTTTGGGAAAGCGGTTCGACACCCCACTGGCTTCGCTCTTCCCATCGCGACTTTTTTTTTTCCCCCCCCTAATCTCACTTTCCCGCTCGTCACAGGTCTCAGTACCTACCGACACCACAGCTTGTTCACCTTTGCTAATTATTTTTATGGAGCAGCTTTATCAAAACATCTCACGTTAGCAAGATTCCCCTTTTTTCCCCTCAATTACACAAGGTACTATCGTTTTACGCGCAAGGAGGAAAATTATTTGGCATTGCTCCTGGAGGAGGTGGGGGAACACAACGAAACCTCTTCCCCGGCCGCTTTGAGGATATTATTATTTGAGCTGCTTCACCCTTCCCAGCTCAGCAAACGCCACTTAAAATAACGATGCAGCCAGTCTAAAATATTAACTGAGGAAAAATTAACTTTATGTTAACTTTAACGTGCTGTTAGAAGCTTGGGTAATGTTTTATCCCGCAGTTACCTATTTTAAAAAGAGAAGACCGTAGCCAAAAGAGCTGGCGAGAGGTTACCTTGGTGCTTTCCTCCATGTCCTTTGAGTTGAGGAGCGCGTGGTTAATTCTGAACACTATCCAGTCGAACAGGGCGCTGTACAAGGATTTAGCCATGGAGTTTCGCACGGTCACAGCCTGAAAGAGAAAAGAAAAAAGGTTATTGGAAATCATTCCTGCTCTGCACTAAAGTGAGTTTTGCTTCTCGAGCTCCCTCATCCAACGTTCGTATTTCTCCCTCGTCAAAGCTTTTGTCTACTGTTTTAATTTATACTGCGTACGCCAACGGTCCCGACGCCATCGGGAGCTGGTTGCAATCCCAGGGCCATGAGACGTGCCCTCTGACTTTGGCTTGGTTTCCTTTGGTGCGTTCAAGCGGATGATGAGCAAGCTCACGCCATAAATCCCATCACCGGCGGCGAAAGAAAAAAAAAAAAAAAAAAAATTAACTTCACCAAGATCCTTGCAGCGTTTACTTGGGGCGAAGGAAAGAGGAGGGTGGATATTGCACAGCAACGACAGCAAGTGATGTGAAAGCACACGCTGGGGCAGGCAGCGCCTGGTACCAGCAGAAGGGTGGCAAAAGGGGAGGCTACAACCCTTAGAATAAATCTGTGAGCGTTACTGAAAACTTGAAGTTTTCCAGGTACTGCCAACGGGAGCTACAAATCATGGCAGGCAGACTCACTGCTCCTCCAGCAGCTCTCCTAGAAAGGGGAATAACTCCCCTGAAGAAGGGCCATGCCCACCATGGTGCTCACAGCCACGACGCAAAGAGATTTTGCTCGATCAACAGTGATGAAAACCAAGATGAAAGGAGGGTACCCAGGCTGCGCTTTCCCAAACACACGTGCCTGTCCCAGGCACCTACATACATAACCGTAAAGCGGAAATTCATATTTAAGGGCTATCTTTCTTCCTGCTGCTTGTGATTCTTCCGTGGTTTAAGTTATTACCTTGGGTTATATTGCAGTGCTTTGGTACATCCTAATCACCCAAAATCTTAAGATACCAGCCGTGACTTAAATTCCAGTTCACCTTAGCCGCTGTGGAAGAATAAACAAGACAACAGAATCTTCACGCGTAACTATTTCAACAAAGCCTTGAACTATGATAAATCATTGGCTTGTTACACACTGCCTTGAAATCCTTCTCACCAACCCTCCCTTCAAGGTACATCATCTGCATGGTTTTATTTCACTGGCCCCAAGTAAAAGAATAAAGCTGATGTAGCATCATTTACCTCCTAATAGCTCATTCCCACCTCTTTTTCCTTAATTTTTTTGTGGTAGCACCTTTTAGCATGATCCCATGCTGTTCTGCCAACGTCTTGCTCTTAACGGGCAATTAATCCGGTACACGGCCTTGCTTCCTCTCCCTCTCAAGTTGGAACAGGAGAAGGCAGTAACATGGTTCATGTCTCCTTTTGTGGTCAGGCATTGGCACAGGCTGCCCAGGGAGGTGGTGGAGTCACCATCCCTGGAGGCATTCAAAGAACGTGTAGACGTGGCACTTTGGGACACGGTTTAATGGGCATGGTGGTGTTGGGTTGGTGGTTGGACTTGATGACCTTAAAGGTCTTTTCCAACCTTAATGATTCTGCGTGATTCCTGCCATGATCCCAACCACGCCAAACTCGAGGACGCTCACAAGCTCACCGTCTCCGAAAGACTCCGTACGCTGCTAACCGTTGCTCGGTGGCAATAAAACGCTGGCAGAGAAGCCGTGTTGCAAGGAGAGCTACAAAATATTGCGACAATTAAGAAGGAATTACTCACTTGCCCCAAAAAACAGCCCTCCTACAAACCGACAACAAGCGTACCGTGAAAATATACGAGCAACAGGACCGAAAGGATTTGTTGTAGCGCAGACAAAAATAGCGCTTTTAAAGACCGAGCGTGAGCTCTCGAAATGGCCGAGTTATCCAACAAGTGTTGGAAAGTGGCTGGCATTTAGAAATACAAACAGGTCTAGCTTCCAGTAACTGGTTTTTTTCCCTTTACTGAAAAAAAGGTTTTGGGGAGGGGGCTTTTTGGTGTTTTTCTTACAAGCAACATGGATTGTTTGGTGGTGGGGTTTTTTTTGCTGCTGTTGTTATATTTTACATTTTCCCAAAATGTGGGGGAATATGTCAGTGATTAATAGAAAATTTCAAGACAGTTCTCTAACCCCAAGCTCCATCTCGGCTTATTTGATTTGATAAAGCTGGAAAACCACCAGTGCCACTGTCACACCAGAAAAATCAGTCTCTGGGGAACGACGCAGGCCAAGACCCAGGAATGTTTCTGGCTGCTGTAATGCTTCGTCCTAGCGTAAACCAGCCCAATTAGCTGCCCCAACACAAAGGCGTGCAATGAAAAACGAAAACCGTTTCTATTTAAAGCCAACCAAGAACGGCAGGCACCGCTTCCTCCATACAGTCATATACGGGTTTATATTTTAATACTTTTCTCTCCCGCTTTTATTAGAGGCTAAAGGGGATGTGCAGGACCTTACCATGGCGTTTTCCTCTTTTTTTCAAAAATGAAGGATATTGTTAAGCCAGCACCACCCCAGCACTGCCCAGTTGCCTGCAGGGATGTGCAGGGTGGGCTATAAGCCATCGCTCTTCTTCCCAAGATGGACTTGGCTATACGGCACGCTGGGAAGCCCAGGGAGAGCTGCTTTCCTTGCTATGCTTGGGACCAAAAAATGTAATCAACGGCCCAGATCTCCAGTTCTTCGATAGTTATTTTTAGAAGCGAAGGCTGTATCCTAAGAGCTGGTAGGAAACTCCTGGCAAAGCAACGTATAGAGAATATGGGGGGGGTGGAGCATACGTACACATGGATCTCATTTACAAATTTGTTGGCTCCTTATAAGCCAATTTCTCCTCTCTGTTGAAGCGACCAATCCAGATAATTCCTCCACAGGCGTGCTGTCACAGTGGACACGCGCTCCCCCAGACAACGAAAACGCGGCTGGGTCGAAACGCGGACGCTCGCGTGGCCTCGTCGGACGTGCGGTCTCCTCTTGGCAGGATGCCCACCCTGCACCCAGCAAAGAAATCTGGTTTCCGACACCCGAGCTGCTCCAGTGCTGCTGGGTGCTACGGGGTCACCCCAAAACCGGCTCTCCAAGCTCACCTCCCCGCGTCGTGATGGACCTGCTCGCGGGGAGCGACGTCCACCAGCGCTGGAAATGAAGCCTGTGGTACCCAAACCAGCAGCATCTTTCTGAAATGAGATATCTTTAATTGGCTTAAAGAGTTGGAGACAGCACTTTGCCTTCATGCAACATCCATTTATAAAATACCAGCAGAGACATTAATTTATTTTATTTGACTCAAATTTTTGGGGGTTGGTTTTTTTTTTCCCCCCCATTTCAATGAAGTATTTATTCTTTAGAATAGATCCTGGATGACGTTACGGTATAGATAAAGCCCTTCACTGTCCTAAATAGATCTCAAGCTACCTAATCTGAGGACAATCTGGGAATATTATTTCTTTCAAATTAAGGAGCTGCTGCAATTTTAAGAGGACGATCTCATGTTTCCCCCAAAATTGTTGGAATAGACCACTTCGAAAACAAGTTTTCCACTTTCAGCCATTCGTCTTGCAATGCCATATGTCACCAAGGCAGGCGGTTTAGAACACCCACTACTTCATAAAACCCTTGAAATAAAAAAAAATAGCAAATTAAAAAAAGACCCTGTAGAGCAGTTTCTCCCTTTCAATACGTCTCGCTCTTATTTTCTCTGTTCAACAGGGGAAAGCTGTGGCGGAAGGGCAGGGTGAAGGATGCTCAGCCTGCCCAGCCGTCCCCGCTGTTCGCATCATGATGGTACGCAATATTCAGGATATTCTTCCTGTAATCACAGTCTTGTTATTCAAGAAAGGATTGTACCACGCGCTTACCTTCACTCCTATGAAGCAGAGCATTTAAAATAAGCGCTTAAAGATTTGTTCCTGTATTTATTGGGGTATTTATTAATTCCTTTATTTATTAACCTCCATATATTAAATGTGAATATTCTCTGAAATATGTAGCACGTATCACATATGGCTTGTCTTCAGGCAGTCACCTACAGCTTCTTGTCTCTTCTGCAAGTCTTACGTGACATTTAGGCAGATCTGGAACGCCGTGGCACTCATCAAACCGTTTTTATTTCACTCACAAAGCGAAATAAAAATAGCTCCTGCAACGCCAAAACAAATCTCCTGGGGATCAAAGCGAGCGCAACATCTTGCACGCAGGCAAAAATATTGCTGATTCAAAAACAAAATAGATCAAACGCACTTTAACTTGGCGACTCAGGAAATAAGTTGAAGACAAGGTTTTAATCAATAGGCTTCCTGCATATCAGGCTAGCAAGGATAAATATTTTGTTTATTAGATGGCCGTAATGCCACTTGTTGGGGTTGGCCAACTTTCGCTCAGCTCCCGATATAAGATATTTGGGTTTCTTTGTAAGATTGCATTGCCAAATTAATTGGCCTGAAAGTTTTCATGATAGGCATCGGATTCAGGCTACCTTAAATATAGATATACTTTCAGAAACGTCTGCTGCCAAAAGGAACAAGGGGAAGACAGACTTCAGGATTAACATCTCTCTTTGAAGTGTTTTGGAACAAGGACTTACAGTTTCGGCAGCGCCAGCCTGCGTTTTAGAGATGGCAAAAGATATAATCTAAGAAAACCAAATTGGTTCAAATTAAAAGCCTCTGTAAAACACATTTTGTAGGCATTCACTGGATTCTTAATTCTTAAGATTACAAACTGTCTAAACATATATCAGCACATCTTCTGTCTGCTGCCGTCCCTACAGCATCACCACCGCTCCCCACCCCAGGGCCAGGGTTTCTTACTCCTGCTATTCTGCACTCAGCTGAGATTTGAAACTCCGAGTAAAGGTCTTTTTCTGCCGGCATTATTCAAAATATTTGCTGGCACCCAGATAATCCAGGGAAAGCAAAAGGGTTAGGATGCCCCCAAAACTTATAAATGGAAAAAGCAGGGAATCAAGTGAAGAGGAAGAGGCATTAATACTGTAACTCGTATGCCTTCTTTAAAAAAAAATAAAATAGCAAATTAAAATTTTCTTGCCTTCCCCTTAAAAATAGGTCTGCTGGTTGCAATCAAATACCAAAACCCAATATTTTAAAAAATTGTCTATGAAACTTTAATTTTATAGCCGTCTTTGCTGTAACAATGCCATCTTTGCGTTAGACAGTCCCATACTACCCTCTCCCACAGAAGCAACGACTCACAAAGCACAAAGGCCAGAAAAGGGCTGTATGTGATGAAATAAAAAGATATATTTTAATATACTTTTTTTTTTTGCACTGCTTCTATTGGCTGCTATTAAAGCCTGTGCAGTGGGCTGGATGTCCAGAGCCAGTACAGCTCTCAGGAAAAAGAAAAATAATATTTTTAATAAATGCCAGAATGATGGTTTCTTTCACCTTGCTACATATTCAGAAACCACAACAGCTTACACACAGATAACCAAGATTAAAGCATCCTTTTCACTTCCCAAAACCCTGGTTAAACCAGCAACTTCTTACGCACCCTGCCACAACTTGGGTTTTTTTAAAGAAAAAAACCCCAAAAAACCCCAAAGCTAAGGAAGCACTTTCATGCTACAAGCTGCCAGTTGAATTTTATGGCTTTAAATATTGAAAAAAAAAAAAAAAAAAAATGGACTGCCATGAATGAAATGTAGTATTTCACAAGCAGATGGGCCCCTTTGCTGTAAAGCTTGGGCACTGGATGTACCGACTCTGAAAAACTCATTAGAAAAAAAACTCTTCTTACTTCCAATTTCTTTTCAAATTTCAAGTTTTTCCCCGGCATGTCTCCCTGGACCCTCTTGGAGATGCATGGCTGCCAGAAACAGTAAAACTTAGGCTTGTATTTGTGCAAAGTCCGCGTTGGCATTGCAACGTCACAAACCCTCTAGACTCTGGACTTGGTCCCCGAGCGAAAACCAGGAGACATCTCCAGCTCTTTGACCCCAATACGGTATTAAGGCACTAGCTGTTGTAGGGGCAACATCAGCACTTAAGATATATGTATCTACCAGCACGTAATCTAGTGGGGAACCTTCTATGCCCCCAAAAACTCTTGACTTGAGGTAGTTCATCAGAAATGAGCTCAGTCCACACGGCTGGTTGGCTTTGGTGCTCAGTGAAGGCTTAATTTAAGGTGCCCTTACCAAAGACAGCTCTTGATTTCATCTGCTTGACACAGCCCGGTAGAGAAGACACACCAAGCTCTGCCCTGCTTTTACACATCGGTTCCTCGTAAAGCCGATGACTTTGCAAGGCGAAGAGATGCCCACGTACCACCGGACAGAGCCCCTGGTCTTCGTTCTGCTGACTCCAGCTTCTCCCCCTCCAGTGCCGCTGCAGACCCTGAAGGCCACGGTGGTGACCTGCCCTCCTGGCAGACACCCAGTTAACCTTCTACAGACATTTTCCCGTAATCTGCTGGGATAATTGGTTCCCCAGAACGCAGCCCGCGGTCCTTACTGGATTCAGTTTTTATACCGTTGACTAACCTAATATACAAGCAAGAGTGAGCAATACTTCAGTTCTAACAACAAAAACTCAAGTATTTACAAGTTTTTCAGCCTAAGGGGAATAAATAAAGCCTGGAGAATAGAAGATGGGTGGAAACAAACACTGAAGGGCTTCGAAAGGCAAAGAGAACCAGTTTATCGTGCACGATTGCAGCAACACCCCAGTGATCGCACACCCCAGCCAGCAAACAGATCTTGCTGAAGAAAAAGCCATTAGGAGGCTGCTGGAAGGTACGTGGTTTTAATCAACCACTTCCACAGCCAAGACGAGCGTTTTCGGGACTGCAGACCCCACTATCTCCAGCGAGATCCAGAGTGCTATTGAAATGCAAAAGCCAGATCCTCTCCCCAATTATTCCATCCAAACCAACCACAGACACTATCTGGAAAAGCAACCAGCCTCTGACATTCAACTTTAAACATTTTTGACCCAAACAAAAACATAGCATAAAGGACTCTTGTAACCAGCATAAACACTTCCACTGACGTTTTGTTTAAAAAAGCCCGGGTAAAATAAATAACCATTTCTCTGCAGGGCATTACTTGACACGGAGACTCAGAAAATTAGAATAAGGCAGAAGCAAAGCAAAGCAAAGCTCATCCCTTTTGTTATCGCTTAGGAAGAGCATTATATTGATGCACTGATCAATTTGGGTAAGAAATGATTCCCAACTGGCATTTAAGAGCCAGCTGCAGACCTCTAAAGACTTTAAACATCTTAGCTCACTGAGAGATCTGCCCATCTTCCCTCGCTACTAATGCAAAGGATGAGAGAGACTGATCCTGAACAAACAGAACAGAAAGGCCGGGGGATGGATTTTTGGTTGCTGGCGGCTCTTATGATCAATTCTTCAAAAAAGCAATTGATATTACGTTTTAACAGCCCCTGACTTTGCTCAGGAGGGATGCTGAGCATCGCTCCATCGCTACCTCCTGAGCGTAGGAAGCACCACACGCTCCTCTACAGAAAAGTGAGGCAGAAGAACCCAAAGACCATTTTGCACAGGAAAAAAAAAAATGCCCTTTAACGCATGCATACTGGAGAGCAGCAATCTATTTTGGGTCACTGTTGTAAAAAATGCAGCTTATGAAGGGGGCATGTGCCCAGAGCTGGGTTTTTGGACCCCAGTTCCTAAGTACAGACTCAGTTAACGGGAAGTGGACTTAAAAAGCAGAACTGGAGAGGAAGCGTAAGCACCAAACCAAATTAAAGCCCTAACGAAGAATAAAACCCTGTGGAGTTTGTTAACTGTGGCAGCGTGCACCCCTTATCCTATTTCTTCAGTATTATGCAAATCTATGAAGGATCCATAAAGACACGCTGAACGGTTCAGTTGGTCAACATGATGTTATTACACCTTCAACAATTTTCAGTCAACATAATGCTGTTAAATCCCAGTTTTTCACCAGGCGACACTGCAGACATGGGAGGGAGGTCAGCGCACCCACTCACGATTTTCTAAAAGCTCTGAGCACTTGAAAACAGGATGTTTAAAAGCCATTTCTCAGGCACAACCCTGGAAAATTCATTGGATCTAGAAGAGAAAACTTGTTAGAAGACAAAAAATGACTTCTTGCCTTGTTGTTAGCCTAAAAGAAGACTTGTTCCTTTGCTGTTAGTCTAGAAGACTTGTTGCCTTGCTGGTCATGGTTCGTTCCTTCTCCATTTTTTTAGCATTCCCCCTAGACAACATGTGCATGTGTCTCTCATGATGGACATAACCAGTTCTATTTGCTCACAATGGATAAACCCGTTGCCAGTGCCTGCGTTCCCTACAAACGCAAAACTCCCACCCATCCTAAAAAAAAAATTAAAAAAAAAAAAAAAAAAATCTTTACGAGCAACTCTCCTTGTAAACTTCCCAATAAGAACTTGCAGAAACCTCCAAAAATGTATTTCTTAAAAGAGGAGTGATCTCAATACAGCCGTAGGAACAACCCATGAATTCTTTCTCTCCTAGTAACCCAACAGCTCTTCCGTAACACGTACGTGAACACACGTGTGTGCGGGTGTTTCCTGTCCTCTAGGAAGAAAACAAGCGATGAAAGGTCTCCTTTCAGACTGATACCACCAAATACTTACAAAAAGCAATTAGAGTAACTCCAGGATGACAAGAGATGTTTCTCCTTCTGAGGGTGAAGTTTACGAGATTTTACGTAAAACACAAAGATAGGAGTTAAGTCAAGTAAAGCCAGGCTCCACAAAACACTTTACGTTTTCTGCTTGTGTGTAATAGAAACAGAGATCCATCTTCCCTTCAGGAAATAAGATATGAACACAGGAAGAAAGGAAATATCCCCTTCTCCCTTAGGGCCTTTTATAGACTTCCTATAATTTCTATACAAGGATGAAAGGTGCTTCCAATGAAATATTCAGGGCAGGGGGAAAAAGCAGCGCTAGGATTCTTCCTCTTCAGGAAATCCCTCAAAAAAAATCAAATCTATATACAGATTTTTAGTGGCTCTATGGGGGTTTTGTTTGTTTTTCTTTTAATAGGTGGAGTAATTTTTCAGTCCGTTAATCAATGAATCAATTGGTGTTTCTGCTCACAGGGATTTGGCACTAAATCCCAGGAACCTGTTGATATCCTACCAAAAAAAACCCCAAAACTTAGTGAGCTATTACCATACACAGGATCTGATTATTGTTATCATTTGACGTCTGTTTTAAAAGCCTTATCAGCCATTCCCAGTTTTCCCCCATTTAGTCTCTAAGGTGAAATTTGGCTTCGTAATTACCTTTGTACTTACTGTAACACAAATGTCTTGTTCCAAGACGACTCAGAGGAAAAAATGCATTTTAATACCTACTGAATTTTGCCTGTGTGGTATTTACCTAACATTTTCTGATGATGCCTCCCACTTCTGCGGGTTTGAGCAAATTTTCAAATAGGTGAAAAAAAAAAAATCAGGAAAAAAAAGCGCATTTGTTTTCTCATTTCACTCAAAGTATCTATTCAACAAAATCATGCTGCATGCATGAGTAAACAATGAAATAAATCAGCTTCTATTCAAAAAAACCCCTCATTCATCTATTTAAAAAAAAAAAAATTAGCAGTGCTTAGCGAGTGTGAAGCGCTATACCACTACTATGGATAGGACTTATCTGAGATTAGAACAAGCAAAACAAAGAGCAATTCAAGCTCTCCTAATGCGTTCGATTTGTGTCTCACAAAGGGGTCTAGAACAGGAACAGAAGCCAATCCTCCATTCTCAGTAAGTCTTGGGACACGCAGTCAATTGAAAACAGCATGCATGGGCATCTCGGTGATGATCTCTGCAGCAATCACGAATTACGTGATCAAATAAAACAGACTCAAAATATACTTTTATTTGACCAGGGCTTAGGGGTGCCAGCTACCAGTAAGAGTGCTAGTCTTGGAGAAGTAGCTACTGCATGTATTGGAATACTATTAAAATCCAGTTTTTGTCTCTGACGCCGTTACTGCTCCATGAGGGACGGAAAAAACCCAGATGGAAGGTGGCTGGTAGTTGTACGGACAGGAGAACTGCCGAGGGATGGCTTGTTGGGTCTGGCACTCCTGTTCTGAGGTGGAGTAGCATCTGGGAAGGGAGAGACACGTGGCTGTGAGAAGCAGACCTAAGTTAGGGAAGGAGCAGAAAGCGAGGAGGATGGTGATGAAGTATAGTAACACCACGTACAAAACCTGCCGGCACATCGCACCCTCTCTACGGCTCACCACCAAAGCTGGGAGAACGTTTCTGGATTTGGAAAAAAAAAAAGATGCAAAACTGTAAGTTGCTGGAATTAGGCAAGGTCTAAATCCGTCTTTTTGTCCAAATGCAGGTTTTATTGTCTCACTCCTATCTCACATCAGGCTCAGCCTGTTCAGTGGGTCCCAAGTCACACGCGTGTGCGCACAGAGAATTATGGTTTCCTGCTGTTCCGCTAGCTTTCTATTTATTACCCAGTACATCGGGCGTCTGGTTTACATTCACAGTCGTGTCCTGCAGCAGGAGATAGATTAAGCAGCTTTTGTGAGTCCCCTTTGGGTCACGGGACATAGGCTGAGACAGGCAGGCTTAGCTTTTCTTTTTTTTTTTTTAAAACAGAGGCTTAACACCCAGAGGAAAGTAGTTTTGCAGGATATCAGACTCTAGCTTAATCCCTATCTTGGCATCAAGGAGTATTATATCATACTGGATAAATCTGATGTAATTTTCCATACTCCTATTTTATCTTAGCATCATATTAAAATCCTGTCATCCTCGTGTTTGCTTTTCCTAAGAGAACTCAAATCATTAATGCATCATGCTGATTCCAGCCTGCAAAAGGTTTTCTTATGATTTTTATGTTTGATTAAGGAGGAGGAAAAATATCTTTAAAAGCATCATTGGAAGAAGAGTGAAAAATGCAAGAGCAGTCTAAGTACAAAAAAAAAAGGAAAAGTTCATTTAAAAATGCTGAAAACTTTCCTAAAAAGGCTCACCTTTTATATTTTATTTCTATGAATGTACCTGCAAAAAATATACCCCATAAAAGCCCTACTAAGCCTTGCACTACCACAACTGCTGGCTCCTGCCTTCCCGGCTGGCGGCCGTGTCCCGGCAGAAACCTTCCACTATCGCCCCGGAGCCGGCAGGCAGGGGGGTGTCCTGCCAATGGGTTTTAGCCAACAGATGCAAGTGTCAACGATGTTTTCCAGAACTTATGGCTGGATTTTACAATGACAAAAAATAGACTGGAATGTCATTCCAATACAATACCGAATTGTTCTCCAAGACAACACTGAAACAAGAAGGCATTGCAGAATTTTTTCACTAAATCAGTTATAAAGTTCCCAGATTCAGGTTGGTTTTTTTTTTTTTTTTTTTGGTACTAGCTTCCCACTTTATGAATCAAACACCTTTTATTTAATTCATCCTGTGCTCTCCCTTCTCTAGTATCAGTTTCCCAGGACCTTCCATGATCGCCTTCCTTGGACAAGGGTCCATCTCCAACCTGCCAGTCTGTATTACTCAGAGGTATTTTAGGGGCTCTCCCAACCACAATGGGAAAAGTCAAATCGATGGATTTGTCCAGTTGGACAATCTTCCTGCATCAATATACCATCAGGTTGACAAGAAAGCCCTTCAGAGCTACCAGCTTACCTGCTACTCGAGGAAATAAGAAACCCAACCTTTGTCATTACTAACTTTAAAAAAATCATGATTAAAAACATTAAAAATGTCATTGTACTCTTTTCATCATGGATTTACATGCTCCTCCTTACACTGCTCCCTGTCTCACATATGCTCCTGCTGAAATGGCTCGTGCCGATCCTGTGCTGAGGCGAGTCCCGAGGAGTAACACGGGAACAGTCAGCACGCTCCTGCAACCTTCCCCCTCCTTAGTCATTCTCCCGTCATTAGACGGATGCTAACAGGGAAAACGAAGTGGAAAATCGGAAACGAGAACAATGTCTCCTGTGGGTGTTGAGGACCCACCTATTGTATCTCAGCTGGTGGTAGGCAGGACTTGGAAGAGGACCCATCATGCCCATCACAGTCTACAGCATGCCTGCTATTTATTTGTAGAGTTTTGCAATTCCCCATCTATAATATCGCCATATTGTAGCTGAATATCTGTAAGCTGTGGTCATGCTTTTCAGAAAAAGCACCCAGGTTACAGTCAAAACCAGACTAAACCAACAAAAATTCTTGTTAGCGAATTTTCTCGAAGTCTCAACCATGGAGCCATGTGATTACAAGTGCCACCTTCCTAAAAATGTTTCAGTCAAACTCTTCAGCCTCCTGATTTGGACAGTGTGGTTAGAAACTGTCATCTGTAACAAATCAAAAGAAAGAAACAAACAAAAATCCTCTCTCTATTCCTGAATTAAAACTTTTCCAGAAAACAAGTCCGTGGTTCTCACTCCTCCTGTGGAGGAAAGGATGGCATGGAGCACCCCTCCTGAAAGGTGCTCCCGTAGAGCAATCATCAGCCCAGCATAAAGAGCTGCAGAAGATCAAAGTCACCAGGCAGCCAAATTTGAAGGGTCCGCTGATGGCAAAGGTTTCAAACAACCTACTTTCATCCAGAGTCTGCTCTACGAAAAGCACAAACTGAGATCCCCTTCAGTCCACGTTTTCACAGTGAAACCGGTACATAAATAAATTAATAGGTTACTTAGTGGCACAAGAAGTAGATGTGTGACCTGACCTGAGGAGGAACCTGTAGGCTACGTTTAGGGAAATGCGCTCACTGCTTTACAACCACAACGTACCAGCATTCTTACCGTGAAGCCCAATGCATCACCAAAAATAGCACTTGAGTTTTTATAAGCCAAATCCTGCCTTTCTGTTGGCTCTTCCCAAGCAGAAGACACTATCGCAGAAAAACTTGTCCTACCGGCATATCATCATCTTCACTACAGGCTTTATTTTTCTGGCAAGCTTCCTCAAAGGAAAATTATTTCTCGTCACACCTCGGCTGCTACAGCTGTAGAGGCAAAGTCTATGCAACAAATCCTGTCCAGCTACAGAGCTCCTACACCTCCTCCTACGTCAAGCATTGATAAACAGCCTTAGGGTGAGAAGAAATCAATCAAAATTTATTCAGATTGAGATTATATAGAAAAATCTCATATTCCAAGTAACTACCAAAATTACATCCTGTGTAGAAGGAGCTGACTCACTAACACACGAATGGTTCATTGCCATTCTTCTAAAACTTTTCACATGAGTTTAGCCTAAATTTAAGTAACAAAAGGGACTCTCTGAAATTAAAGCATCTTTTCAGTAATTAAATGTAATTAAAAGAACCCTTTAAAGAGTCGAGAATGGATTTGATGACAGAAAGGGCAGTTGGAGAGGGGAGCTTGATAACAGGCAGAGCAGTCCATGGGAAGTCAGCACTTCCCTTCTTAAAGGCCTTATTTTGGACTCTGCTCAAAAATGTTGAAATCTGAGACTCTCCCTCTTTTTTACCCCATATATTAGTGCCAAATAAATAGTATGAACACAGCTAACAAAAGAATTTCTATGGTGGCACAGAGAAGAAGAGTAACCATAACATCTTTGCACATGAACGCTGAGTTCCCAGGGTGTTCAGACGTACGTTGTCAACCATGAAGTTCTTCAGGTTTGGGAGATCCTCGTTGACACAAGCTCTGTTCAGCCCGATCTCAGCATCATCTCCCACGCACCGCTTTGTTAGGGCATATAATCACATCATGATGAGAAAAAAACCATGAAAACAGGTGAATAAAAGACTCAATGTTGACAGACTCGGTCTTCCTAATAAAGGAAGGATGCTGCACGCCATGACGAAATACATGCAGGACACCAGTCCGATAAAACCACTGGTCTCATCTACTCCGTAGGCTGTCACCAAGCACAGCTGTTCCTTGCATTTTGAAGGGAAAAATGAGAAACCTAATACCACGAGAAAGTTTCTTTTGAAGTTCTACACCAACAGGTTGCCCGTATGTCCTGAAGGAGAGATGTTTGCTAGTCTCTTAAAAGCTTTGTGGGGTTTCAGTTTTCTTCTAGTAATATTTTTGTGTTAATTCTGAATACCCTCATCAACGTAGCACATCTTCAAAGGAATCCTGCTAAGCTCCTGATGCTAATAACCTGTGGTGACAATGAGTCTCCTAAGCTAATGGGGTTTGGTATAAACAGGAGCTTCCAGCAGTTTTGCTACTTTCTATTCCATGAAGTGGCCCTGTCCTCAATACTTCAGGACTGAGAATTTTCATTCCACTTCCTTCACGCTATTAATTATTTTGTCTGCTGCCCACTTTTTCTCCTCTAATATTTTCAGTCTTTTAAATGCTCATGCTTAGTTGCAACTATGCTCTTTTCCTTTGTGTTTGGGGCTTTTTTTTTTTAATCTTATGTAATATTACGCCACTTTGCCCTCGAACTCCATTCCTTTTCTTTTCATAATGGACTGAAAAAGGCACAGGACAGTACTACTATTAGTACATAAGCTAATGAAACATCACTCAGTTTTTTCCCACAACAAAATACTTTTTTCCTCTCATTAAGGTCTGCTCCGCAAGGCTTCTCTATCTCTATTGGTGTCTCTGCCAATTAACTGTTACCGTGCCGAAACTTAAATGTCCTCCCCAAGCTCAAGCCACTAACGCGGTCCAGTCTATCGTCCCAAATAACCATCTTGTGACGGTTATTCATGCACATGCCAAGTGTCTTGTATTCATCAGCAAGAAATGCATCCCAGGCAAAGAAGGTCAGGGTGAAGTGACACTTTATGACATGAAAAAAAAAAAAAAAAGAAAGAAAATCTAATGGCTTCGTGCCACCAGATGGGAAGAGATGTGCCCGCCCCACCACTCCTGGGCGAAGGTTCCCTCCTCTCCCCCTTTCTCCACACAGTGCAATGCTGGTCCTTACTAGACTTCTACTGAACTTAGCAAAAGGACACAAACCCAACTCTCCTTCCACTCCAAGGACTTTCTCTAGGTTAGCTAATTGAGTCAGCACAGACCTGGGGATGATGAACTTCTCAGACAATGAAAGGACAGAGCAAGTCTGCAGGGTCCTCGGCAAAGGTAGATGGAAGACTTGGAACGTCTTCTCCTGCTTTACTGTCACACTAAAAACACGGTTCAATGCTTAATACCCTCTGCTTTTTTCTGCACATAGCAGATTTTCAGGAGACTGAATATTTTGATCAGCAAATCTGACCTGAATGGCATAAGCGTTTTCCTAACTAACGGTCAGCTGATTTCACACGGACCTACACATGGACCTTGCATAGTTACACAGAATAAAAAGCATTTCACAGATCCGACTGCAATTTGGGTGCTCTGCACACCATCACAGAACAGTTCCATGGTGTCCTTCCATGGCCACGTAACCACCTACATGTAACACTCCTTTGCTAAATAGCATATAGTCATTTATGCAAACATATGATGGCACTTTATATCCTATAAAAGCTTACAAATAACAATTTTCAAAATATTTTGGCATTATCTTGTGTTTTCCACAACATCTGCTTGCAGGGGTCTCCCTGGACATACAACTCAGTCCCTTTCAGTTCCTCTGGTTTTTAAGACAGCCATTTTCCACTTACAATTATGAATACACATTAAGTTAAATACAAGACATATTTAGGGTGACACTCATCACATCAAACAACCAGCTCCTCACAGCTTTCCAAAATTAAAGGAAGGGAGAGGAATCAGGTCACTTGTTGCCCACGAAGTTGTCTCACATCTTTTATTTCCCTTCTGTCGAGCAATTTCACATCAGACTTCTTCCAAAAGTCTGAATTAATTCATTAACTAACCTTGAGGGATAAAACGTCCTTGGTCACAAATGGTTGAAAATTATAAAGATCAGTTAAAGTCTTTTTGCAAAGCCATTCACTGAAGAAGTACCAACAGAAGAAAATGAACTGAAAGCATCACAGAAAAACCTCTTTTCTGCAGGGATGTAAGAGGATTCACTAACAGGTGTATTTACTTTGATAACGAGTTTTACCTCATCTGATGAAGAACAAGGGAAAAAATGCAGAGACTGGTGAAAAACAGAGAAGCAGGTGACAGACACCAGCCTGATAAGCAGAACAAATGGGATGGAAACAAGGTGGGGATGGTTGAGGAGCTCCGACACGGGGCTCATCTCCGCCAAAACGGAAAGGGGGAGTGAGAACCACCAGTCAAGATGTTGAATGGATTTGAGAGACGTACATGACTCTGTTAGTCGAGGCATAAACTAATGGCCTTGGAGCCTTCCAGTAAGCTGAGATGGAAAAAAACTGAATTCTTTGAATTATTTAGATAGAAGCAGGAAGACAAACGTGGCCCAGAAGGGCAGTTCCTTGCACAGATCAAGCTTAAGATGAAGCTCAGATTACAAGCGGGATCAAGAGAAAGATTTTTAACAACCCCCAAGCTCTCCACAAAGATTTGATTAAAGGACTCTGCTCCTGCACCGGCTTCGTATTTAGCACGTCTGGGTTTTTTTCTTTTAAATACCTGAATTTTGTCTTAAGAAACTTTCCTACCTCAGTAGGAGGATTGCAAGAATGCACATAATAATGTATGAAAAAAACACCCAGAGTCTAGAGTTGAGGGGCTTTTGAGGAAGGACAACAGCAACCCTTCATGTGCGTTATTATTCTGCTACCATTAAAATCCCATTTTCCCCCAATGTCATCTCTGTGCCTGCTATATTTTACCTTATTAGGAAGAAGAATACTGTGGCTGCAGAGAGATGCTCAACGTTCAAGACAGACCGGAATCAAAATACTCTGATCGTCCCAGACACCACTGATACCTGTCTTGATCCCATAGCCAAATCTTCCGTTTTCTAAGGCTCCTTACCACTGCATTTTATTTGCTAAATGAAGTGGACTTGGCCAGCTTGCCGTTACCAAATGCCGCCCTCACTCTGCACGGATACACCCTGATTCCTCTGGAAATCCATTAGCTGCTGCTAAGTCCATTAAGACACCATCTTGCTCCTGATAAAGACATTGGCAGCTGTTTCGGACAATGAACCAAGACCTCTGAACACAACTGCAGCCTTTCACGTAGGTGCAGCCTTTTTTCTAAGTTGATCTACAGCGTAAAGCGTCTAAACCTTAGCACTAGACCAAATTACGCAGTCGTTTCAAACACTGCATTAAAATCCCATCCAGCTACTATAAAAGGAAAAATGAACGGTTCCAGGAGGCAGCTCTGCGGCAGAAAAGCCAGCGTGGCTCTGAAGATAAGAGGCAGCTGCCAGAGGTAAATATAAGCATGATTTATGGATGTGGTGTCCTTGCTCATTTAGATTTTGACAAGCGCTGGAGATGCAGAATGAGAGCAGAGAGGCAGCTCTCCCCGCAGGGCTGCAGACATACGGGGTCTACGACCAAGCCCACGTTTGCCATCGGTGTCTACGACCAAGCCCACGTTTGCCATCGGTGCTAGAGCAAGGAGAGGTTGCAACTACAAAGCAGTGTTGATTTTTTACCTTCAAAACCAGGTGTCTCCTCGGCTGCCTCTCCTTAATTGCAGAAATACCAGTAGCTCTGGTGACATGGGGCCGGTACTTAAATGTTAATACCATGGTCAGGCATGACCTCTTAACAATACACCACGATTTACCGAACGATCAGAAAAAAACTGATGGCAGTTTGCAGGGTCTTCCTGAAGAACCACATGCTCATTCCATAACCCTTGTAATCCCTGAGGACAGGCACCGACTACACACCAAGAAACAACAGATCGCACCTTGAAATGGGAGCTCAGGTCACAACAGTTTGTCTGCTCCTGGCTACAGCCCTTCTCAAGCAGGTATCACACAACTTGTCCCCTCCTGGGTGACAGAAACTAAAACGAAATCTGGATGCGCTGGGAAGAACTTGCTCATCTGAAGATGACAGCACTGGCAAAGGCTCATAGACAGCAGGCAGTGCTTTTGTTTTGTTGGAGTCCTACCTTCTTGCTGGACTTCGGCGTGACATTTTAACCCATTAACCTGATCTAGATCCTCCAAGGTCCTCCAGCAGAACAGCTGTATGCAAGCAAGACTCAAAAAAATCTTGACTTATTAAAAGAAACGCAGAGCCGACAAAGACAACATTTCTGCCTAACTTAGAAATGGCACACAACTCATGGGGGCAAAGTCCAGTGCAACTCATGGGGGCAAAGCCATCAAGAAGAGTCATGAGTAAAGAATTACAATACGAATAAACAGAGAGTAGACGGTTGCTAATTGCAGCTGTCTCCTTCAACACTGTAGGCTTCAGGCTGCTGGCATGTCCATCTGCAAGTTGTCTCCATAAGGACATTTTGCAGTACCTTTTACCCAAGCATGAAAACGTGCCAGAATAAAATATCTAGTTCTACATAAATTACTGCAAAGACGAACAGAACAAACCCAGGAAGAGCGCCTGGTATAAATTTTTAACTGTCATGAAGCAGAAAGTTTCAAACGAGGAGTTGCCAAGCGCTCAAACCACTGTTTCGGGGGGAAAAAAAAAAAGAAAAAAAGAAAAAAAAAAAGCCCCAAACCACAGGACAGTGTTTCTAATCAGTGTACAATAACAACGCAGCGAGCAAGCATGCAGACAGAGAGGAATGCGGCATCACTGCAAATCCAACAAAGGCGTCCTCTCCGTGCGCTTGTGGGGCTACAGCTCGGGAAAATGGTAAAAGAAAAGGCTTGACTTGGTATAATGAAGTCCAATCTCAGCTCTGATGCCTCCAAACCTCTGAAGGAAAGGATTACTCCAGGCCTCCTGCGTCTCCTCTGCTCCTTAAGACTATTAAGGGGAGGTGACAATTGTCACAGCAGAACCCTGAGGTGACAGATCTCACAGGAGCCAGGCTGTGATCACAGAATGATCACATTAGCATTAGCCATTTCATGGAAAGTATTTCTACATATATTCCAACACCGTTTGATGAAAGGAGTCAGCAAACGTCAGCTCCTGTGCAGAGCACAGAAAGTGAAACAACGCCTGAACCTCTACAGGCAAGTCCAATCACCCGTACCGAATACGGTATGTGTCTCTAGTATGGAGTAGATGCACGTAGGAACTTCATCAAAGCTCAAGAACCCATCCCAAACGTCAGAACTCAAGGCTTTTTGCATAAGAATGATTATTTCAAATTGAAGCTCCATACTTCTAACTCCTTGCTAATAACCTAAAATTCATGAAGAGGTAGAAGACAATCAAGAAACCCAGTGCCTCACCTACAGAGCCAATGGCTCCATCAGGAGACACACGATCTCCTCAACAACAAACTCTCCTGCTATCCTGAGCAATCCCATCAGTGATGTTGGAGGTAGAAGCCCAATGCTACTTACTCCCACTTCACCCACAGAGCCCAATAATTTACTATTTCCACTCACAGCTTTGACAACAGGTTTCAGAACCAAAAAATTTCTTAGAATTCCTTCTTCAGGCGAGTTTTTGCTCTTCTTTTAATAACTGCTACACTGTGCAGGCTCCCAGTATAAAATTGTTCAAAGCCTTCGAAAGCACTTGGTAGATCCAAGCTGCAATTCTTGACGGTGTAAAAAGGCAAGCGCATGCCAAAATGACATTTTTACAATTCTTTTTTGAGCACCACTGCAATACAGTCTCTTCCAGACAAATGCCTCTGAAAATTCCAGTGTATCAACAAGCTATGCAAAAAACATCAAGCATTTCAGAATCCGAAAAATAAAGTAGCTGCTACATACATCATCGCTCTATCAGGAAAGGCAGCTGCCTATGAGTTATAGGAGTTGTGGTGGGACAGTCATGTCTGAAAATCCTCAAAACCTCAAGCACTCCATCCATTTGAGCCAACTATAATGCTCTTTTGTAAAACACACAAGAATAATAACCAGCCCATTGGCGCCAACAGTCCAATTAGTCACGAGTGGGATTATCAGAAGTTAAGTATTCTTTGTAAAGTCCCAAAACGTCAAATGAATCCTACTCTTCCTCCTAACTCAGATGGATCTAAACCTAAGTTACCTCTCCCACTCCCCGAGCCAGAGGAAGGCCAGGAGAAGACCTCTTACCATGGTGAGGTTCCGGCTAGAGCATCTCAAATTCTGCTCTAGTATGTACAGTATGAGCAAGTCGGTAGTGAACCTGCTACCAGAGGGAGGTCACTGTCGGTTAAAATTTGGTGGTCAGCACGCTAACGTTGTGAGGACAGTGAATAAAAAGCAGGGGTGGTGCCTATCTCTTCTTAACACAATTCACGGCTTCTAACAAAATGATTTCGTCATGGGGATTACATCAACCTTTCCCACCAGAGTCTTGTGCTCCTTCGTCTTCCCCCCCAGTCACCACAATCAGAACACCCTGATCTTTCCTTTCTTGCACTAGATACTGGTGACAAACCTTTATAAGCGAATACCTGACATTTGTGAGCAGAGACGTCACCAAAAACATTTTGGAAAGCACTTGAGAAATTCACGCTCAGCCGTTTCAGGTAGCAAGAGGGGCTCTTTGATCTGCACGGAAGGAGCATCTAGGTAAGACTGTTTCAAGCCGTTTCAATACAAAACCTGGCTGTCTAGGTTAAAATATTAGAAGAAACAGTTTAATCCAACCTGCCAAGTGTTGCAGCGAGGTGGTTGAAGGCTGTTCGTTGTTCCATCGTCACAGCTGTGATGTACCCTCCAGCAGAATGGTGGTTATAGTTACATTTTGTATTTTTCTAGCAATTTCTTAAGTCTGTGCCCAAGACACAGGAAAAAAGTACAAATACCACATCCATTATATGTCTGACACAAAGGGCACACAAATGCTCTTACTTTTAGGGGAGATTCAAGCCTTGCACAAAGGCAACACTTAACTTTTAAAGGTTAAGCTCAGTAACAGTTACTAAGCTTAAAGACACAATTTCAAAAGGGGAGAAAAGAGAAAAGATTCCCCCCCCCCCCCCCGGAAAAAAGGAATCAAAATATCTACAGCTGACCCTAATGACAACACATCACGTGCTTACTTATTTGTGACACAACAGACTGCTCTCGGAGACATCACTCAAGATGTTGCAAATTTTCATACAACCATATTGACAACAAGGCGGAACCGAGGGACTGAGCGTGGTGTGATACGATGCTCAGCGTTTTAAAACGGGGGAGGGAATACAAGAGCACTAGATGCAGAAACAGGCAAAACAAGTACTGCAGCAGAATAGAGCTTATACACTTTGGAGAATAGAAGAAGAGAGGTGTTTCTGTTTACCAGCCACAGAATATCATTCAAAATTCCTGGAAACCACGTATTTAGAAAAAAATACGTGTTCGCTGACATTGTAATCCTGAGACAGACCATAATAGAGAAGTTAAACATTTCACGCGGTGCCGGTCGCACCGTTAGCAGCGGCGCAGGCTACACTCAAGTTCTCGAGTGGCTGATGGAGCTGTGGCTGCTCCAAAGCATGACGCAAGGACCCAGGTTGTGAGAAGTCTGAAGAAGAGAGAATGGGAACCTCCTGCAGAGGATCTCCAGCTCCTCCAATACAAGAACAATGACTAACACAGGCAATTAGGATCCAACCAGAAATTTCCTGGAGGTCTTAGGTCACCACTCTCCTGTGGGATGAATCAGTGCTACAGCTTAAGGAATGACATATGGAGACTACGACTTGTACCATACACGCTCAGCAACGCACAGTTCTGCTTCAGAGAACGCTTACACAACCGCGAGTCATTAAAACAGTTAAAGACTATCACAGAATAAAGTGCTGACCTGCTTTCCAGGAACCGTGTAGAAGGTAAAGTCGATCATTTCCTAGATTCATACACATTAGCTTCTCCTACATTATTTTTAAGTAAATAAATAAAAACTGAAAGAAACTCTACCAGGGCTGAGTGTACATCTCAAAGCATTGAAAGTCATGTACAGACCTCTGCTAGTTTGTACGGTAAGATCAACTTCTCTCCTACTGTCACTGTCTTTCTGGTAACCAGGGCCTCAAACAGCATCTCTTCTTTCACCTAAAACAAAAATCTTGACGTTAATGATTATTCGAGGAATAAATTTTTTTAACCTCTATTTTAAAAAATTAAAATATATAAATGTAAACATTTTCATAAATTTAAAATTTATAAATTTAATTTAAAAAAACTTAAAACACTTTTGCCAGCCCTTGCCGAGTTAATGTTCAATGCATAAGAACAAGCCATGGGGAGCAGACAACTCAGCACATAAATCCAGCATCAGAAATCAGATACCAGGGTATTCAAGGGAACCTGATTTTCCACAGTCATCGCATTTCTAGTAATTTCCCATGGGTTTTCTTCGTTCCTGGTGCAGCTCCTCCCTCCCACACTTTTTCCTGGCAAAATAAGTCAACCTTCTAGTGTTGTTAAGGTGACATCATACAAATTACTCTACAAATAAGCAAAATAGTGTCATCAGTTTAAGAGAGATCCAAGCGGAGGGAGGGTTTTGGTGTTTGTCAGGGTGGGGAGGAATTAGGAGGAGGAAGAAACCTTTTGAAAAGCACCTGATATTGACTCTGCTATTCGCGCCTGATATTTACGCCCTAAAGATGCCAGTTCCTGGCAAGGCGACAGTCTCTAATCAGCCATAGCAGAAACCAGTTTACAAAAAAACAAACCAAAAAACCAAAATCAGTTGTGTAAACACAGACACTTCAGCGAATAGGTAAGCGGTGGGCTGAGGTCTATACAAGCTGCTTATCCTGAAGGACTCCATGCAGACACCAGACCTGCTCAGAACATCTCTGATGAAGACTAGAAGCACCAAATCCACATTTCTGAAGCCATCCAAGGCGCTATTTTTATCCCAGGTAAACCATTTATGATTCGACGTGGACGATGGGAAACAAGAGTGGTTTATATACTTTGACTTACTGGTTTAATCCAGTAACTACTATGAAGAGCAACACAAACAAGCCAGTGGAACTTAAGAAATCTCACAAACCGTCGCAATAACGATGCCGTTCTGTACAAAAAACCTACTTTCTACCAAAAGTACTGTCACAGGAGTCTCCCTGATAAACTCCAGTGCATTTTTATATAACTGACTTTTCTTGCAACACCCACTAACAAGAGCTTGTTGCTGCGGTGCAGAAAGCAGAAAATTTTGAGTCACCTGTATATGACCTTCACCTACCAGCAAGGTCTATGTCATTGGAAATCCAAAGTCAACACCTTGAGGTTTGTTTCGTTAGTCCTCAGTAATACTCTAGAGCACCCGGTTCCGACGATCTGATTTTACCTTTCAAAATCAAGCGGAAAAAAAAGAATCTTCTGGTTCATCTGGAAATCCACGGTAAGTTTTCACATTCGGTTTGTCTTCTTCTACATTCAGCAAAATGGGGATTTTCAGAATTTCGGCTCTGCAGGCAAAACGTGGACACTCTTCCAGCAGCTTGCGACTGCAGGACCATCAGCTGCCCTTCCTCAATCGCACAGCTTGGAACAAAAGTGAGTTTTACTCACTCATCCGTTATCCCACTGCAGGGATGCTGCAAATCTGCAGCCAGCACGCTGGCTTTTTTTAATTAGCAAAGGCAACAAGGCAGAGGGGTATCAGATGGTTACTAATCAAAACAGACCAACGTAATATCCCTAAACAACTTAAATGCCTCCAAGTCCCAGATTTGTCAGCAAACACAGGGATTTTAAATGGTTTAAACAACTACCCGCGCCGTCCCTCACCATCCCCATCTAATGTTCACCTCGGTTGCCTTCTCCCTCTGCTCTCCCGATGGATGCGACCTGCAGATGTGCATCCTTCATCTCCAGACCTGCTGCAAGCTGACCTGGAGGCATTGCGTTGAATCATCTCCTCGTACAAAAACATACTTGGCAAGGATGGGAACGTATTCCCTGCATCTCCCTGGGTCTCTGCCTGCAATTACCACCTGGTGGAGCTTGATCTTGATTGCTTCATCACCTCTGAGAACCAACACCACGGGTACAGCCAAATTACCCTAATTTTCATTTAAGGTCACAGCTTGAAGGTAGCCGCCTCCTGATGCTAACGAGGAGCCACAGGAGCGTTCTAAAGATAAGCTGAGTGCATGATGATGACTAAGGACACCTGGTGCATGGAGATACTTGCAGCTTCCCCATTGCGTACATCCTATGCTTCCTCCTCCAGTAAGCGTGATACACTACAAGAGAGACAAAACCCATCCTAGCAGATTACCAAAGAGGAGAACACAATTTATTTCTTTATTTTGTGCCCTGGGAGTTACACTTCTAAGTTATGTTTCATGGATTTTTGCCTTCTGGTGCTAAAGGGCAAGTCCTGCTCTCCGTCTTAAAAAAAAAGCTACACGTCCTGTAGTAGTTCATATCTTAATTACAGGGACAAAATACAGATTTAAGACTTCACTGCCACATGCAAGTCGAACCAAGGCTGAGAGGGCTGGATGACGAGAGCTCTAAAACCCAGTGAAGGATGACCGGCAACGCTGCCACGGCTATAAACGTCAGCGGAGCGCAGCGGGGAGCAGCCAGCCAGCGGGCTCCCGCAAGGGCTGGGCTGGAGCCAAGGCAGGCGGAGATTGCTTCTCCAGTAATGCTGGGGTATTATGTTATAGCAGCCGAAGAAAAATGAACCATTTCCAACTTGAGAGCAGGAAAACATTGCTTTTTGTCTCTCCTCCCATATTTGGGAAAGGGATTACAGTGTTGAGCGGTCGTTCAAAAGCTGCCCGGTGTGGAGTAACAGAAAATGAATTCGGATTTCTACCAGTTCTTCTTGAAAAAGATCTGACCCTTTTCTTCAGACTTTCTTTCAAACAACCAGAAAGTTATCTGACTCAGGTTCTGGCTCAGAGCTTCGTGTCCGATGAAGATGTCCCTGTTCACTGCAGGAGGGATGAACTAGATGAACTTTGGAGGTCCCTTCCAACCCAAACTGTTCCATGATTCTGTGATCTGCAAAACTTCGTCCATAAAATGGATCCAGAAGAGAAGGCTGGATGCAAGCACTGGCTGCCTTGTAATCCTTACCTCGCTTTTGCTCCCCGATTACTTTCCAAGATGTTTATCACACAAGGAGCACAACATCTGTGGGATCCCTCTGGGAAGCTGAAGACAATTTTTTAGCAGAAAAAGAACTTGAGCACATAAATCTTCCACAGAGGTAGACACTAGCTCCAAAAGCTAACATCAGCAATGCAAAAAGAGATCTGGCAAAACTAATTTAGGACATTTGATAACTTACGTTTACCTTTATTTGCATTGAGGCTGGTTACCTAAGCCTGAAAACTGAATATAAAACTGCTCCATTAAGTGAAGATAGAATTTGCCTTTCTTACTCAATGCTCCATCCACAGAAATAATTTCCAGTATTAGTAAATGCACACAATTAAAATGTTCCTGCTTTTCTAATAGGAAAAAAAAAAAAGTCACTCTTAACGTCAACTTAATCATTTGATCAACTTGAACATTTCTAATAGATTGCTTTTGTTAATAAGCCCACAAATGAGCCTTTCCAAGCTTTTCCCCAGAAACACAAAAGTTTTCCCCAGTTTTACACAATCCTCTACGATCTCTGCAGAGGAGCAGTGATATTTGCAGCACTTGCGCAGGGCTCCACGTCTGCTCAATCCATCAGGCAGCCTTGACATCACGTTACGGCACGGTATTTCAGCAAAGTTTAAACAAAGGCTGTGAAAAACATGCCAAAAGCCTCGCATAATCCACACGCTATGTCTATTCTTGAAAAAAAAAAAAAAGGAATCAAGGTCTTACTGCAAATGAAACAATAATCTGCAGAGTCTGGCCAAAAACTTATATTGCAGTTCGCTTTTTCAACAAACGCTGGTCTGAATGTTTTAATAAACCAAAAACATATTGGATGGGGTTGTTGGTATCAAAGAAAAATCAAATCCATCACAGATCATCTTCTCCTCCCTGATTCCTTCAAAAAAATCTGCATATTAGCTTCATTTTATAGGGACACAAATGGCGTTACACAGAGGAAGGATAGTTGTTCGGTGCTGTTGCATTAACTGCTGCAGCAGGGAAATTCCCCCAGTTGTCCTTAGAGGCTCGGAGGCTCCAGCGTAAACCAGCTAGCTCATGATATTTGGGCCAGACTTTCCCTCGGAGGGGGTAAGCACCTTCGCTTTTCATAAATTTTTCATTTCAGCCAAGCTGTTGGTTCCCCTCCTCCCCGTGAAGACTCCTGCCCCACCGGTGCTGTGCAGGAGGACCTCCCTCCCCTCTTCTTGGCTGGTTTCAGAGATGGACAATTCAGCTCCTGCTTCTCGGAGCCTTTCCACCAAGTTCAGCTGGATTTTTTTCTTCTCTTTTCCATGTCACATCCTTGACTGAACAAATCCAGTGAGTCATTTAAGGAAAAAAACCCAAACCAAAACACCCCCCAAAGTAAGTATCAGATCACAGCAGAGCTGGTTTCTTCCATCATTTTGTTACGCTCAAGACCATCCTGCCAAGCATCCGGTGGCTATATGAAAAGAAGCTAAACTATTTGTCAACGAATATTTATTTTTATTCTGAGATGATTTTTTGGTCTTAGCGAGTAATGCCAAGATCTAGAGAGGGGATTAATAATTCATATTTTCAGCAACAATGGTGTGAAAAGCAAAACTGTATACTCTTCAGTGACCACAAAAAAAAAAAAAGAAGTAATAAAAATAATTACCCAAAAGAGACAAAATACAGAGTGTCAAATGTTTCAACCAATATTTTTGGTCTCCAGCTGAGAAGAATTCACTACACTTAATTTGGAGAGTTGTTAGTAGCTAACTAATGAATGAAGTGCAATGGATGCTCTCTGCAATGATATTTCATCTGTTTGAACCCTTTAGTCCTCCTTTTTGATAAAATCTGGATAATATATATATTCAGGTCTGCAAAGAAACAGAAACCAAGCATTTCAGAAAGAGAAATCAAGCCACTTCAAAAATGAGATTATTGGCTTTACTTCAGCTGATCGGGGAGTGGGTCTATTGGAACGTTTACACTCGGAGGCAACCAGTGTCTCTAATTCCATGGATAAATTACCGATGAATGCAACTTGAAGGACAAAAAACACCACTTACCCAAACCCAGCAATGTATTTCACAAGATCATACCTGCAATCTGCATTGTCCTGATCTAACTAACAAGCATTTTATGCTGTATACGGTCATAAAGGGATGGAGAGCAGCCCCATGGAGAAGGACTTGGGGGTCCTGGTGGGTGAAAAGCTGGACAGGAGCCGGCAACGTGCGCTCACAGCCCAGAAGCCACCCGTGTCCTGGGCTGCCCCCAAAGCCGCGTGGCCAGCGGGGCGAGGGAGGGGGTTCTGCCCCTCTGCCCCGCTCTGGGGAGACCCCCCTGCAGTGCTGCGTCCAGCTCCGGAGCCCTCGGCACAGGAGAGACATGGACCTGCTGGAGCGGGGCCAGAGGAGGCCCCAGCAACGCTCCGAGGGCTGGAACAGCTCTGCTGGGAGGACAGGCTGGGAGAGCTGGGGGGGCTCAGCCTGGAGAAGAGAAGGCTCCGGGGAGACCTTCCTGCAGCTGCCGGGGCTGAGGAGAAAGATGGGGACAGACTTTGTAGCAGGGCCTGTAGCGACAGGACAAGGGGTGACGGTTTTAAATTAAAAGAGGGGAGATTCAGACTAGATCTAAGGAAGAAATTTTTCACACTGAGGGTGGTGAAGCCCTGGCCCAGGTTGCCCAGAGAGGTGGTGGATGCCCTGTCCCTGGGAACACCCCAGGTCCGGCTGGACGGGGCTCTGAGCGACCTGCTCTGGTTGGGGATGTCCCTGCTCATGGCAGGGGGGTCGGACTGGGTGGCCTTTGAAGCTCCCTTCCAACCCAAACTGTTCTGTGATTCTATGATTTAGCTTGCAAAAAATTACCAAGATGAACAGCGATCTATCACTTTGCTCAGCTACACCAGATTCTAGTGCTTCTTCAAAATGGTGAAGTTAAATATACATATGCATATATAAAAACTTTTTTTTTTTTACATATTGTTGACACTATCTGCAAATAAGCATGGCATCCATGCTCTGTGCTGTATCAGACCGTGGCACTAAGCCACCATTGGATCTGTAAGGCTCAACCGACGCATCATTTCACATGTACACATGCAAAAAATAACCCGATACCTTACAGCACGCAGATGTTGCAGAAGAGCGTGTTTGCAGAAGAAAGCCAGGGCAAAGACCCAAAGCCTGGAACATTTTCAGGTCTCTAAGTCACTCTCTTATTCAAAGCTTTTTTAAAAAACAATTACTTCTTAAATGATTTGGCGCTCTCACTACGGCCATTTTTAACAGGGTAAAATCAACAACATTCCCCTCCAAACTCATATTTTCCTTCTGTTTATTTCTGCAATCACCAAGGCCAAGATGCAAAGAGCATCCAGCTGCTTATACCCATATTTTACAGAAGCTTTCCCCTCCCTAAATTCAATGCATTCATGAAGTGCTATGAAAATCTGAGAGCGCCACTTCCCGAGTTCTTTAGGTAGCGAGATAGCACAACCATTATTTAAGCGAAGGAACGGGAAGAGCAGCACGTGTACACAGAATGACAAGTTATCTTAAAATAATAAAAAATTAACGTGCCACACCATCCAGCGAGTACAAAGGGATAGAGATAGTAGCTGTTTTAACCAACTAAAAGCATAACATTTTGGCATCCTTTGCCGTTACAAGTGGTTTAGAGCGTTTCAAGAAAAGTGAGACGGCAAGGAGAGCTTCTGGTCACCTATATCCACGTCACGAGGTTTTAATTTTCACCTTTGCTCTTGAATGAAGAAAACAAGTGCAGGGCAAGCTGGCTCACTGAAGTGAAGACTTTTCTCCTAGCTGCTCAGGCTAACAGGGCAGCTCTTGTAAGAACGAACTTAGTGCTTTTCACTGATTTACAGAATTGGATATGGTCCTGGTCCATCCAGGCTGAGACCCACAAACCCTTCCCAAATGATACTGGCACAGCAGTGACTCAGAGAGGACCAAGTGCATTCAGTAAAGGGTCTTAAATAGCAGAAAGCATCAAGAGGTTCACAAAAGAACTAGATAAATGCATGGATAACAGGTCCATGAATGGGTACTAAAGGGATGAGATGCATCTCTAATACAACCTTTGTAGATGCTAGCAGGGTAACAACAGACAGCAAAACACGGCGAGCGAGCTCCGCATCTCCTACAGCCACCACCTGAACCAGAAGAGTGGGCTGATGGTCTTACAATTGCTCTAGTTTCCCATACAAATATTGGAACAGATTTCAGGAGCATCAGGGAATTTGGGTAAGGGAGCTGAGGGTTGGCAGTTGAAGAAACCGCTGTGTTGAATGGCAGGTTTTCATTCTACCTAGAACTGGCTTGCAATCTTTCAAATTTTAATCACAGAAACAGTATTTTCAGCCAATTAAACCTGAAGCTGAAAATCAGGGGAAAAAAACCCTACCATTAAAAACCTCATTAAAAAAATCTTTTATAACTTCTCACTGGCAAACACGAACAGCCCATATTAATGGTAGCACAAGAGAAGCTTCCCTTCAGTGAAACTGGAAATAAATTCTATTATACAACAGAGGTGGCTCATTAGGCGTAAACGTTACAGGATGGAAAGTGAAGGCTTACCTCCAGCAGGTCTGACACGATAGGCAGTATTTCAGGGTTACAAATGTCAATGGAGTCATCCCGGTAAGTCTTCTTTTTGTAACGGATGTTACCCAGGTGTAGTATCGCCGACAAGAGAGAGAAAATTCTAAAGAAAACAGAGAGAAGTCATTTCCGCTGGGTTGTTTTTTCTTAAAAGCTAATGAAAAAGCAAACCACATCCCCAAACATCCAAGTACCGTCTTTGCATTTGACTCATTCCTCTAATTTTCAATCCAAAGCAGTTTATGTCCAAAATCTCCAAATGTTTCCTCAAAAATGATGCTCAAACAAAGCATCCCATTTGCCTCATGTAAAAAATAGTTTCACTTAGTCCAAGTGAATTCTACTACCACTCACAAGTACCAACTTGCATTGGTACGGCTTTCTTGAAAATTATTTAACGCACCAAACCCATGGTTATAAAATGGCACCCCGTATTATAAGAAAAAAATAAATCCTTGAGTAATCTAGATATTCAGATTAAGTATTTATCGTGCAATTGCCTAAATTAAGGGGGAGACTGGACTCAGTCATGCAGATGATCCTTCTCCGTCCCCTAGCACATGCATTTATCACCTTGTCAGATCTAGTCCTGGGTAGAAAGCCTATACCAAAAAAAGCATAAATGCTTTTATAATATATAAACACATTGAGACAGAGAAAAGATGTTACACTTCAAGTAAATTTATCCAGCCTTTTTTTTTATTTTATTTTATAATTTTTAAGTGATATCCTCACTCCTCAAAAAAACCCAACAAAAACCTCCTTCTACAAAAGTAGCTCTTAAGACTGTCAAGTCCTGGCTGACTTCAGCAAGAAACTCTGTTTGTCCCTATTTCTACACTCTCCGGGGAGCTAAAAATGAATAAAATCAAATTTGATTCCTAGCCATGCCACCAGCTCGTCTGGACAACACACGTTCACCTCTCCAAGCCGTCCTTCCGTATCTCTAAAATAAGGATACCCATTCCTTATCGTGAATTACAGGGATGCAATTATAAACACTTGTCTTCTGTAACTGTTTCCACAAAGGTGAAACCCCATGTTTTGCTATAAACAATCACTTATAAAAGTATAGTAATACCTCAAATGTCCTTCCTTTTTATAGTCAGTTGAAGGTGGTTACTTATTCGTGTTACAGTTGTACAATGCCAAGCAGATAAATTTGGTCGTATAGCAAAGAACCCACTATATTTTTTGACAAGCAAAATTCACTAGGAGTAATGCAAGAACTTGTGCGCCAAGAAAAGTTATTGCACAGTAAATCAAAAGCATGAATTTACTGTGACATGCGACTCTGCTCAGTCCCGACACTTACTGATTGCTTTACTCCGTCCATTAAATTCCCCTACTGCGCCCTAAATAGGCTTTAGAAAAACCTTGTCACTGAAACCCTATTCTTGAAAGATAAGGAAGCACGCTGACATATAACATATTTACACTAGAAGTACATATACTTGGGTTTATCCATATGTGTAGAACAGGTAGAGAAAAAGCAGTCTCAATTCATAATTGAATTAGGGATAAAGTTAGGGAGAAAGGATGAGCTTATGAAAAAGATTCTTGGCTGGGTGAAAAATTCTTGTCGGAGCAGAAGGCCAGACAATGTCTCACAGTTAAGGGCTTCTAACTGGTGGCTCAGATACATGTTAAAAAGTAAGAAAAATGTTGCCTAAAAGAACAGGGGGCAATCCACCCTGTTGCAAAAAAAAAAAAAAAAAAAAAAAAAAAAAAAAAAAAGTTATATGTTAGCATCTTAAATGTAATTTACCCAAGGTGATGCATAGGGCTTCAAGTGCCATTAGTTCAAAACAGTAATTCTCTGTGCCCACATAAACCTCCAGGATTTCAGAGAGAATGAACCACGTTCACTAAGTTATTGTTTGAACCTTTTGACTCGAGAAAGCACAAGATTTCTCATTGTGTTCCAGCTACTGATGTGCTTTTCAGCAGTACTTACACCGACAAAAGCACACCCACTTTGAGGTCATTTTTTAAATACTTGCTTTTCTACGCCTGTTACTAACCTTAAGTAACACGTTTGTCAAACACATTCAAATCTACTTGAGACTTTCAAGCCAACAGTCAACACGAGAGGAATTATTTTGTGGTTTTGGTTGAAGACGATTCTCCCATGAAGCACGTAATTCCTCGCAGACAGTGGAAGGGGGTATTGCAACCCAACCAAGAAGTCCAGTTTTTCAACCGGCACCTCCACTGAATTAGTAAACGAAGGCCAGTTGGAAATGAGTCTACCGAACCGGCACTTACATGCAAAAGATTGAGCATGATGACTAATAATCAGAATTTCTGATTAAATCAGGGTCTGGATTCATAACATGCAGAGTAAGGGATGACTATTCATGAATGATTGAAAAATACTTGCAAGTGCCAAATTCGTGCCAATGCTCCATTTGCATAAAGAGAATCGTTAACTACAGTAATGGTTGGCACGTTTTGTTTGTACCTTTAAATTTTGGGTTGGTTGGGTTGGAAGGGACCTTCAAAGATCATCTAGTCCAAGCCCCTACCATAGGCAGGGACATCTTCCACGATATCAGGTTGCTCAAAGTCCTAAAGAACCTGACCTTGAACACTTCCAACGATGGGGCATCCACAACTTCTCTGGGACACTTCTTCCAGTGTCTCACAAATTACTCCTTCTCCCCAGCCTGACATATTATGTAGAGCACAACAGTTATATTAGCTCAAGGCAGGTGAATTATCTCACTGATTATGGAGGTTATATTAACTAATATAATCTTCAAGCTAGCAATATGGAAAATAAACTCACTGTCTGCGAGTCTTGGGAAGAAACCCCACCATCTCCATGGCTAGCTGTAACCGCTCAAAGTCATGCTTCAAGTCCTCCCCTTCAACAGAAAAGCAGTCCTGTGGGTTCAAACAAAGATTAAGCATTGAAATAAATTAAGATCAGAACAGGTCCAGATGGCCAAGTCAACACTTCATAAATACCATTCGGTGATCTCCGTGCCTTTTATCAGCAGCTAGAACATTTCTGATCTGGCACTGGAAAACGAGACATCCAGGAGGCCACACTGACAGCACGGGGTATAACTGCGGCTAATTACCCCTGACACCCAGCCCAGGGACAGAGGGATTCACAGCACCGTAGCAGATACAGCAAGAAACACATATGCAATACAATAAAAGACCAGGATTAGCTCCAGTGGCAAGGCAGAATTTTTATTCTTAAATATTAGAAAGAGTACACACAATTAAAAGTTTGATTTTTTTAAAATTCTTTTTTAAAGTTTGATTTTTAAAATTTTTTTTTTTTAAATCAAGCTGTTTAGGAGAATCTGCTTCTGCAAGGACCTTATGGAAAAGCTAAGCAGAGCTTGTACTGTATACAATAACTATTTATTGTATACACAAATATTGTTCTCTGTACTGCATTTTTATCCAGTGCGGTAAGATGGTCTTTCAAAGGACAATACATCCCCACCACAAATGCCTTGGTTTGAATAGCCTGGACCTCAGAGAGGACTACAATAGTACACCTTCTCCAAAATAACAGTTTTGGCTAGTTTTTCCTGCAGATACATCCTTATTTCCTAGGCTTAACCTCCAACGCAAGAGGTGAGTCGCCCCGTTCTAACAGTATGGCGAGAGCTCATTAATTTGGGACAATTAGCATACAAAAAGGATGTGAATTAACAGCAAGACAAAATATGTTACACGTTTACAGACAATTTATTCCACATTACGTCCCGGTCCATTAGGAGTTCCTATAACTAAAGAGGAAGAATTCAGTTTTAAAAAAGAATTCACATAATTTTATGTCAAATATCAGTGAATTAAATCCTGCATAGGAAAGGGAATGCTTTAAATGTATTTTTCACTAACTTTATTCTAACTAGCAAGAAGTTCTCTAAAAAATCAAGCATCGAGAGAATTTGAAATTCACTACATTTTATATTTCTTGGAGGCTAATGTGTCTGAACAGTTTAGTTTTTCAGATGATCCCCAACATGACAGCAGTCATCGATACTTCCAGGGAAATCTGATGACATTCTGGACCCAACTGATATTGTCCTGCACCAATATTTAGGGAACATAAATGCTCCTTAAATGAGTGTGTAAACTATTAATGCCAAGTTCCTTCTGCTTTGGCTCACCGTGGGCCCCCCATGGATTATCGATTATTCTCTCTCGCTCCGTAGCCCATATTCAATACTTTTTCCCCGTTGTTGCCTATAAAAAGTCCCAATCTCTGAATTAAAATTAGTTTATTGTGCATCACACAATACAGTGTTATCTTAAACCTCAGAATATTTTACTAACACTTAGAGACTTTTGAAACAAGGATCTTAAGTTCGGATTTCTTTGAATCACTTTCTACAAGGGAATCCAGGTACGTGAATGAAAAATTACAGCTGCAGCGACAATTAATTAAGCGGCTGTATCCACATAGTTTCTTTTTGGTCATTTGTCTGTAAATCAGATTTACCACGTGAGCAAGCGCGCACAAACTTTTGCACAAATAATTCTGAAGGTCTGCATAAAACAGGGTTACGTGAATACTATAGTGGACATCACTAAACAGTTACCAAGTAGTCACAGGATGACGACTGTGACTTGAAAAGACACTCGTACTCACTTATAGTACCTCGAATAAATCATATTTACAGAATATATAGAATGAAGTTATTTTCATAGCATCAGCTTCGTGTCTTACAGCACCTATCCGCATTTAAAGCCTCACAACTCTATCAGTGATACGTTCTTCATCCCACTCCGTAGCATCGTTACAGCGATAGCTACTGATTGTAGGGGAAAATTCTGATTTAAGATTGTTATTTCAACACAGGAGACTACTCACACACAACTGCCCTATCCCCTCGACTAAAAGCTAGAGAAGTTCAACTGGACAAGAAAATAGAAGGTTTTTTACCAACGGACCCCAGGGACAACAACTTAATACTGCACAGACAAAGTGAATTTAGAGATGTTGCACAGTAAGACCATTTTAAAACATGTGCAGCATCAACGAACGCAGGGTTTTAAATTTAACGAGAAAACGACACCCCTGCGTGTTCTTAGGACATACTCATTAGAAAAGTGACACTTTCACCTTTTCTGAATAGATGACTGAAAATTACCCTTTTTAAGAGATGTAGAAGGCATTTGTCTGTATATATTATCCCAAGGAATGCAACAGAGAGTTCTACGCTATATATATCAGTAAGATCAGCAGGCATCAACAATGCAATTATTTATACTATAAAATATCAGGATAAGAAGTTGTCCCCTCTAAACTCAAACCTTGGCCAGCCGGCTTCTTCAGCCACTACACATACGCTGAGGAGAACCTGGAGAAGTTTTCACACCCACTATGGTGGGACCTGGAGTCTGCAGGACAATAATATACCCAGAAATTCTGAAAATAAATCTTTTTTTTTTAACTTTTTTTAAAAGATACCAAGTGTCGCTTTTAGTGGTACGTCACATTCCAGGGGACAATTTCCTTCTGTGGCATCATTCATCCAAATTTAAGTCACGAGTCAACAGCAGAATGCCGTAGACAACTCAGAAATAGCACAATCTATGCCAAAGGCAATTTAATTAACGATTTACATAACAACTGCAAAACTCATTAATCCGCATGGAAAGGCTTTTTGCAAATCATCTACTTAAAAGCGGATGCTCTCCGTAGTGTTTCAGCTCTGTACTGTTTCCTAATGGGTGATAAATGCATGATAATTATAAAAAAAAGGAGCTTCCTTGATATTAGGGCAGACAAGCATTACGAAGTCCATGCCCACAGACCAAACGCGTCGTTAATATTCTGCCAGAGCATTTAGTTTCCCAGCAAAAGCGAGTCCCCCGCTTGCTATCATCACATAGAAGCAATCCATGGATTTCCATGGAAAGTTTAAAGAGGATATAATAAACAGGGTTTCTTTTTAAACCGGATGTCTGCGGTGGGTTGAGTCCATAGTCATGGGGAGAGGTCCAGGGTATGCCTGAGAGTGACTCATCAACTGAAGCAAAGGTGTGATTTACCACAAATATCACAGAAAATGGTCCCGAGCGAAATAAAACAGCCAAACTGTAACGGCACACAGTCGTGCTGTGCAAAGTAAGGACATATAACATGGTAACCCCAAGCTGGCCGGGCATTATCGGCCCCTCCAGGAGAACGTATCAAATTTAGGGTTTGTTTTCATTTTAATTCCTCCAGTAAATTGTCCTAACCCATTCCTTAAGCAACTAGGGTCTTTGCAACTGAGGAAAGTCTATTACAGTATGTAGAAAAGCATCTGCTCTTCACTCCCTGCTCGTGTAGGACCTCTAAGGATCCTGCTGTATTAAGGACGCCAATACAATATTCAACATTTTTAAGCCTTGGGGGGTTAGACTGCCTTTCCCTCCTCCCCGTCTAAGGATTTTGCAGCAAAATCTTGCTGTTAAGACACTTGAAACCCAGCTCCTTCACAGATTACCTCTTACTCTTCCGAGATGCATCAGCTAGTGCTCAGCAACCTTTAAGCACATGGCAAAAGTAACAGGAACAACATGCAGCTGATCTGAAACATGCTTCCCCGTGCAAGACAAAGCCAACAGAGACCGTCACAGCACACACGGACACCCACAGCACGTCGCCAGCCGAAGCCACCACCTCTGACTCGGCTGCACACGAGGAGCCAGGAAAAGGGGAGAAGCTTCACCGTTCCCTTTTTTGGGTCGATCCATTTGGAAAGGATGATCATGTCAGCAAAACTATTTTAGGAGAAGGAATGGTTTTTGCATTCTGAATAATATCAGGATTTTATTTTCTCACAGATGGTTGGGGGGGATGTTTTTGAGTTTGTCTTTTTTTTTCCCTGGAAGCTGGAGAGCAGATACACTGCTACAACCATCATGAACTGATGCACCTCTTAGGATGCATCTCTTAGGGCTTTGAGAGACCGATTTGCCGTTTTATTGGAAAGGAATTCCAATTTTCACATTGCTGCCGTATCACAATTTCCATAAATCATCATGTATTACGGAAGGAACAAAAAAGGAACAAAAGGAACATAAGAGAACATATAAGAAGGAACAAAAAACCCCTTTGTTTGCTGAAACTAGATGACCATATCCAACTGTTGCAAAGCTTTCCAGATGGAAGGAACCATAAAAGAGCAAGGGAAAAAACATCTGTATTGTCATGAGCTAATAACACAAGCGACACCACTGCAGGGCAGGGTAATTAATAGGTTAAACTTAATTTGACTTTGTTTTCTGCTCAGGTCTTGGTGCACCTAACAAATTCAAGTGAGCAGCAGCCCTGCACCAGCAACACAGAAGACGCGGGTACTTGTACTGACCGGCTCAGAGTCATAGTCATATGACTCATAATCATCCCAGCTCTGTCTGAGGGGTCTCTTTGTCATCTGAAAGCAAGGCAGACCGGGTTAAGTAGTGTTCAGACCAACCGTAACTCCCACTACCTGCTGCTCTTTAACCAGGGCAGCAACGCCAACTTCCCAAGTAAGATAAATGTTGTTATTCTGCATAGTCATTCCTTATTTTCATTCTTTTTAAAGGTAAGATTTACAATGCTTTTGCATTTATGGTGCTTCTGATTCCTCCTTACAGTGCTTTCAAGACTCATGCAATAAGTTTAATGGATTTTAAGATCTTTTTTCCTCCACAGTTGGAGAAAACTTTGGTTCACCTACAGCTGAAGAGCTAGTGATGTAAAAATGACACTGAAGAGCAGATTTTTGTTTCTACTCTCAACCTTCCCTCTAGACACATGTAAGTGTTGGAAAAGTGCAGTTCTCCAACCTATTATAAAGCAACACTTGAAAGCTTTTTAGGAATTTGTACTTTCTTCCCAACCAGGGATGGAGCTGAGAGAAGGACATGTCAGTGACCATTTCCAAGAGGGAGAGACACACAGCACCAGAGCTCTTAATGGACTTAAAATAAGGACCTAATCCTGCAAATCACTAATTTCAACATGCATAAGTGTGAATAACCAGCACAGAAAATATTCAGCAAGTTGCAGGGTATGCAATGGCAGGCATACCCGCCATTGGTATGAAACATGGAGAAGTTATTCGAACTCTGGGGACAGTTTAAGTAAATTTGCTTTTTAAAAAAAATTTTCTTTTTTTTTTGCCAACCTGCTCCCTGCATTTACAGATCAACAAAATAACAACCCGTTTCGGTGGAATATCTAAATAGATTACCGCTCATCTGCAATAGAAAATGCGCGTTTGTTTTGCATAACAGAACGTTGAGCTGAGGATGAAAATAACGCTTGACTCAAGGACTGAGTCAGGCCCCCCTTAAGTGGCCTGGCACCATATCGTATGCTTTTTCAATTGTAATATTTAATTTTTAGTTAAAAACTTAGGTTTATTTTGGAGCTCATTCTTTCTCCTTTCAAAAAGGCAGGGATTTCTCTAGGACACATTTAAGAAGCTACTGTAAATGCTCAGGAGCCGTTTTATTACTTTCCTCTCTTACGTTTCTAGAGGTTCCTTTCCCTATTCCTCCACTTCCTCTTTTTCCTTTTTTCTCCCCATTTTCCTTTTTCCCCTTTGCCTACGGGGCACGGGAAAGCTGCTATTGCATTGTCAGAACGCTTTAATATGAAATGATGCCCTGAACACATCTAAAGGAGCCATTTTCCCATAGTTGTCAGTGTTAAATGGTCTCTCTAACACTAACCCTAATTACTAAAAATCTAAAAATTATTATAATAAAACCCCTAAAAATTCAGACTGTCACTATTGTCCATACACTGTGTTCAAGCAAGACCAGAGTCTGCTTCCCTTATCCACCACACGTACCTCAGCATCCTTCTCCAGCCTACTTGCCCACAGCATCCTGATTTGGATCAAAATAAAAGTTTCAACTACATTATCACATTCCTATTTGATCTTCACATTACGCACCATTGGATTTACTATTTTACCTTAAATATTAACGCCCTTGAGCGTTAAACTGCTATTAAAAAAAAAGACTATAATTAAAAGCAATGTTTTCGACTAACGTAGAACTACCAGATTGCCCAACAAAATCTGACAAAACATTTGATCCAAACAATCTTGGCACTTTTCCGCTGCAAAACGGCAGCGCAGATGGTGGTGAAAATCACACCACGTTCTCCAACCAGCGCCCGAGGCACAAAGACAGTGAGCAAGAAGCCTTCAGCTCTTAATATGTTACTCATTTGTGCGAAATTTCCTGATCCTGCTAAGAGTGGGTGGGAGTCGTTAATATTACAATAGATTTTTGGCTTTGATAATCCGCTTTAGAAAGATCTTTAAAAAGCCCCAGGTAATTGAGACGTATTCCAGAGTTAAATTATGTTTCTAGAAAGACTAAAGGCTGTTTGGGTTGCGCTGCGCATATAAGTTTCTCTCCAGCCATAAGCTGGTTAAATCACTCTTTATTGCTAATCATCTCTCAGCTCCAAGAAAATTGCAATTAGTTAAAATCAACTGCTACTAACTACTCTTTCTCACATTCCTACTCATTTTTTTTCTTTTTTTGAGCAAAAAGCATTAAAGTCCCTACTGACAAGCATCAGCAGACAACTGCATCTTAAATACCTGAAGTAAATCACATTTTCCAAAGTATGAGTTTATTTGGCCATTGGCAATACCCCACTCATGTTCAATTCACACGCTTCCAATGGTTGCTGTATTTTTATTTATATTAAACTCATTATATTTTTAAATTCAAAGGATCATGCTAACAGCCAGCCATGAAGCTAAAGAATTAGGATTACTTCATGCAAGACATTATATATATACCAGCATCACACATTTTCCCCTTTTCTCCTACTCGGCAGAGAGATGTTAATGAGTAAATGACATTCACACAGATAAATTATTACCGTTTCTCCCTTCGACGATTAAAAACACAATACATTTAACATGTCCCAGGTAGGGGACAAAACTGGAAAATGCTGATTTTTTTTTTTTTTTTTTTTTAATCCTATCAGGTGTTCAGATTGCCAATGCAGAATTATTCCCAATGATGGAAGACTGCCTACGGAGCATTAAGACAACGCGTTTTGAATACTCCACACGTTTTCTTTGTTGGCATTAACTAACAGCAGTAGAAAAGGCAAGACCGTGTATTGTATTCCTGTGTAGTATTCCCACCTGGTTGAGGTAATGGTATTCCTCAGGCTGCTTCAGATGAAATGCTGATCTCTCTTCCTCGCTCGCTCCTGCCAGGAGGTAGTAAAATACGTGGTAGTTCCTGGTGACAAATGACAAAAAAAGATGTTAGACTTCAAAACAAACAGCAGCATTAAGCAGAGAAGCGCATGTAAACCTCATAACCTGATTTTCCAGCTTCCAAACTCAGACCTGAACACTGTGTGAAAATGGCCTGTACCCACTTTGCAGCGATGTATAAGATTATTAAGTAATGGAGAATGAAGTCTCTCTTTTCCATCCAAGGACATCCACTGCCCTAGAATATACTTAAAGAATTCCTAGCCGACACTGTCACATTTTCCTCCAGAAACATGTGTAGAATCTAAACAACGTATTTTTTTGCAATGCAGAAATTATTATTATTTTTAATACTTTACCACCATTTAAAAGGCAATGATTTTGCAGTTTCAGTTCTGTAAGACAGAACTGAAAAAACATCAATTTTTACAGCTACTCAAATATCCAAAATACTTGAATATTACTACTACTAAAACCACCCCAAGCGACACTCACCTGTTTTGCTTCAAGACACCTCTAGCACAGATTAATGCTAAGAGCGTGGCAGTATTTCGACAATTGATACTTTGCTTCTAATTTGGATGTTTTCCAAGAGGAACCAAGTTTCATCATCTTGCAACACTCAAGAGTACGTTTGCCAAGGTTGTATATGCTATTTAACTTCGGGATCAGCCCACGAGCGTTTGAGAAAACTCCTCGTGCAACATCTGTCTCACAGATGAAGCGCCAAGAGTTGAAAAAGACAACTAGAAGCAGTCAATTTATATAAAATCAGAGTAATAATTGCGGAGAGAGGAGTATGTAGCAAATAATACGTTGCATTTAGGAAAGAACAATTTACTTAAATTTGTTGTCTATATAATTTTAGCTTTTTCTAGAGGCCCTTCTGATGGCTTCAGTGTGTTAAGAACTGTAAAACAGAACTAAAATACCATCTTCCCCCCCACATTAGATATTAAATAGCTTACAAGTTGCACGAGAAAACAAATGTTTCGTAATAATCCATATGACATGAATCATAAAGAAAATGCAAGTCAAAGACTGTCAATAAAATAAAGGAGTTCATTTTCCCTGGGTAGTACATTCCTCCCTAAACAGCAAAATACAAAATGCATCATTTCTCTTTGAAGCACAGGGTTAGGAGCAGGAAAATCCTGATCCCCCTCTGCCAGCTCAAGCGGGGTTTTAAGCTATCTGTGCCACGCTATCGGCACGTACAGAAGTCAAAACCAACCCTATAAGCAAAATACGGGCACCTACCGTTCATTGTGCTCCTGATAGACTAGCCTTGATTTCTCCAGGAGGTACTTTTCAACATAAGCTCTGGAAGGAAAAAATAAAAGCGTTATTCATTGACCCAATATTCAACTTAAATGAACACAGCTTTACCGGGATGTTTCAGTCTTAGTACGCACAAAAAAAAAAAGTTTCAGCCTTGTTTCACTTAGTTATATAAATTTCTTCCTAGGCAGAACAAGCCCAATATTATGTTTGGCTTTTGAGGGTTTTTTGGTTTGACACAAAGCCAAGACTAACTTGGATATGAAAAACATGATCTCAGATGCGTTAGCCTATGGGCAGGGAGCACAGGGGGAAATTTTGACAGCAGCGAAGAATCTTGGATACCTATTTAATCCAAAGCCAGCAAAATAAAATTGCTTGCAGACCAAGATTTGTGCACACAAGAAATTTATCTGGGTGCAAAAGTTTGCAAGATCAGTTTTAGCTGCAGAATCCGTCCCCAAATCACCATTCCCTCTTCCAGAAGAGCCACTTCTCGACAAAAACTCGGGTTATTAACTTGTGGCTACAGTTAAAAAATAAACAATTGCAAAAGCTCCTTATTGGACTTTACATCCTAAGAGCCTCCATAATAAACATGTTTAATTTACATACTAAATACTTTCTTCAAGCTTGTAGAACTAAAACAAGCTTCGACAGGTTTTTTGCTTCCAAACAATGCTAACCAGTAATGATAGGGATTTAAAAACCGGAGTTATAATTGGCAGTTTTGATGATGTAGCTGTGCTTTTCCAGCTACAGACACCCAGTGACGTGGCACCGACATTAGCAGCCACGTATGAGTTGGGAAACCCAATGAACCTTGGGCATGGTGGGACGAGGAGGTGCCTCTACGCTCGCTTCTCCACCACAGTCTCCAGATGGGGAAGACAGACCTATTTATTACTTGCATCTCAGGAATTCCCCCTCCTTTCACTAAAAAATAAAATAAATGCTGCAGAGGTTTTGTGACAACTCATGGAGCAGGACTTAGGAGAGGCTACTGGAAATGGCATATCCAACCCACAATGGGATAAGCTTGCTGGATAAGAGGAGTAAAGACAGACAGACAGCAAAGCAGTATTATTCCTCTGTATGTTTTGCACTAAAAAGGTTTATTCCCTTCTAGGAAGCTGAGAATAGTCTACAGCTATTCCTCACCAACAGGGGGTTTTTTTGTATCCCCTTTCTAATCTATCTGAAACCAATTTTTCCTTTCTAGCCCACACCATAAATTCTCTGCAGGCTCAGTGAACAGATGAGTGAAAAAGGTGTCAGAGTGTCCCAGATCCCACTCCCACCCCTGGGTAGTAGCTCCGCACGTTGCTCTACGACAACCTGGATCACGTCCACCGCCCTTGACATTTCATCCCCTCCCCTGTGATTTCTGCTCTTATTATAGACCACCACCCCCCAAAAATCACTCTCATGCAATAATTTAGGTTGAAAAGGTCTTATAGAGGTCATCTAGTCCAAACCACTGTTTAAATCAGGGAAAATTAAACAATTTTTTTTTTTCATTTTTTTGGTAGATGCAACTAAAATGCTGTTTTGGTAAAATACTCCTTGCTTAAGGCAAAGGTCGTAATGAATTCATGTCCCGAGAAGAATGTATGTCCCCTCTTGTAATAGGATAGTGAAAAGGAAAACCAATGTATAAAAACTATAAAAAAAGTAGACGTCTCCAAATGTTCTCTTTCTATTTCCTGTTGTCAATTATGTCAAGTCCACCTTTAAGAGTAAAGAAAAGGAATTCTAAGAGTACAGCTTCGTGCAAAATACTCATTTAAGCACGCTACAGAGCCTGTACTTAGCATACCAGGTAACACCACCTGAAATCTGAGACTGAATTTCATATACAAATAGCAACATGCAAAAGACCCAAGCACGGCGTGTTTGAAAGCGCCAACTCATGGTATTTGAGATACAGCCTCATGCCATTGCACAGATTTACCATTACACCAATGCACTGTTGCTTTTAATTAAAATGTCTCCTATCTGGCTCTTCTGCAATTTTATGGAGCGTGTCAGATGTTGAGGCTTTTGATCATCTTATGAGGACTGAACAGGTTGCGAAGACTTTCCTCCAGAACTCGCTTATCATCGAACAGGACGTAATAAATTCATAAAGCCTTATGGGAACGCACTTAACTGTAGCCATTGCTCATGCTCCGGCGATTTTAAAGACGTCTTCAAAGACTTCATTTCATGGGGCGGGGCTGGCTGCTACTAAATCTCTTGGCTATTACGTCTCTTAAGTTTAAATTCGCTTCAAGTTTTGGGTCATTATATTCATAGGGTTTGTAAGCAAATACCCAGCTGCTATTTTCAGCCTCCGAACAGAGCAAAATTCCGATTCGAGGCTGCAAATTACAGTTACATTAACAAAGCAAATAATATGCAGAATACAGGATGATAATTGACTTGGGTTGTGCTGAAAATCTATGCTAAGTTTTAAAAAATACCTGTGATCTTCTTTGTAAGATTGAAAAAAAAAAAAAAGTGGTCTCATATGCTAGGAACAGCTCAAAGGTTTTTTTAAATGCCTTTTTATTTTCATTGGGGCAGCACTGCAAGCTTATAGCAAAGCACAGTCACATCGCACCATGCAACCAAAGACGGAGAAAGTGCATTTTTTTAAAGAAAGGTGAAAATTCCCTGTATTTTATGAACTAGAGTATACAAATACAATGTTATTTGCACCTATCCGACAAATATAAATAAAGGCCACTTCCATAGAGCTGACATAGCATGCCAAGATATTTAGGGCATTTGCTGGATTCTTGTTACCCTGTATTTTCAGTAGGTATTGAAAAAATTGAGGCTTATCCTTTTAAGACAATCGTTCACCAGAATTAAAGAACTAAGATAAAAAAAAAAAAAAAAAAAAGACCATCAGATTTGACGTAGGTTGAAAAAACAGCGAGAAGGTACACAAAGTACCCAAGCTCATCTGAAAAATTAATGGAAGCTATTTGTGTGATACTGTTCTGCCGGAAAAGACGAAAGAAAGAATTTTAAAAGCAATTCTGTCAAGTAACAGCGAAGCCCCAGCAAGAGATCTTTTAGCTAGCTGCAGAAATCATACAACCCCTGGAATGCCACTTCTACTCTTCGTTTTTCCAACTGAGTTAATTAACCCGGACGAAAAGCAGAGTTAACAAAGCCCTGCTCATTTAGAGCTGCCTTGAGTCATTTTGTGATGACCTGATGCTGTTTAAATTGTCTAAAGCCAAAAAGAAAGCCAGGCTTAGGTAAGCCCACCCAGAAGGTTTCATCCATAGGCTTCCAACCATGCAGCACTTCTGCTGCAGCCCTGCCCAGGAGAAGGAAGGTTTGAGTCACAGCTGTACGTCCCACGAGCGTTGGGTAGCAGAAGAGATGCTGAAATAACCTGTGGAGAACCACGACGGGGACAAGCACCTCCCTGCAATGGCACGGGGGAAGAATAGAGGCCCTAACTGCTCAAGGGCTGGGTTGAAGAACGGCGTCGAGGTAGAGACCGAAGCATATGGGGAATTAGACAGCGATCAAGAAGAGTCTGGCTCCATCGCCTCTGTAACACCCATCAGGCAGCTGGAGATTAAATCCCCCCTTGGCTTTCTCTTCCTGAGGCTGAGCAAATCCAGCTCGCTCAGCCTCGTCCTTCCTATCGTGCTCCAGCCCCCTAACCCCTCCTAGCTAAAACGTTCCCCTTTCCTGCCCTACCTGCTATCTTAAGTGGAGAAGTTCCATCTCAGCTTAATTATAAAGTTGACATCATGATTGAGGAGAGCTCAGCTGGCTTGAAGCCACCTCAGGTGTATTCACACTTCAATGTGCAGCTCGGATATGCCAACATTTTCATACCAATGGACTTAAATACGCTAAATTCCCCCCTCTTTCCCCCCCCCCCCCGCTCTGTTTTGGGAAACATACTGGCCGAAAAAAATCAACCTTCTTTTTTGTGTATCCCCTACAACAGCCTATTTAGGCCCCTCGTGCCTAAGGTAAGAGTACGTATAGTATCTTCAACCCGATCCCTACTCACCCGCGCACGGTGCCCGTCTCCTGGTAATTCACTTGAATAAATTTGCCAAAGCGACTCGAGTTGTTGTTATGTGCCGTTTTTGCGTTTCCAAAAGCCTGTGAAAAGAGAGAGATGCCATCATTACGTTGGAAAAGCCACCGCAGATAAATGCACGTCACTAACAACGTAACTTTGGGGGGTTCTGCTATCGTTGTATAATTAATAAAAAGCACGTGGTGAAAGTTGGTTGAATGGTCTACAAAATAACACGATGAGCTTCTGGGGACGATATTAATATTCAATTTGGTATTCAGGAAGGGCAGATAAACACTTTAAAAATAAAAGTGTTAGCTGTACAAGAGAGATTTAGTATTTGAAGTTATTACAGTCTATATTAAGGCTGTGCTTTATTCATTTAAATAAATATAAAAGTACACTGCTCCAACAAGACTCTAAATTTTAATGAGCTAGAGAAAGCTGCTTTTTAATTATATATGGAATTAGGGGGAAAAAAAAACGCTTTGAAGGCTACTCAGATGTTAGACAGTATCATATATAGCACCGGCATAACCCAGAGTATTTTCAGCATTTCAGACGCTGTCGTTTCGATTTGCTGCTGTTGTTTCTCCAAAATCAAAATGCTTTTAAGTCTTTGTTATGCAAAGGGTTTTAGTAAAACCCTGCCTTGCCGAGGCACCTAATGCAGCGAGTCATTTATTGCCATTTCAAAGAAACCTCTGAACAGAAGAGCTACTGGAAACCCGTAAGAACTGCAGCTCAGCTTCACTGAAAACTGGTATTTTCAACTGTCCCCAAATCACTTTAATAATAATCCGGCCCACGGTGACAGAATCTGCTAAGCTGCCAGGTCCAATTAATGTCTCCTTTATTAAACCAGTTTTGATAATCATTCACCTTTTCTTCTAAGCCAAACTTATTTAAGGTAATTATACGCAAGATAATTTCTAAGTGTTGTTTGTGTATGGAGGCTAAATTACAATTACAAATACATTTTGTGCTGAGGCTTAGTACCAGAGCTCAGCTCCCAGCTCCCAATAGATTTATTCCCTACTCAGCTATTTATTAGAAAAGATTAAAAGGGCTTTACATCTATAATCTGAAGCTTTTCAAATGACCTTTTCAGATTTAACGTTGCAACTAAAAGCAAAAAATAAAGGCCAAATGAAATTAAGCCTTGGCGAAAAGGCGTTCAACACCTACAGTACCTGCATGACGCCCGCTCTCACGTCTACTTTTACCTTCCCAGGCAGATTTATTTAGCAATCTGGTTAGATTTAATGATTTAAGAACCGAAGGAGAACAACGATGTGATTTTTATTTTTCCCCCTCTGTTTGAATACAGGGATTTGTTTAAATTCAAGCTGTTGCATATGAATTCGCTTTAGTTGACTAAAACAAGTTCTGGGATAGACGAAACCTGCCGAGCAAGCAGATTATACTTGAGAGATTATTTCAGACACACAGCTAAGGAACGCTCCCCTACAGAGTTTTCACATCTTCTCAGGCTGCTCACACTTGTTTTCTGCTTATTCTCCCCAAAAATCCTCCCCGCACCCAGCATCCCTCCTCTACCCCACCCTCAGGAGGGCATCAAAGGTGCCCGCACCTCCAGGTAACCACTGAAACCCCCAAAACTCTCCTGGCAACGAAAATCCAGGCATCCTCTCCCCAAAAATAGGCATTTTGGCATCAGAAGACGGGATGCTATTTAACATTTCCGTAGGATTTACCCGTCCTCCTCCAGGTACTTCAGTGAGCTGAGACACAGCAAGAAGCTTCTAAGCAGAATACGTTGATATTCAACGCAAGCTAGCACATCGTCATGTATTTATCTATTTCTTTTAAATAATACTAATTACGTTATGAGTATTTCCCTGCAATAGGATCCACCACAATCTAAGACATCCCATGAAGTCAGTAAGACAAGTTTTCTATACACCTAATTAATGCTGTTCACTTGAGAAGAAACCAGCCAGCAGCAATATGAACTCGAACAAACTAAATGGACAGCAGCCCTACTTTAATCACCTTTTCATATAACTTAATAAAGAATTTAAGCAAAAAAACAATATTAAAAGGATTTTCTGGTTCGGTTCGCTGTGCTTATACTTTAAGTAATAGATCATGGAGAGAAATAAGGTCTATTTATTAGGATTTCTTTCGGAAGAGCCTTACCCAGGAATAAATCTTTTATATTCTGCAACAAGGACCATTTAGCATCAGGAGAAAACATTTCAAACATAGGAGTGGGGAACTGCGAGAGTCCTCTTTTTTTATGAGCTTTTTCTCTGGATTAATATGCCAGACCACATTATGTATTATAACCCAAATGCCTACAAAAATCACAACCCATAATATCCCTCTTTCATGCTTTTTTCTTTATTGCTGATGTAAATGAGAAAGCTCTTTGGCTCACGTCTCGCTAAAACTTAAGGCTGACTTTATGGCAAAGGCATTGGTGAAGGGCCAACAAGTAGCTAAAGAAACGCCTGATGACTTGAGACAACTTAATACATTTTTGTTTGGTTTACTCACCGTGTTTCTTTAGCGGAACTATTGGGCTATTAAAAAAAAAAGTGCTATTAATTCAATGTATGCATGCCTAAATCTCTATATATTCGAACAGGACACCATGTCCTTCTGCAGCCAGGGCATAATACGGTAGTTCAGCCTCGGAAAACACAAAATGAGTTATAACTACTTCCCTAAAACAAATTATCATCTGTTTGTATTATTACCCTCTACTAATTCATTGATTCGAAGCTGTTGAGCAGCTCAACGGACAAAACTCCGTAACAGCATTCCTAAAATTCTGGGGGAGACCAAAGCTTTTACTGGCCAGGGCTCAACATTTCGAAGGAAACAGAATTCAATACGTTCCTCTGTAGGAGCCGAACATCCCTCTGGACCCGGCGCTGGTGATTCAACAGAAGAACGAGCAGCTCCATTCCTCCTGCCTCCCACCGCCCTCCTGCACAAAGAGATGCTTATCGTGGATGGCAAGGAAAAAAAAAAAAAAATTAACAGTTTCGTGGCTAAATGCTTCACGTTCCTCCTCTCCTGATCCTGAAGGTCTCTTCATTTTGGACTGAATATTAATGCAGTCTGGATTAATTACAGAGTACAGCTAGAAGAGGGATTATTTTAATGTCTTCCCTGAAATAAGGTTATTTTCCAAACCCCTGCATCGAGGAAAACACCGCAGTGACCTGTTCTCATACGGCAATGACAATAAGATGCTGCTATACAGATAATCCTAACTGAATGTCGTTCCCGTATAAAACAACAGCTGCATTCCCCTATAGAATAATAGTTTCTGTGGTGAAAGCGCTAGCGAAAACACGTGCCTTTGCTGGCGTATTTAAGGTCTTCAGCCCTGCCCTTCCCAAATGAGCCGCTAGTGCTCACCCTTAGAGGAAAAAATAAAGATATCATTTTATCTTTGCTATATAGAAGGAGAAACGTGTTAATAGACAAGACTTTTTAAATGGTTTCCCGTCTACGTGAAATGTAAATTCCGTTTTTTAGAAAGCCGTACCATGAATATATCAGAAGAAAAGCAAGCCAACTCCTTAAATCTCAACACGGGCTATGCCATTGTGGAATAGTTATATTAGTAGTTATATTCCATTGTGGGGCACTGAAGGGACTGGGAGCAAGACTGAGTCATGCTCATTTGCGCTAGCGACAAGAAATAGGTTAATATCAGACAAGGGGCTGCTGGAAGCCACGTATTCCCTGGTTTACTGTGAATTTTGGAATTCATGAATCAAACGTATTCATAAAGTATGAATGACTCGTAACTGTATAAGCAAGATGGAAACTCAAAGCGTCAGCCAGCAATATAGCAGCCAGGGAAATAAAACGCTCATCTGAACTCACGCAACCAAAGAGAATATTTGTGAATTAAAATGTTTGCATATATAGGTGCTGGTAAAGGACAAGAGGGGTGCGGGGTCCGTGCGATGCCCAATGAGCCCAAGCCCTAATGCACGGGGACTGCACCGAAGAAAACAGCGTAGGAAAAATCTATTTACCATCAAATGACATAAACACAAGGCCAGGGACAGAGTTAGATGGACGCGACACGAATGATGCGACAGCGAGGTCAGACGTGCATTCGCATGCTTCACCTATAGCTTCTGTTAGAGCAGCCCAGCGTGTGCTCCCACAGAGCGCGGTGGTTTTAAACATCACCTGTGATTTCTTTCCAGATTTGAAGGCTATTTGCCCCAATATGAGAATCACAGAACAGTTTGGGTTGGAAGGGAGCTTCAAAGGCCACCCAGTCCAACCCCCCTGCCATGAGCAGGGACATCCCCAACCACAGCAGGTCGCTCAGAGCCCCGTCCAGCCGGACCTGGGGTGTTCCCAGGGATGGGGCATCCACCACCTCTCTGGGCAACCTGGGCCAGGGCTTCACCACCCTCAGTGTGAAAAATTTCTTCCTTAGATCTAGTCTGAATCTCCCCTCTTTTATTTTAAAACCATCACCCCTTGTCCTGTCGCTACAGGCCCTGCTAAAAAGTCTGTCCCCATCTTTCTTCTAAGCCCCCTTTAAGTCCTGGCCGGCTTCAAGAAGGTCTCCCCGGAGCCTTCTCTTCTCCAGGCTGAACCACCCCAGCTCTCTCAGCCTGTCCTCCAGGCAGAGGTGTTGCCACCCCTCAGACTATTCTGTGATATTCTATATATTATGCTTGAAAAAGAAATAATAATTCACAAATACCTTTATTCCAAAAGAAAAAAAAAAAAAAAAGACACAGGGAAAAAATACAATATTGAAATTTTGTCATTTTGATGTCTTTTTTATGTGACCAGGACATTCACTGTTTTTTTAACTTATTCTCTGTAGTTACAAATTCCTTTCTACATCTTGAAACATAAACAGCTGGATGATAAAAGATCACTTCTGCTTGTTTTCATTCAACCTGCAACCTAGCTCCCAGCACTCCTCTTGTCCTGTTATATTGCTTTTTCACAGAAATATATTGAATTATGGCCAGAACATAAAATGCATCTAGACTACTTAAGGTAGAGCCTTGCTAAAGCCCTTCTCAATATTGCTTCTGCCCTGGGAAATACTACTTTTAAATCTGCAGCTCACTGCCTGATAAAACCTATGAACCCGAATTGCGCTGCTGCAACTGTACCACTTTGACATATCTCTTCCAACTTTCGGTTTCCACAAGGAGCTCTAAAAGCCACCTCTACGGAGCAGAGACCACGACAGCTAAATAAGTACCAAAGCCAAAAAGTATGAGGTACAACCTGGATTCTTACAAAGTAAAATAGCAGTTATGTGAATCCTTCGAGACGTTGTCCTGCATGGCCAAGCAATAATACCGAATATCTTGTTTATAGCAATTAAATATGAGTTCAAGTGCTCGCACCTCGTTCTTTAATTCTCTTGGTTGTGGCTAGATGTTCCATGCCCCCTAATGAAACCACCAATGCTTTTATGGTAAAAAGCACAAACCACGAAGTATTTATAGTGTTGGTGCTGCAATGCTTGAGCAGAGCTCTCACCAAGAACGACCTGCAACGCTGAACTGCCAAACATTGACCTTTAGAATCTTTTAAAGATTTCTCTTCTGTTTATGCTTTTCTTCACTGGGCCACCAGAGCACATTTGCAGAGCCAAAACCCAATTTTCCGTTTCAAACCACAAAGGTGACAAAGCAGTTTAAACCCAAGGTCTATAATGACAAAATAAATGTATTTGTTCTGTATTACAAATTGATCATGTTTTTCTCCCAACATTTTAAAGAAAATTTCTCCTGGCTGCTGACGTGAGCAGAAGACTTTGAATGCCAAGTAGGAGTTTGAAAAGACTATATATGCACATATATATCTAAAATCTCCGAGTCTCTCACACATACCAGGATCTATATACAACCTAGACCAATTCACAACACATTTTAAGGTATTCCTCCTCAATGCATCCCTCCCATTTAGTTGATGAACCCCGTGGCATCTCCTGGTTGGCAATACCTACAGCACACAGAAGGTTGTGTGAAATAAAACAACTCAGGATTTTTAAACAGAAGTATTTGCAAGGTTCCAGCTTCTGCTGTACCACAAGAAAAAATAAAGATTAAAAAATCCCACAACTAGATCTATGTTTTCCTTCCTTGCAGTACAAGTCTGTTACAGGTAAAAGAAGATATTAGAAGCACTCAAACCTCTGCAGCTGGTAGTGATTTGATCCATGGTGGGAATCCAACTCTTCATCAAGCCAAGAAACAGCAACTGCTCTAGGACAAGAACTTGAGCCCACTTGACCTGCTTTAAGCATGGACGGACCAGATGTCCTCTGGAAGTCCCTGCCAACCTCAACTGCTCTCCAGTTTTCAGGTATTTAGCCATCTTCCTCACTGTTCTGGTGCAGAGAGAGCAGGGACATGAAAGTCATGTCTCAACCCATTACCTAGAACAAAATCCAATCCTATACTAGTCTTTGATAGCAAACCACAGCAGAACATCTCTTCGGTGGTGATTGCTTTCTGCAGTGTCTCCTATTAGCGTGACTTTTTGCTTACAAGTTTCTCAAAACCATGTAATTCTCTGTTTCTTCCCATAAAATTAATAATGCAATTTTTTTAAGCTGGCACAGTGACCAAAGATGCAACCTGTCCTCTCCTTGCTTTTCATTCCCCATCAAAGAACCTTTCAAATACACTTCAAACACTTCAGATGGGGAAAGTCCAAAAGATAAAGACACCTGGGAAGTGCTGTCGAGAGCCTTTCTCTCCCTCTTGTCCATATGGACCTTATGGAGAACAGGTCCATATGGACAGGCTTGCAAAGACTGCCCAAAGGTCCAAAAGCATATTTAAGGGGTCTCCCTGCTCCAAATAAGTATACTATTTGTTGCATTTATGAACGTTAAAGCATTCTTCCTCCCACTGTCAATGACGGTGCACCCTTCACTACACAGAATTAAACTCAGCGGTATTCTTTCAATATAAAGCACATCCAATACTTGATTTCATAATTACAATTACTGAATGGCAGCCAAGTGAGTTCTACCATATTAACAGATGTACCTTCTTGTAATTTAACTTACATATCAAAAACTATTCATGATACAGGCTATGAAACATCTTTTTTAATTTTTTTTTTTTTTGGTTACAGATACTTTATGCCAATTAAAAATGTCTTAATCATTGTAAAACATTTGCCCTAAACCTACCTGGCCACAGCAAAACTGAGACTGTTCAAGGGCAGCAATTCCCCCCTCTGCTGAATCAAATTGCCATACTGGGATGGAGCAATTAAGCGACGAATCTGTTGCGGCAACTAGGCTTAAAATACAGGGTCAGTTAAGACTGCCTGCCTTTGTGCGCTTCAAGTCACGCTCCCTAATACAAATATGGGAGAAAATGACTTTTAATGGGAAAGCACTGATTTGGAGAAGGTCTGGGGGTCAATTTAACTGAATAAAAGCAGTGTTAGTGTATGTAATGGAAATATCAAGAGCACCATTGAACACCCTTAGAGAGTAAGATACCCTAGATAAAGTACTATAAAATTCGTTACAACACATACTTGTTTGGGAGATTTAAAGGTCTGCTGATGCAGGTGCTCTATCAGCTATGCAAGAAAAAGGATTTAGCATCTGCATTCCTGGCAAATGCTTCAACACTGGCAGTCCTTCTCCCATACTTAACCACAGGATCAGACCATTTCAGCTTCTGCCTTTTAAGCAACGCTCTGGAAAAAAGGGACTACCATGTAACCACAACGCAACAAAATAAAACCCCAAAACCAAACCAAAGCCTCCTACTTAAGTCCTCTTCCCGAACGGGGACAGTTTTCCCACACAAATGCCATAATGGGAAAAAAACCCCGGCTAAGATGGCAGACGGTCATCGGCAAATGCCAGTACGGATGGACCCTCGAGGCAGAGGCTGCCAAATCCATAAGGTCTGGCTCACATTCCTGGTCCTCTGCTCATACATGTGGTTTTTTTATGCATAGGGTGGATGGCCCTGGGAAGAGCACCCAAAGGCAGATATTTTCCAGCTCGCATCGGCCAACAAACGTTTTGGTGGGAAACAAAAATCTTCAGCCCCGGTTCAGCTTCAGATTTGCAGAAGTATCCCAAAATGAAGTTGGGTACCTTGGTGTTATTATGGTGGCCTCTCCATCCCGGGGATGCTTACAACGGCCAACTTTTATATTCTGCAGCCAAAGAACAAATTTTACTACAACAGACGCAGATAGGAAGTGTCTGACAGGTTCCAGGACCGCGCAAAATCTCCTTAATCTGAGTTTCAAATAATTTTTTCATCTCGATAGAGATATAAAACAATCCCAGAGCAATAAAATGACCAGTTGAAAACAAGGCACAGCTTAAGGAGCAGGCTTTATGCTCCCCCAATAGGCAATACAAGTACTGTAAATGAGCACTACAGCAGAAACAAAACAGCACTAATAGCGTATTGACAGATAAGAAAACCTCAACATATATTTAAAGTGACTATCAAATAGGTTATATTGTATATTACAACGTCAAGTCGTACCACGATTTCCCCGCTTCCATAATCCGTTTTTGCAGAGCTAGATGAAGTACAGCGATGCATCACAAACAGCTGATGCTGCAATTAAAACTCCTCAGTAACTTCTAGAAATAACACTGAAGTGTGTCAGGACTGTGGCTGAGCTCCTTTACTTTAAATAAACTCTTCTTGCAAATAACACAGCAGCTCACGTCCCTTGAGACAAGGAAGAGAGGACGTACACAGAATGAGCATTGCCCTTTTTCTCAAGGTTGAGGCTTTGAGTCTCCGGAGCTGTTGACCACTCGTGTCTCACCTGCCGTGAAGCCACCGTTAAAGAAAATACGACTTCTCCATTTCCAAAACCAGACAAACATCCACATGTTTCAGTGCTTTGCAGAAGACGGGGTAAACTGCTGCCTCTGAAGCACCTGCTATAGCTTTTTAGCGCATCAAGCATTACAGACAGCTGTAGAAAGGTAGTCCTCACCCATGGCTTCACCTACTTCCAAAAGTAACATGGTTCAGGTCTTTTTGGCCAGAAGCACGTAGTGTTGGAATCATTGATGCTTCAAAATGGTACAACACACGACATCCCAAAACCAAGTACTTTTTTTTTTTTTTTAAATATAATTTCATTATGCAAAAACATCCATGCAGCAGACTACATTCCGTTCGGACAACATGTTTTGCCATACAAGAGTTCCTATCGCCATTCTCACTTTTTGGCGGCTCTAGTAGCACTCAGAAGCATTTGCTGGAGCTGTGACACTTATTTTAAGAGCTGGCGATGACAGCCTGGTATCACCGACGGCTTGCCCAGGCTGGAACTCTTGGTGTAATGCTGCTTGCTTCACGTGGTGGAGCTGTGGACCTTCAGCTCGAGGACAAGTCTGGAAACAAGCCATCAAAATTTGGGGAGGTCTTGAAGAGGAGCATCTCCAATTCAACACCAACCTCAGCCAGAGTCGAGAGCCACTGCGTGGCATGGAAGCGAAACATCACCCATCGGCAAGAGTCTCATCCCTTGGAGAGACATCTCCACCAGCTTCCAGCTCCTCCTCACCAACCATGAGCCTCTAAATTAGGCAGAGGTATCTGGCCTGAGGTACAACCCTTGGACACTTTCCATCCCCCTTTGAGGAAGCCTCTCAAAGTCCCTTCAAAACCCTATTTTTTTCCTTTTTTTAACATAATAATCTTACGTGGGGCCATACATGTTTAGAAATGAAGTTCCAACTTCCCACGCACAGTTGCATAGCCCAAAAAAACACTAAAAAAAATTGAAGCGTTCACTGTTCTGGTTTCCTGCAGTTTGTCACCAAAATCAATGCTACAGACCAAAAGGCAGGAGAAAGTGTCCCTACTGTAACGCCTCCCATCTGGAACCTCTTAGCAGAGACATGGAGCCCTCATGTATATTTTACACACATATTTTTCCTGCTTCTCCCAAGAGAAATATGTGTAATGAAGAAAAACAAAAACACGTTAGCAGCAACAAAAGCATACCACTGTAATACGAGACACAGCTTGGCTTCTGCCCGTGTTATCCTTCCTTTTAGATCTCGGCTACTTTTTGCCAGTTACAGACAAAAAAATAATACACACCCTCCCGTCCAAAAAAAAAAAAAAAAATCAGAGCTCTGCCATTAAATCAACACAATAAAAACACGTTTGTTTTCTGCCATGTAAAATATCACACGAGGAAGGACGAGGTTAAACGTGAATATACACATCTCCAGCCCTTCCCCGCTCTTCTGTGGGATTATAGAAATAATCCACAACTCGATGCAATTCCAAAATTTCAAGTGCTGTTAAGCTGCAGCATCAAATTTCTGTGCATTGTACACAGTTAAGATTACTCACTCACACCACAGCAGCTCTGCTGGGCTGATGTTTTCCAGCGCTTGCAATGTTTCAGTAGCCACGGGCAGCTTCAGACATCTGATCGATCCATACAAATGACTTTTCCTCTTTTTAACACAGTTCAAGCGGTGAAATCAGAGCTTAAAAATGCTTATTACTAAGTATTGGGGATGGACCACAACACCTGCAAGAGCCAGACCGATAGGTAGCACTGAAAAAAAAAATTATCAGTGACCAGAATATTTGGTAAGTGCCAGGAAAAACAACGGCTGGCACTGATTATTTTTAGGGAGCCAAAGAGAAGTCTCAAAAATCAATGTATTCCTGTGAGGCATTTGTCTTAGGAGAGGATGCAACTGCTTAAAAAAAAGTATTTTCAGCTGTTAGGTAAAGCAAAACAGGACAATTTAAGAGGTACTGCTTGCCGCCTTTCCAAAGGTATCAAATGTGGGCATTTTCGAGGCCATGAATGGACAGGTTTTCTATAAATTGAAAAAGCTTACTAAGCTGGGGGTAAATACGACACCGTACCACTCGCCGTCTACAGAGAAAGGAGCAGCTGCAATGCAAAACAGCCGATGGCCCGTGGCACGAGACGGGCACGACCTTTCAATTCCGTTTGACACACAAGGGGTCTCCACACAGAGAATGAGCTTTCACTTAAACGTGAAATTCCCTGCCAAAATCACCTATTTAGCTGTGCACAGTATTCTTCGAGAGTGCCAAGGCTGGTATTTCTGAGAGCAGTCTTTGGGGTTTTGGTTGTTTTTTTTTTTTTATTTAGAAAAAAAAAAAAAAAGCAAGCCTTGAATTAATAATATTGAGGGAAACATAGTGAGATTTTTTGACTTGACGTCAAACCAAGCCTACCCTTGGTGCACCGGCGTAGATGTGCTGACCAGCATGCCAGGGACGCAGAGCCCTCGCTGCTCCTTCTCCCCACCCCACACGACGATAACCAGGCAGCTCTTCATCATCCACCTTGGCCAAGCAAGAGAGATCATGAAATGGGGACTCAAACGCCCCTTCACTCTCTACCATTTTTTCATGTACGTATTAAGAAACGCAGCTTGAGGCTGAATCTTCCGTTAATGGGCAGCGTTTTTAACAATACTTCCAAGTATTAATTTTTACGGTAGTTGCGCATACCCAATATCACTGCAAGACCAAGGACTCCGACACCAAGGAGCAAAGAGCCTGCACAAACCACGCACGTTGCGTTGGAGATTTGACCCCAAATGGAGCGAACCACAGCGAGGAACGCAGTCCCAATTTTTAGAGCAGCATCCGAGAGCCTTCGAACCTCCTTCCAGGGTCTCCCTCCATCAGTTGCAATACGTTTTCCAAATTTCCCGGCAAATGAAGCCAGGGTCCTCCCAGGTGTGAGCTCGCTTTTACCGCGCAAACGAGCAGATCGCCCAGATCTCCATGCAGTAGGGAAGAGGAAGGAAGATGCCGTGTTGCTGAGGATGCCCAAGAACCGCAGCACAGATTAAGTCTCCAAAGGCATTTAATAGCATTTAGCTTTGCAATCTCTTTAGTCTTCGTACATAATGTTTTGGGGAACACCAACTTCTTCAACCTTTTCATGCTTTAGAAGAATATAGCAAACGCTACAGTAACGTGTATGTCCAGTATTGCATTTAAATCGTGAGATGTTCGGAAAAGAGGTGTGTGACGGATCGACAGACGGTGACCTGCTCAGAATAAACGAGCGATGCTCTGTTTGCTGCTCTGGGAGCCGTGCACATGTATTTCATGCTACGACACCCTGCACAGCTGGTAGCCGGAGAAATGCAGAAGATACACTTGGAAAATTCACAGGGGCATTGCTTGCCGGAGCAAACAGTAACAGCAGACTTTGTTTTCCAATTAATTTCATGCAAATAAGCAATACTCGGTCAGAGTACAAGCTCACTAAATTCTCTCTCTTCTGTTTTCCTTCTACCTCCAGTAGATGAGTACTGTACTGCTAATTTTTTTTTTTTTAACGCCTTTTCTGTTTAATTACCACCATGCAGCCTGAAAAACCCCCTCCGACTGCTCCCCACTCCAAAGATATTTGGCCAACACGCTCCCTTTCCGTCGCCGTGTAATTAAACCACCGGTGTACAACTCCCCTTGTAAGAAACCTGCAAGCTCTACAATGACGAAGTTTACACCAGCATTTCTTCTTTCAAGCTTTTGAAGAATCACTACAGTGTGTTTAAGCCTTTTGGTAACTCCCCTGTAACTAAATGTACAGGAAATAAATGAAAATCACAATCTGATGCTGGTATCACAGTAGCTGCGATGGGATACATCGAGATGAGAAATTTTGTAGACAGACGTAATATTATCTTTAACCAGACTAACTGGAATAGCTGGAAAACCCAACAAGCTTTCGAGCACACATGTCTTCTGCCAGGCCGAGACAAACTGCAAAGCTCAAGTACAAATTCAGAGTGGGTTCTGAATTTAGCAAGAGATTCCTCAGTTGAACCCAATGGGAGAAAAGGATCTTTAACCAGAGGAGCACCGGGATGTGAAAAAGGAAGGGGAAAAACAAGCACTCCCTGTGCTGAGCGGCAATATGTAATTTATAACCTACATAAAACACATTTTCACCTATTATTTGGAAGCGCGTGATGACCTAGCAAGCAGCAACACATCAGAGTAAAGACTGGGTCGTTACTAATTACACTTGGTTTGTAAAAACGAACCAAGAATCAGCGCTTGCAAGGAAAGGAGCTGATGGTGCTCCTGCACTTGCTCCCAGCGTGGGGTTGGAGCGCCGGAGCATCCTTCCCTGCAGGCCCGAGGGCAGAAGAGTGATGCCCAAAGGCACCCCCGGCTCTCCAGCTACCACCCATAACCACCCTTACACGGCATAGAGCTTCCAAAGGGTGAACATGACTTAGAACAGGATCACAGAATCATTAAGGTTGGAAAAGACCTTGAAGATCATCAAGTCCAACCGTCAACCCGACACCACCGTGCCCACTTCATGATGTCGGATCCAAGACATCTATGAAGATGTGACTTTGAACACAAAGTCCTACATCTTTGTGTCCTCAGTAAAGAGCACAAGACAAGAACACATCAAAATACATAGTTTTGACATCTTGGATCTCCCTTCAATTAAGGCAGAACTTACAGAGATTATGGTTTATATGACTTTAATCAAACTCAGTAAAGCACGTGTATGTGGAGATAGCAGTCTTAGTGGGGAAAAAAAGGTTGGAGGGTATCTTAGATGCAGATCTCACTTTCTTCATCGCATATTATCCACTTCCAAAACCTTTACTCCATACACAGAGCTATAAAGTTATAGCCGGCAGACAGCAACGTGTTTATTCTCAGATCTGAAGCTGCCGAGAACACCAACATGACTGCTCAAGCGGTCACAGTATAGTCAAAATATCTCAGCACGTACCACTTGGAGCAATTTGGAAAGATTTTATGTGGGTAGAGCTGAAAGATATCTCCCTTAAATAGTAAAGAACACACCATCCTGAAAATGGGGTTAAAGCAAGGAGCCTAGCTACTCTGGTTGCATTTGGGATGATGTGAATTTATTTATTTTATTTTTTAAGCTGCTTATTATTCTGTTTCCTTTTTGCATAAAAACTTGCATGCAGGATGTAGCAGGAATTGCTGGAGAGCATCTATTTATCCCTAGTGGGAAAGATGGGGACCTTGCTTCAGGTCGCTCACTTAAAGCGGCTTTATGAAACCCCAAACAAAAATACCATTAGTGGTAGCTAAGGAGGAGTTTGTTTGCATCTTTAAAGAGAGGGTATTAAATGTATTTCTTTGTTGACTTTAATCAGCAAGTAAAATACTAGGTTGAAAAACTAAACTCATGTGAAAACAGCATTTCTTCTCTAAATAGCTCTGCCTGTAGTTCAGGAGGAGAAGGAGGGATGGAAAAGGAAGCTAAAAAACTGACAAAAAGGAAAAATATAGAAAGAAGCCTTTCTTTCTCTTGCTGAGCCTCATCCTCTTGTTTATAACTCCCAAAGAGAACAGCAGCACGATTGTCCTACCTCATGCTGGCCGGATTTCAGCAGGAAGGCTTTGGTCACCCGGCCTCCGGCATCCGATACGTGAGGCTATTACCCTGGTCATCCCTCCTTTTTTCTGCTCTTTCTTCTCCGTCTCTCTCCTTGGATGACATCCAGGCGTGACGGGAGCTACTTAATTCATCAACTGCCTAGTCTAAAGTCACTATAATAATTAAGACTCAGGTGAAACAAGACACGGAAAAAAAAATCTCACGCTATCAGGAACTGTACAAAAAAGAGGAAAAAAAAAAAGGTGGAATTGGTGCTAAGGAGCTCCAAAGTCAACATCTGAAGATAACTAATGCTGAGCATCCACATCGCCTTAAGAGGTTCCCATCTATACTCTGCTGCTCCCTGGGACGTGTGGCATAAATACATGGGTGACCCTATTCCCAACCGGATCAAGATCCTGAGCCAGCCTAAAAACATACGGTATAAGTGGGCTTGGGATTCTTACTACATTTGCAATTCTTCCGGTACCACATCAGAAAACACTTCCAGCAATTGCAAGTGCCCCACCGCAATCACGCACCCTTGTCCGAAGCCATTTGGCTCCTAAGCAACATGAAGGGTCGATCTGGCGATCTGGGGTGAAGTCAAATCAAACATGGTTTGCATCAAGTCAAATCAACGGAAACGCAGCCTTGTATCTCAAAACATAAAAATTAATAGTAAGTTCAAACCTATTTTACTTTGTGAATTTCCAGTTGAAAGCTAGAAACTTAATTAAGTGCTTCGGAAAAACGAGCGCTTAAGATCTTTAGATGTGACAATCATAAAGCAATTTAAAAATTACAACCATTAAAGTCAAAATGCAAACTTACGGCTCCTACAGGCTTCAATATTTGCTCACACAGATCCTTTACACCTTAAGTTAGCAGGTGAGACGACCTAGTTGCTCAAAAAACGTCTTCTCCCGTCTACATTTCTCTTGCCAGACACGATTAATACGGAAAACCAGAAATATTTTGCTTACCCATATTTATATCCTAATGAAGCTTTCACAGCAAAAAAAAAACAGCGAGGGCAGGAGCAGATGATCTAATGATCCGCAAGAGTTTTGCAGCTTAAATGGAAAAAAAATTACTAAATATTCCTCGAGAACTCAACTGCTCGGGTCAATATTGCTCGTAGCAAGACAAATAACTCCATTTGCACATCACCGAGCCCTCGCTAAGAGCTTATGGACTTCTTTAAAAGCCCGACGATCAATAAACTGCAATTAAAAAAAATTAGTCGAGGGCGGCCGCTAATGTGATGGAGATTAAGCAGACGCTGACCCACGCTACCTCTAAACTTCAAAATTAGCCTAAATGACAACCTTAATCAGACTGAGAGGAGCAGATATAAAGAAAATAAAATAATTTTATTTAATATTTATATATCTCATGTATAGATAATGTTTATATTTATAGATCTCATACCTGCTATACGCTTATTTTCTCTTAATATATCTCATATAGATCCATTTTACAGGAATGTACCTGGTGTTTGACAATCTAGGAAACGCACCTCTGTCTACAGGCTATCGTGACGTAGATATCGCAGATACCACTTGAGCGAACGCGGCCGGTCCCACCGCAACGAGGCTGCTCCGACCAGCAACATCGCCTCCGAGCTTCAGCGCTCTGCTGAGATGCCGGCTGGGGGACGCACCCAAATTCAGAGTAACCTCAACTTGCGTTATTTATCATTTCAGACCCTTGTAAGGAAAAAACAATGCGCAGCTCTGACCTCGTTAGACTGTAATTGCCTCCTCTGTCAGATGACGCGTTTATACTCGTCCACGCCAGCGTCCACTCTGTCAATAACCCGGGATGATAAATTTAATTACTAACCCGACTCGAAAACCAGGCAAACATCAATATGTTGGGGGTTTTTTTAAAGCATTACGTTTTCTCCCAGTTTTATTGAAATTATTTGGCTTTCCCGCAGCAGATGAAAACCAGATGTTATAGAGAGGGAAGGGTCGCGCGAGCCAGAACGAAAAACCAAGACAGCAACGGGCAGGACGCACCCATTCATTACCCATATATTTCCCTTCCGCCATAAGGCTATTTATATTGCATCTCTATTATTACAGATATTATAATTGTGATGCAATTCGAGAAACCACGCTTTTCCCCTTCGCAGCCCGAAGTAGAAAGCAGCACGTGAGTCGAAAGGCTCCAGCGAGGTCGCTTTGTGCTGCGTAAGCCCTTCGGAAAGCTTCGCTCCCATCTTACAGCGTTGACGCCAGTATTATGGTTTGTAATCCCTCCTGAAGCAGGCCGAGCCCAGGATTAATCCCGGCTTACCGGCCCTTGGACGCCCAGTCGTTATGCTGAGAATACGCAGAAAAAGAAAAGGAGTTTGCGTACGCGCACCCAAGGCAATTTAGGAAGCATCGCTGCACACGCCAATATTAAACGCGCGTCCTCGTTTACGCAATTTGCGGCGCAAGCGGAGGAGCAGGACTGGAGTTATTCATCGTTTCAAGCTACACGATGCAAAAATGGGGAGTAAATGTAAACCATGGGTGATTTAAGAACTGACCGGCCATATGCATGGGCAACTGGAATGGCAGATGACCTACCTTGTTGAATTTTTAGGCATGCTTCCCATACTTTTGCTCCCTCCACACTATTATTTTTTTTTCCTCATTTAATCTTATTTTAAAACTTCTGGCAACGGAGTATTCTGATTTAAAGCAAAACCAGAAAAAGAAAAGCACACGGGGAAAAATGAGCCTTGTCATGCTACGCAAAAACCCCCGCCCAGTCCAGGTTTGTATACGAGCAACCTATAGGTTGTACACGAGCAACCTATAGGTTGTATCACCAGCAGGGCTGCTCCAGGGACCACGCCGGGAATCGCAGATCATCATCCCAGGATTGACCAGCCGCTATTTTGGGGGATTCACTTAAATTCCTTTAAAACTGTCTTAAAATTGTAAGTTAGCTTTGACATCCTTTTCAGCTCCCAGTTATACACCTATATACCGGAGCAGCATCTCCGGTTACTCAGCAGGGCCACTCGTACACAAAGACATATATAATACACCTCGCCTTTTCATTAACAGATGCAATCATTGGCGGGTTGGAAAAAATGCCGTTGCTAATTAGTCTCCAAAATAGTTTAAGTATCCATCACGGATGTGCTTTTCCATAGCAAAAAAGGGATTACTTGTATTATTGCAAGCATTCTTCTGAAGCTGGCGAATGAAGTTAAAATAATGCTTTTTACAAGGAGGATGCGAAGCTTCACGCCATGACCCTGAGAACGAAGCAAGTGGTGTTCCCCAGGGCTCGGTTCTGGGGCCGGTCTTGTTCAATGTCTTTATAGATGATCTGGATGAGGGGATCGAGTGCTCCCTCAGTAAGTTTGCGGATGACACCAAGTTGGGTGGGAGTGTTGATCTGCTGGAGGGTAGGAGGGCTCTGCAGAGGGATCTGGACAGGCTGGATCGATGGGCAGAGGCCAACTGTATGAGGTTTAAGAAAGCCAAGTGCCGGGTCCTGCACTTCAGCCACAACAACCCCACACAACGCTACAGGCTTGGGGAGGAGCAGCTGGAGAGCTGCCCGGCGGAAAGGGACCTGGGGGTGCTGGTTGACAGCCGGCTGAACATGAGCCGGCAGTGTGCCCAGGTGGCCAAGGCGGCCAACAGCGTCCTGGCCTGTATCAGGAATAGTGTGGCCAGCAGGAGCAGGGCAGGGATCGTGCCCCTGTACTCGGCACTGGTGAGGCCGCACCTTGAATCCTGTGTTCAGTTTTGGGCCCCTCACTACAAGAAGGATGCTGAGGTGCTGGAGCGTGTCCAGAGAAGGGCAGCGGAGCCGGGGAGGGGTCTGGAGCACAAGTCTGATGGGGAGCGGCTGAGGGAACCGGGGGTGTTCAGTCTGGAGAAGAGGAGGCTGAGGGGAGACCTTATTGCTTTCTACAACTACCTGAAAGGGGGTTGTGGCGATGAGGGTGTTGGTCTCTTCTCCCACGTAACCAGCGATAGGACGAGAGGAAATGGCCTCAAGTTGCGCCAGGGGAGGTTTAGATTGGATATTAGGAAAAATTTCTTCACCGAGAGGGTGGTCAGGCATTGGAACAGGCTGCCCAGGGAGGTGGTGGAGTCGCCATCCCTGGAAGTGTTCAAAAAACGTGTGGATGTGGTGCTTCAGGACATGGTTTAGGGGACATGGTGGCGCTGGATTAATGGTTGGACTTGATGATCTTGAAGGTCCTTTCCAACCTAGTGATTCTGTGATTCTGTTTACTTAATTAATCATTCTGGGCTTCTGTATGACACCCGCAATGCAGATTTTTTTGGTGTGTATATTATCATTTCACTATTATACTGCATATATTATTATTGCAGATACTATTTTACATACATATTACTTCGAACTTTTATGACACCTGCAATGCAGATTTGTGTGTGTATCTGTATATATATTACTATATTAATATTACATATATTATTATAGTAGATATTATTTGTATCTATATTATTTTTATATATTACTTCAGACTTTTATATGACACCTGCAATGCAGATTTGCCTCTGTGTGCACGCATACATGTATTTTTTTATATACACATAATCTCACAATACTTGCAAATTACCACCACATGCTATTATATTATAATTATATTACTCTTATTGCAGATCTTATGTTAGAGAGATATATTACTTTGGATTTTAATACAACACCTGCAATGCAGAGTTGTGTGTGTGTCTGTATATATTATTATATTGATATTATATTACATATATTGTAGCAGGTAGTGTATATATTATTATATTGATATTACATATATTGTAGCAGGTAGTGTATATATTATATTAATATTATATTACATATATTGTAGTAGATCTTATTTATATATATTATTTTGGACTTCTATATGACACCCATAATGCATATTTGCGTGGGCTCATGCATGTACATATATATTTTTTTATATATATATAAGTACACACGATCTCCCAACACTTGCAAAACACCACCACATGCTTTCCTCTAGCTGCCATTTGGAGAAATTAAAAACATTTTACTCCTTAGGATTTTTCCTGGAAAGCGGATCCTGCTGGGCAGCTGGTCAGCTCTGCCCCGCGCAGACGGCAGAGCGGTGCCTGCGGTCACGGCCGCTCCTCTGCCCGCTGCCGCCATCACCGTGCCTGCAATTAGCGGAGAGGCTTTTCGCCGGGCGATCACGCGCGTTCATCCGCTTCCGATTAACAGCTCCGGGGAAAAGAAAAAAAAAAGGAGAGGGAAGGGAGCAATCCGAAACAGCAAAGCTAAAAAAAAACAACAACAAAAACAACAAAAAACAAACAAAAAACCCCCCCACAACCAATGAAATGCAAAAAAAAAAAAAAAAAATTTAAAAAAAATTGCAGGTTGGGTTTGGCAGCGAGCTGGGATTAGATCACTGTGAAGCCCATCTTAAGTAAAGCTCAAACATGAATTTCCTGACTAAGGTAAAAAAAGCCTGGCTCAAATTTACGAAGCGCTGGCAAGGTTACCTCTGTCCCAGAGGCCTCCAAATACCAAAAAAACTCTGGCCCAGAAATGTAGAGTTCAGCCTGATAATTCAAAGATGTTCTCGGAGCGTCGCTGCTCTCGCAGCCGTAGCCTAGGCAATAAAGAAATAAACTCCAATCCTTCCGACTGCGCATTTCTCAGAGCCTTAAACGAAACTGTGGGAGTGTATTTCTGAAGCTGGCAGAGTTTATTGTCGATGGAGAAGTGGACAGAAGCCTTGGAAATTGGTTGTTTTAAGGAGGCAACCCCAAATCTGCTCCGTCAGACGCAGCACGCTCCACTTATGTTTGGGGGGCGGAGAGGGGGGAATAAAAAATGGAATTTTCTACTCTTCCGGAGCATCTTCTGGATCTCCTTATTTAAAGGATAATTGAATTTCACAGTGACATTTGTACACCGCAAGAAGAAAACCCCACCTGCACCCCACACTTTCCCATGGGAGAGACTCAGCGCTGCCCCTCACGTCTCCCAGCCTGTATTTAAGTTTTTCTGAATTCAGAGAAAGCAGTAATTCTTCTTCCACATTTCACATAAATTTCACATAAAATTTCACATTATTACAATCTGCTTGGTCTCTTTTTTTCTTTTTTTTTCTTTTTTTTTTTTGTGTTTGTGCGTTTTTTTTTGTTTTGGGGGTTTTAAAAATGTATTTATTTTTATTTCATCCCCCCCTTTTTCTTTTTTGTTTCTTCTCCAACCACATCAGCTGCTTTGCCGAAGTCCAGAGAGATTAGATCTGCTCTGCTTCAGAAAACACTCGAGCATCGCATATTTGGGATACAGCTCCCACCCTGAGCCGCCACGCCAAACCTTCGCTCCCCAAACCTACCATTTCTCCAAAAAATTTCCAATTACTTTGATGATAAAGCAGATTAAAGTTTTAACATTTTGCCCTTATCTCGGATGCGAGCGTTTTTATCCACACGCTCTCATTCTCCTTTGGCATCCCTCACACGGCTCCCCGTCCAAGATTTTTTTTTCGTGATTAAAATCCAGAAGTAAATCTGCCTATTTTGGGACAGTCGGGAAATCTTGGATCCCTACCGCAAAGTCGCTGCATAGGAATCCTGTTTCTCTGTTCTTATTCCTTCCTATCAAACACGAGGCTGTTACAGATCCAGAAGACACTGGCATTTAAAAAAAAAAAAAAAAGGTTTTGAATTGCATTATGGCCAGAAATTGCTGAATTTTTCTTTTTTTCTCCTTTCTTTTTTTAATTAAAAAAAGTCAGCCTCATCCCCGGCATTTTTTTGGTACACGTAACCCCTTTTCCCCGAGACGTGTCCTCTCTTTCTTCAAAACCTCACCTTCCTGAAAATGGTAGTGAGGGGAAGGGGCAGTTTGAAACAGAGTTTCTTACACTGAAGGAGGTCTTTTTAAAAATTAGTTTTGTTTGGGGTTTTTTTTTCCCCTCAAAATTCTTATTTTCTTAGCATGTGGCATTAGCATTTAAGTATTTTCATGGGAACTGCCTGGAAACCTCTACATTATATCCTGTGACCAGTCTGCCCTTAACAGCATGAACTGGTCCGCACTAAATCAATCATCTTGGTAAATGAAAAAGTATTAAATATATCCAGTAATGTTTAAAATCAGAAATAATCACAATTACTCAGAACCCTACTTCCCCTATAGTGGATTATATGGTTTCCTTTTACCATGGAAATAACTAACACAAATTGCTTTCATGACTATAAATAAACGTTCTTTGTAACAGCCAACCATCCTGATTTGGCTTGGGCTGTGCTAAATTGTGAATTATTTCAATTCTTAAACAATATTGTACCATCTTTTCCTCTATTCTGGCTTTACTTACGGGCGTTGGTAGGGCTAGGACTCTTGAAAACGGTGAATACATTGTTTTCAAAATGCTTTTACGAGGAAGATTAAATTATTCATTTCGCATCCGGATGGCGTTGCTGCAAGCTGACAAGATAATTTATGGTAGGCATCACAAGCTTCACGTAGTCTAGCTGACCTTCAAAAAACCCATCCAGACTTATTAGACGGAGATCGCGGCCAATTTAGAAGATCCTTGAGCTACAGATGACTGAAAGTGGTGGGACTGGCAGGGAAGCCTCACCATGCCCTGCCTGACGGATGGGATACCACAGATGGGATGAGGGATGAGGCGAAGCCTTCGTCTGGCTGAGCGCAGCCATCCTTGTGGACAAAGGAGGAGGACCTCACACTCCAAGGCTCTTCTCTACAAAACAGAGGTGGTGTTTACCTACATTGCAAAGCTTCACAGGAGCAAGCGGCAATGCATGTGGGGCAACCACCATCCCAGTGATAGAGAGCTTCGTTAATTTGTTGCCCACGCTGATGCGAAATGGACAATTATTTTTTTTAAATGACCTGCAAAATGCCTCTGCTGTTTTAAACTCAATAGTAATTCTTAAGATTCAGCTTATCCTTTCATCTTCTCTATCGCAGCATTTGCCCGTAAAAGTCCAAATCCCCAATCACTGTGACAAAGCCAAAGGCTCAACTGTCTGGCACGACGTTTATCCCTCATCCATCTTAATTAAGCGAATAAAAGCTAGTTGCAATCGGCTGCTGCAGTTAAGGCAGATCCTTTCCGTAAACACGGGAAACAATGATTTTATTTGCCTACTCCAAATTGCTGCCATGAGCTTCAGCGAGACTTCTGCAACGGGGTTTTGGGAAGGGATTGCTCCATTGTCCTCTGCCACACACTCCGCTGAGCTTTGACTTAACCTCTATATAATATTTAACCTTAGAGGCTAAACAAACTGGAGCAGCTACCTGCCTATGCTTCCCTATATTGCCGTACTTTTAAAAATTGATTTCTGTTGAATTTGGCAAAGCTATTTGGTCAAAGCAGAAGGCACTTGGTTAAGCTTCATTGTATCTGGCAGACATTGGTACCACAAAGAAAATGCAATCTTCTCCAAGCTGTGGAAGAGATGATCAACACCACTTATCCCTGCAATTCTTGGGTTTAGACATTTTTGTTGACACAACACTAAATGGTGATCACTATTCATGCCGATGCTCATGCTCTACTTGCAGCCATCAATGAACGCATTGACTTCCCTCTTCCTATAGGAAGCATATGGGGAAATAAGGTGTATACATTGCACAGCCACAGTGCTGTAGTTGGCTCAGGAGGTCTTCAAAGGGAACCTCTTGACCCTCCCACTAAATCCTCTCCAGTTTCTATGCTCCAAAACTCTTAGGATTCAAAGTAAATCCTGGCTGTAGGCAACTGAGGTCTTCTGCTGCAGGACCAGACGGGAGCTCATCCGCAGTAAGACGCTGGAGACACACACGCAGGCTCGGCACCGGCTGCTTCCCTCCACACAACGGCTCCCTGTTGTGCTGAACCACTTGCTAACGTGTGTATAGAATGGATGTGCACATATATAACGTATGCACGTATACATATCTTTTATTTCCATTTAGGACAGCGAGGTACTTCAGTACCTTTACAGATACGATGCTTGCAGACCTGTCCAGGCTCATACAGGAAAAAGTAAAGAAGAAGCAGGAGCAAGCGCCAGCCACATGCACTGACTCCAGAAGTAACCCTCTTCCTTTAGGTTTATATACATCAACAGTCACTGGAGACATTAAAAGGGAAAAACCAACATAACTAATCGCATTTTCTCTGTCTCTCCACTATATGAAATAAGTAACAATAACAAGTTCTGTGCTATAAATAAGAAGGGAACACCTCTCACATTTGAAGACACCGAGGACAGATTCAGAAAACTTTATTTGCTGCCTTCGGAAACAATTTGGTCAAATCCCCGGAGTTCAATAAGGCACCATCACCTTGCCACTGAGCAGACAAAAGAGGGTATTGCTCCTCGGGTGGCAAAACAAAACGCGCTCACCGGTGATGTTTAGTGGACAGCACTCACATTTTGTGCCTGCAAAAACCACGGGGACAGCAGAAACCGTTAAAAAGGCAAAATTTGTCAGCTGCTACCACCGGAGCTGGGTGTAGTCCCTGTCCTACACAGGCTCCTTGTTCTCAGGGTTCTTCTGTTCCCCACCAAGGGTGACCAAGCTGCAGCACACCACCTATCTGGCATCCACCCAGCACCCAAGCCCAGCGTGTAAAATCCGATATGGGTTCCCCAGCCACGAAGAAAATCAGAAGGGTCTCAGTAAATGGTCCTAAAACCACAATCTGTATTTTGACTGTGAGAAGGGAAGGGGGAAAGAAACTAAATCCCTATTAGAGCATTAATTTCTCATTCCACGACTAGAAAAATACAGTGCCACATTAACGATGCACGTTAGGGGTAAAAAGCCTGTGCCTCGCTTATCGACATTAAGTCCTCATGGAAGACTTACTGGACAGTAGCAGCATGATCTTTGGTCAAAAACATTACTTGGCAGAGGTACTACATTATCATTATACTATTTGACAAGTATATGTAGCGAAAAATGAAACAAAAAGCTTTCGGAAAAGAGGTCTTTCCTTCATGCTTTGTAAAACATAGACTCATAGAGTCATAGAATCATTAAGGTTGGAAAAAACCTCTAAGATCATCGAGTCCAACTGTCAACCCAACACCAACATGCCCACTAAAACGTGCACCTTGATATTCAGGTTTAAAAAAAGAAAGCTTAATACAAAACCAAATAACCCATGCACTGGTTCAATAAGTCAGTGGAAGATTTAAAAAATGGTATTAAGAAAGTCAGTTGTTCCCTAATGCCATATAATGCTGAGCGTCATCTGGCTTCACTATAGTTGCATGCAAGCATGAATACATGGTCCCTGCTTGGGTCACACTCAGGATTATATTTCATAGCTATATAGATATCTATATAGATAAATAGAGACAAATATCTATAAAATCTAGGTATCTGGATGTCTGGGGATCCATAAAGTCTGGATATCTGGGGATCCAGATATCTATAAAATCTAGATCTCTAGGTACAAAATATATCTAGATTTTATAGATATTTAGATACAGATCAATAGAGGGAAGAGCGAAACCCTAAGAGATCAGTGAAAGAAAAGTAAAAGAAAAAGGCTCAAAATAGAAGGGTATGAATGAGAACAAATGGCAAAACAAAACAACTCTCCCCAAAAAGACGTGGTGAGGAGGGAGGAAGAGATGGGATGCTTGGACCCATTGCAGGATCAATAAAATGCTCCCTGTAAGGCAAGCACTCCACCCAGGAAAGGCAAGGGATTATTTAGCATTTCCCTCCCGGAAACAAAATAGCTGCTAATTCTTAAGGGTGAAGAAAAAGGCAGCATCACATAAACCTCCTTTAATAACTAATCCGTTTTCCCACAGCCATCTTAGTTCAGAAATAACCATTTCTGTCATTTAAGCACAATAAACTGGATTTGGTGGTGACAAAAATGTTTGCTGAAGATAGCAAATAATAATAATTAAAAAAAAATATTAAACTCAGACACCGACGGAACCAATCTGGGTATTACAGGAAGCCTCTAAAGTAAAAAGAGCGAATAATCCGGCATCAGAGGAACGGATGAACAAGACGCTATTTGATACAGAGCCCGAAACTGTAAAATATCCCCAGCTAAAGAATAACAGCATTTTGAAAGCGCTGGTGAAAAGCATTTGGTGCATGAGCCTTGCTGTATGACTCCTTTGTGTCCCCGCTGCCGGCGGAGGCCCTGCACAAATTCTTCCCACATTAGGCATCATCTGTATAATCTCTGGGCGCTGCTCCCTCTCTAACCTTTCCGTGCGCCGGGGAGGGAGGAACGCGAAGCCAAAAAAATCCCAGCCGCTGCATTTAAACACCTACCCCAAACTCAGGCCACACAGGCGATCAATAATAATTAGATATATTATGGGTTAAAAATGACCAAAGAGTCAGTAATGAGCAGAATAACCGGCATATAAATCCATTTTTCAGATAGAAAACCTCTAGAGCCACAGGACACAACCTAACGACTTAAAATCAGTGTACTGGAGAACTTCATGAACTAAATCAGAGGTGGGTTGTGGGTTTTTTTAAATCCATTTTAATTAAATTTGGTTACCTCCCATTAATACTGTTCCAAGTAGGGAAAAAATAAGTGAATATACTCAAGTTTTACCTCCCATTAATACTGTTCCAAGTAAAAATATGAATATGCTCCATTTGAAAATTACTTTTCTCGCAGGCATATAACACCACCGTAATTTACTATAGGAAAAGAGCATCCCCTTATCCTGGCTATGCACCGTAGGAGGTAACAGGGTGGGATCTGCCGGCGGAGCTGGGTCCCACCTGGGATTACTACAGGTCTTGCACGCATCCAGCCAAATCGCTTGGGAGAAGCGGTGGAGGACGCGCGCACATTTCGCTTTAGCATCTCCGCGTTGGCCGATGCCACTCGAATATACTGAAAGTCCGGGACATGCTTGATTCTTCTCGTTAATTGATTTTTTTTTTTTTTTTTAACTCCACTCAATGGCTCTTTGTTTAACTCTGGAAACATTCAGCAGCATCTACTGAAATTCTGGCAGCGCGGTATCATTTTCAGTCGCACCTAACAGCGGCCAGCTCTTCAGCTGCTGCCGCGAGAGCTGAATTCAGTTGGAAGCAGCCTGTACATTACCACGGCAAAGCCCTATAAAAGAAAATCCGCTTTTCATTGCCACTTACATTTTCCCCAACAGTCCAACAATCCGGATTAAAAGGAAAAAAAAAAAAAAGACAAATAACAGCTTTTGGACTTCTAGACCTTAAGATTGAAACTATAGTTTCCCCATACAAGCAAAACGCGTATATTGTGTAATATTGCTCCAGAAATTAAAAAGCAATTCGAGCTGCCGTTCCCAAGGTTTCTAAGCAAACCACCACCTATTGGGAATGCAAGCAGCATTGCCGCCGCTACAAAAGGCTAGCTGCAATTTTTCTGCAAAAGCAATTCAAGCAATCAACTCCTTTTTTCCCCCCCCAGCATAGATGCTGCAGACGCACGTCAGCTGTGAAGGGCAGCAACAGCCACCCTCCACCACCGGCAGCGCTCCTCAGCCTGACACAGAAACATTTCTTTTGGCTTTTTTAAATTAAAAAAAAAAAAAAAGCAATTGAGAAATCCCCACCGGGACTTTTGAAGATGCGTGTCAACAGCTGCTTAGAAAACAGGTTTGGTTTTTGTAGTTGCCATCGCGGTATTTCTTGTGACAAACGAGATGTTGAGAAAGTCACGGACGATAAAACGATCTGGTGTAGACTCCTTTAGACCTAGGCTCATCCGATACCTGCCTGGAGACCTTTGGGAATACCTGAGCCAGGGAGAAATTTGCCTTTTCTGCATTTTTGCCAAGAATTGAAAATAAAAGTAACGTGATGTAATAAATTAACTTGCGTTCAAACCTCCCCAGGAAAGCTGAAACACGGTTTACGTTTTGCTTGGTGCCAAATGGAGGAGGATGCTCACGCGCTGCATCGTGCGCCGGCGCAGGGTGAAGATCCCCGGGAAGGCTGGGGAGCAGCACACCAACATCCCACCCTTAAAAGTTTAAGTCTATGCAAACAAACTGGGCTTCCAGTTGAAAGTGCATCTAGCTAGTCTAATTAAAGAGAAAACAGGGTCTTAAAACACTGCCCTAAGTTCACATGAACAAGTCACCTACCCATGGGGTAAAACAGCCGTGCGGCCAAACCACAGCTCTCCAGGTAGACCACTAATTGAATCACAGAAGGCTTTGGGTTGGAAGGGACCTTCAAAGATCACCTAGTCCAACCGCCCTGCCGTAGGCAGGGACATCTTCCACTAGGATCAAGGTTGTTCAACCCTTCCAACCTGACCTTGAGCACTTCCAGTGATGGGGCATCCACAACTTCTCTAGGCAACCTCTTCCAGCGTCTCACTACCCTTAACTGGAAGTCCTATGACAATGACATTTTGGGTTTTTTTTTAGAGAACACCTTTAATTGCAGTTTTCAGAATTAGAAATTAAGTAGAAATAGTTCGTGGTCTGCATAAGTTGCCTATAGGAAGCTCCTCCTGTTGCCCTCTCCTAAAAAAAAAAAAATGCAATTATTGGAGTAAAGTGTTTGCCTGACCGGCACACCGCCTCGATGCTCTCTTAAATAACGTCAGGGTTGGCATCTAAATAAAAAACAAACTACCTACATGGCAGCAAAGTTATGCACTCTGGGTCCCTGATGGAGCATCAAGCTGAGCATAATGAAGTTTTCATCTATAGTATTGCACGAAGTCTATCAGAAACAGAACTGAATTGCAGCACGTGCAACTCTTCCTCTGGTAATGACATCAAATAATTGAATTTGAGAAGCTCAGTCTTGAAACTAAATAGCCAGAGTGCAAATTTTCAGAAAGCTCAGTTCTACAGATACCCTGCTGAAAAAGCAATCTTCTACAGGGAAAAACATGCTTTGTAAGAAAATGGGGGGAAATACAGAAAAAAATATAACAAAAATCACTTTTTTAAACCAATTGGAACCTTGTTATTAGAAAAGTACAGTATTTAAGTAACATAATTTATCACAAATAAGTAATACATAAATATTTAAATACTCTATAATAGCATTTATCACAAAACAAAAAAGGACATATTGCAGCCATTCCCAGGGAGCACCGCTACAAAAAAGCTTGCCTGTTGAATCCCATTGTAGGAAAAACAAAAATCCACCGGACTTACGTCAAATACACTTTAAAAGGATGTGTTTGGTCTCAGTACATGCCTCTAACTGCATGATACTTGATGATGTTACCACGTTTAGATGGCAGTAACAGCTTGCCTCGACAGCTGTCCCCAAAAGTGCAATCTGGACAAGGCTCACAGGAATCTCATGCAACACCACCACTACCACCACACACACACACACACACAAAAAAAAAAAAAAAAAAAATCACAAACAATAGTCTGAGCTATTAAAAAAAGGTAAATTAGGAAAACAGCAAAGCTGTAGGAAAAAATAATAATTTAAAAAAAAAAAAAAAAATCTTAATTTTGCTCCGCTTCCGCTCCTGCCGTGCGAGCACGACTGTGAAGGCGTTCCCAGGAACGGGTGGTTCGGTGCAGACACTGGTGTTGCCAGAGGTGCTTTGCAAGCAGGGAAAGAAAAAAAGAGATTAATGGGTCCAAGTAGACTCTATTTGCCGTGCTCTGTTCCCTAAATCAGGAGTTGCAGCAGAAAGAGGTATTCGCTGCCTCCTAAAAGACAAGCCTGAGCTGAACAGAATTAAATTTTAAATACATAGAGGGAAAACAAGGGGATTGAAGACGGTGTCTGGAGGAGGAGAGAAGAATGAAGAAGGAGATGAAAAAAATAAAACATACACAAGTTTGGCGTCTAAGCTTACAGAGAAGTGGAAAGTGTATTTCAAGCACAAACACAAGGAATCACAAGAGGTCAAACCTGCAAACGGGTGGCAGGGCAACACGACCCTTTCCAACAGTTCTTCTCTGATGATCCCTTTTTTAGGCAATTTTAGGAAGGGAAGGAAAAGCAGAAGCGGGCACGTTTTATCTTTAAGCCTGCATGATTTGTGACTATTTGGGACTGGCGCTGGCAGAGGAAAATAAATTCTGGATTACCCTCACTTTCTCCGGGAGACCTGGAGGCAGCTCGAGAAGCCCAACAGCAGCCGTCCAGCTGCCGGAGCGAAGGAATGCAAACTTCTGTTCCAAAAGCCAAAGAAATCACAGATACGATTCAGATTTTTCTTTTTTCTCTTTTTTTTTTTTTTCTTCTTAAAAACAGCTGCAGATCTTGCAAAAAGAAAGCAAAGAGGCTTAGTGCATCCCTCCCCTCTACCTAACCTCAACAGACGCAACGGTCCCCGGGAAGAAGAGAGTGGCCATCACCAAAGCAGCATTACCAGGAAACCGTTTGCGCCGCCACCTTCCATCCAAGAGCCAAGCAAGTAGACTTAAACTTCAGATCCTGAAACACGGGGGTAACAACAGGGATCTCCAGATTGCACCATCCTGAAATTGCTTGCACCCTTCCTCCCTGTTCGATAGCATAAAATAACAGGAAACAGAGAAAGAAAAGCAAAGCAATGTGCAGCTCATGGGCATTCTCTATTTCTTGCCTCTGGACACAAGCTTGTTTGACTCTAAGTCTGTATCTGGGGTGGAAACAAAATGAATTTAGTCTTTCAAGTAGGTGGAACAGTTCATTTCTTTAAGGGACTGCATCAGTGGACTGAGTGATGCTCAAGCAGTTTTGCAACTGGACTATTTTACCTATTCCTGAAAAAAGTACAATTTAAGAACAAAAAAAAAAAAATCCCAAAACTTCCTTCTACCTTCCCCTTCATGGAGATCTCTCTTCTCCACCTCTGGAAATCTAAGCTAGACAGAGATGCTCTCTCTGACACCTTGGTCTAACAAGATACATGAAAAAGCATACCAAAAACCAAACAGGTATGCAAACATTTCAAATAAACAACAGGAGTGGGGGCGGAATGCAAGAGTTTTCATTCTTGTTTTCTTAAATTCATGTGGTCACCTAATTGGGTCACCGCAGTAACAACCATTACTTGCAGTCTACCGGAGCCTGGTGCGATATGTTCTCATTGACTCCAGGAAGAAACAGCTCCATAGCACAACAGGAGAAACACTGGCGAGCGCAAGAACGGGGAGTCTGCTTGCCTGTGTGCTTTGAAAGAATTAACAGTTTCATGCAGACTGTCCAAAAAAAAAAAAAAAAAAAAAAAAACCACCACTTTTAATTTCTTTACCTGGTTTGCTATACTGCTTTGCTGCTTTTCAGGGCAAAGCCCATCCTAAATGACTTTAATCATTTGCTAACTCCAGATTAAATTAGCTCAGTGCATTCTACCTGACGTGAAAACAGAAAAAAAAACTTGTTGGCTTTGCAAAATGAAGCTGTTCACTTATCCTTAGCCGAGACACCCACGAGCACTAGTCTTTCCTCTGATTCCCAGTCTTCTGCCGGTAGTTGAAGCTGACCCAAGTCCTCAGACTCATTAACGGAATGTAGACACAGAGAATAGATTATCTTTGTCTACAACTGCCAAAGAAACCTTTCAAAACAGAAAACAAATCCCCAAAATTCCATGAGTTTTACTATCCTTCAGCTGAAGCCACTTTTTAAGAGAAGAAAACGTGACCATCAAGCCACGCTCTCCCTACCGCGGCTTCGAAGAACAATGGCATGGCTGAAGCTGGTGCTCATATCACCCACGTGCAAGACGGGCTTTAACAAACAAACTCTTTAACAAGCAGAACTGGCAAATCTAAGGAAAACCATTTCAAAGAGTTATGGGGCAAACTCAAGGCAAATTAATTAATGAATGCCTGTATCCCACTTTAAAGTTTCCTACCTGCAAGCGTAATGCTGCAGTTCATCTAATCTCCTTTCATACAGCAGGAAAGTCCTCATAACGTAACTAATCGCACTGGCCAAACCAACTACTCGCGATTAGAAAATAAAATTTTGACCACAGAAGTTACCTTTGATCTCTCCCCCAGCTCAAAGAAATTGAGTGCACAGAAACGCCGTTAATACAACACTATCGATACACCACGTGCAATGAATTCTCTTGTCAATGTACTATAAAGAAAGGCTACTGATAATTCAAGAAAGGTTTCCTCATTTCCATTTTCGAACTGAAAAATCACCAATATATACCGGTATTAAGAAACACTTCAGTGAAAACAAAGCGTTAATAAATTTGTCAGAAAGCCATTTGCTGTACTTCTATTTTTCCTTTCTTTTTTTTTTGGTTTTTTTTGGAAGCAGGCAGGATTCTATAGGCAGAAAGACAACCTTCTCTTACTGCTAGTATCATCGTAACTTTATTATCAGCATTTATGGATTACACCAGACTAGTGCCATAGTAAAACCCCAACTACTTGGCCTTGGGGGTTTTTTTTGCACCGTTTCCACGCTACTATCATTTTCATCTTACCTCAAGCACTGGTCCAGCTCCAAGAATAATCTGTTCTACTCCACTGGCAAATCCCTTCTGGCTGAGAGCAGTGAGGTGATGAATCAGAAAGTTGGTGCTCTGTGTCTTTCCCGACCCGCTCTCTCCCGAAATCACGATGCACTGGTTCTTCCTCCGCTGAAGCATGGCATGGTAAGCCACGTCTGCCACGGCATAAATATGTGGCTCCAGCTTTCCCAGCTGATGGTTATCGTACATCTTGACATACTTGGGGTTATAAATAGGTAGAAACTTAAAGGGATTAATAACGATGAGGATGCTGCCTACATAGGTGTAGATTTTTTCTTGCTTGAAGCGGTTTCTGAGATTTTCCAGAAGCGTTTTCTCGTTCAAGTCCGGCAGGCTGCACAAGTCATCGTAGTCCTTCTGCTGCGGCTGGGGAAGGAAGCCACGTTCCACCATCCTGCGACGCTCCTCCGTCACCCGCAGCCAGGACTGGAGGCTCCCGTAGTGGATGGACCCGTCCAGGTTCTTCTCCCGCAGGAGGAAGCGATAATCCTCGCCGCTGATGCGGTTCTCCAGGGCCATGCGAGGCCACAGCATCATGCGCTGGACCGGGCAGTCCGTAGGGTTGAGGATCCATTCCTCCCCACCAAACTCCTTCACTTCGGCAAGGACGTAACATTTTGTTTTCTCGAGCTGAAGTTTATTAATGAGCGAATCGATCACCTCGGCAGCCGTGGAAGTTTTCCTGGCAGCGATGGGGCAGTAGATAGTCCCTTCTGCAATGCTCCCGGGGTATATGTGCAACGTGTACTCGCTATCCTCAAAGCGTCGTCTTCCTCCAACATCATTTACACTCATATTGGATCCTTTCCCATCAGTACCTGCGTTGCATAGTCAGGACCGTCCTGTATGGTGTCAGGTCATCATGTTAGCAACGCTAAAAAAAGAGGAAAAAAAGGAAAACAAAAATAGGTTAGGCGTTTTATCTTGGTAGGGATCCCTGAAAAATGGTTGATGTGCACCATGAGATGCAATGGAGCAAGTCAAGTGGTGATACCAATCACCTTAAGGTGGCAATTGATGATTCCCAGCCAACATCTGAAAAGGGAGCAGGGCTTTAACCGACCAAAGCTGAAATAAAGGTATTTAACACACAAACCCTAGCCACCTCAGGCTCCCTTCTACTTGGACACAAATACCCACAGCACGTCAAGCTTTTGGTAATTTTTCCCTTAATCTTTGATGTCTCCGAGTCAGACAGACCCTCTTATTTTCGGTGTATTTTACAGAGAATAAAATCAGTATTTTATGAGCAACAGACCAGACAGCATACTGAATCAATAGCGGCACTATTCTCACATCTAAAGTTGCTACAGCCTTATCGTTTAATATTACCAAATAACTTATTTAAGATTTAGTGTCTCCATTTCTCCAAGTTTACATACTTCATGCCAACTTAGGGAAAGCATCATTCAGCTAAATGTGACTTTGGAAAACACTCCTTGACTTTCCCAACACTCACTTACACATAAGTTACATATTTTCTAGATGTTGTTGGAGAACTAAACCTTTTGAGATTTTGAGCAGTTGCATAAAATGCTAACTTAAAAAAAAAAAAAACAAAACACACTTTAAAATATCACCTTAAAGGCATACTCTGACCAAAAGTAAAATGCCTGCTTTGTCAATTCAGAGGCCTTCCTGAACAACATTCAAAATGACTCTTGAAACACAACGATAGTTTAAAAAAAAAATTTAATTACTCAGTGGTCACAAGCTCCAAGATCTCTCACGTTGTAAAGGGACACAGGACTCCTACACAGGCGCCCATCCCAGAGCACACACTGCTGATACGCCTGATACTTTGCTCCAACACTGCTGGGCTGAGGACCTTGTATCAACTGAACTCACCTACTCCTACAGCTGCTCCAAAATCTATACTGTGAGAAGAGTCATCAGCTTCTCGTGGGTGTGTGGTACACAACACCCTTAAATTTTAGCTGCTAAAGTTAAAACGACTATCACCACCTCCTGTGGACCTGGTCCTTGCCCTAGATATGTTCTTCCATGGTCCTGTGCCAGTGAACAGTAGAAGAACTCCTTTCTCTTCCTGTCCAGCAGATTCTCAACCCATCAGGATTCAAACAGTAGCACTTTTCCACCTACCGTGTCAACATTCTCCAAAGGTGTCCATATCTGATATCTGATGTGAAACATTACAGCCGACTCACTCATACAATTGCACTTTTTATTTACCTCATATTGCTTAAAAACGACAGAACACAAGTTTCGAGCGCTGAAACATCAAATGCATAGATAATTTCTCAAACTTAATGACTACAAGAAGCTGACACTCCACCACGAGCCCCAAAAGAAAAGTGATTCCAGAATTAGTGGTCCTCACTTCTCCACCAATTGGTTCCAACAAACTCAAGACTTCCCTTGAAGAAGTTAAGAGTTATTCCAGGATAAAAATAAAAGGTAACGACGAAGAAATGCCAAGGACCCTAAGAGCCAGGATCTGGGCAATAAAGTGGCAGGTAATATTTTATACAAATAAAAGTTTACATGATGCACACCCTAACCTTATGTATAACGGTGAGCTTTTCCTTGAGCACTGCTCCATAGGAGCAAGACCTCACAACTGCAATGGTTCCCTGACGGCATCAACAAAACACTCAAGAACGGTCAAAAAACCCATGAGGTCAAAACCCACGTCAGGTTTAGGGAGCTCCTGAGCTTCAGGTATTTGGTGTTGGGCAGAGTATTCAGAGGAAGCATTTCATGTGGTTGCCCTGTCCTTGTGCTCCTCCCCAGGTACCCGCATCCAAGATCTTCAGTCCAAGCACAGCCACCATCATCTATATCCATGCAAGGCTGGGATTTGCAGATTTGTTTAATTTACTACAAGCATTTCTGAGGTCCTCAAATGAAAAGCATTATTTTATGTTGTACTGTTTCTCGCTCCAATATTTCATTAAGTGTATTATCCCCAGCCACGCGCTATTCGACGCAAAGAAATTAATATGTCACAGTGAAATACATCTGGCAGGCATTCACAGCGCATTGCTTGGTAACAGAACATATATTATATACCGGGAAGCGCTCCAGCTGCTCTCCTATAGGTTTAATATAGGCACAGATGCAACAGGGATGATGTCAGTTAAGTGCTGGGTTGGGCTTTCTTTTGTCTAGCTCTGCAACTCCAGCATCAGCCTTTCTTCAAGAAGCAAAAAAGAAAGCACTTAAGCTAGATAATTCCTCACCAAGATTTTACTTCAAAGCTTAGGACAAGAGGGCTGGCTATTTTTATTCAAGTTATCAGAGCGTATCAAACACTGCTGACTCACATGAGAACTGCAAACAGGACTTTAAGTTGGCCAACTTGAGTAAACTGACCTTCCCTTCTACCTCCTCCCTCCTGTCAAATACTTGCAAGCTCAATAAATTCTCTAAAGCATCAGGTCACTCTGCTCCACCTACCCAAAAGCTTTCCTCACTTCTCTGCAGATGCTTATTCTGTGTGGACTCAGTGGAATAACAAACATCTGCGTCTTCTGCATCCAAACAACTTGAATCCAGCAGAATTGCGAGCCAAGCACGAACCCCATGGAGATGCTAAAAGCCCCAGTAACTCCGGGAATGCAGAAGAGCCAAATCCCCCCCCCCCCAAACTACTCAAACGCCAGAAGCTTCCACTAATGACTAAGAAATTTAGCGAGGTCAGAAAGCAAAGAGGTGTTAATTTGAGCCTTATAAATCACCGGAGGCGTGCGACAGGATTTACTTTTAATAACGCTAAACATGTCTTGGAGTATTATGTTAGGTCAAGGAAACGTTAATGAAGATAATTGCTTGTGGTCTCCCAACCGCTGATGCACATGAGCCTGGCTCTGCTCAACATCAAAAACGCCTCCTGCGGACAGCCACTTTCCAAAGAATTTTGGAGAAAATATTGCAATGAAATACGTGTAATTAGGTAATTAGCATATGTCAGGGAGGGAGGCTCTCCTAATGACAACTGTTCAAACAGGCTGTCATACTAGCTTTTATACGACTTCTAAAATTAACAATAATTTTGTGTTTGGATGCAAAAAATTAAATAGGGACATGCAAAGAACAAAACAAGCGTAAGTATTTTGCAACCCACAAATACTCGCTCTATGCACTATTTTAATTAAAGGCATTTCATGTTGCTACGTCTTTACGTTTAAATGAGAGCATATAAAAAAAAATGACGCTACATCTAAGTAGGCAGGTCATTTATATAAGAAAAGCTGAAAATCTTACTGAAAAGAGAAGCTTGTCTCTGTACCCAAGTAAGTGGCAGATTATAAAATGACCTGACTTTACCACCAAGCTATGGTTGGGCTGCTTCGCTCATGTACCGGCTTTGGCACGGATGAAGGCAGCAGTAATGGGATGCTGATCCTGCGGGAGATGGAAATCCAGGGCTACATTAGACCAAAAATAATTGCCAAGCCCCATGAACACTCCGGCCAAAATTTATGGATTATGCACGCCTGTGAAAGGAAGGTTTTGAGAATTTATGACATTTTAAGCCAATATACTTTCAGTCTAATATCTTCTACATTTGAATGAAGATTCTTACTCAAATTGACCCTGCTTGCTGATTTTGCTCAATTTTACTATCATAACTCTACTCGCAATGTAAAAAGCACGATCTCCAAACAAACATGAGGTTACAAATTAAGTCTTGTATCCTCCTGCATAACAAAATAGATCAGTATTTCCAAGGAGCTGAGAGGCCCTTACAAAAATCAAAATAATTTGATTATCAGCAGATTGATAGAAAAAGCATACTAACGTTACAACAGCCAGCTAGGATTTGTGCATACACTGAACTTGTAAATGGCGGTTTACTTTTACATTTAATGCAATCTTTTCCTAGTCTAATATACATAAAACATAGACCACAGTTTAATATACACGAACACTGGTAGCAACTGCCCTTTCTCAAATTAAATGTATATATGAATGCATGTAGTGAGTGCTCTTGCATTGGGGGCTGCATTTTTTAGCAAGCATTATTCTGTAAGGGATATCAAATGAATGAGGATGCTCCAACTACCTTCGGAGAGGTAACCGGAACAGAGGCTTTCAGTCATGCCATTTCTTATTTTTCCATTCAGAAAGACCAATCTCAGTATTTTCATTTTCAGGGACAGCGTAAGCAACACGCGGCAAAAATCCAAAACAAACCGTCCACTGGAAGCATCAGAACCCATCGTAAATAATCTGTGACAGCTAAAGCCTGAAATCGCAGAGAGACTTTGCCAAATATTGGATGATTTGGAAAAAAAATAGAGATTACTGTCAGCATAAAGGCTGCTAAAGGGGCAATTCTGGAAGCAAAGTTCACTTGGTTTTATTAGAACATCCCATAACCCAGACATGGGACTACAAAAACAGTGCAACTTTCTCCCCGTTCCCAATCCTCTTGCAATCGTAACAGGCTCGGCTGCTCAAGACAGCCTGGGTTTATCCATCCTCCGGTACGTCAAAACGCATACCGTATGGGGCAGAAATTCCTGAAATAGATAAACTTAAAAAAATCTGATAAAGAAACAGCCAATTTAAACATGCTTCACTGCTTAATCTGAATATACCGGCACAAGAGCTCTCTAAATTTCTCTCCTGCAGCAGCAAATAGCCTCATGCTGCTGGTACATGAAATAATACCCCCATGACACCAAAACCGATGCCAGACCGAGACACCTGTGACAGCGGATGCTGGAAAAGCTACCATGTCCTAGACAGACAGAAAAGCCCACGTAGATGCTCAACAGCTCAGTTATTGCACAGTTTTACATGTCAGTTCATTTGATCATCTCTATAACACTTAACCCTCTCCTTTTTACCATCCTTCTCTTCTGCATCCACCGTATTTTTCTCTTCCCACTGTTTGCTCATGGGAGAGAAACGTCATTATCGTCGCTTAATCATCTACGTTGGTCCGTCTCAAAGAACCTCGTGGTGCAAGTGCAGGAGGTGGTGCTACCTAAAACGCAGATTTATGGACCCAAGTATTGGTGTGGTGAAGGCAGGAGATGCAAAGGGGACTGTTTCGCAGTAAAACTGCACGCAAAATATCTATAAAACGAGTTTCCGCCCAAAAGACTGAAACCTCTAATGCAGGAGAAGCAAGATTTGTGAGTGTTATAGTGATCATAGAATGGTTTGGGTTGGAAAAGACCTTTGAGGGTCATCTAGTCCAACCCTTCTGCAATGAGCAGGGACATCATCAACTAGATTTGTAACGGCAAGTCAATTTTACTTCTTCAAAAGGGATGATAAGCTTGGATGGGGAAAAAAAAACCCATCAGCACTCCAAGATTGCCCATATACAGACGAAAGGTCTTTTGGATTAATTTCAGGGTAGTTTATTTGGACTGAATCACCTAAGAGAGATGCCAGTGCAGTGAGACGACCTAAATTAGAACAGAAAACGAAAGCAGGAGTGGAGACACACTTGCAGATCCTCGGCAGCGACAGAAGTCCCTGCTGGACCTGGCGTGATGGAGTGCCAGTACACAACCGAAACACAACCCCTGCAGGCACCAAACCACCCATCTCCTGTGACTGAGGACAAGCATGCAATGGCAGTAGCATCCCAACTATACATTTTACTTCTTCGGTGGTTTCTTTCCTCTCCCCATAAAATTTTCCATTTGGTCCCAATTCTTCTCCCTTGCTAAATCCACTTCATCTTGCTGGGAGTTGAAAGCCAACGTGGGTGAACCTAAAAAAATCTGGTGTCCCTTCACTTCCTGCAAACCCAAATGTTTTTGTAGATAAACCTTCTTGACATCCCCAATCCAAGTTAGATTTGAAAATAACAGCCAAAAAACAGTTTACAAGAGTCGTAATAAAAGAAGAAACCACACTCGGCCAGCGTTAACCATCATGCCTCTGGTAGGGGGGAATATTCATACAAGTAGGAGTGATCCCACACTGTCAAGCCTGTACACTCAGAGATGTCTACTCAGCCTCCAAGGAGGATTGCCAGAATATAAAAGAAGAAGTTGTGAATATACAGCTCAAACTATGTAAACCATTCCCAAAGATGTATAGCTGCCCGCACTAAGTGTAACCTAAAATAGGTTGCAGGCATTTTTCTAAGTTGATCCTAAGGTCACCACCTTCTCCCGTGGCTTGAAAATTTGAGAAAAGTCGTATAAGGCACTTCTTTCCTGTATTTTTCATTTTTATTCAGCACTTTAAGCAACTCTATCAGCTTCGTGTCTATTCACCTCTATACTAGAGGATGAGACTTGCATTTCAGCTTGTTACATGGCAGCTTCTTGCTTCACTAAAGGTCTGTCGTCTTCTCTTTCCAAGATGGATTCTATTTACCCACACATTAATCTGGAATTTCTTGCTATTTAAGAAGCCCATGGATACATGAAGTACCTCAGTAGACAACACTCCCTTCCAGAGCCTGGAATTACCTCATGTTTTGAGGCTTTGATATTCTCCTGAGGTCCAACAACCACTCAATGGTTACCTCTCCTTCTAGCAGCTGGAAGATGGGTGAGGACGTTGCTACTTATTCATCACACTCTTGCTGATGCATCTTATGTGGACATCTGTCAGCTTCTACCAGATCTTTCAGCTGAGACAAAACGAAAGTGGGAAGAAAAAAAAAAAACCCTAAAAAATTTACAGGAAAAACTGTTGCAAAACTAATTACTCCTAGAAACCATTGTAAATGGTTCTGACAAACGAGGAACTGAAATAGGACGTGAATAATAACACGATCACTTACTCTTCCCCTTAAGGTCAAAGCACCTTCTGTGCAGGGAATGAATCAGCATCCGAGGAATTATTCAGAGCTATGAAGTGAATGAAGCTCTTGTCTGCAGGATTCCTGCCTCGCGGCTGGACATCCCACTGTAGGCATGGATGAGGGGGGAAAAAAAATTTTTTTAAATTAAAAAAGGGACTACAGGAAGGCTTGGTGAGGTCTTGTGATTGAGAAAACCGAATGGGAGAAGTGATTTCCATCCTCACCTCCGTCACAGCCTTTCTGCATGATGCTGGGAGACAAAAAAAACCCAAAAACACCCACAAAAACAACGGTGCAAACAAAATCTTGCCCTGCACCATTCCTCTTTCTTGAGCTCCCAACTTGAGTCATCGCATCTTGATTTCTGGAAGCGCTACCGTTCTCCTGAAACACATGCCCTACACAAAGAGCGGCAGTGGTCTCCAAGTATTAAAATAATCAGCTTTTTTCACGGCACTTACTGAACAGTCAGCACTTGGAAGTTAATTCTCTCTGTATCCCAGAGCTTCATTGATGAAATGACGTCACAGTAAGCAAGGATGCAAGAAATGTTGGGTACTTAGCAAAAACGCAGCATCATTAAAAGCTTCGTTCTGACAAGGACTGGTAATGGGCACCATGGCCTCCAGCTGCTCCCTTGGCTTTTTTTTTTTGGCCAGAAACAAAAAAATAAAATAAAATTTCAATTTCAAAAGAAAAAAAAATGAAAGGAAATTGCTGAATCCTCTCGCAGGCTGCAAGGGTGGCACTCAGTTAACTTAAACTTCCATTCTCATGTTCCCTATGTGGCTAACGAGAACTGTAAAGCGAATGGCAAAGACTAACAAAAAACCAGAAACTAAGGAAGTGCTTCATGTGTCCCAAGTGCTTGGAGACTTCCAGGGGGACAAATCATTGTTATAGGTTGTTTTGCTGCTTTTCATGACGTAGTCACTGGCCAGAGGCATGACATCCCTGTTCCAAATAGCAAGATAAATTTGTCATTTATAGAAGTGGCAAAATTACATTTTCAGCACCTTCAAGTTTTATCAGATTAACTCCAGACTGGAGCATCGTCACCTGACAGAGCATCCCTCACCAATACAGCAATTCTGTTCATGTGAACAGCCAAAATACCTGATTTTCCAGCTCTGCTGGTTGAAATTTCTCCTTACAGGTGCACACAGAGCAGTTCAGCCTGTGGAGACCCAACTGGAAACCAATCTGGAGTTGGGAGATATCCCGGAGGTAACCCGAAAACACAGATCACTGTCAGATACCGCATTAATACAAGCACAGAGAAGAGCCAGCTAGCAGGGAGATGGACATGTAAACCATAGCTGGATACAACGTCTTCCTATTATCTCACAAAGTACATATCTAGCTATTTTTATTTTCGTTTACAGCCAAAAATTTCACTCTCAGAGCCTGAGAAAAAACAAACTGTGTTTACAATAAAAATCTTTTTGAACCTGTTAAAAATGAAGGATGTGAAGCATTAGAGCAGAGGGACGCTGCCAAGGAATGCAGGGGTTGACACAGGGGAGCATCTCGCCAGCCCCAAAACAGATGCAGAAAATACCTTTTTCAGCACCCAGGAATTACACCGGTGTTAAGGACAAGACGCTTCTAGCCTAGAAGAGCTCAAGAGCTTCAGAGAACAAAACCCGAGGAAATAAAGGCATCCTTCCCCTCTTAATCCAGCCCTGCAGGCACCGACGGTAGGAGAAACTTGACTACTGCCGCGCCGAAAAGGATGCGCGTTGAAGGATGCAGCGCAACCCTCCAACCCTTGCAAAGATAAGGGAAATAAATGGCAGCTTATTAAAAAAAGTATTACATTTTCATACGTTATCATCAAGAAACAATTTCTCACATTGCAATTTCATCATAACGTAAGAGTATTTCGAATATTGATATAGCAATATTGATAAATATCAATATATCAATATATTGATCCTTTTGAAAGGATCTTGTTGGGATCGAGCACCATGTCATTCAGCAGATCCTCAACACGGAGGTCTCCTTCCTCAGAAACTCAACCCACTCCCAGCACAAACCAAGATGAACCAGCACTTCTCAGCCTTGCTTATCACAGACCCCAGGCACGCATCAAAAGAAACATTAAACCACTTTGGCACTGACAATACCTGTACCGTATTTCCTGAAAAAAATAAAAAAATTGGGACAATTTACATAACTGAATGTCACCACATTATTGTTGAATACTGGGTCAAATAGTATCTTGATAATTTCTCATGTTTTTCCTGTAGTCTTAAGAGCTTTGAAGTTATCTGGAAAACATTAATACCGCTTCGGCGCAAAGTCAAATTTAAGCACAATTGTGCTAGAAGAAGATATAATAATGTCATTACTGATGTTCTCTCTTTCCTCATTCTATGGAGGATTATGGATGGCAACCGATAGAGAAAAAGGGATGATTTTAAAGCCTTCTCATAGAAAACTCTTTTTGGCAAGCAATCCGCTTCACATAAAATATTCCAGTGTTCCCAACGCAATTTTATTACATTTCACTAAAATTATTACCTGCTGGCTCCTGGCAACCCATCAACACAAAAACCTGAGCTCTCTCTTTTGCCAAAAAGACATTTCCAACTTTCCTCCTGATAGGATACCTACTCCTCAAGATTAAAATGAACAATGAAAAGCCACTCTCGCTGGTCTGAAGCCAAATACCATTTTTTTAACATTTTAGGTAAAGCATACCTTTTAATGAACGCGTGTTTTATAAGTTAATTCTCCGATTTTTCTGCTCTGTTTGTCTCTCACTTTTTAAGCGACGCTACGATTCAGCTTTTATCCGACATCTGAAGGGGAATAAAGTTATTTTTGGAAGTCCATAGCCTTACAGGACCATGTGCACCAAGCCCTGCAGCTGCTGGCATCTGCCAGCCGCGGTTTCTTCGGCTATAACTCTTATCTCCCAAAGAGAAATCGCCAAGGCTCCCACACAAGCCCATCCTTGTGGTTTTAAAATCCTCCTTACACGAAGGCGACTCAACTAACTGCAAAACGCGTGAGTTTTGTCCTCTGGTTTGCCACTTCTGCTTGCATCTCCTTCCCGTTTTTCATCTGCAGATGAAATCATTTCCCTCCCCCCCACCAAAAAAATGATCTTTTCTGCAATAAATGGAAGTCAGCCCTCCGCAGCAATAACTGCAGCCTTGTCAGGAAAAAAAACCGGCTGCTCGTGACTAGATTTCGGTTCACGTTAAGTAAGAGATGAGCGTTGCCAGCCTCCCCTCGGAGTTCAGCATCCGACACAGCTTAGCGCATCGCTCGACCGATATATTTTAGGTCTTTGATCCGTATAGCCAGACCACACGGGTAGCTTCCGCTCCCTTAAAGCGAGCGCTTAAACTCCTACAAAATTAGTTTGTTTTCAGAGCAGAACTAAGCAAAAGCTTGTAACGTCGACCTGAAAGCATCCCTCTGCTCCCTGGGTCATGCAGGTACCCGTTACCCAGCCCCATTACACCGCAAGCCGATGCGTAGCCGGTAGCAGCCTATACACTCTATAGATAGCCCAGCTAGCACAAAGAATGGATCTTAAAGTGTTCAGAAATGTGCCAAACATCAAAGGGAAACGAATATTAAACCCGTACTGCCAGATCCCCAAAAATCCCCCCAAAAAACAAACACCAAACAGGATGAATCATGTTGTAAACAAGACTTCCAGCAATTAGTTCATAAAAAGAAAAAAAAAAAAAAGTATTTTTCCTCTAAAGGCCATACTTATTAAAAATATTCATCCCACAGATTACGATAATTTACAAGCAAAATAGGATGTTGCATTTAAACTAACCACAAAACAATATATTCAATCTCAAAATTAAGCTGTCAGGTAAGTGCCACAACACGAGAGTGGCTTTTAAACCCAGAGAACAGCGTTCTGAATGCATCAGGACATGAAACCAAAACCAAAAGCCTGCTTACCATCCAAAAAAATCTGAAAAAAAAAATGAGAAAAATCCCTTGAATTATAGATGACAGCCTCACTAAAAACAGCTATTGTCAGCTACCTGAAAATATAAGCTTTGTAGTTCTTTGAAAACATTAATATCGAAATGAAAAACAAAACAACAAAAAAAAAAAAGGGGAGCTACCCAAGTGTTTAATAACGCATGTCATCAAAATAGTTCAAGGCTGATATTTCACCAATATTCAGATTCTAAAACTGAAGGGACAGCTTGTTTGAAATACCACCAGTGTTATATATGATATACTATATATATTCCACCACTGTTAGCACAGCGACTGCCTCTAGCACAAATCCCCACACTGCAGCTGGTCTTTTCGTTCCCTTAGCCCTAACAGCTTCCTATTCAAATCTGCTTTTTTCCCCCCAATTTTCATCTTCTTCCTGAATTCTGTAGCTGCAATTAACAGCTGCTTTAATTGTTCATGACTTACCTGAAATAAACTGTGGATTTCATGTGAAGGACTGAGAAAACTAAACGCTCTCCCGGCATCCCTCTCAACATCTGTAATAGGGAAGGCAAGAACTGGATGGACTATGGAGAGAAGGTTATTTTGAGGAATTAGAGGTCCTTTTTAATAAACACAGGTGCAGTATGGCAACGTGGAGAAGGTTTCCACCTCCACTGCTCATCTAGGAGCAAAAACACAGGAGGAAGTCAAGCTACATTTTGAAAAATGGATGCGAGACGCTAATTAATCAACTAAACTAGGCTGCTATACTCTGCAGGATGGGAGGTACCATTACCAAGACCCACTTTTTATTTGCTCGGCTAAAAGAAGCCTTGGAATATCATAGAAAAGACCACTTTATTTTTAAAAAAAAAAAAGCAGCAAAAGGAGAAATTCCTATGTGTGCGTGGTGTTTGTTTTCGCAAAGCGCTACGGATGGCTGGCGAGAGATCAGTGGTACATCCAAACACAAGATGTACAGAAGACAAACGCTTGACCAAGCAAGGACTGGACTTTCAATGGGTCTGTGGGAACTCCAGCCCTGGTCAAGCTAAATTCAGCTTCTCCTTAAGGTTATCAAGTTATTGCTTTTCTTGATGGAGCAGATAACGCCGACTGAAGTCTGCAGAAATTTAGCGATGTTCGGCGACCGGCACCAGGGAATCGATTAATCCATTAGGAATGCCATAATACACCTTTTTCAAAACGAAACAAGCGGTAAATGATCAAGGATCTACAGCAGATGCTGCAACATAATAAACATGTAGTTTAGGGTGCCTCTGATATCCTCTGGGTTATTTAAAGCTGGTTTATGGGAATTCATACACCTTTTGCTAATTGTACGTCACCAATAAGGATTAGGAAGAAAGCATCCTGATTTCCAGACCTGACACCATACGGCCACCCAACATGAAGCAGGACAACCACCCTTCAGACAAGGCCTAAGATGACACCAGGGGACAAAGACATACATGGACTTTGCATTTCACCTGAACCTTCCCAGCCTTGGGCAAAAGCTAGCTCAACATAGCAACTCGGGTCACAACTTCACTCTTGCACTTGGCTAACAGCTTCCACCTCAACTGGCCAAGCTAGAGCTCAACACAAAATAGGGTAGCAGAGGAATGTAGCTGTTGAGCAAATAAAATTCAAAAAAGCACGTTCTGGAAAATAATTTTTTTTTTTTTTTTTTAAATCATTATATTAGTCCAATAAGGTAAGAATTAAGCCAGTTGAAGTAACAGCCTGAATCTCATTAGATTCTCCGAAAAAAATAATCTCATCTGGGGGTTGGAGCTCTGGTTTCTCTGGAGATCAAGCAGCAAAAATAGAAATATTCACAAGACTGGCAGTGGAATGATTTCAATGCTTCAGTGGGCACAAATTAAAACCGAGCATATTCAATTCAAACCAGCACAATGTATTTGCTTTTTCTCTGCTGTTCCAAGCATCTTGTACTTCCACGTGTCCTCCCTTGCCTTTACAAGGGCTACTTTTCCATCCAGAATAAGAGGTGGGGGGTGAGCTTCCCACTTTTTTTTTTTTTTCCCCCCCCCACTGGCAGGCATGATTCTTCACAGAGGACCGCTACAAAAAAGAAATTCTGACCTGGTCCGTCCTCAAAAAGGAACAATTAAAACAAATGGTCCTCGAGCACCCAGCGCAGGCAGCCTGCACCGACAGCGGTCAAGCATCCTCTGAGGGTGTAAGAAATTAGATGACAGAGATCACAGCAGCAGCAAAGTATTAAACGTCTCAAAGATAATTCCACGGCGCAAGTAGAAACATCGTGGGGAGAACGAGAAGTCTGCAAAACTGCTTCTCCGACATCCGTCGGCGCGTTTACCGCAGGGCGGCTCGCAAAGCGGCTCCGGTGACGCCGTCTGCCCTAATTGCAGCCAGCGGATAATCGCCCTTATCCCAAAACGGGGTGCCAGATGCAAGATGAGAAAAATCTCTCTTCCACCTTGTATATTAATTTTCTTTGAAACCTGCCATAAAGCGAAAGCCTCCCCTAGAGTATTTTGGGTTTGAACATTTCTAAGGTGATTCTTCTAATTATTCAAGGACTGTTATTCGGTTGCAGGGTTATTCCCAAAGTCATCTGCCCCTCCCGCCTTTTACTTTCCACCGATCTGTCTCTCCCAATTTTTCTTTTCCACGTTCAAGGGAGCAGAGGCTCCCCTTCCCCACAAGACATACGGCGATCTCCGCATCTCAGCACAGAAGGCCATCGATTCCAGCTGACACAGGAGATGAAATACAGACATGCCTCCAAAAACAGGGGCTTTAAGCCTCTTCCTTCGTAAAGAATATTAGCAGTGCATTTCAGATACTTTCTTTGCTAATATAAAGATGCCATCAGCAACAGAAAAAGACAATTCTGCATTTAACAAATCTACAGTGAAGAATTGATGATGAACAAAGTCCTTAAGTTTCTTGAAGCTTTTTTTTTTTTAATTATTATTTACGCCTTTTATATTAGGGAGAAACCAAATAGCTTCCACAAGCTTGAAATGCTTTCTAGACCTTGTTTTCGATCTCCAAATTCCCTAGGAGAAAGGCTTGTTAGAGGAAGCAACATGTCCTCGCAACATTCACCTCTTTCTGTAGGAGACCCTTCATTCGATCCGACCCCCATAAACAAACTATTTCCACAAGCAGACCACAGGTTCCAAAACGTTGCCCCAACACTTAGTATTATTTCAGGTATACTGAACATCAGTGTACAGCGACGAGAAACATGAGCACACAGCAGGCTTTCCTAAGACCATGAGTCCCACCCAAAAGCAAGCAAGGACCGGTGAGCATCTCTCCATCCCAGCGTACCTCCCCGACCACACGCCCCGGAGCGGACACAGGGCAGGACCTGTATTTAAGACAAAACACAACGCCAGCCTGGCATCCCTGCCCTTGGAAGGGAGCAGGAGGCAGCCAAGGTCAGCCGTGTGTTATCTGAAGAAACTGGAACGCAACGCCGATCATAGGTGACCAGGCTCAGGTAACACAGCTGGTTTCATTTCTACCTTTTATTTACATGAAGGACAACTGAGATGGGAACTACAGGCACTCCACCACATCCAGATCTAAATGGTTTTTCACAAGCACTTCATCACCTAGAAAATATATGGCATTTCCCCTGATGCTAGAACCTCGTTTATGAGAATCGAGCATCAACCGTAAAAGAGAAACCGTATTTTTTTGCCACTTTAAAATACGATGTAAGATCACAGACTTCTCCCTAAAGTCACCACACTTCAACACAAAAACACCTTCCAAGATCCTACCTAAAAAAGCCACACCATTTACTTTTCTCAAGATATTACATTTTTTATTCATATTCAGCAACATTGAAAGTATTTCAGCCAAAATATTTGCAGTCTTGTGCATGCATCTCGTCTATCTTTGTCATACTCAAAGGATTTATTCCAAAATGCTCATCTGCCCAACTAAATCAACATACCTAGAAGTTTCACGAGAATTGTTTTATTTAAAGCAGAAGTTAGGTGAGGGGAACCGTAAACCATTTTATCCGAACGCTTTCAGATTACTGCAAAGTATTCAGCTGGCTTAAGGCCAGCACAACTCTCCACATCAGAAAAAAAGAGGTCGGGTAAATCCAATAACAAGTATTTAAAAAGACAAGTCAACAAAATTAGTTTTCTCGCTGGAGGCAAAGCAAGGTCATTATGAAACAGGGAGGCGGGGGGGGGGAGGGGGGAATGAAGAGGAGGTCAAGCAATAAAATAAAATAATAAAGAAAAATCAGAATATTTAACCTATTGGTTTTTGCGATTACTTGCACTCCATTTCACCGGCAGAATTAGAAACGTTAGGACAGCGGCGCTGGCCACAACAGGCGGTTGCCCGAGGCCATAACGCACAAGCCATCCTCTCCACCACCGTAGCGGATCCGTCCCGGAGCAGATGCCATCCCTCGGCTCTCATCAGGCACACAAAGACACGGCGCTTGTCCAATGCACGCCAACGTGGTCGGGAGAAGGTGCGGGTGTGTTACTACTGCAATTTAAAAATACGCTACGGAAAAAATTGGAAATGCACGAAAAAGGAAATTATCAGACACCTGGATCTCGCACAGAAAGGTCTTTAGGACTCATCTTAGCTGATCGGATCAACGCCGCGTTGCTGCTAATCAACGTGCATTGTTCGGAGAGGACCGAAATACATCTCCTGATTTCTTTACTGTCACTGACATTTACACACTATCTGTATTTTTTTTTTTTTGAGAGATAAGATGATATGAAAAGCTGTTCTTCTGTTGATAACGGTCCCGTCCTCATGTTCCCCCTCCCCCCTTCCCACTATAAAATGCTGTCCCTGATATACCAAGTCCACCTATATTGCGTGCACGGGAATCACAGACCACGATTTGGATCGGAAACCTGAGATTTAGCTGACTTTTCAGGATAGAAGACTCATTTGCTATCTTATCCTATCTTTCCATCCTCAGCCAAAAAGTCACTTTCTACAGAAAAATGCATTTTAACCATCTTAGGATTATTATCCTTATCTATACCTTGGCTGCAGGCAGAAAATAATCTAGTTTCACAGACATTTAAGGGCATCGGTGCTTTTTAAACTGTTAGTATTTGGGGTCTGGCAGACACGAGGGAACCTATTCGTTGTACTCTTTGTTGTCCTCATCGACTTCACACTTGAGCCTCATGGATTTTCCCTTTTCCTTGAGCCTTTCCAGTCAAGTCCACGGTGAAACTCATCATCAGTTTGACTCAAACAAGCATCCTTAACCCTAACCTTTAAAGAATGATCAGGTTTGAAAGACAATTTTTAAAAGAATGAGGGCTTTTTGTTGTTGCCTTTTTTAAAATGTGTTTCTCTGAAACAGAGGTTTGGGGAATTTTTTTTTCTTTAAACAAAGAGTGAAACACAAGACCAAGTTATTCATCCTCATACTCCATAACCTGCCATTTTGGGATTCCCCCGCCACCAAAAGTCACCCCAGGCTCTCGGGTTTTCATGAGGAAGGTACCTCCTGTCTCTCCATCTTCCATCCTGCTACCACTAAAGGGGTTCCCCCGTTTTGTCATCTACCCCGTTCACATCCCTCCTTGGAAGTCTCCCTTATCACCTTTATCCCTGCATCGCTTAGATCCCAGCCGCAGTCCTGAAATCAACTGGGTAGAGGCTTCAGCTTCAATAACCTACAATACAGCAATGGATTGGATGGAATAAAGTCACTCCCAGTGATTATATACCAATCTCTTCTTAACCGCTCAATTTATTTTCTAATGCTAATTATTAGCAGCCATATTTTCATAACATTTCAAGACTTCTCCTCTACTAAGACCATAAGTTCATCATTTATATTAAAGGACACTCGTTTCCACAAAAGCGGTAAAAGTAAGTCCGCTACAGGAAGATAAGCGTTCTCTCTGCATTGTTTTGTCAAGTTAAATTTTAACTGAGCAAATACCAACTTCTCTAAACAATAAAAAAAAACCCAACACGTACTGGCATCTGGTTTGCATTCTGCCAGGCTCCATTCACCATTGAAAAAAATCAAATTTTAATTAAAAAAACCAAACCCTAAGGAAGAGGAAATTTGCCAACCTAAGTTACCAAATACTACAACTGAATATTTTTTCTTCCAAACTTCAGTCACATCTTTAGTTTAAGGACAACTTGTTCACCTCTAACACAAGCCACTTCAAACAAACTACTATATTTGTTCAAAGAAAGAAAGTTTCAACACATTTAGTACCATCCAGATGCTGTTAAATTTGTCCACTTCAGTAGATTGCTCCGGTGATTTAGGTAAATTAGCGAAGCCGCAGCTCGTAATTGCAGCTGAGTTTATTCTTCAGGCACCCATCATGATTTGTTAGGTAGGGAAAAAAAAGTCATATCCTTCCCAAAAGAGATTGGGCTTTCTCCAAGTACATAATTCAGTTTTATAATTTACACTTACAGTCAGCTATGGCGATTTAAGCAGGAAAGATCCTGCTTTGCCTCTATCCTTTAAATTCACTGCAATACTTACAGGTACCGCATGAACTCCTACCTTCCCCAATAATTAACGTTCTAGAAATAATGGTCTAGGAGTTGCTCTTCAAGGCAACACCCCACTAGTGGGCTGGGGGTTTAAATAAGTCTAAGAAACACTTTCAGAGTGACTGCGTGATCTCCTTGTCCTCACATCCAAGGTGTCACCCTTCCCGGCTCCTCTAAAAGACAACAGGAGATGTCACCTTCAGAAAACACAAGTCACCTCAGAACTTCTCTGAGAACACGTATGCCTACCTCTGTTACCTGAAAAGCAGAGTACATATTGGCATCCTATGGTAACATAAAATATATAAGCATAATTATCCCTCCAAAACACCTTAGAGAACATATGGTTTGGAAATGAAACTGCCTTAAATCTATTAACTTAGCTATGTGATGAGATCAACAGAAGGGAGCATGAAAAAAAAAAGTTTAAAAATATATTCAGCGTAGGATCACACAACTAAAGCACATTCATCATCCGGATAATGTAATGACACTAGGAAATGAGCTAAGTAAATCCAAGATTGAAGTTTCATTTTCTGAAGTGCATCTGTTTGGCTCATATCAGCCTGAACCTCATCATTTAGCCACGCTGGTTTTCATCTCAGATGCAAAAGATGCAAGATCATAAATCAAAAAGGCTTCTTCAACAAGCAGCCATGGAAAACATGCTTCTAATTTGTTTTTATAAATAAATTATCTGGATCCCAGCAGGTCCTTGCCACAGCCCTCCACGCGACTATGCAATAGATGACATCTCGTTTCAGGTTGACCCTTACTAGTTTGCCAGGTTTGGGGTTTTTTTGGGTGAAAAAGTGTCAATCTTCAGCAGGGAAAGTTAAACCAGCTGGTTTTTCACTGTAGCAGATGAGAAGCACAGGATCAAGCCAACTAAACCAAGGGAGACAGCACGTTCCTGCAGAGGAGGTAACATCCTCCACTACGCTCCTTCCCTGGGATCATCTGGCCATTGCTTTCTGTGATGGGAAACAAGGAAAGCCAAAATTGAAGTGGGCTACCCATGGAGCCAGTCAACTAGTCAACTGAAAACATTTCTAGGGATGGCAAGTATTTTTTACATTTCATGTGCCAACAGTACAAGCAACTGGCCAAAACTCTGGCTGAACGCATCCACGGTGGGACTCTGACTTTGGATCAGGCAGGTGGAAGAGGGCTCGACTCCCTCCAAATGAGTCAAGCAGAGGCCCATCACACCAACCACCAGAAATCCTGTCAGGTTGAGAGGCCAACAAAGGAATTGATACAGACATTTGGGGAAACTTCCAAAGGAAAGCATGCATCAGCTTGTCTGTCTTCTCCATGCCTAAGGACTCTGGTCACCAGTTCAGTTTTAAGGCAGAAGACACAAGCAGAAGATTACTAGACCAAGACCAACCGGAAGATGTTAGGAAGTTTTAGTCCCATGAGTTCCGCTGGCAAACGTCCACGGGAGCACTAATGAGAGGAAAACCAAACAAGACCCAGACACACAGAAGCTTTCAAAATTAATATATAGATATTTTTTGATCTGTTCAAATTGAATTTTGAATGACCTCCACCAAAATTACCTAAACTGGTGACTACTCTGGATGTCACGCAACTCTACTCCAACATGCTGATCTGGTTACCGATTTTGTCAAACTACGGAGTCTGCTACATCACGCTCTCAACTCTTTTGGTACCCCCTCGTCCCCCCAAGGTTTTGCAGGTCCCTTTGCTCTGCACCACAACCAGCACAAACCGAAGCACCGTTACACGCCAACACAAAGAACGATTACATCAGATAAATATCAAAGCCACCAAATGGTGGCACTAGGGCATTTAAAATATGAATTAGCAGAAATATAAAGTGGAGAAAGTTAGCTTATGAGTTTACATAGAAATATGATGAAGTGAGACTAGTTTACTCGATCTCCCCAATACGAAGAAGAACTTCAAAGTTTTTTTCCACATTAGTCTTGAGCACGGCCATTTCATGGGCTGGCTTGCTATGCTTTGCAAGAGTTAAGAAGGGGGTGCTCTCCAAGGGGTGTCCTGGTGTTGTTTTGCTAAGGATTCTCCCGTAACAAAAAGCTGTGACAAGAATTTTGCAGGAGGACAGGAAGAAACCTCCTCCGTCTGCAACGCCTGCCATCTCTACCGTAACGCGACCTCTCTCATCAGCCGCAGGATCACCTCTGGAAGCAATTTTCTCTCCCCGCTTCCTCCCCCCGCCAAAATCCACGTCATAACTGCCAGCACTCTGGAAAGTCAAAAAGATGCTTTAGAAATACCTCATTTAACGTGGTTTTTGTCTTCTCTTGTGCCTGTGCTTTCCAAGACTGCAGAGAAGTAAATAAGTGACAGCCACCAGCCCCACAACACCAGCCACCCTCCAACCCCAATACCATACCTCGCTCGAGCTTTGAGGCTCGGTGCAGCTCAACTCACTCGTTACGTCCCACGGCAGAAGATGCTCCACCTCCAGGATCCCCCTACTCCAGAGCGGGACGGACGAGTGGTTTTATTTGCGACAGCAACAATCCGCTTCTGGTCCCCGCCATCGTCATCCTCCTCCTCCTCGCCAGGTCGCCGGACCGTGTAGGCGCCGAGGGAACAGGCTGCAAATATTTCAGCCGCGGCGCTGGAAGCCCCGGGCTGACGCGGGAGCTGCCCACGGACACCGGATTCTTCATGCATTTTCTGCATGCACGCCGTAGGCAGCACCAGAAATACCGTCCACGTGGGAAAATATTTTATTTTTGTGATAGGGAAGAAGCCATCTAGCTAAATCTGGCTTTGCTCCGGGGCAGGAGTGCCCGCTCTCTGCAATAGGGGTAATTCAGGAATGCTGATAAGTCTGTTTTCTGTGCATAAATAACCTACGTTCAAGCTCAAATGCTTTATCTCAGTGAAGGATAAAGCCCTCGGTCACGATGCCCTACTATTGCTCCACTCGCTTATCAGGTGGGAGCCTTATTACAACGGCTAATTCAAGCAGAGATTAGATTTCACATATGAAGGAACAGACAATAGTATCAGATATTCTCCGAACACCACTAAATAAGATTAATGAAAGTGCCACTGCTGCGGGTTTCCACCTCGACAATGCCTTAAAGAAACAGAAAAACCCACCCTGGTACCTCCAAAACTCATCTGCCCAAACGCTTCATCACATTTCATTGCGTAGACATCACCTCGCTTCTCTCGGCCAACAGCAACTAGAAATAGTCTGCAGGAAGCCACTAATTTCCTGAAAAGAGGGTTAACCGAGAATCATAGGAAACGGAGAGAATTAAAGCTGGGTATAACATCTTGACGAGCCCAAGCATACTGTAGGAGGGGAAAAAAATTAATAATGTGTTCGCAGCACTGAGCAGGATCAGAAATCTAAACCCATGCAAAATTAAATAAGACTATGAAATTCATTAACGAAGAACTACCTTCTTCAGCACACTTGCCTACAGAAAGCCGCTTTCCACGCTCAGGTAGAGTTTTCACATGTAACTACCTAAAGGTGACCACCTAAAATCTTAATTAGAAATAGAGCCAACTTAGTTGTAAGATATACCAAGCGCCTCGCAAATCACAATACCTTGCAATTAAGTGCTCTCATCAAAAGGACTAATTAAAAAAACGAATAGCAAAAAAGAACTCGGCAACGCAGTGAAATTTCACTTGCTCAACAGTTGTGCTGACATCAGAGACACGCACAAAATCAACTCGGCACTCTGCGGGGAAACAATCAGGAATAAAAATGTGAAGCTTCGATGACTTTGGGGGGGAAAAAAAAAAACCCCACAAAAGAAAACACAAACAAACAAAAACAAAACAAAAAAAACGCCAAAAAAACCCACCAAAACGGTAGGAACCTTGGTTTTAATATGTCCTGAATTGTCACAAAATGTTGTGCAACAAAAAGAGGAGGGATTGCACAGACCAATGCATCAATACCAGCGGGGGGAAAAAAAAAAAAAGAAAGAAAAATTGCTTAAATATACTTACAAGTATTATAGCAGCCCTCCAAAAGTCCAGGGATTGCACCATATAGATGCAGAATGAGGAGGCGATATGAAAACCGTACGCAGCTCTGTGCTGCGGACTCTGTCACGCACATGAAACAACTAAGAAGTGGGGGAAGGAGAAAAACGCGTATGCGATGAGGCGGCAAAAGAGGAACCACTGATACGGTATTTAAAACGTCACTGTCTAAATAAAAATTGAGGGGGCTACATCCAGCAGAGACAGGGAAAAAAAAATAAAAAAAGAGGTAAAACCGCCTTCTCGGGCACGTATCTCAGCTTCCCTCTGATCAAGGGAAAGGCGATCTTACCCTGCCCCAACCTGCCAGGACACTGCAGCAAAAATCAGTATTTTTATATGACCGCGTTGCTCTTCTCTTGCATCCTAATATATCCTTACTGAATTAACTTTGCATTTTTTATCTGTACCTCTAAGGCTCTTCCTCGTGTATAACTTAAGATCCCTATCAAGAGGTTGACGACTCTGCCAGCTCAGGATGCCGATCTCCATTTCCAACCCATTAAGAGAAAAAACAAGCCTACCACTTTCATGATTTTCCAAGACTCTCCCATCACACATCTGAAAGAGGCAGCATCTAAGTATTTGCACATCCCTTTCATATTCTCTCAAGCTTTTCTCTCCCTTACACGGCACCTACAAAACAGAAATATCCCACAGCTAAGGCAGTAGATGTGCCAAGACCCTGCGCTAACCCATGATTTTTTGTCACCCTCCCTGGTAGACCCTATGGATCCATTTCAAACGATGAAGTTGTAGACAATTTCTGCAAAAGACCTGGAGCTGGAGCCTGGGCGCACAGACGACACAATAAACTATAGAATAAGCCTAAAAATACTATTTAATACTGTAAACCATTTCTAAAATAATACTAGAAACTTACAAAACATGGACAATGCATTTCAGGCGAAAAAAAATCCCTAAAAACAAGAGTAGAGCTCACAACGAGGAGGTTCTTGCGTCAAGTCTCTGGTGACATATCCCACAGATCGATGTCCTCTCCTAGGTCCAGTTGCGTCCTTCCCTGCTGGCAGCACCAGCTTCAACTCTTCCTGGTGGAACCGCTCACGCTCCTTGCCCCAAATAAATAAGCTTATGAAAAAAAAGTTACCCTTTCACAGGTTTAAAGCTCACTTAATCTAACCAAAAAAATGAGGGAGAAGCATTTATATTGTTAATTTTACCAGGAGGATGAAGGAGAGGAGAGCAGGAGTCTCTGCTGGCATCACAGCCCCGAGCAAAGCACACCTCTACCTATACCCCTCAGGAAAAATAAAGCTAAAAATTCCCTTCCTAGCCTAAGGCTTTCCTAACTGACACACTAAAACCCTACCTATCAGCTCTACGAAAGAAACCAAAAAGTGAAAAAACTGTCCTGCTGATTGTATTGTTGATCTCAAAGGGCCTTGTCCAACACAACCCCAGTTGGGCAAGACCCTCTGGACAAGCATGTGTCCTGCTCAAAGGAGCGAGAAGAAACCCTTCTCGCCCTCAAGACGAATTAATCGAGTTTGTCCCGAATTCCCTTGAGATTCGGGCACATCTCACAAGTCTTCTGCGCAACGAGAGATCCCAGGACCAGAAAAACGGCCTTCACTCAAGGAAGGTCCTGGTTCAACTCTGGTTTGAAAGCATGGGCCGCTCCTTTGATGCCCTGCCAGAAGTGGCCTCCAGCGAGGAAGCCCGGGATGAGTCACGCCACCGGCAAAAGGAACTTGCCAATCTGGCTTGAAAAGCACAGCTGAAACCTGGGATTTTTCTCCTCTCTGCTCTGCCATCTCCATTTCTGCACAGCAATTCTCGGTAATTGCATGCTGCCAGGCAGGCGGTCCGGCACAGGAGAAGCAAAAATACACGGCAGGAACGGGGAGGGTCTGCCAACCAAGGCTTTTTTCCTAAAAGGAACAAAACTGAGGCGAGGGAGTCTTAAGGGACTGAAAGGATCATCTGGTTTGGGCACTAGGGAGGTTTTTTGGTGTTCTGTTTTGGTTTTTTTTCCTGACTTGCATGAATTCCCGTTGGCATAGGGATTTATTGCTTTCTACACCTGTGAGCTACGAGCCAAGAGCTCGCACCGCTTCTGCATCACCTCTTTAAATACAGCGTCCTCTAATCTAATTCATACAGAAATTCAGAAAAAAAATCCCAACCAAAACACTTTTCAACCCATAAGACAGCCTCAAGAAAAAGAAGTTTAGCCCTAGTTTGCTCTCCAACTAGGGAAAACACACACCCAAAATCCATCAATTTTACGTTCACGTCAGATGCAGAGGGCAAAGTAGTCTTTTTATGAAAATATAACAACTTGAGTATTAAAGACTTCAAATTATCGTGCAATTCTTTTTTCACAGCGAATCCATTTTACTCAGTGGTTGGGGACGAGGCATTCCTTTGCTTTGTTCACTATCACACCCTATTGCTATTCAAAAACATAGTAAAGAGGAAAAACAATAGCGATATCTCCTCTGTCTTTTCAGCTCAATTTGGCAATTCTCATCATAAAACTACTAATTCAACATGTTCTTTACTTAAATCAAACCGAAACTGCAAAACATCTGCTGCAGCTGCCGACCTTGCTCCGCACCACAGCATTTGAAATCTCACTCCATGCCTCTTCATTGTTTTTTGGTGGGTTGTTTTGGGGTTTGTTTTTTTTTTAATCTATCCAGCCCAACCACTAATTTAAAGGAAACTGTGCTGGATGCTCTAATTGACCCCGTTCTCTTCCTTCCCCAGTTTGTCTCTATAATTAGCCCTTCCCAGCTCAGCCTAGCAAAGGGAATCAGAAACAAGACCTTTCCGAGCCACACCCTGCAGACCACAGCAACTGCCTCGTATTGTTTTTGCCCAAAAATCAACGTATGCTGCAGCGTTAAACTGCTTCGGGACAAAAATAAAATTAAAAAAAAAAAAAAAAGCAAGATCAAATGTGTATTCCACCATTTTCAAGCCTGTTACAGTGAATGATGCAGCGAACCCAAATGAAAGTTTCACCTGCAACACTAATCCCTTGGGCATACTTAGTAACGTGAGCAAAATACTTCTTTTCCTCAAAATAATATGCACAGCTGCCCACCCTAAATTCGCCTACCTAGGACTTGCCCTGCTGCCTATCTCAGCACACGCAAGAAACGCAGAGAATTATTCAGTTCAGCGCTAAGGCACCAGAAGGACCCACACCTTGTTCCTTGAGAAATTGGAAGGCATGTAGAGAATGAGGAAAGGAAATGCATACAAAAAAAAATAAATAGTCTTATCAGCAAGCAAATGCCACCAAAGAAAGTTTACTTCCCTACTTGCCTCTACAATAGGTGACGATTCCTACCAGGTGACCAGAGTTGTGGATATTTTTAGGTGCTTGGGGAGGAAAAAAAGAAAAGAAAACAAACAAACCGCAAAACAGAAAAAAAAAAAGAAGAAAAAGAAAAAAAAAAAGCCAAAGAGTAGTTTAGGTCTGGATTTGCAGAGCTGCTGAGCACTGGAAGGTGCACAATGAAGCAGCAGTCCTCAGCGACGCCAGTAAAAACACACAAGGTGATCTCAAAGCTTGCAGCATTAACTGCTTCAGGACAAAAATAAAATAAAATAATAAAAAAAAAGAAATAGCAAGATCAAGTGTGTATTCACCATTTTCAGGCATTTTACAGTGAACATGGCCTGACCCACGTCCTCCGTGCCACCATGGTACCTTCCGTCTCGGTCTTCACGTAAGGACGATACTGCAGCCTAACGCAACGATCCAAAACTAAACCAGAGGAAATTTTGGGGGGTTAGTTTTGAGCTTCATTTCCTTCCATTTCACTTCTCCCATCTCTGAAGCTCCAAGAGTACCCACCTCCAGAGGTTGTTCCTGAAGAAGGTGCCCACCAGGAGAAGCACCCCGAAGTCTATAAAGCACGATAATGGTGTGCACCAAGTCCCTAACTCGCTATTTTCTGCTCAACTTTCACACTTGACTTTGCAGCTTTACAATTATTTTGCACCCCACAAAGCTTTTTTGTTGCACGGAGCTCAGAAACCAAAATGGTTGCTTTTTTTTTTATGATTAATTAGCATTACCAGCTGAGACTGAACTTCTCCTCTTGAAATCCATCAGCAGCCATTCGCTAAATATTATCCTGGTGTTTCAGAGCTGCAGGTCCCCTACACATACTTCCATAACGATCAGGAATTTCAACATTTATGTTTAGCAAATTAAATTGCAGCTGGCTGGAGTCTCGCTAATAACGGCAGTATCTGAACCTGTAATGATCCTTCACCTAAGGAAAATTGTTCAAGTTTTTTGAATACTTGTCCCCTCCGCCCCCTGAAAAGCATACCTGAGCAAAAAGTATGTAGATTAATGCTCCCAGGAAACCTAAACAGCAGAAAAGAAAGTTGATACAGTTCTACAAAAAAAACCAAACAAACAACAAAAAAACCCCACACAACAAATCCACAAAAAAAAAGTTGATCCAGTTCTAAAAAAAACCCCAAAAAACCACAAAAAACACAAAAACACACCTTTCTCAGTGCAGAGGATAGTCCACACAAGTAAAAATTATAAATAACACAGGAAAACTGCACCTAAAACATTTTAAATCCATGTCTGCGCGTTTTTTAACTTCAATTTTTTTGTTTGTTTGAAAGAAGATATCTTCTCTCAACGATTTTGTTTTTACTGAAAATAAACAGGACGCAAGAGAGAAGATCGCGATCTCCCCAGCACGCGGCTTGAACCACGAATATCAGACACTGAGCTACTTCTAGACTGAGTTTTTAAAGGAGTTTTGCACGCGGTTGGAAATGGCTCGTACTGGAGATCTCGCACCGGGGCCATTCGCTAGACCACAACCACCGCATCAAACTTCTCATTCAGCTTTTCCTCCTCCAGTTTTACACCTTCCCGGGCAAAACAAAAAACGACGGCAGCGTTCAAGTAGGACAACCGCGCCACAGAGAAGGAACCCAGAAGAGGAAACCCCTAATATTGCTAAAAACCCAGCCAGCGAACGCCGCGGGCGAGATTCACACCTTCCTTCAACAAGAACAAAATACAGGAAAATATTCAGGCAGGTTTTTTTTTCTCCCCCCCTCATTCAGATCTTTTCAGATCTTGCTCCTTTCCAGCAAAGACTTTTAGCTGGGAAGGTGAATTCTCAATGCCGCAGACAAGGACCTCGGTGCTCACTTTTTTCACTATTTCATTATCTTTATCCCATTTGCTGGAGGTGCTGTATTAATTTTTTAACTTTTTTTTCCTCCTCATATTTATTGTATTGCTTACCGCAGACAAATAGCAACAGCTCTAGAGAGGTATTTAAATCACGTAAATGGAGGGAGACTAATAGAAACAGAACATATAGTACAGCCGGACTCAGAAACAAAACATTTGAAGGCAGATCTGCAGCTTCTCTCCTTTAATTAAAAAGGGATTTGAGCCTGAAAAAACACACGCGACTCCCACGTCTCTTCCATAGAGTGGAACGTGGTGGGGCAAGCGATGGGGAACCGCTGCTAAGTCATCTTTCTTGGCAATTTATTTCTTAGAGGTACCAGTTTAGCCTTCGAAGAAGAGAGATCACTGCTAATATTCATTAATGCTAATAAATTCCTTAGTGAAATCACCGCAGATTGTAGCGAAATCAGAGACTTTTTTGGAGACGTGCAACGACGCTTTGAAACAGGTCCTGTGCTTTGACAAGTCAAGATGCGCTTGGCAGTCGCTAGAGTCCAACAAGGTTACGCAGTGAGCAGAAAAAGGATTTTTTTTTTTTTTTTTTTTAAATAAAAATCACACCTGCAGACTCCTCAGTTCCTTTTGGTTAGTTCATTCTGCTCCTAGCTGAGGAATTAAGATTCCTCGCTTTCTGCTGCAGGCACCCCAATCCTGACCTCTGCTCTGCATTGTCCTTTCTCCGCGCTTACCTTCCAGGCATGGTGAAGCGCCTCCGGGTAAGATTATCCGGGACGACGGCCACAGCGAACAAGCCTGCTCTTCCGACACGAAACGCAAGCGCCTGCCTGGGCGGATTATTTACGCAACGGTCTTGCCGTGAAGGATGAAACGCGTAGCGCGCGCGCGCGCCCTTGTTGCTCGCCAGGACGTTTCGCCTCGCTTTTTGCAAATGAGGCGGCCCAAATCCAGACCGCGTCACCCGCCCACTGCATCTCTCTCCAGCAACACCTTCCCGCTGTATCTTTATTTTCTGATGAGAAGACGATGAAGGAACAGTGGCTCCGCTTCTAACCAACGTCTGTCCAAGTCCCTTGTCGAGTAGGAGTTGTTCAGCCATCCTTACCACCACCAGCAGCAACAAAACCCACGTAGTTACGCTCATCACCCACAAATATTACGCTCATCGAGCAACTGGTGAAATAAGGAGCGGGGACCGGCTCTCCCGCGCGCAGGTTTCTCAAATAAACCCCCAAAGGGTTATTTACCAACATAACCTCCCTCTTCCAAAAAACATTTACTCCAAAAAAATCTTAAAAAGTTGGCTGACATCGTTTTAATCGAGCGCTACGTTTCGGATGATCTACTGCATTCAATTATTTATTTATTTTTGCCTAATGGGGTCACATTCCTTAACAATTAAATCATTTACTAATTCTTCCCAGGAGAAGTCATCTTATGCACCCAACAAGCATAGACCAACCTAACAGTTCTTAGACAAGTACTGCAAAAGTAAAAATGTCAACGTTTTTGAGAAATTTTTTTTTCGGTCCCCGTATTTGTGTCAAGTATGAAAAGGCAGTAGACTTACGGAAGTCTTCTAAAATAAATATTTTCATTCAACTTGTTCATCCTTCAAAACAAACCATGTAGATGCCGAATACAATAAAAGAATTCTTGGCGGTCTATCAAAAACATTCACCATCTGGGTTGGTTTTAAAGCTCAGTTTTTTCAAAGATGTAGATATATGTATTAGACAGTCCACTTCTATTAATGTTCGACCACGATACGTCACACCCAGGATCATACACCTTTTTAAAAGTCATGCTTTACCAGTAATAGAAGATAGTTGTAAGAATTTTGATTAAAAAACGGCATAGAGGCTGGCAGAGTATCAGTGTTTGATGAATAAAAGCAGAGACCCTGACTAGGCATCTGAAGGAGGAGTAACTCTACCACTGATTCAAGGTCATTTTGGGGTATACCAGAAGTGATTCTAGGTGGACAGATAAACAAATAAGATTCAAATCTGACATAGAAACCCACATATTTTTGCTATTTTTGCATTAACAGAGGTGGTAACCAAAGTAGCAGTGTAAGAAAAAAAAAATAAAAATCAGTATTTACATATCCGGTATGTTCAGTTGGGTCCTAAATAAACAGTTAACTATTAAAAAGTTAAAATACTGAATAGCAAGCCCGTTACACACTGAATGCAGTATTTCCATACATTACAATTTGTATATTTTAAAAAACACATTTTGCCTCTGCTGCTGCAGGCCAAAGCCAAGCAGGGCAGATCACCGCTCTGCTCCTCACTGAGTCCGAAGAGATATCTGCAGTAACTCCTACGAGTCGTAGGATGGAAAGCAAGATGTTTCCTCAAAGAGAAGCTGTGCGCTGCGGTACGGCCGCCCAGTTTGAACCACTGCAGACGCCAGGGTTGAAAGGGAGCCTGATCCAGCCCTCTCCTTGACGCAGGCAACTTTAGACCAGCCTACACCTACAGCCAGCCTATTCCTGGGGACCTTGACACCAAGAGGGATTCCATAAGCTTCCTCCGGGACCTGAAGGAGACACTTTAAATGCACACCAGAACCCAACGGAGAGATGAAGGAAGACCACGGCAGAGCTACGCCCACGTCTTGCTTTAAGTCAGACGCGTAGCTGCAAAAAAGGCAATAATTCAGTAGCCGTGCGAGACGAGAGCTTGGATGAGATGCAAGCTTGGATGAGACGCAGCTGGCTGAGCCTCCCCGCGTGCCTCTCTCACATCAACAGTGAGAAGATGCAACTACAGGGACTCTACCAACATTCCTGGGGGAGGATGAAGAGCCGCACCTCGCAGGGTCCAAGCACACTCCAGCTTGTGTCTGTAGAGAAGGCACGTGCACCTATACCCAAACTTGGACATACTGTCTATCTGGCTGCACAAGAGTGGGATAATTTGCTGCCTCACCAGCTCACATACCTCCTATCCTCTTTCTCTTCCATGACGGCATCATGTGCCGAGACTACAAATTTTTCAAGGCAAAGAAAATAAAGATTCATCCCTCTTTACAGCCGTTGGACAGCAAGGCTGATTTGTACAAGGGGACCACGTGCTTGAGTGGGGGTGAGAAATGGACCCATCCTCACCGTCTTCCTACCCCCGAGCATCCTCAGCACACCACGGGCTTTCCACTCGTAAGACTCACCTCCCTTGATGGATGATGAGCTTGGCAGGAGACATAACTCCATCTCTTCACGAGGCTCTTAGCGAAGCCCTAAAAAGGGCTGACAAGAAACACCGACAGAGCCCGAAACAGCGACCCATGGCTTTGTTTCACAGAGCCGGCGCCACGCCATGCCTTGGCACGGTATAGACAGCCAAAGGCATATGACAACCCTATGCAAGAAAGAGATGCCTCATCCCCCTCCAAAGGGATGCTCATCCATGCCTGAAGAGAAACCGCGATGCAAGATTTTAATGGCAGGAAGGAATCAGGGGAGTAACAGTAATCCTTAGTTCTACAAGTATTTATTTGTTATTTCATTTTGCCTAGAAAAACGGCGCACAGCCGTTTCATCTCCAAAGAGTTTCCACCAAAACGCTGCAGCACCGGCCACTTGCCAGCTTCGGGCTAATTAGCAGCAAATCAACATGGGTGAGGACTATCCCCATTCCCCTCCCAAGATTAACTTCAGCCAGGTCAGATCTTCTTTCAGCAGAAGCCTGCTACTAGATCAGCTTAATGAAATCATGGAAATGCCGCGTGAAGAGACAGTTTAACACGCTTGCTGTGTTAAAGGAAATTCATGTGCTCCATGAACAAGGGCTACCAAGGATAATCTTCTCCTTGGACACTTTTCACCTAACACAGCTCAAACCGCTCCCCTTCTCTTCTTGCCATCTGCAAACCACGGATGGAAGATGACCGACACGAGACATCTAAAGCCGCAAGGAACCTGGTATGACCTCTCAGCCAACCGTGCTCAGAGCAGGATTTTGGACTGAGTGACCTCCTGAGGTCCCTTCTGACCTAAACTATCCTACGGTCCTCCATCAGAGGAAAGCAATGAAAAGAAAAAGAAAATCTAGAAGCAGCAATACACAACTGGGTAGCATTAAAACCATGGGAATTTTGTTAAAATAAAAAGCATTTGTGGCAAAGACATACAGTTCTCACTCCACTGATGAGACTTTTCCATAGGTACCTGTTACAGGATTCCTCCCCACAGGAAAAAAAAAAAAAAACACTCTACCATGATGACTAGCAGAGCCGTAATTCTTGATAACATTTTAAAAACAGATACAAAAATTAGTTCAATTCTAAAATCACTGTTGAATATCCAAATCTCTTCCAAATTTTGACATTTTCTGAAGTCATGTGATTTGTTGAAGTTTAATTCCCAAGATACAGAAGTTAAGACATCATCGCAATCACAGGAACGAAGACGTACATCACACCATGGCGCTTGACCTCCCAAGCACAATAGCAAGATTGAATGTTCAAGAGCCTACACAGAGAAAACAAAGACTATTCCATTTCCCTTTTTTCCTGTTATTACCCATTATTTGGCAAGAGTTTCACATGTTTGGTTTATATATTCTCAATCCTGAACACCTGTGCCTTCACACATAAACCCAAAGCCTATGGAAAAATTTGGCCTGTGTAAAGAAAAATAAAAGGACCATAAAAATAATCTCAGTTCTGCTGATCTATAGGCATCCCATCAGCAGCATTTCATCCGTACAGTTCAATAAGAAACCCACACATAAGCTTTGTGACCATCCCAGCCATCTAACCTGAAAACACAGCATAATATTTTGAACGCCAAGATACTGCAGGAAGCCCAAAACAATTAATGAGCATTTTCCCAGAGCAGGGAACTACCCAGACACAACCAAAATCTCCGACGATACTGCTTTTGTCCAAAGGAATGCTAGAGAAAGTCTCAAATTTGCAAACTTAAGCCACCATCCTTTAAATGTTGATGCTCCTGTTTACTTTCTAGAGAAGAGAGAAATCCCATTCGCTCAAGAGGAAGTTAAGCAAATGTAGGCACGCAGGATGCAAGCCTGAGAAAGTAAGATGCTCTTTTTAAGCTCAAGACAAAAAAAAAAAAAGAAAAAAAAAAAACACAACACACACCCCCCCCACATCTTCTAAAGCCAAAGCCTGCACCCAGCCCGTCTTGGGGAGCCAGGCTCCGGGAGCAGGCTGGGAGCTTCATATACTACATAACGAACGTGCCTTCAACCTCAGGGTGACAGGACAGCAAAACAACCCGCCTAAAAACGATGGGGTTTCTTCCGCAGGCGGCAGCTCTTCTCAGGCGCTCGGTCTGCCTTCATACTTCAAGTATTTCGTGTGCAAGTAGGACCGCAATCCCATTTTATTTATAAACCAGTGGGACACGCAGGAATTTCTGAAACAGAGTCTGACCAGCTAAGATGCTTCAAGTGGCTCAACAACCTTGTTTTCTCCCTAATAGATGTATTTTTAAAGGAATTACAGTCAAAAGCTGCACGGTTTGGAGCAAGAATTTGGCGGAAAACGGCCACGCTACAGCCACCAAAAACCACCACCCCAAATGCCGTTAGAAACTGTCGGATCACATTCGCCGGCAATTTTGCTGGACTCGAGGTATTTAAGGCATCGGGACTCCGTGGCATGCTCGGTCCCAAGGCTGTAATGGTGCACCCCGGTCTTCCTCACCGGCTGCCCGGCGGTGCCCAGCTGCAAAACCAGTGGCGGGACCAGCACCATCCCTGTGCTCCCAGTACTCCCCCTGTTGACTCGCGGGCGATGCGGAGGAGCGATCCGTTCCGCCATCCGGACCTGGATAAAGCCCTGCCAGAAATCAAGCGGCGTATATGGGCAATTTAAGATTTCTAGTACAGCCCTACCTCGAAACGGGCTAAATTAAGGTTGCGCAGGTAACCTCAGGTTTCACGTTTCGCCAGCGCCTGACCTCGCGTGCTTCACATTCTCAGAGGTTTGCTAAAATCACCGCAAACGTCCTAGATAAAAATAATTTAGGCATAAAACGTTTAGATGGTTAGACTTGCCTCGCAAAGGATCCCAAAGGTTTGCTAGTCTGAGTTTTAGGTGGCATTATACAAGTTCCGGTGTCTGTGAAAGATACTGCAACGGCGGGTGTCACGACAGCCGTTCGATACCTTTAAATCTTCAAATGCAGCTTCCCCACCCCAAAAAAAAAAAAAAAAAAGCTAAAAATGCAAACTTTATAAATCGTAACTGGAGCTGCAGATCCACAGAAGAAATAACTCTGAGGCATGCTCCGCAAAACTGAGCCTGCATTTTAATACTTTTCTAAAAAAATAAAGAGAATCGGGGAATTCAAACAAACCTTTTTTTCAGATGTTTCAGAGGCACCGCTGATGGACCACAGGCCTTTCAATAAAAGATGAAACATCTCTAAAGCCGTCCCGATTTATCTATTGATCGCAATAAATAAATATATATAAAGTTGCATCATCACTGATAGACCAGGAAACAGAAGCTTATTAGTCTTATGCCCAGGACTGCTGAATTACCTTCCCATCGTCAACAGCTGGACCGACAGCTTCCAAAATGGTCTTGGGGATGAAAAATCAGGGCCAGGAGTGAGAGCGAAGGCTGGGAGAACCTTCATAAGGGAAAAATGCAAAGATAATCCTCTTATTTTAATTAAAAAAAAAAAGCTTAAAAATGAGAAAAGCCGCTGAAACGGGTAAGTTGACTCAAAGACGTAAGGGAAA